>NC_056743.1:1522933540-1523681040 GCF_019279795.1 Protopterus annectens | reverse complement strand
GTAAATGCTTATTTTGTAACTGTAGCTGTTTTTTGCATAGATCACTGTTGCAGTAACCATCACCATAACAATCTTTGCTGCAGGTAGAGGTCTGACATCCAGCCTAACGTCTTAGAGCTCTGCCCCCAACAAGCACACAACCAGACTAAGTTCATCTTCCCAGCACTGATATGCTCCCTGTCTAAGACTGTCAGTTCTTTCTTGTTGCAGTCTAGTTGGTACCTTGCTCTCTCCTTGTATGGCAGCATCTTTTAGTCTGTTTGGCTAAGGCTTGCAGAGTAGGGTACATAGTCCACTGTATTACCATTTAAACCCTTTTTGTTTTCATCCCATCCACATTTTCCCTTTTTTGCTTTTAAATTTGGTGGCTTCTGAGCTGCCCACTCCTACTTTATATTTGACCTTGAAAGCTCTTCTCACTCTCCTCTGCTCATTTTACTGGGCTCTGACAGATCAAACTGGGAAGACCCTCCCCTTAAGACTGTTTAAGCTTCTTTCATACATTTTCTGGCTTTTATTGCACAGTTAAGCTACACTTATAGTTGCCTTCATTTTTATGCACTCGTTTCTGCATTTTCTGCTACTTGTACCATTTTATAGCAGAAGATCAGTTGTTTATAACTTTAGCCTGGTCTGGTGCTGTAGACTTGTAGTTAGACTAACAGTGGTGGGAGTACTTTCACTAATTGCATGATCTGTGTTCCAAACAGCATTTTATTATAAAAAGTGAAGTTAAAAACATACATTTTGTAGTTTGTTACAGATTTAAAATGCACTTACAATCATCTTCATTTTGATACATTTATTTATGCTTTTACTTCCCTTGTCAAATTTTACATATTGCAGTTGCTTCAAGTCTAGCCTAGTCTGGTACGGCAAACGTGGTTTAGATTCACAGTAGCATGGATATAGTGATTTGCTGAAGGATCTGCATCCTTGAGCTCCATTATGTCAGATTTTTGCCTTTTTTTATCAGTTTACTGAATTAGCTATTCTCAGATAACCTGCACTGAGCTATGCAAAGCTTTTGGTGTCATTCAAAGGATGTACAGTATTTGTCAGTTTTGGAGGATATGATAGACCGGCCATGCTCCTTCACCAGGAATGGTCTACATCTGCCCCCTCTAGACTTTCATATATTAGCTAAATCATTGTCCATCCCTCAGTCAGTTAAACCTACCAACATAATGAAACATGCAAAGGAAAATATAAAGGTGCTAATGCTCAGTGATAGGAGCCTAAAAAAGAGCTACTCGCTCCAAGGTCTCCTCACCGTGGATGATGTAGATGTCTCTGTGATGACTGAGAGCTAGTTTAAATTAGAGGAGAGTACTCAGTCTGTGCAGGGTGTAATGTCTTTCACACAATTAGACCAGTTACTATGTAGAAAGGCTAAAGGTGGAGGTGTCTTGATCTTCATCTAGAAGAGACTTCACACTAGGCTGGTAAAGAAGCATGATGCTCTAAAAGCTTATTCATGTCCAACTCACCATTAGCAAAGTCCATTACCATATTCTAGATAGCTGCAGAATGCCTTCTGTGACTCAGGAGTGCTATCGCACCTACTCGTAGGAACTGGTGTCACTCTGCATTAAATGGAATACCATCTTCCTGGGCGACTTCAACTATCCAGCTATAGAGTGGGAAACCTATTATCACCACTAGTGCTCAAGGCTGGAGATTCCGGGATTTTAACATTAATGCTCTGGACCAAGTAGAGTACCCACTAGAGGAAACAACATCCTTGACCTTGTCCTCACAAAATTGGGGGAATTATGCTCTGTCTTGTGTAACATTCTCACTGGTCAGGTCTGATTGCAAAGCAGTCTCATTTGAAGTAAAACTAAAGCACAAAATCCCAGCTGTCTCTGGAACTTTAAGAAATTTGTCCAAGGCCAATTTCTTACTTCTAAGTGATACTTTGGCAAGTTTGAAATCTCCCCTCCTCAACCCAGAAAACTCTGCAGCTTTTGTGAATACATACACCGCTAACTTGTATGAGCATGCAAACAACTGCATAGAAGCAGCTTTACCCAGTGGAAACAAGCATAGGGCAAACCCTAAGAACAAACTTCTGTGGTGCAGCCATAATATGTTAGCTTTATATAAAAAAGGAAGAAAATTGTGATAAAAAAAAACACAAAACCCAGCATGTTAGAAGTCCCATAATTAAATTAAATTAAATAAGAAACTCAGGAGTTTAATTAAAAGCAGCAGTGCTAAATTTGAGGCAAAACAGTCATCCAAGACGGGGCCTTATTCAGCTATGTCTATAATCTCGAAAGCAGTACGCAACAGTATACTGAGCTGATTGTGAACACCGCCACCTATAATGAAGCTGAAGATGAAACCTGCTGGCTGATGAACTCCGCTCCAACTTCACCCACCTCTTGTTCCCAAATAGCTCACAAGAAATATCAGAAACCAGTACTACCCCAGCTATCACACAGGACCATGTGCTGCAGGCTCCCTCAGAAACCAAATTTACTGCATCTCTGTGTCCTGCCAGTATCCCTAGATGTAACCTGAATGGCATGAAGCACTACTTATCTATACCTCTAGCCACACTGTTCACTGTCAGCCAGCAAACCGGCTTCATACTAAACAAATGGAAGACAGCAACAGGCTATGCCCCTGTGCAAGAGAGGGCCATCCACTGACCTGGGTAACTACTGACCTATAAGTCTAAACTGCCTCAAGTATAAAGCCATGGAAAGACTTATCATGGAATTTGCCAGTCAGGACAAAGGAAACCTCCAAACACTGGTCTCATCATAGTTTGGTTTTGTTAAAGGCAGCTCAGGCTTATTTAACCTAGTGCACTTCTTAAAAAAAAAAAAAAAAAAAACTAAAGCAATAGATGATGCCAAGATGGTACACACTGCCTACAGAACTGGTCAATCTTTTGATGCAGTACCTCAATCAGGCATTGTAGAAAAGCTTAGTAAACTAGGAATAAACTCCTGTGTCACCCGCTGAACTGCCTGCTGGCTCACAGGTAAGACATAGGAAGTCAAGAAAAAAGGCGAATCATTAGTGGAGTCCCACAGGGCTCTGTGCTGGGATGTCTCCTGCTTGACATCTACCTATCAGAAGTCCAAGCAAATGTCAAAGGTCTTTGGTTGACCACCTTTGCAGACAATTGCAAGATGGGAGCAGTCACTGAATCCTCAAAAGACTCAGCCATCCTCCAGGAGGGCTTGTCCCAAGCAAATAAATGGGGCCAGAGTCATGGATTAAAGCTAAATTCCAAAAAGTGCATTATTTTATCATTTGGGAAACTGACTTCCCTGGGAAACTACTACAATGACAATACACCCCAATATTTCATCCAGTAGTTAGAGGTTTGGGAACTTGTGTAGACAGTGATCTAGTATTTGAGCAACATGTGTCTACTATTGTGAGGAAGGCCTTCTATATTGCGTAACTCATAAGCAAAGGGGTAGCATCTCGGTGCACAGATGTCATTGCCCCACTATATTCAGCCCTTAATCAGGCCCATCATTGAGTATGATGTCCCTTTTGGTATTTACTTGTCCAGACATATGCAGCAACTTGAACATCCGTAGAGTTCCTCACAGAGAGATACCAGGGATTAAACCACATGACCTGCACAGTCCACCCCAAAGCCCTATCACTGTACTCAGGATGTTAGAGATTATTACGAGATAATCTGTGCCTGGCCGATAAGATATTGTCTGATCCTGTACTAATGGACCTATTGCACATCCACAAGTCAAATTGTATCAGGAATACTCTGTCTAGAGACCTCACCTTCTTTTGTAACAAAAACAGAATGGTTTGGAGGGACAGGTGCTTATCCTAGAGGATACCACTGTTGTGGAACAGACTCTCCATCCACATAAAACAAAGCTCATCCTTGTGTCTGTTCAAGCACAACTTGGATTAATGGGTGAGGATAAAGGATATTTACCTTGGGACTGCTTCCTTGTGCTGCTGTTAGACAGAAGCATCTTCTAAATACCCTATCATATAGCAGGGTCCCCTTACAGTACTCAGCGGTATGACCCCCAGAAGAATTCATTTGCAAATTGAAGTATAGAAATAAAAATTATGGTAACTGCAATTTAATACCTAATGGAATAACATTGTGTCCCTTAAGAGTAGTTAGCCTAACATTTACCTTTGACCTTACGAACTTCACCAGAAGTGTCTACATGCTTGAGTAGACTCCATAGTCTGTACAGTTATTTCCAGTCTCATTTTTTTGTTGACTTTTCATGAAATGTTCTGTTTTTTTTTCCAAGTTTTGGCAAGAAACCCTAAGAAAAAGGGAATTGGCTCTTTAAGCCTACTTAGACAGTTGGAGTATCTCACTCATTAGTCTGTTGTGGCAAGCAACACAAAGCATTTGTCCTTTTTTGGATGTTTGTCTAAAGCACATAAATAGCAAATAGAGAAGTAGGCCAACTGCTATAAGGACACACTGGTTGCCAGGTAAGTTGTGTTGGGCCTGGCTTGCTTCAGTAAACTCATGGGTGTCTAAACCTTAGTACTGCTTTTGTGGCCCCTGCCTCAAGATACCTGGTAGCTGTGAGGCCTCTAACAGTATCCCATGGGAAGCAAACGTGCATTTAGCTAAGAGCATGTTCTTCCATGTTGAAGATATTGTGACCATGGTATGGCCACACAGTGGCTCCAAGATTATTGATTTAATCACCCATTTTTGTTCTGATGTTAGGGGAGCAGGATATTCCCATTCTGTTGGTTAAGGGAATGCCCAAAACTACAGAGGTAGAGATGGATTATTTCTGTCCATGTATCCTGGTATTACAACCTACCACAACCACTAGATTGGGGACAGAGACATCTGAGATGGAAGTGTCTGCCATCTCTGGACCATTGCCACTGTCTGGTACTCGGATGCTAATCTAGTCCTATTTCCTCATCCCTACCCAGGCTGCCCACCACTTCTGGCTTAAAGTGTCCCAGTATTTTTCCTGTTTATACTGAACCTATATTTTTTTTCTTTTTTATACATAGTCTACAAGCGAATTTGGATCGGAGATCTGTTTCTGGAGTTGTCCTGGTATCTCAGCTAACCAGATCTCTACCATTTTAGGACCATTGGCATTGTCTGATACTCAGATGTTAGACAAGTCCTGACTCCTTATCCCCGCTCAGGCTTCCCTCTAAGGCTGGTTTAAATTGGCCTAGGAGTCTTTGTACTTCTATAGTACTTGGATATCTTTCTTATGTATAGAGAGCCTGCAAGCTAGTTTGGGCCAGCCATCTGTTTGTTATATAAAGGACTGTCAAAAAGAGAAGTAGCAAGGAGATTAGAAGGGAGGCCTGGGGGCCCTGATGGCCAAGCCTAAAATGAGGAGCAGCAAGTGACTATGCCACACTTCAAACTGAACCCTAGCTCTTAAATCTCCTATATCCTTTAAATCACTCAAAAAGAACACAAAGCCAGCTAGTTCCATTAAAAACTGGGAGAGCATTAAAGAAGGTAACTGGGTTCTGCAGGTGGGCTTCCAGGGATGCAGGATATGGAGTTAGCTATTGTTGGTACCCTGAGGATCTTTGCCAAGTGTCTAGCTTTAGTTGTGTTGTGGTGCAGAACCAATGGCATTCACAGTTGCCATTATGTGACTGATTGTCTAATAACAGGCTCAATCCCAGGAGACGATAGACAAATAATTTGTTTACACCTTGAATTGCTTCCAGAATTGGGGTGTTTTTCAATCTTTCCAAATCCAATTTGGCAACTTCTTGGATGGTAAGTCTGTTTTAGTGCCCTACTAGACTCTGGCAGTCGGGTAGGATTCCTTTCCCAGGACACTGTAGACAGTTATTTCAAGAGATGGCACAGAGAGGCTAGCTGTCAGCAAACAAGTTCGTTATAATACTGGGATTTCTGGCCATAACCATTGATATTAAGTTGTCTCTCTCGCCTTCATTCTTGCTGGTTGGGTTTGGAGCCATTCCTCGGCTCCGACTCGGCCATTTTCTAAAGCTCAAGAGCTATTTACTGGCTCGAGGCCTCCCTATATCCCACAATGCCTGGCACTAGATCCCCAGATCTCGTTTGCCGCTTTAGCTACGAGGTTGCGCTTTACTGGCTCAGGTCGTATTTCACTTTTTTGTGATACTTAGTTGTTAAAATTTAGTATATATTTAAAGCTGTTTTAGTAGTGTATTACTGTTAGATTAGTTTTAGTACCCTCTTTATCTTTAACCCCTGTGTTTTCTTCCTTTTAGGAAACTCGTTTTTACTTAGAGAGTCCCCCCCCCATCTCCCTAAGTAGCTGTTTTAATTAGAGGCTAACCCCTTCCCTTTTATAAACCCTTTTTCGGTAGGAAGTAGTGCTTAGCCTTTGTAGTACAGATAAAGTTCTTGTTTATTTTTGTAGTATCGTTACTCTCTTTAAATTTTTGTGTGAAGGTGTGGGACTAGTGTGTGTGTGTGTGTGTGTGTTTTTGTTTCTTTACACTAGTCTAGTATACTTCCATTGGTATCCCTTTTTCTTGAGCATGTCAAAGGATACCAAGGTATCAGGGTTCAAGAAGTGTGACTTGTGCTGTCAGAAAATGTCTCTGACAGACGGTCACACTTCTTGTGTTTATTGTTTGGGCGCCCTACACCTGCAGGACTCTTGCTCGGTATGTCATGCCTTTAGTCCGAGAGTCCTGCAGGAGCGTAGGAAAAAGTTGATTCTTAGAGGGTTACTAAAACCCGAGGGGTCTCCGGTGAAGCCTCAGCCAGCGAAAATCCCGAAGCCCACCAAGCCGTCGGCTCCCAGTACGGAGCCATCGCCAGGTGGAGCGTCTGCTTCCATTTTGGTTCCGGCTGGAACCGAAGTATCTGAATCTCACTCGGCTCCGACCTTGGTGTCAGAACAGTCAGGGAGCCGTAAGCGATCTAGGTCTCCATCCCTAGAGTCGATTTGCTCAGCTCCGGGGTCGCCTTTACTACAGTCTGAACAGAGCCATCGGTCCCACTCTTCTCGGTCCTCGAGGCTATCCGATCATGACTTGGAGAGGGTGGTTAGTAGACTCCTCAAATCGCAGGCCCTGGCTAAAATGTTAACTAGCCCTCCTCATCAGGCTGTGGGCTGTTCCTGTTTCTGAAGTAGTTCCTCCTCCTCCTGTCAGTTCGGAGCCGGAGTTTGTTGGGGCTTGGATCTTGGAAACGTCAGCGCCGATGCTTCCCCTTTCGGCTTCGTCGTCTGCTCCGATTTCTTCAATGGTTCCATCCTTGGAGGGATCTGGGCGCCGAGACTCCCTCGTCTGCTCCGAGGGGGTGAGTGGCATTGGACCCTTGTCCGACCCCATTCTCCCTCTCGGAGCCTCTGCGTAGGTAAGCTCGGCTCCTACATTGGCCTCGGAGCGGTCCCT
Organism: Protopterus annectens; assembly: GCF_019279795.1. Lineage (NCBI taxonomy): Eukaryota > Metazoa > Chordata > Ceratodontiformes > Protopteridae > Protopterus > Protopterus annectens. The sequence goes on along the minus strand of NC_056743.1, from coordinate 1,523,673,678 downwards.
TTCGGTGCCGGGGGGATTCCTGTCTTTTCGGAGCTGGGGCCCTCTTCTCTGCCAGACAGGGGCGCCTTCGAGGTCATGAGGAGTGTGCTGACTTCTGAGTCTGCACCTCGATCAGCCCCTTTGGCTCCTCCCCCCAGGGTGCCTGCTTCAGTCTCTGCCCCTCCTCCAGACCCCAAGCGAGGGAATCAAACGCTCCAGGTCACCCCACTGGGTGTATCTTCCTCTTCTGAGTCCTCCCCTGAAATTTTGGAGGAGCCCCCTCGAAAGAGGAAATGTAAGAGGAAACATGTTGACTCTCCCGAGTCTGTCACGTCAGATACTGACTTGGAGGATTCGGAAGGGTCCCCAAGATCCCCCTCTGAAGATGTCTCTTTCTCAGACATCCTTGAGATCCTTGGGCAGAGGGGGAACTGGACTGCCCTTAACCCTTCTGAAGACGAGTCGGTATTCCTGGACGCGTTTGGTTCTCGCCCCTCCACCTCCTGGGTGTCTCCGCCTTTCGATCCATTGATGGAAGTAGTGGCTCGGAAGGCGTGGTCAGCCCCGGACACACTGGAACCAACCCCCCACAAGCCCACTAAGTTTATTATGGCCCCTCGAGATAAACAGTTTTTAACAAAGGGTGTCCCCATTGATGCCATGGTGGTAGCAGCGGCCACGAAAAAGGAGTTGGCTGACACTTCTGTACCTGTCCATCCCCTAATAAAGATTCTAGGACGATGGACAGAAACGGGAAGTGGGTGTTTTCTTCAGCGACCTTCTCCATGCGGTCGCTGAATTACTTGTGCCACTTCACACGTCTCCAGAGGGATCTCCTCAAGGAGCTAGGAGATCAAGATCCATCAGCTGCAAGGGCTCAAGACGAGATTAACTCCCAGCTGACGACTCTTAATTAAATCGTCAACTCCTCCATGCGGCTCATTTCATATGCGGCTGATGGGGCAAGTAGGGCCGCAGGGACAGGTGTGGCTTTGAGAAGACATGCCTGGATGCGGTTATGTAACTTTGCTGATCCCTTCAAGGCGTCTTTCACCAATACCCCTTTCGATGGTTCTGCTCTATTTGGACCACAAGTGAAAGATACCCTTACCAGGTGTGAGCAGGAAGGCAAGACTCTCTCTGCCGTGGGAGTCCGTTTTTCCCACTCCCTCTAGACCATACCCTAAAGGTCAGAAGAGTGGAAAGATGTGGTTCCGGAAACCCCAGGGAGCCATGCCTGACACACGTGGCGAGTTTCCCTCCAGAGGCAGAGGAGGGAACAACAATAGACGCCGCCCCGCGGGGCAGAGGGGGTCTGCAGAATTAGGGCAGCAGAGAATCTTTCTCTGACAAACCCTTCCAGCACCCCTGAGGGGCTGCCCGGCTGTCCGCCTTCGGAGGCAGTCGGGGGAAGATTGTCTCTGTACCCAGAAGCCTGGAGTCTCATCACACGAGACAGATGGGTAAGGTCTATCATATCCGGAGGTTACAAAATCCCCTTTGTCCACACCCCCTTAAAAGCAAACAAGCCCATCCCAGATATTCCACCTGGTCTAAGGAAACAGGCAGTACAAGAAATTTCAAAACTGCTGAAAAAACGGGCCATCCAACAAGTCCCAGCAGATCAGCAAGGATCCGGAATTTACTCAAAGTTCTTTTTGGTACCAAAAAAGATGGGACTTGAGACCCATTTTGGATCTCAGCAGACTAAACAAGTCTGTTCAAAGAACGAAGTTCCGGATGGTCACACTTCAGTCCATTCTACCCTTTTTGGGTCAGGACAATTGGATGGATGTGCTCCATAGATCTTCAGGATGCATACTACCATATCAAAATGGACAGGCGTTCCAGAAGGTTTCTCTGCTTCCGGCTGGGAGCCAGTCATTACCAGTTCAGAGCCCTGCCCTTTGGTCTCACCAAAGCCTCCAGGGTGTTCACCAAATGTATGGCAGTAGTTACCGCTCACCTGAGATGGCAAGGATTCCAGGTGTTTCCATATCTAGACGATTGGCTCCTTACTGCTACCACCAGACATAAATTGCTGAGAGCCAGGGATTATACCATCCAAACATGCTCCAACCTAGGTATCTCAATAAATTTCGAAAAGTCTGCATTGTCGCCTTGTCAGTCTTTAACCTTTATAGGCGCAAGATTAAATACGAAAGATCTGTCCGCAAGACTTCCAATAGACAGAGTGGCAGACATTCGCAGACACGTACAGGTATTATTAGGATGCAGAAAGATTCAGGCCAGATTCATCCTAAAAATCTTGAGTCTCATGGCAGCAGCGATCATATTAGTTCCCTGGCTCGCTTTCACATGAGGATTCTCCAGTGGATGCTTTTCACCCAATGGTCCTTTCAACAAATTCCTATGTCTCACAAGATAACAATCACGCAGTCGTGCAAAGGCCACTTAACTTGGTGGATGGTCTCCCCATCAGTACCCCAGGGCAGACCATTTGTCCTTCCTCCTCCAGTTGCCACGGTGACCACGGATGCCTCCCTGATCGGGTGGGGGGGGGGCATTTTCAGGGCAGGACTGTCCAGGGCACCTGGCAACCCCACGGGTACCACTTGCACATAAATGTTTTGGAGATGAGGGCGGTGCTTTTAGCGTTGCAAGCTCTTCAGAACTCTCTACCCACTGGGACCATTGCAATTCAGACGGACAATATGTCTGTAGTGTGGTACATCAACAAGCAGGGCGGAACCAAGTTCTATCCCTTTTGTCGAGAAGCACTCAGACTATGGCAGTGGGCGATGATCTCTCAACGGTTTCTGACAGCAACGCACATCCGTGGCAAGTCCAACGTCATAGCGGACAGGCTAAGCAGAGCTATTCTCATGCCTCACAAGTGGTCTCTCAATCGGACAGTAGCGGACAAAATCTTCCGCAAATGGGGTCAGCCTTGCTGCGACCTTTTCGCAGCTCCTCTCAACAGCAAGTGTGACAGTTTCTTCACTCTCTTCCCCTCTGCCCGGACACTCCCCCAGAGACACTCTAGTCCACGATTGGCCCCAGGGACTTATGTATGCATTCCCACCTATCCCCTAATTCCCAAATTAATTCAGAAAGCTACCGTGCTGGGGTGCAGGATGATCCTCATTGCTCCCTACTGGCCTCGACAAATCTGGTTCCCATTCCTGCATCGTCACCTTCTAGAGCAGCCTTGGAATCTGGACCCAGTTCCGGACCTCTTGATCCATCAGTCGGGCAGGCTGCATCAATCTCTTCAGTCTCTCAACCTCACTGCTTGGTTGCTCCACTTTCAACCTTAGCCAGGCTTTCCAGTATTTCCCATTCAGTGAGTGAGATCATCCTTTCTTCGCACAAACCTACAACCAGGAAGACTTATGCTAGTAAATGGAAACATTTCTCTTTCTGGGCAGAGGCTAGAAATATAGATCCTTTTACGGCCCCTGTCCATAACGTCCTAGACTTTTTAGCAGAACTTTTTCAAGCGGGCTTCTCTTCTGCCACCATTAGAGTTCAATTAGCGGCAATCTCAAATTTCCATATGGGCCTGTCAGAAACCAACATCATGTCCCGTAAGCTTTGTAAAGCCTTTCTTAAAGGAACGATCTTGCTCAGGCCTCCAGTGAGAGATCCCCCGCCTCCGTGGGACTTGAATTTGATACTAGCTTCCTTGATACTGCCTCCTTTTGAACCGGCAGCTTCCTGTTCCTTGAAATTGCTTTCTTGGAAAACCCTCTTTTTGGTGGCCATTACTTCAGCGAGGAGAGTTTCTGAACTTCAAGCCCTATGTGTTCGTCCTCCTTACCTAATTTTCCATAAGGATAGGGTTTCACTCAGGGACTAATCCTTCGTTCCTTCCTAAGGTCCCCGCCGAAAATAATTTGAGTCAATCCATTGATCTACCAGTCTTTTTTCCAAATTATTCCAACAAAGCTGAACACAAATTACACCAGTTGAATGTTAATAGGCAATTACGTTTCTATTTGCATAGGACTGAGCAAATAAGGAAATCAGACCAACTCTTCCTGTCCTATGTGAAGGGCAAGCAGGGTCGACCAGTGTCTGAAGTAACCTTATCCAGGTGGTTGTCCTCTATTATTAACTTATTTATCAGTTGAGGAATAAAGAACTCCCTGCTAAACCTAAAGGCCACTCTACTAGAGCTTTAGCTACGTTGGTAGCCTTTCAAGCAAGACTACCAATGGAAGCCATTTGTGCGGCGGCCACATGGGCCACCCCTCATACCTTCATTTCACATTATAAATTGGATGTGTCCTCTAGGAGTAGAGCTGATTTTGGTTCCACTGTGCTCAAGAGTCTGTTCCGATGAGCCACCCAGAACTAAGGTGCTAGGGACGCTGTCCCAACCAGCAAGAATGAAGGCGAGAGAGACAACTTAACATTAAGAAGTTATGTACCTACCATATGTACCTACCATAACGTTCCATATTAGTTGTCTTCTTCTCGCCTTCTTTCTTGCGTCCCATCCTCCATCCCCCTAGCTTAGATAGATCGAGAAGAGTCCTCCTACGAGTCTTGTTACTGGCTGAGTCTTACCCTATTTATGTCCTCTCTCTTTCTTTAGCCCTATAGCTGAAGTCTTGCTATTTGGACAGTTGTCCTTTGGTATTGTTATGGTGTTAGGTCTTCCAAATGAGATCTGGGGATCTAGAGCCAGGCATTGTGGGATATAGGGAGGCCTCGAGCCAGTAAATAGCTCTCGAGCTTTAGAAAATGGCCGAGTCGGAGCCGAGGATTGGCTCCGAACCCAACCAGCAAGAAAGAAGGCGAGAAGAAGACAACTAACATGGAAACGTTATGATAGGTGCATAACTTCTTATTATGCTCTCTTTGCAAAACTTAACATGAGAAATTACAGTGGTTCCTCAGAATTGTTTGGGAGCAGCATGCCCAGTCTCTGGAGGAGACCATAACTATGTTGCCTTGCAGAAAGCAGGAAATTGCATTGTGGAGTCACCAGGTGCAGAAATAATCTGGGTGTTCCCTCCGAATGGGCACCCAAGACATAAGGTCTGATAATAGATGATCTGAATGCTCCTTGGGTATCCCACTCTGCTGACCTTAGAGTTCAGACTATCTGGGACCATAGACAACTGAAGAGGCAAGTCATTAGAGAAGAGATGATGGTTGCAATCCTGGGATATTAAAGCAATTTGGAAGCCAGGAGTTTTACACTTGGTAACAGACAGTACCGCACCGATATGGCACTTACATGAGGAAATGTGCAGTCTGGCTGTGCAATCATGGGAAGCAACCCTGGAATCAGTTAAGAGTCTAAAGGTCTCTTACATCCTTCTCAGTGGAATGTTTTGGCAGATCAGGTGAGGAAGGCATCTACAGATTTTCATGAACAAATGTTCAAGAGGAACATCTTTCTGAACTGTACTTATAAAGTGCCCTAGTAACAGACCTTTTTGCTTTCCAAGCAACAGACAGCTGAAGAAATTGTGTTGCAGTACACTATATAAGAAGGCTTTGGCAATGGATGCCTTCATTTTAATTGAACAAGTTATGTATGCCTAACCTCCTTTCTTCTTATTCTTCTCTCAGGGTCATCAGAAGACAATGGAAGAGAGGCTATAAATACTGTTGACAGCATCATTTCAGAAGATGCTGTACTTAAATGTCTTTCCATATCACTGCTGCAATATTCATAACTTAAGGGATCTCCTGCCAGGAATAGCCCAGTCCGACAAATATACTAAAGCCTTTAGTAGTTATAGGCATCGTACGTCACACATATGCTCCCCGCACATAGTGTAGGGCATAAAGGTGACATACAGCTGCATACACACAGAACTGTTTGCTGCCAGTCTGAATGCCATTGTTGAACGTTGGTCTGAAGCTCTTTTTCTGTGCTGGTTACTAAGCCATGTTCCTGATAAGCACCCTGTTGAGGTTTCTTCTTATCTTTATTTTTTATTTAGTGCTGTTGGGTTCATGTCACCTAGAAAGGGAAAATGTCAGTGTGGGAGGCAGATTCCTCATAAAGACCTTCATGACTAGTGTATTTTCTGTTGGGTGCTTCTCAAGTCCATATGCAGTGTTCTATCTGCCCGGCTTTTATCCCCAAGACTTTTTCTAATTGTCTTTCCTCTTTATCTGTTTACCTTGAAAACTAATATCTTAAGCTGTTGACTCAGAGTACTATGGCGGAATCTTTCTGTCCCGAAGGTCAGCCGTCTGCCAAGAAAAAGGCTACAAAACTTAGGTCTGATGCAGCTGCTGTTCAGCTTCTCCTGGGCATCTCACTCGAGGCTAGTGAAAGCCCAGAGGATCATCCGTTGGTTGCCTCAGATTCCTCTGCCATGACCCCCATTGGAGGCCGGCATGGATCCAATGTTGCCGCATATCCTCTGAGGCTTTGCAGATGTCTGCTTCTGACATTGTGGGAGAACCTCAGCTGATTATATCCAAGGGACCAATCTTAGGGAGGAGAGCCCTGCTACACTTATTGAATGTCGGCAGGGGTCTGACCCTCCAAGGGTGTTTTATGCAGATGTCCCACAGAAAAAGAAAAACAAAAATCAAGCATATATCCAGTGTAATTAAGGATTCCCAACATGATCGGCAGGTTATTTAATGTTTTAATGGCTTTAAAGCCTCAACAAGGGGTGTCTGCGCCTGCCTCACCCTTATCTTCCACTCCTCTTAAAAGACCCAGGGAACTAGATTCTTCAGGTGAGGATCTGGATTCTGGGGAAGAGTCCCTGGCTTACTCTTCTCATATTTTTTCCCCTTTGGACTATGATTCAGAGGAAGAGGATTTCATTATTCCAGCTTTCCCTTTGAAGGAACTGTCTTTTGGTGGTACTGTTGCTAGCATGATGGAGTTTTTTTTTTTTTTTTTGTGGGATTGTTCTCTCTGACATTCAGAAAAGGTATTATGAGCTCCTCCAGATAGTCACTTAAGCCATCGGCTGTTCCCTCTGTTCTGGCTGCCCTCCTGAGTAACTTTTCAGCAGCCCCTGTGGCCCCGGATTCTCAGCCCCCCTGTACCAAAGAAACCTGATAGATTTTACAAGGTGCCTGATGAATGTAAATGCTCTTTTGTTGATCCTTCTGTAGTGTTGGTCTCTTCTGACCAGTCCTCCAAGCTGTTGTTCTCTACCAAGTTTCTCCTTTTGGATAAAGATAGTAGGGCCATGGAGAGGCTGGACAAAAAGGTTTACACTGCTGCTGCTTTATCCTTTTAGGCCATCAAGTTCCAGACTCATGTGACCAGGTATGTTTTGGCCTTCCTTTCTCAGGTTTCCAAAGTGGTTTCTTACCTTCCTGATTCTGAGGGGAAAGCTTCTGCCCTTTCCCTTGTGGACGATGCCTATCAAGTTGCTTGCCATTCTATCAGATGAAGTTACGATGCAGCTGATGTCTTTCCAGGGCTGCTGCCTTTGGTTCTGTTATGAGACATTATTCTTGGCTTTGTCTTTGCCTAATGACATTAAGGCCAAACTATTGGATACTCCTCTGGATAATGGAAATCCTTGTAGTGCTGCTGCTGAACTTTTCAGGTCTTTCCAGGATCAGGGTAAAGCCTTGCAGGAGTTGAAACATATTTTTGTTTCTCCTGTTCCCAAGTTTCAGAGGAGTTATCCCTCCAAACCTGCTTTTGTTCATAGGCTTTCCCACCCTCTGCCTAGGGGAAAAAAGGGGTCTAGATGTGTGCCTCCTGCTAAGTCTGCTCAAAACCCTACTTCTCAGAAACTTGCTTTTCAGGATAAACTGGGATTCATTTGACAGTTTGTTTCCCTTTTCCTCAGCCAGGTTCCCTTATCTGTCTGTCTTTCCCTGTCTCTTCCTTAGAGGTCACAACAGACTTTTGGGTTCTGTCCATTGTCTGTCAGGGATATTTCATGGTTTAGAAATCCCTTCCTTCCTTTATGGTCTCCTCAGGAACAACTTTCTCGTTTCCCAGAGGTGCTGTATTCTCTTTTGGTCCTGGGCACCATTCAAACTGCTTCCTGCCCAGGTTGGGAGTTTTATTTTTTTATTTCAGAATTTTTAGCTCCCAGAATGCAGTGCACTTGGAGACCAGTTTTGGATCTTTCCCAGCTCAACACCTTTCTCAGTATTCCTTCCTTGCAAATGTCTCTTTAGACTCCATTTCCCCTTTTCTACCTCAGGCCTTTTTGGTCTATCTGAACCTAAAATATGCCTACCTTCATATGTCCAACCATTCCCTTTTCAGGATTAAGTTTCTGTTCTTCCTTGCATTTTCAGTTTTCTGCTTTGCCCTTTGGTCTCTCTACTACCTGAAGGGTATTCAGCAAATGCCTTGCTCCTGTTGGTGCCTTTTGCTGGATGAGAGGAGTTCAGATCTTTCCCTATCTGAACAATCTGCTCATTCTAGCTTTTTCCCCTGACACTCTGCTTCAGGATCTCCAGTTTACTGTTTCCCTGTCAGAGTCCGGAGTTCATCATAAACTTCCAGAAATCCTCTCTGATGCTTTCTCAGGATCATATTTTTCTTGATTTCAGGCTTCAAACTATCCCCATGCTGCCATCTTTGCCTGCCCACAAGGCCCTGTCTCTCATAGAATCGGTTACTAGGCTAACAGCTCTGGGGCCCTTACAAGCATAGCCAAGAGTTTATCCCAAAAAAAGAAACCTCAGTCAGCACCTGTCACCCCTGTCAATGAGGGACACAGATGGAACCCCTAGGACATATTTGTGGTTTCCCATCCACTCATCAAGGTTGCAGGTTTAGTTACTGTCACATATTAGATTTAGGCCTTTCAAGCAGGTAATGCGCGAGGTGTTAGACTTGCAGATATGGAGCATCTCTAATAGTGTAGGGTCCGAGATTGCCTTGTAGGTGAGACACAGAATCACCTCTGGGCAATTTGTACGATACCAAGTAGAATGATAGTGATTTGAGCCTGTGCACATAGGACAGGTATTAGAAGCAGAATCTCTTTGTGAGGTATTTCTGTGGCCTTTCCGGCTGGTGCAGGTGTTTGGAGAGGTACATACCAAACTGAGCATTGCACTCAATTATTGTCCTAATGAGGGAGGAGTACAGATGAGGGACTAAGCTCCTTTTTTCTGGATGCAGTCCCTTTACTTATGAGATGAACCAAGTAAAAGGCTTTTCTGACACTGCTGCTACAGGTCTCTCACCACGGGTTATGTTCTTAGGAGTTTGCTGTTGATGTGGTAATAAGTAGGGGCCGTGTTTTTGCCAAATGGTATGACAATACATTTTTTTTGCATTTAACTTAAGGCTATGAGTTTGGCACCAGCAATTTGTTGCTGTGAGACCCTCTTGCAATATGTTAACATAATTTGGGGAGTCAGTGACAGCACCCAACTTACAGTCATCTGCAAACTTGGTCAGCCACAGGACTTTTGTCTTTGCCTGGACCTCTGAGAAGTAGATGCCAAACAGTAGAGGTCCCAGGACAGATCCCCGTGGAACACCAGTAGTGACAGGTCTGCTGTCAGAGGTGGAGGCACCTGTTTTGACCTTGTGGGTCCTATCGGTGAGCCAGTTGGCCACCCTCCTGAGATAGGGATTTACGCCAAGTTGTGTTAGCTTTTCGATGATGCCCGAGTGGGAGATTGTGTCAAAGGCTTTGGCCAAGTCCAAGGTAAACTGTATGTACTGCCTTTCTCTCATCCAGGGCCTTGATGACCATCTCAAAAAAGTCAACCAGGTTCAACAGGCAAAATCTGCCCTTGATGAATCTGAACTGGGTGGGGTCAAGTGCTTAGAGATTGCCTTTGTCCTTTATTATGAGGTCCATAGTAATACACTCCATGGCTTTGCAGATCAGAGTTATCAAGCTAATGGTGTGATAGTTTCCAGGGTCAGTAGTGGCACCGCCTTTGTGCAAGGGGATGACAGTGGCAGTTCTCTACTCTACTAGAATGAGGCCTGTACTTAGTCTGTGGTTGAATAGGGTGCTCAATGGCAAAGCTAGTTCTTGTTGGAGATGGTGCAGAATACAGCCTGGGATACTATCAGGTCCCATGGAAGCTATATTCTTTGCTTTGGATAGGGCATTTAACACTTGATCTATGAAGATGTGAGGTGCGGCACAAGGATTGGGGATGTCGAATGGGCCTTTTGGGGGGACAAGGGGGTGAAGTTTCCACTGAACCTGTCTGCTAGCAGGTTGGCTAAGTTAACAGGATCAGTGTAAGTGATACCGATAAGAACTAATTCAGAACAAACCTGGGCTTTGCCATGGAGGTTGCTGACGTAACTGAAGAAGGCTTTGTGGTTTCCCTTTGTTTCAGAGGCTTGTTTCAGAGGTTAGTTTCGATTCATAATTGGTTTTGGAGGTTTTCACTAATGATCTAATTTGCATGTTGAGGCTAAGGAGGGAGTTTTTCCAGTTGGGAATTTATGCCTTTTTTACCCTTGGCCACCAGCTTCTTCCTTTTGTTGTAAAGCCTGTTGATGGAGGATGTCCACCAGATAGGTTTGTGTTTCCTTGAGGAGTAAGTTTTAGTTCCATTGGGTATGGCTGAGTCCATGCAGTTGTACAGGTGCTTGTATACTGCATTGGCGTACTGTTCAGCATAGTTGTCTGCATTTAGATAAAAAAAAACGGCGAAGCAGTTCACCAAAAAGACCCACACCCACAAAGAAGCAACACACACAAACGAACAACTAAGAACATTCTGTACACATCACCCAATGTTGGTTATGCACACATGTGTTGCTTACAACCATGTACAAAATTATTTAAATGAATAATTAACATTAAAACATCTAGTCTATACCAACCAATAAAATTCATTAAAACTAAAAATAAAAATTAAAAACATTTTTACACAAGGCCATTTTTAGTTACTTCATGAAAACTTCAAACATTTCTCATAATCCAAAATTTAAAAGAACTCATCTCTAATAGTTTAAAAATATAATAATATAAATTTAAATTATTAAATTCTTAAATTAAAATAAAATAAATACAAATATAATAAAACTACTAAATATTTCCTAAATTTAAATACTTTTCTATCTTTATTTCATAAAAATTCCATAAAACACCTTCTATCTTGCGTTTCTGTTCCTAGTTCCAAAATAAATTGGCCCTAAAAAATAATTTTACTTTATTTTTTATTTTATCTAATTAAATGTTTTAGGGCCTTAAATTTCTTTTATTAAATTTAATCTTTTAATTTTCTTTTTTATTTTTTATTTATTTTTAAATCCTTCCACCCTATCTCATTTCTCTCCTGTTCCAACAGAAAAGGTTGATTAGATATAAAGTAAAATTCTCGTTTGTTTGAATTAAATTCTTGTTTAAATTCCTCTCTAAATAATCCTTTCATAATAGATCTCATCTTCTTATGCCGTCTCTCCGTCTTCCTCACATAATATGACTTACAACACCAATAAGTATAACACACACACCATGTGTATTGTAAAATTTCAGTGATGTGTAGTATTGATAATGTTTGTGTTGTGTGTAATATTCAAAATTTTTTGTCTTACTCTAAATTGCTTATTTTCTATTTACATTTTATTATGACATATATTTTATTTTTTATTCTACAAATTTTTTCATAGAAATTTCATTTTTTATTTACTTATTTTATTTACTTCATTTATATTTTTCCCTATCTTTTTACCTTTTTTTTACCATTTTTAGGCATTGTGTTTCAAAACAAATCTTTCTCATTCTTTTCTGGAAAATCTTCTTTACTTTAATATTCAAATTGTTCAACCATCTTTAAACTTTAATTGTCATTTTATTATCATACTTAATTGAAATTATATTATATATATTTAAATGTCCCATTTCATTTATTATTTTTATTTTCACATGGTTTTTTTATAGGTTTGTATTTACTTCTATTATTTTTATTTATTTACCTTTTCCTGGTCAAAAACCCTCTTTTTCTTTTCTAGAAAACAAAAAACATTCCATATCTGTACACAAATTCAAAATCATTCCCTCTCACATTTACATTCCTTGTCATCATCAATATTCCTTGATGTCATACGACACCAAATTGTTGATTGTCAATTGGTTTTATTGATAAACAAATGTGACTAGTGAGAAATGTGATTCCTAAATCATAGGTTTTCAAAAAGTTATTTTTCCTCGTTAGTATATTTCAACTTCCCTATTATTTACGCCAAGCAGGAATTTGTACGTGAAATTATTACGTATTATTAGTGGAATTGAAATAGCGAAATAGGAATTCAATTATAAATCACCAAGTAAATATTAAATATGACTTCCAAAAAAAAAACATATATATTATCCAAAAATGACTAAATCCTGAGTTATGGGGGTAAAATTTGATTATAAAATGTCCAAACTTGTTAGGAACCTAAGGAATTGGACTCCCATACTTTATCCACAATGTTCATCACTACTCCCCATAAAAAAGGCAAAACTCATGTTCTAAAAACAAAATTTTCCGTAATACTCACCATTTGAAACCCTAAAATTTTTCCTTCTAGGACAAATCATAATAAGAAAAATCATAACCTCAAATAATCTCATACCTTACATGAAAGGTATACATGAAAATAAAAATAAAACAATCTCATCAATTCAAAAAAATGAAATAAAAATGTCCCCAATCAATTGTGTGTGGTATGTCATATATAAGAATTCATTGGCCCAAATATGCTTCAAATATGCTTTGCTGTTTATAGAATATAGTTGTTGGTATGGTGGTCATGGCCCCGCTAAAAGTTCTACATTATATCCACATTTGAGGGTCACTAACATTCTTATATGTACCTTTTGGTATCCAAAAATAATTGGTATCCTTGGTTTAGGTAAATACAAAACTGGTTAATTATTTTAACATCTATTATGCCAAATTATACAAATTATCTAAGATTTTGTTGTTTTTTGGTTAAGCAGTTGTATCATATTTGAGGACTATGTTCTGTATTTATTGCCCTCACCTAAGATAGTATTCCATTTATACTGCGGAATGTTACTTTTTCCCTCTATGTTTCATTCTCCATCCTCCTGGCATGATTGAGACTTAATTATTAATTCTTATCATATTCAATGTTTTTGATATTATATTCTTTGATATTATATTCTTTCTCCACAAGTCTAAATTTTTTCTCTTCTCTCTAATCAGGTCAGGTTTTATCTGGGGTGAGATAAGGGGGACTATCCCTCTCCCCCTCCATTCCTCCATTTTGATACCTATTGTCATTCATTTGGTGCATTGCTCTATTATTTAATGGTTTAATGGTGGAATAATGTAATCAACCTTCTCTTCCTTTCTTCACCCTCATACTGAATCATACCTATTGTTACTCTTCTTCTTATAGAATTCTGCTGTTATGTTTCCATTTTTATAGCAGGTGGTTTGGGGTAACAGCATCCTTTTTTTTTCAAACAGCATATCCTTTTTTTTTAATAAATCATCCAGGACTCTAATTTCATTCCAAACTTTCTAATTTTTCTATTATTTTCTTTTATAATGAGCCTCAATATACTAATACCACATTCATTAAATACATTTGTCTGCATCCTATGAGGGGGGCGGTGGTGTGAAGCTACGGATGCCCTCCCTTAGGAGGTTGTAGTCAGCTTTTGGGAAGCTTTTTACCCTGGTTACGGCTACGGGGGGGATTGGGCAGGATAGAAACTTCAAATGAGTCAGACCGATGGTCTGAGCTCACCAGGGAGGAACTTACTATGGAGTGGTGCAGTGGTCGCCCAGGTTGGTAAGAACCAATTTTAGAATGTTATCTTTCCTTGTGGGGGGAGAGATGAGCTAGTCTAGTGCATTAGAATTGATGAAGTCAAGGAATTGTTGGGTGAGTGCAATAGTTCAGGGATAGTTCCCCCAGTCTATGGTGGGGTAGTCTGTCACCAAGGATCAGGGTATCAGAGGGTACCTTGATGGAGTCAAGTAGGTCTAGGTAGGAGAAATGGGTGTCCTGAGTCATGGAGGGGTTCTGTAGCTGGCTATAACTTGGATGGGTGTCTTGCCAACTGTCAGTTGCACCTGGAGTAGATGTTCTTTGTGTTTCACTGTTGCAGTCATCACATTTAGGTTATCTGCTTGGAGTAGCCCTCAGTCGGCCTGATTATCAAAGTCTTGGGTCCTGCGTCGGTTGCTGTCTCATCTTCCGTGACGTCAGGTAGTCAGTGGTATAAAGCATGCAGCTGATGCCATTACATCAGTCTTTCTTGCCGTGTGGTGCCTGAAGCAGAAGCAGTTTGCAAGTGCCGGTCAGCCGACTCCTGAAATTTTCGTTTTCGAGTTTCAGAACCAAAGTCTTCAACTAAGTTAAGTACCTTGTGTGGGAAACTTTTTCTTGCTCTAAACCAATGTCAGTAAAAGTCAATAATTGTATTTCTTGCGGAAAGCAAATACCTCACAAAGATTTTCATTCGTACTGTATTCCTTGCCTAGGCCCTGGCCATGATATACCTCACTGTCGGTTTTGTGCCTTATTTAAGCAACAAACTATTCGTCGTCTGTATATTTACGCTTCTAAATATTTTGGTACTCTGTTCAATATGTCTTCGGTAAGCCATCCGACTACCAATAATCCCGAAAAAATGCAAAGATGAAGACAGAGACAGGCCGCCTAGGTCCAAAGTTGCAGACGACGCTTCTCGTAAGCCAGTCGCCAGTTCGCTGGTACTCTGAGGTGCTTTCGCAGCCACTGATACCTGCTACTTCAGATTCGCAGGCCTCTACTGAGACCCATTCGGAGTCCGGTATGCCGCGAGATGCTTCAACTGTGAAACCTGCGGGTGTCTCTACCTTGGATGGGTCTGGAGCCACTGTGCAGCCACCGGCTTGTGAGAGTATATTCAGGCCTACTGACTTGCATATTAAACAGACGCCATCTTCTTCTTCAACGCCTAAAACTCAAACCATGCCTAGAAAACCGACGCCCAGACTGCATGATCAGGCCTCTATGCCTAAAAAACTAATGATAAGAATGGCTGAAGATCTTATTAGTTTAATCAGGGGAAGCCAACCATCCCCCTCTAAGAGACCTAGGACTGAATTTGTTTATGCTACTTCTGACCAGGATTCTGAAATTTCTAATGTTAAGTTGTCCAATCTCGCCTTCGTTCTTGCTGGATGGATTCGGAACTGATCCTCAGCTCCGACTCAGCCACTTACTGTAGCTTGAGAGCTTTTTACTGGCTTGAGGCTACCCCTTATCCCAGAATGCCCAGCCCCAGCTACCCAGATCTCGTTTGCTGCTAGGTTGCGATCAATACTGGCTCAGGCTTAGTATAATTTTTTTGTCTCTTTTAAACTCAAATATTTTGCTTAAAATTTGATATAATTCTTCTTTGGTAGTATTTTTTAAGTTTCTTTTAATGTAAACCCCCTTATTTCATCCTTGCGCTTTACGTTGTGCTGTGTTGGCCGTCTCCCCTTAGTTGCTAGGCCTTCTGTTATTCCCAGAACTCGTTTAACTTAGAGAGTCCCCCCCCCCTTACCCCCTTAAGGACAGTCGTTTAAGTTAGAGGCTCTCCTTTAAGATCTTTATTCATTTTAGTTTTTCTATAGTAGTTTGACTTTTGCTAAAACGTCTAAGGAAGTTAAAACCTCTGGTTTTAAAAAGTGTGAATCATGCTGTCAGACGATGTCTCTGACAGATGGGCACATTAATTGTGTTTACTGCTTGGGGGCTGTGTATCTGCAGGACTCTTGTGCTATTTGTCATGCCTTTAGTCCAAGAGTCCTGCAGGAGTGGAAAAACAAGCTTATCCTCTGTGGAATATTAAAACGGGGTTCTCCGGCTAAAGCATCTCAGCCAGTGAAACCTTTGAAACCAGTCAAGCCATCGGATCCATGTTTGGAACCGACTGGTGAGCTTGACAAACCAAGTGACTTACCCCTCCGTCGGCTCCAACTGTTACTTCGGAGCCATCTCGGAGCCACAAAAGTGCTGGGTCTCCTCCTTTGGAGCCGATTCGCTCGGTGCCACAGTCACCATTACTTCAAAGCAAGTCCAGTCATCGCTCATCTTCCCACTCCTCTCGATCCTCGAGGTTATTGGATCAGGATGTGGAGAGAGTGGTCAGTAGGTTGCTTAAGTCACAGGCCCTTGCCAAAATGCTTTCGAGCCCACCTCAACAGGCTTCGGCTCCATCCGCTTTGATTTCGATTCCTCCTCCAACTATGCTTAGTTCAGAGCCGGAGTCCATGGACGCTCCAATAGTGGCTCCTTCGGCTCCAATGACATCCTCATCGGCTCTGACGTTGGCTCTGATTACCTCGATTCTTCCACCCATTGAGGTGTCTGGGCACCGAAGCTCCCTCGTTGGCTCCGAGGGGTGAAGTCGCATTGGACGCTTGTCTGACCCTGCTCACCTTCTCGGAGCTTTGGCTCAGTTTAGCTCGACTCGCACATCGGCCTCGGAGCCGTCGCCCTTGGCACAAGGTGGTATTCCTGTCTCTTTGGAGCTGGAGCCCTCCTTGTGTCGAGACCATGATGCCTTCGAGGTCATGCGGAGAGTGCCGTCCTCACAGATGGCTCCACTGTCGTTTCCACTGGCTCCATTCCCGCTCGGTGCCTGTGACAACCTCTGCTCCTCCAGCCCCAAAGCGTAGGGAACCTTTGACCAGGACACACCCCATTGGGTGAACCCTCTTTTTCCGAAGCCTCCCCAGAGCATTCTGAGCAGGCTCCCCAGAAGAGAAAGTGTAAGAGGAAGCACCTAGACTCCCTTGAGTCTGTCACCTCAGATACAGACCTGGATAAATCTGTGGGGTCTCCAAGGTCCCCCTCTGAAGAGGTTTCCTTTTCGGACATCTTTGAGATTCTCAGGCAGAGGCATAGCTGGTCTTCCATAGCCCCATCCGAGGATGAGTCTGTATACCTGGGCGCATTTGGTTCCCAACCTTCCACTTCCTGGGTGTCTCCACCTGTTGATCCACTCATGTCTGTAGTGTCTTGAAAGGCTTGGTCAGCTCCAGATTCCATGGAACCTGTCCTGAGGAGACCCAATAAATTCATCACAGCTCCCCAAGATAAACAATTCTTGACTATAGGTGTCCCAGTTGATGCCATGGTGGTAACAGCAGCCACAAAGAGAGGGTTAGCTGAAACCTCCTCATCTGTCCATCCACAGAATAAAGACTCGTACGATGGACAGATATGGGAAGCAAATGTTTTCATCAGCGATTTTGTCCCTTAGGTCCCTGAACTACCTTTCCCATTTTACTAGGCTTCAGAGGGATCTCCTAAAAGAGCTTGGAGATAACCTACAAGATCCAACAGCTGAGGGAGCTTCAGCCAAGGTAGCTACCCAGCTGGCGACTCTTAATTCAACAGTCAACTCCTCCATGAGGCTTATTTCATATGCAGCCGATGGAACGAGTAGAGCTGCAGGAACAGGAGTGGCTTTTAGGAGACATTCTTGGCTACGGCTCTGTCAGCTTGCCGAACCTTTCAGAGCGTCCTTCGCCAATACCCCCTTTGATGGCTCCTCTCTCTTTGGGCCTCGGGTGAAAGATACGCTTACCAGGTGCCAGCAGGAAGGCAAGACGCTCTCTGATGTTGGAGTCCGTTTTTCTACTCATACCAGACCATATGCAAAGGGTCAGAAGGGTGGAAGGATGTGGTTTTGAAAATCCCAGGGACCCTTGACTGATGCACGTGGTGAATTTTCCCCCAGGGGCAGAGGGGAAAATAATAACTATGGCAGACGCCACCCTCATGTCAGAGGGGGTCCTCAAAATCAGGGTGACAGATACGTTCTCTTCCAAACCCTATCAACATTCCTGAAGGGATGCCCGACTGCTTAACTCTGGAGGCAGTCAGGGATGGCTGTACAAAAAGCCTGGCAAATATTTACAAAGAAAAAATGGGTAGGGCCAATATATATCCAGAGGAAAGATTCCTTTCATTTCGTCCTTTTGTTTTGTTTAAAAAAATCCATCCAACCTCCCACAATTAAAAGATCAGGCAGTGCCCCAAGTTTCCAGCAAGAAAGAAGAAAAAAGCCATCCAGGAAGTCCCCCATCCAGAGTAGGATCGAGACTTACTCGACTTATTTTTTTTAGTGCCCAAAAAGACAGGGAGAGACCACCACTACCCCTCCTCGCAGTACAACAAAATCTGTACAAAGAGAAAAGATCGGATGGTAACACTGCAGTCCATTCTCCCCTATAGATCTTCAGGACATGTACTACCATTATTCAAAACAGGTGTCACTTCTGAGGAGCAAAAGAATTCAAGTCAAATATGTTCTTCAAGCTCTAGGGTCCATGGCAGCAGCCATTCTTCAAGTTCTCTTAGCACGCTTTCACATGTTAATCCTTCAGTGGCTTCTTTTCACACAATGGTCTTTTCAGGAATTACCCATGTCTCACATGATGCTAATTACGGAATCTTGCAAGAGAGACATTTCCTGGTGGATGGTCTCCTCACTAGTTACTCAGGGCGGCAGACCTTTCATGGAACCCCATCCTATCACCACAGTGACCACGGATGCTTCCCTGATGGGGGAGGCATTATCTAGGTAAGACTGTCAAAGGCACTTGGCGACCTCATGAGTACCACTTGCACATCAACGTCCTGGAGATGAGAGCAGTGCTCCTAGCGCTGCAAGATCTTCAAGACTCGCTCCCAACCGGAACTATTGCAATACAGATGGAAAATATGTCAGTGGTTTGGTGCAGCAACAAACAGGGAGGAACGAGGTCTTACCCCTTGTGCCGAGAGGCCCTCAGACTGTGTCAATGGGCGATTTCCTCCCAACGTTTTCTGACAGCAACGCATATCCCTAGGACATCCAACGTAGTAGTGGACAGGCTTAGCAGGGCTATCCTCATGCCTCACGAGTGGTCTCCTGAAACAGGAAATTGTGGATCTTATTTTCTGCAAATGGGGCCAACCTTGCTGCGATCTCTTTGCCTCTCCCTTCAACAACAAATGCAGCAGCTACTTCTCCCTTGTTCCTCCTCCAGGTCAGAAGGTCAGACACCCAGGGGCGCTCTAGTCCACGATTGGCCACAGGGACTCCTTTATGCATTCCCCTCTTTCCCCTAATTCCAAAAGTCATTCATAAAGTAAAATCATTGTTTTGCAAAATTATCTTCATTGGCCCCCTATTGGCCTCGACAAATTTGGTTTCCATTCCTTCACCCCCACCTTCTAGCCCAGCCTTGGATTCTGGACCCAGTACCAGACCTCTTGATTTATCAGTCAGGCGGGCTACACCAATCCCTCCAATCTCTCAAGCTCGCAGCTTGGTTACTCCACTTCCAATCCTAGCCAGGTTCCCCAATATTTCCCCAGCAGTGCATGATATTATTGTTTCCTCCCATAAGACAAATACTAGGAAAGTCTATGCTAGTAGATGGAAAAGATTATCTTACTGGGCAGAATCCAGGAATTTAGACCCTTTTACAGCTCCTATACATTACATTTTGGATTTCTTAGCAGAACTGTTTCATTCTGGTGCAGTGGCTGCTATCATCAGAGTACAACTAGCTGCCATTTCAAATTTTCACGTTGGAGTTTCTAACTCCAGCATAATGTCTCGCAAACTCTGTATGGCTTTCATGAGAGGTACATCTCTACTTAGACCCCCAGTGAAAGAGCCCCTTCCACCTTGGGATCTCAATTTGGTTCTGGCTTCCTTGATACTGCCACCCTTTGAACCAGCAGCATCATGTTCCTTGAAATTTCTGTCTTGGAAAACTCTCTTATTAGTTGCTATTACTTCTGCCAGACGTTTCAGAACTTCATGCACTATGTTTTCACCCTCCATACCTAGTTTTTTCACAAAGACAGAGTTTCTCTGAGAACCAACCCATCTTTTCTACCTAAAGTTTGTTCAGAACACAATTTAAGTCAGTCCATTGAACTTCCTGTCTTTTTCCCTGATCATTCCAGCAAGGCAGAATACAGATTACACTAATTGGATGTGCATAGACAACTGCATTTCTATCTCCATAGAACTAAAGAAATGAGAAAATCAGATCAGTTGTTCCTTTCATTTGCTAACAACAAACAAGGCCTTCCAGTTTCTAAAGTAACATTATCAAAATTATTATCGGACACCATAGCCCGTACCTATCACTTGCGACAAAAAGATCTTCCAACAAGACCCAAAGGTCATTCAACCAGGTCAGTAGCTTCTTCGGTAGCATTTCAGTCTAGCTTGCCCATAGATTCAGTTTGTGCAGCAGCTACTTGGACAGATCCTCATACATTCATTTGTCATTACAAAGTAGATGTGGTCTCCCGGGGCAGAGCTTCCTTTGGTTCCACGGTTCTGAAGAGTCTGTTCCAGTGAGCCACCCAGGATTGAGGTGCTAGGGACGCTGTCCCATCCAGCAAGAACGAAGGCGAGATTGAACGACTTAACATAAAGAAGTTATGTACCTACCATAACGTTCCATTTTAGTTGTCCTTTATCTCGCCTTCCTTTATGCGTCCCTCCCTCCTTCCCCCTTCCTTGAGGTTTGAGTGGAGTTTCTCAATGGTTTCACTGGCTAATTTGTTTTGTTATTAGTTGCTTCTCAACCAAACCATGACAGTTAACTGCATATCCAAGTTTATTAATGAATTATCTCCTATAATTATGTCCAGTGTGAGCTATCGCAAACAAGATCTGGGTAGCTGGCACTGGGCATTCTGTGTTAAGGGGTAGCCTCGAGCCAGTAAAGAGCTCTCGAGCTATAGTAAGTGGCCGAGTCGGAACCGAGGATCGGCTCCGAACCCATCCAGCAAGAAGGAAGGCGAGATGAAGGACAACTAACATGGAACGTTGTGGTAGGTACACAACTTCGTTTTTCCTCTGATGACCAGGATTTACCCTTATCTACCTATGAGGATTCTGGTGCAGAGGACTCTGTTCCCTCTGCTCCCCCCCCCCCCCAGAGGATTTCTCTTTTGGTGAAACCCTGCATATTCTTAGGGAGCACTATCGCTGGGAAAGCCAGGATTACTCTGATTCTAAAAAGAGGCTTAGGGATTTCTTACTCCTGCCCCAACACAGGCCTTGAGCTATCCCTCCTGTATTAGACATTGATGATGCCTTTTCGGAATCTAGCTTGGCCCCTGACTCTCTACCTCCTGCTCCTAGAAAACCTGATAGATATTACAGGGTTCCTGACTCTCTCAAGTTCCCTTTTAAAAATCCTACTGCGGATCCTGAGACCATTTCACAGGGACCCAAAGGCATTAAGGCTACTACTGCCAAAAATCCTACTCCCTCTGATAGAGACTCCATGGCGCTGGATAGATGGGGTAAAAAGGTATACACTTCTGCAACTTTGGCCATTAGGGCCTTAAACTGCCAGTTTGATATGTTAAAGTATCAGCAGCATATTACTGGATTGCTTAAGCAGAAAATGATGTTGATTCCGGACTGTGTTGAAAGTAAGGATTTACAAGATTTAATGCATTCTGATGAACAGGTTGGAAAGCATACTTTGAAATGTAGTTTTGATTCACTAGAGGCATCTTGCAGGTGCTTAGAAGGCATGCTTGGCTTAAAGAGCAATCTTTGCCAGATCATGTTAAAGCTAAATTGCTGGATGCTTCCTTAAATCAGGACCGCCTGTTTGGCAGCAAAGCAGAAGAAGTTCTAAAAAGATGGAGAAAAAAGCTAAATCTATGCAAACTGTTAAATATTTCCTACAAGTACAGCCTCCAAGATTTAATAGGCATTGGCCCTCTAAGAATTTGTCTTTTCCTGCCTCTTCCAGGCCTTCTCAGTCCAAACCCAGAACCAGCAGAACACCTAGGCTTCAGTCCCTGGGTACACACAGGACTAAGCAGAGGGGGGGCTCCCACTTCCAAATTGGGGAGTAGTAAGACCCCCCCCCCATGGTAAACTGTCTCAATGACTCAACTTTAAAACTTCCAAGCACTTCTCAACTGACTGCTTCTTTAGGGGGAAAGATTGCTCTGCAGGCAAAAAAACTGGGAACTCATTATCCAGGACAAATGGGTTTTAAATATAGTTTCCCAAGGATACAGATTTCACTTCCACACGTTACCATCCCCAAACGGTTGGCCAGATCTACCCCCAAATCAGTGGGCAGAGGCTCAAAAGCAAGTATTATCTCTCTTAAGCATAAAGGCTATTCAAACTGTACCAGAAGAGGAAAAGGGACAAGGTTTCTACTCAAGAATTTTCCTGGTACCCAGAAAAGACAACTCATGGCATTCTATCCTGGACCTTTCTATCTTAAACACCTTTTTGGTGATTCCAAAATTCAAGATGCTAACTCTTCACCAGTTACTTCCTATGCTAGGCAAAGATGCCTGGTTGGCAACACTGGATTTAAAGGAAGCCTACCTGCACATCCCAGTCAGGGAATCTTGCAGAAAATACCTATGCTTCAAATCAGGCTGCATGCACTGTCAGTTATCTGCACTGCCCTTTGGCTTATCTACTGCGCTCAGGGTATTCACAAAGTGCCTAGCTCCAGTCATTGCATTTTGCAGGCAAAGAAATATTCAAATATACCCATACCTGGACAATTGTCTAATTTGGGCAGAAAGCCAGGACATACTTTTGAATCATCTGGCATTTGTACAAAAGGTGCTAACTTGTCTGGGGTACACCATAAACGAAAATAAATCTCATCTGGTACCCTGTCAACAAATTATATTCCTGGGAGCAAGCTTGAACACAACTTCCCAGATGGCTTTCCTCATGCCAGAGAAACAAATTAATTTGACAACTTACTTCAAACTAATGGCCACAAAAACCCTGCTGTCTGTAAGGCAAATACTGCAAGCCTTGGGGTTCATGGCTTTCCTGCATTCTACTAATTCCATATGCAAGACTGCATATGAGGAAACTACAATGGTTTCTAAAAAGCCTATGGTGTCACCATTCTCAGGATCTAGAAGCAATGATTCCTGTCATACCTTGCCTATGGTTAGA
Organism: Protopterus annectens; assembly: GCF_019279795.1. Lineage (NCBI taxonomy): Eukaryota > Metazoa > Chordata > Ceratodontiformes > Protopteridae > Protopterus > Protopterus annectens. The sequence continues at coordinate 1,523,650,870 of NC_056743.1, read as the reverse complement.
GTTCCTTTGGTGGGCAGATGCCTGCCACCAAAACAAGGGGCTACCATTCACTCTACCCCGTGCCGCCCAAACCCTAACAACAGACGCATCAGACTATGCATGGGGGGCTCACCTGGCAGGGAAGTACATTCAGGGCAAATGGAACCCAAGTCAAATGAACCTGCATATCAATCAAAAAGAAATGTTAGTTGTACATACTCTGACAGCCAGTTCTTCCAGGACAATTAATGGTAAAGACGGACAACACCACTGTTATGTGGTACATAAACAAGCAGGGGGTATCTATTCTTACCCCCTCTGCAGACTAGCCATGGCTCTGTGGAACACAGCCTTGAGCTACCAAGTGCATCTACAGGTTCAGTTCCTGCCAGGAAAAGTAAATACACTGGTAGACGAACTAAGCAGAAATCTCATGGACCCACACGAGTGGTTACTGTGGAACCAAAGACTTTCAACATGTTGATAAACAAATGGGGGAACCCAGATATAGACCTGTTTGCCTCCTCCCAGAACTACTAATTAAACAAATTCTGCACAAGGACTCCCCACAAACAAGCTTGGAAAATGGATGCTCTGCCCTTCAGCTGGAAAAATATATCAGTTTATACCTTTCCTGCTCTGCCTCTCCTCTCCAAAGTACTACTAATGATCAAACAGGACAAACCAAGAACTATACGGATTGCATCAGACTGGTCACGCCAACACTTGTACCCCCTCTTGTGCAGTTTGTCACTGCTGGCTCCATGGCATCTGCCTTAGACCCCTACCCTGCTGTCACAGCAGGAGAGCCAGATTCTGCACCCTCAGCTTCAAACCCTGAACCTGGCAGCCTGGCCAATTACCTAATCTCTCCATTACCATCTCTCAGTAAACAAGTGTTGGATGTTATTTTGGAGGCAAGGAGGCCTAGTACTAGAAAATCTTATGCTGAAAAATGGAAAAGATTCTGTGCCTGGAACCAAACTCAAGGGATGGGCACAGCAGCTTCCAATTTACCTCAGATTCTTCAGTACGTAACTGAGATGCTTCACAAGGACCTTTCTTTTTCCTCCATCAAAATTCATGCCTCAGCCATTTCAGCTCATTACAGCACAGAAAAACCCCTCTTCTCTCATCCACTGCTCAAGCAGTTCCTCAGAGGGGCCAAAAACTTAAGACCACCCAGGAGAGCCCCAACTCCAGCCTGGGACCTTAACTTTGTATTGGAAAAACTTACTCTTCCTCCTTTTGAGCCAGCTGCAAGTGCAGAGTTAAAATTCCTTTCTTGGAAAACAGCCTTCCTTTTAGCAATCACTTCAGCAAGAAGAGTATCAGTCCATTCATTTGCCAACCTTCTTTTCTAATCCACAGAACAAAGGGGAATGGATACTGCACTCCTTAGATGTGCACAGACAACTTAGATTTTACTTGGACAGGACTAAACCTCAAAGGAAATCTGAACAACTGCTGGTGGCATTTGCTGCAGGGGCAGAGGGCAAGGTTATGTCAAAACAAACCATTTCTAAATGGATAGGCCATTGCATTCATTTCTGCTATAAGCACCGTGGAAAACCTATCCCACAGGGGATTAGACCCCATTCAACCAGGGCTGCATCTACCTCTATAGCCTTTCTCAGAGGTGTCCCTACCAGGGACATCTAGAAGCTGCTACCTGGAGTTCTGTACATACTGTCACCAAGCATTACCATTTACCAATGTTCTCTAAATCCAGAGCTGGCTTTGCCACTACAGTCTTGCAGGGCCTTATAGTTGGTCCTAATGTTATGTAAATTCCTCCTCCCACCCTTAGCTTTGGGAATCTACCGAAATGTGATGACTGCAACAGTGAAACATGAAGAACATAGTACAGTTGTGTACACTTACCATAAATGTAGATGTTAGAGTGTATTCACTGTTGCAGTCCTGGTTACCCTCCCTCCAGCCACCTGACTTCTTTTGGCTATACGTCTACTCTCCTTTACTATGCTTAAAAGTTTTTTGGTGTATTTGCTTTTTTGTTGGAGGTATAACCTTGTGTGTGTGTGTGTGTGTGTGTGTGTGTGTGTGTGTGTGTGTGTGTATGTATATATATATATATATATATATATATATATATATATATATATATATAAAATTAATTTAATTGCTTCCCATTAGGGGGGTACCTGACATCTGGGGCAAGAAAAACTGATGTAATGGTGTTGGCTGCATGCTTTATACCCCTGACTACCTGACGTCATGGAAGATGAGACAGCAACTGACGCAGGACCCAAGATGTTGATAATCAGGCCGACTGAGTGTTACTGCAAGCAGATAACGCAAATGTGATGACTGCAACAGTGAATACACTCGAACATCTACATTTATGTTAAGTGTACACAACTGTACTTTCTAGTGCGTCATGCTGGAAAACCATTCTGGAGGTGTGCTTGTCTTTAATGAAGATAGAGACTCCACCACCCTTGGCCTTCTTGACCTCATTTTGGGGTCAAAATGTATGGAATGAGGTATAGCCTGGTAAGGCAGAAGTGCTCTCCACAGCCTTAAACCAAGTTTCTGTGACTGCACAGATGTCAGCATCTTCCAGTGCGAGGAGCGCTACCAGTGAGTGCATCTTCAGGTTAAGGCTCTTAGCGTTATGTAGCATTACTTTCAGTTTGGTTTTGGACAGATATTTTATGTTGGAAGATTTGTCTTTGGGACATTGCCTAAAAAAAGGCACAATGGGGGAGGCAAGAGCCTTGGCCAGAATACGAAATCCCAGGGATAACAGATGGAGGCCATCTCTAGCAAAGCATCGAGGCCTGTCAACCATATCATCTCAGGCTGGATCCCCTTTAAATTACACCAGAAACTAAGCCAGTTGCTGAAGTTAGTTATTTTTTGTTGTAATTGTAGTATCCTTCTTGATGAAGGTAGAATGCTGCTTAGGGATAGCGTCATACCTGCCTAGGACACATACTTTGAGAGCTCAATCATGTCTCTTTTCATATAGTCAAGGGGAGGTACGTCTGAAGTCATTCACACCAACATTCACACCAACATGGACAATGACAGAGTTATACTTTTATCTGTTGTGGAGGGACTTAAGTGCATGAGTGATGAGGTGGATTCTGGCACCTGACAGACAACTGACCGTGATCTCCTTGTCAAGCCTGGTGAGGGGGACGTCAGTGTGTTTCACAATTAAGCTGCCAGCGACTAGTTTGTTTGGTTTATTGTTATGCCTTATGGGCGATGTTGGTTTATTGTTATGCCTTAGGGGCTGTGCTTGTGAGACACTGGTGTGTTGCCTGCTGATTGTGATGTGTTTGGTGTTGTGTGTGGAATGTTTGTGAGTTTGTTTTGGAGGTCTGTGCTGTTTTATTGAGGACCTCTGCAAAGGTGGTAGTCTTCTGTGCTTGGCAATGTGTTGTGGGTGGTGTGTTGTTTGTGCTGGCAATCTCCTCTTTGTCAAGAGTACTGACTGTGGAGCGAGAGAGCATGGATTTCAGGTTACTGAAGTAGATGCATTCTCACAAGTAGAAGAATTATGTGCTAAGAGAAGAGGGTTGTCCGTGAACATTAGGGACTTGCTACACTGTCTCAGTATGCCCATGTCGACCAGGCTGGAAGGAGAAACTGATGGGAATTGTCCAGACATAGTGGTCTGAAATTTGGACGGACTTATGGAGAGAGGGCTTTGATAAGGGTATGTCCACAAGAATGTAGACCACAAAAACCTTCTTAAATGTAAAATAACTGGCCTGAAGGCCAAGTGCTGAAACTAAACCTAAGAGGCTTAGAATACTAGACAATGTAATCAGGCTACTAACAAGCAGTAATAAATGCAGAGAATAAAAGCAGTTGAACAGTTAATAGCAAGCAGCAAAGCAAAATAAAGTAGGAAGAACACAATTATAGTAAAATCAGATGAATAAATTATAAAAAAATTAAATTTTTTGGTGGAGAGGGAATTAACGGAAGATAATTCAATATTAAGAAACTAAGGGGGTTGGCATTCCCAAAGGCTCTCTCTGCACACAGTAGAATGAGGTGATGAGGTAGGACAGGAAGGAGTATCACAAGTCTGCTGGGTGGAGTGTCCAAAATCAAATTTACAGCAGGGGCAGGCAATTCCAAAGCCACCAAGTTTAAGAAAACACTTAGGCTGGAGAAAAACAAAATGCAGAGACCAGCAGCATTGAATCAAGCAAATAAATAAATGTGGTACAGTTTTGTTAACTATCACTGAAACAGATCAAGTGCAGAAAAAGTATACTTATATTAGCTTTGTGTATCCACATGGCTATAGAATCAATCACAGCCAGGCTACAAGGAGCAGGAGCAGCTGTGGTACTGACATAGTCTCACAGAAATGTAATCCCTTATACCAGTAGTATAAAAGGAAAGTAGACCCTTAGGCAGTCAGCTAAACACACAAGCAGTTTGACCAGTAGCTCGCACCTTCGATAGGCTGGCTTCACAGAATGTAAAGCAACCCCCACTGTGAAACCAGCTGAACAAAATGCAGAGTCCAGCAGTATTCAATCAGGGGAATAAGTAAATGCAGTGGTTTTGTTAAAATGCGGAGAGAGACCAGCAATATCCAGTCAAGCAAATAAATAAATGCAGTAGTTTTGTTAACTGTCACTGAAACAGATTAAATGCAAAAAAATTTACTTGCATATAAAAAGTGTACACACCTGTGTTGAAATGCCAGGTTTTATGATATAAAAAAAAAGAGACCACAGTAAATCATTTCAAAACTTTTCTCACCTTTAATGTTGACCTATAACCTGTACAGTTCAATTGAAAAACAAATCTGTTAGGGGAAAAATATAAAAAAAACGTACAATAAGCTGGTTGCATAAGTGTGGACACCCTTAAACTAATACTTTGTTGAAGCACCTTTTGATTTAATTACAGCATTCAGTCTTCTTGAGTAGGAGTCTATCAGCATGGCACATCTTGACTTCCAATATTTGCCAACTCTTCCTTGCAAAAGTGCCCCAAATCTGTCACATTGCGAGGGCATCACTTGTGCACAGCCCTCTTCAGGTCACCCCACAGACTTTCTATTGGATTTAGGCCTGGGCCATTCCAAAACTTTAATTTTCTTCTGGTGAATCCATTTTTTTGTTGATTTGGATGAATGCTTGGGGTCATTGTCATTTTGAAAGGTGAAATTCCTCCTCATTTTCTGCTTTTCAGCAGAAGCCTGAAGGTTTTAGGCCAAAAGTGACTGGTATTTGGAACTGTTAATAATTCCCTCCACCTAGACTAAAGCCCCATTTCTAGCTAAAGAAAAGCTACCCCAAAGCATGATACTGCGACCACCATGCTTCACCATGGGCGTGGTGGTGTTCTTTTGGTGATGCAAAGTGTTGTTTTTGAGCCAAATGTACCTTTTGGAATTGTGGCCAAAAAAGTTCAACCTTGGTCTCATCAGACCATAACACATGCTTTTGGGAGACTTGATGTATTGTTTTGCAAATTTTAGCTGGGCCTGGGTGCTTTTCTCTATAAGAAAAGGCTTCCTTCTTGCAGCCCTACCCCATAGCTCAGACATATGGAGAATACGGGAGATTGTTGTCACATGCTGTACACAACCAGTTAATCAGTCTCTTTAATTGATGGCAGGTGTGTACCCAAGAAGACTGAATGCTGTAATCAAACGGTGCTTCAACGAAGTATGTTTATGGGTGTGCACGCTTATGCAACCAGCTTATTGTACCTTTTTTTATTTTTTATATTTATTCCCCTGACAGATTTATTTGTTTTTCAATTGAATTGTGCAGGTTATAGGTCACATTAAAGGTGGGAAAAGTTTTGAAATGATTTATTGTGGTCTCATTTTTTATATATCACAAAAACTTGGCATTTTAACCAAGGGTGTGTACACTTTTTATATCCGCTGTATATCAGATTTGTGTATCCAGATGGTTACAGAATCAATCACAGCCAGGCTACAAGGAGCAGGAGTAGCTCTGATACTGACAGTCTCACAGAAATGTAACTCCTTATACCTTCACTGCCTTTTTCCAGTCTCTTCTTCCTCTGGCTTTAGTCACAGCCAGGGAATTTCTCAGGGTCCCTGAGTTCATGGCTTCCACTATCCCTATGCTCCCTTTGACCAGGCTCCACATGAGAAAACTGCAGCGGTACCTGAAGTCATTGTGGTTCCAACATTGCCACCTCTGGACTTCCCGGTACCCTTCCTTCACTGTCTTAAGCTTGAGCTTGATGAATCGAGTGGATTCATCAGCTTTCTCTCAAACCTGAGTTTCCTTTCCAAACTCCAGTCCCAACTTAAGCTCTTGCATATGCCTCAGACAGGGGATGGGGCCTACTTTGGCTATTCAGGGTACCTGGCCTCTTCATCAGAGGTCGATACACATCAGTATAAAAGAAGATGAGGGCTTTGCTTCTAATTGTTCAGGCTTTTCATTCCCTGTTTCATCTCGGGCCCCTCAAAAGTTTCACAGGCAACACCACAGTGATGATGTATGTCAGCAAGCAAGGGGGTACAAGGTCCTATCTTCTTCGCAGACCAGCTCTTCAGGTCTGGAATCTAGTTGTCCAGTGTTAAGTGACTCTTCAGGCAGTTTACATTCCCCTCAGAGCACAATGTAGTGGCAGACTGAGCAGGTCCAGCACACAAATGCATGAATGGATGCTTCAGAGAAATGTGTTCCTGGACATAGTCCAGTGGTGGGATATTCCTAAGGTAGATTTTTTTGCCTGTGCTCGCTTCAATAAGCGCACTCTCAGGCGCCGGGCGGAGTTCGCTGAAGACTTTTTCGGCGAAAAATTCAATTATATAATGCTGTTGGAACTACCGACATCGCAGACTCCTAAGAAACGAAAAGACCGGGACCGACATCCTCGGCCCGCATCTTCCACCGACACCACGCCAAAACCTACCGCGAGTGCCCCAGTTCCCTCTGAGGCGGTTATTTCACCGCTCCGAACCGAAGACACCGCATTACCGATACCTCCGATACCGGAGACCACACCGACGCCAGTTATTGATTTTCCTCCGGATACTGAAACCGAGGAAATGCCCGAGACCATTGCTGTGGATAAGGTCACTCCTGCACGTGGAGCTGATAGGCCTCCCATGTCCATGTCTATCAAGGCCTACACACATGCTAAGGCAGCCAGCAAGACCAAGCACCTTACTGCTAAAGCCTTACCTCAGCCTACTCCTGAAACACAAATCATGACTATGGCGCAGACTTAATTTCCATGATCAGAGGTTCCCAGGTCCATCCAGAGAGGATCCCAGCCTCCTTCTGATAAGAGGCCCCGGGTTGAACCCTCTGACCCTCTCCCTTCAGATGAAGATTCTGAGGACTCTGTTCACTCTGATAGCCAGGAAGAGCCCTTCCAGACCTATGAGGACTCGGATGCAGAGGATTCCATCCCCTCGGCCTCCCCTCCTGAGGATATTTCTTTTGGGGAAGTTCTGCATTCCATGAGGGAACATTTTAAGTGGCAAGGCCAGGAATATTCTGATTCCAGAAAGCCTTGAACCTTCCTTAAAAAGCCCCAACACAGGCCCTTAGCTGTACCTCCTGTGCTTGATGTTTTGGATGATCTATACTCTGACTCCAGTGTTACCCCTGATACTCTTCCTCCTGCTCCTGCCAAGCCTGATAGATACTATAGGGTCCCAGAAACACATTCTCATTTCTTTAGGGCCCATGCTGTTGATTTAGAAACAATTTCACAGGGACCGAAAGGGGTTTCAGCTACCACCTCTAAAAATCCTTTACCTTCCAACAGGGAAGCTAGGTCATTAGAGAGATGGGGGAAGAAGGTCTACACCTCCACTACTTTATCTATGAGAGCTCTCAATTGTCTCTTTCATATGTTTCAATATCAGGATTACCTGTTAGATGATTTACAGAAAACATTGGCCTCTCCTGAACCTTTAGATAGGAAATCTTTGCAGGAGGCTGTACATAATTCTCAGCAAGTTAGCAATCACTTTCTGCAGTGTGGATATGATGCATTGGAAGCTTCATGTAGGGCAGCTATGACAGGGGCGGCCATTCATAGACATGCATGGTTAAAAGAACAACCTCTACCAGATCATGTTAAGGCAAAACTTCTTGATGCACCCTTGGAAAAGAACAAGCTTTTTGGTGCTAATGCTAAAGATGTGTTAAAGTCCATTGAGGAAAAAGCCAAGTCAGTTCAGACAGTCATAGATTTCCTCCAGGTTCAGCCTCCCAGATTCAGCAGAAATTGGCCTTCAAAAAACTGGTCCTTTCCTAATCCTGAAAGATTTCAAAGGGGTAAAAACAGGCGTGGCCGAGGAAGAGGGCAATACAGAGGTTCCTACAGGGGACGACAATGGCAACCAGCAAACCAAAGAAGTGACACAGGGGTTTCTCCTGCCCCACAGGGACAATCTCAATGACTTTCCTCTACTTCCGCTGACCAAGGAGCAAACAGAAGCTCCTTTGGGCGGAAAATTATCTCTGTTTTCAGACAATTGGCACAGATTGACAAAGGACAAATGGATTTTGGACATTATAGACCAAGGTTACAGGTTCCACTTTCATACCTTACCAAGAAAACAAGGCATGCCAAACCTACCACAAAACCAGAGGGCAGAGGCTATCAAGCAAATTTCTCTGCTTGCTCAGATCAAAGCAATAGAAAAGTTCCACAACAAGAACAAGGCCAGGGGTTTTACTCAAGACTGTTCCTTGTTCCAAGAAAAGAAACTCAGTGGAGACCAATACTGGATTTGTCCACATTAAACACTTTTCTCATAGTACCAAAGTTCAAAATGCTGACTCTACAGCAACTCCTTCCCATGCTGGGCAAGGGGTCTTGGCTGATTACTCTGGACCTCAAGGAGGCATACCTGCATGTCCCTATCAGACACAGCTGCAGAAGATACCTCAGATTTCTTGCAGGGCCAGAGCATTATCAATTCTCAGCATTGCCATTTGGCTTATCTACTGCGCCCAGAGTATTCACAAAATGCCTGGCTTCAGTAATTGCTCTTTGCAGGCTCCAGGGGATCCAAATTTACCCGTACCTGGACGACTGCCTCATACAAGCGGACGACAAACTGATTTTGACAAAAAACTTGAATTATGTCATACAATTGCTACAGGCTCTGGGATACACAGTCAACTTCCAAAAGTCAAGACTTCAGCCATCCCAGCAAATAACCTTCTTAGGAGCCAAACTAGACACAGCCTCTCAAATGGCTTACCTGACAGAAGACAAGCAAAAGAAGTTAACTCATTATTTCAAAGGTTTGGCAAAGCTCACCCAGATAACTGCAAGGAGATTCCTACAGGCCCTGGGTTATATGGCATCCTGCATTCTCCTGGTTCCATTAGCAAGACTACACATGAGAAAGCTTCAATGGTACCTAAAAAGCTTATGGTCTCAGCACAGCAACAACCTAGAGACAACCATACCGCTCATTCCATGCCTACAGAAGGAATTTCTATGGTGGGTCATGTAAGCCAGGCAAACACAGGTATGCCATTCAAAAAACCTCAGATAACACAGACCATCACCAAAGACGCCTCAGACCTTGGATGGGGGGCGCACATGGAGGGCAGATGTATTCAAGGACAATGGTCTCCAAAGGAAACACATCTGCATATCAACCAAAAAGAAATGCTGGCAGTAATGCATGCCATCGAGGCCTTTCAACAACAACTTCAGCAAGGCCACCTGCTAATACGGACAGACAACACCACTGTGATGTGGTACATAAACAAGCAGGGGGGGCACCCATTCTTACCCCCTTTGCAGACTGACAATGAATCTTTGGGAAAAATCACTGAGCCTAAACATACAGTTGCAATCCCAGTTTGTTCCAGGCAAAGACAATGTGCTGGTGGACAGCCTAAGCAGGAATTTCCTAGACCCCCACGAGTGGAGGTTACATCCAGAAATCTTCATACGACTCACCTCGACATGGGGCAGGCCAGAAGTAGACCTATTTGCCTCCCACCTCAATCATCATCTACAAAAGTTCTGTTCAAGGACATATCATCCACAAGCATGGAAAACAGATGCTCTCTCATTCAACTGGAACTTCCTAAAAATCTATGCATTCCCACCTCTGCCACTGATGACCACAGTATTACTAAAGATCAAAGCAGAGAAGCCCAAGGGGATCCTAATAGCTCCAGACTGGCCAAGACAGCACTGGTACCCACTACTATGGAGCATATGTCACAACAAAAAGTGGACCCTTCCCCAATGGCCCCAACGTTTGACTCAACACAACTTCAAGACAGTACATCCCAACATTCAGACGCTGCAGCTAACAGCTTGGGAGATCCCATGAATAACCTCAATCTATCTCTCTCCAAGGAAGTTCAGAGGATACTAACAGAAGCCGAAGACCATCCACCAGAAAGGTTTACTCAGCAAAATGGAAGAGATTCAGCATTTGGAATACCAGCAAGGGTCATGATGCATCATTATTGAACATCCCTCTCATTCTGGAATATTTGGCAGATATGCTACAGAATGGACTCTCATATTCTTCCATAAAAATACATGCTTCAGCTATTTCAGCTAGATATAACACTGATCCACCTGTGTTTTCACATCCTTTGTTAAGGCAATTCCTTAGGGGAATCAAGAATATAAAGCCACCAAGAAAGGCTCCAGTACCAGCTTGGGACCTCAACTTTGTCCTAGAAAAACTGACTCTACCTCCCTTTGAGCCAGCAGCTTCTGTGGACTTACAATTTCTCTCATGGAAGACAGCTTTCCTGTTGGCAATTACCTCAGCAAGAAGGGTTTCGGAATTACAGGCCCTAATGGCAATGCCACCGTTCATAATCTTTCACAGAGACAGGGTCTCCTTACGAACCAACCCTACATTTATGCCAAACGTGGTATCTAGGGTTTCTTTAAATCAAGCTATTCACCTGCCTACTTTCTTTCCCAATCCTGAGAACAAAGGGGAAAGACTGTTGTATACCTTGGACATTCACAGACAACTTCGCTACTACCTGGACAGAACCAAGACCAGTAGGAAGTCTGATCAGCTTTTTGTAGCTTACGCCCCTGGAGTACAAGGAAAAGCAATTTCCAAACAGACTATTTCAAAATGGATTGGACATTGCATCAGATTCTAGTATTCCTTCCATGGAAAGAGTGTACCAGCCAATGTCAGACCACACTCCACCAGAGCTACAGCCACCTCAACAGCATTCTTAAGAGGGGTGCCTACAAAAGACATTCTAGAAGCTGCTACATGGAGTTCCGTGCATACATTCTCCAAACACTACAACCTCCCTTTATATTCCAGATCCAGAGCAGGTTTTGCTTCGGCAGTCCTGCAGGGATTGATAGCTACACCATCCTTTTCTTAGAGCATTCCACCTCCTCCAGCTAAGCTATGGTATTCAACCCATATGTTATGACTGCAGTTGCATTCTTGAAGGACATAGTACAGTTTTGTACCTGCCATAAATGTAGATGTCCGATAGATATGCAACTGCAGTCGGGTTTTCCCTCCCTCCTTCCCCTCTATGCCTTGGGTCCACTCCTCTCCCTGTTATCCTTAGCTGGGGATATCTGTTATGGTGTATCTGTTTATTGCTTATTTATTTGTCTGGAAACCTGTTTTGTCTTCCAATTTGATTACAGCCTTCCTTGGAGGGCACCTGGCATCTGGGGCAAGAAACACTGAAGAAAATGGCGTCGGCTGATGCTTATGTACTCCAGCCGCTCTGACGTCGGAGAGAAATGCACCATCAGCCGACGTCAGACCCAGACTTTGGAATCCGGCCGACCGAGGGCTGCCTGAGGCAGGACAACTCATATGTTATGACTGCAGTTGCATATCTATCGGACATCTACATTTATGGTAGGTGCAAAACTGTACTTTGTTGCCTATCATTGATTTTCAGAGGGCATCCTAAGCATCCCGAGAGAATTACACCAACTACGTCAGTCCATGTCCCAAGCTACTTAATATATAACCCAGTGCTGTCTGACAGCTATGAGCGAAAGGATATGATTCACTGCAGACTGATTCACTGTTACTTTGGTCATCAGAAGTAGGCAAAGTGAATGGCAGTGGCAAAATAAATGAAGTAAGAAGCTGCTGCTATCTGGATGGAATTGTTAAGGAATGGAAAGGAAAAGTATAATTGCTGGATACTCAAGAGAACTTAGACATTGTGTGTGTGTGAAGGTAAGCTGGTGTGTGCTGCTGAGAAAATAAAATGGACAAATTCAGGGTTTTACATTGCTTCTTTAAGTACATCTGCAGTACTTAAAGGCAATCTGTTTTTTTTTTCTGCCCTGGGTGGTTTGCTGCAAACTTGATGTTTTTTTGTTGCAGGAGTGTTACGCTAAGATAATTTGTGGTTTCTCAAAGAAAATTCCCCGAGTACCATACTGAAATACATGTTGGTTTGCATTTCATGTGTTTCCTGTTACCAGGTAGACACAATAAACCTCTTTGACATCATAGTGGTTGTAATGGTAGCTTGCTGTAAAAGCCATAGTATTAGGACTTTTGGTGAGAAGAATACATTAGCCACTTTTTTAATGAATCCTTATTTTGCAAAATTTCCCAAGTCTAGCTATTGATCTGGGGTCCCTGTGCTGTGCTGTGCTGTATTTGTATCAGAGCATTACTACTTTTGCATTGTTTTGCTTTAGTTTTACTTTTACCTCTACTTCCACTGCCATGCTTGGTGTTAACTTCTAGATTATTTAATACAAGCTTGTACCAAGAAGCAGTGTTTTGCAGATTTTTTCAAGAGTACCATTTTGACCTGGGAACCCTGTGCAGTGTTGTGCTGGGTTTGAATCAGAGCATTATTTATTTTGCATTATTTTGCCTTGCTTTTACTGTACTTTTCTGTTTACTTCTGCTGTACCTGTCTGTTATCTCATTGATAGTTCTGTCAGCTGCTTAGTATTATTTAATGTACTATTGTGGCAAGTGACTGAGTGTGTATGAGCAGTTGTATGTTCTCAGCGACTTGCCACAAGGGTATGAGAGTGTATGAGCAGTCTTTCTTGCTGTGAAAACACATTGTTGCATTTTTGTATAATTTGTGTGATTTAGCAGGAGGAGCAGAAGCACGGTGATGCTCATTAGTAGCTTAAAACAGTTTAACTCAATGGCTGTCAGTTTCACTTGGGTGTACTCTGAGGGTGCTGCTTTAACGTCATTGAAGATACGGATATATTTAACTATAACCTGAGTAGTAGAATTTTTCTGGAGTATTATTTAGTGACTGCTTTTAAATCCATCAGCACAAATGCTAGACTATTAGTTTAATACTCTAGCATTTGTGCTAGAGTATTAGTTTAATTCTCGCTTAGTAATTACTTTAATTTGTAAGCATGGAATAGTAATAACTACCATTTACATTATGTCTGCACAGTATTTGGAGCTTTTTAGGAGGTCTTTCCTATAACTATGCACAGCACTTGTTCAGACTATTTAATAAAGCACTCATGCATTCATAAGTAGATTCAGCTTTTCTTCAATTTATACTCATACTTATAATCCATCCATCCACAACCCCTTCTTCCCATTTTTGCATATGGAGTCAGGGTGTCACTTCAAAAGTGGCAATCATCTAGAGCCAAGGTTTATACCTCTAGCTGGCTAGCCCTGCTGCAGTGGTTTTTGCACATCACAACTATTGCCCATTTAAAATGGCGATTCCATCTACTGTGTATCTTTGGAGTGTGGGAGGAAACCCATGTGAACATAGGGAGGACATGCAAACTCCACACAAAAGGCATCCCAGGTGAGAATCAAACTGGGGAACACCTTGCTGTGAGGTGATAACACTATCCACTGAGCCAGTGTCCCCTCTCCTCCTTTCCCCAGTACTTGTAATATAACCTTAACAAAGTAATAGAGCAGCTCAGGGCACTATTTTTCATCCTCTTCTTTTTCTTGTTTGATGTTAAATTATCTGCCATGTAAATGCTATTTGTAAGCATTTTATGCCAGCTGTAAGAATTGTGAGTACCATTAATAGACCTAAGAAAGGAGGACTTGTTAACTAAAGCTGAAGTGTTTATTTCACTAAAGCATCTTATCTCTTGTGACTAAACACATGCCTGCATTTATATTAGTTTTGACTTAAAATATAACAGTCCAACTTTTTTAATTGTTCATTTTCACTATACCATTATAGTGGATGCAGCACATTTTTGTATTTCCAACTGGTGCAGTTCTAAAGTGAGTGATCCTTCACTGTACTGTATTATATGCTCCCACAGATAGAGTTTCTTGGATATATATATCCTTTAGTGAAGAAAAAAAGCCATTTCTTTATCTGAAATGTCACATGGTTAGCAATGAAAGTGGAAAATTGATAATGCAGATTTAATGTAGTTCAGAAGTGTGGTTATTTGGAAGATCTTGAATTGCAAATTGAATGAATATTGGCTGACAATCTCTGGTAAGGAGTAGAAGAAAAACTATAAATCCTAAGCATGCAATCATAATGTTCACTTCAGCATTACAGGTGGTGAGGTCTTTCACTTTTTCTTTGTCTCACAGAAACGAAACCGTTTAATTAAACATATCACTGAGGAGTTTTCTGAGCTGCATCAGTTTCTGCACAAGGAAAAAAATCGCATTTTAACCAGGTTGTCAGCTGAACAGGTGAAGAATTTGAAATCATTGAATGATCGTGTGCAGCGACAGAAGGAGAAGGTAAGCCTGTCAATGCCTGCATTGGTAGATGGATGTCATGCCATACAGATAGTGGTAGTCAGAATTTTTGGATAAAATGCCATGGGAAACATTATATCTGATATTGTTAATCCTCATTCATTCCTTACGCATGGGTATCTGTCCGAGCTTGGAACCGAGCCGGCCATTTTCCAAGCTAGCGTCTACTTCAAACTCTCGAGCTAAACTCTTACCCACAACCCCCCTCTCCATGTTACCTCAGATTCCATTTGCCGCATTGCCATTCGGCCGTGTCAAGCTACTTCTCTTGAGCTAAGTACAGTCAGTTGTGTTTAATAGCTTTACAGATTACTTTTCTGTCAGAAAAGTTCATATTTTATTGTCTCTTACCCTGTCGCATCTAGCGGTCATAATTTCTTCAGGTTTATCTGCTTTTTTCTTTACCACTTTTACTGCGAGGTGTTCTCCCTTTACCACCGTTGGTAATTCTTTTCCCTTTTTCTCTCATACCTTCGGGTACTCTCTTGTACCATTGTTGATACCTTTTCTATTAATTAATTTGCTGTCATGGCAGATAAGAAAGGTAGTCCGGGGTTTAAGCGGTGTTCTGATTGTGGACACACTGCCTACTTCTAATGCACACTCTGTGTGTTTATTGTTTGGGAGCTTCCTATTTGTCTGTTGACCCACCCTGTACTATTTGTGAGAACTTTTCTAATAGAACCTTGTTGGAAAGGAAAAACAAACTGATACTGAAGGGACTTCTAAAATCTCCCTTTTCAGAGGCTATTTCTGGTTCGGAGGCCTCAACCCCTCCTAGAGCCCATAAGAAAACCTTGGATGTTCCTACTAAGGCTAAATCTTTGCCTTCATCCCTGGCTGGGGACTTCCGTGAACCAAAACCTAAAAAGGCTAACGTTTTGGCTCTGGCGCTCTGTGTCAGCCCCAGTGCTTTCGGTGTCTAGACCTTCGGCACTGAGGCCTACGGCTCCATTAGTGATTTTGGCTCCGTCTTCTCCTGCAGCCTTCTATATATCGGCACAGAGAGGCTCCTCGGTTCAGACCATTACCACTCTATCGGCACCGACCGTTCAGTCGGCGCAGACCTTGACCGCGTCGGCTCCGAGATCTTCCTCTGAACCGGCGCCTTTATTGTTGACTCCAGTTTTGTCAGTTCCAGCTTCGGCACAGACAACCAATTTGGCACCGATCCCTGTGTTGGTGCAGACAGTGACCTCGGCACCGATTACTTCTTCGGTGCAGACAACAGTAGTCCAGTCTCTCTCAGCACTGTTGTCCTCTGTGCGGTCAGATGAGATGGGCACCGAGTCTGCCTCTTCTGTGGACAGGTCTTTTTCTCCCTCGGTCTCCATGAGGTCCACAAGAAGCCTTTCCGAACATTATGTGTAGCGTCTTGTGGACCAAGTACTGTTGGCCAGAGTTATCCCACCCCTCAGGAACTATCCTTCCTTGGGTGGTGATCACCCGTCTCCAAAGACCCCTTCTTATTCTCCTCCTTCATTGCCTTTGAAGTCCATGGATATAGCACAGTCTTCCCCTTCTGCGGTTCCCTTTATGGATCTCACTAAGGAACTGCAATTGCCTTTGTGGCAGGAAAGTTTTGCTATGACCCAGGATGTCAGCTGTGACACGCATAGCTTGCTGCTCCACAGCCATCCAGGGACTCCGGGTTGGCAGAGTGAGCCACTTAGGGGAGGGGTGACCCATGTCCTAGACATACACTCCTCGTTGGGTGGACCAGCCTTCCAACTGATGGAGGAGGCTTTTGCTGCTGCTGGCGATACCAGACTGTCTATACCTCTGCCCTCCTCTGGTACACTGGTTTCACAAGTCGCATCTAGCAGGCACCGGGTGCAAGGTCCGCAGGACATATTCCCTCAGGAATCCCCTTTTCCACTGTCTTCTCCAGCTTCTCCCGCTGAGGAGGTCCACCGGAAAAGTTTGTGTAAGAGGAAGCACATGGACTCCACAGAGGAGTCCCTCACTGAAGAGACAGATTTCGATGAGAGGGAAGGATCCCCTCGGTCACCCTCTAAGGTATCCTTTGGTGATATCCTTGAAATCCTGAAACAGAGAGGTGACTAACAGTCCTCTGATCCGACCTCTGAGGAATCTTGTGTTCCTGCAGGCTTTTCGCTCCCGACCCCCTACCTCATGGGTTACTCCCTGACGATGAACTTGTCCGGCTCATCGTGCAGCATGCTTGGAAGGTTCCTGATACCATCGAAGCTATTTCCTGGAGGCCAGATAAGATCTTGTCCCCCTCCTGCTTCGGATCTCCATTGGTCCAAAGGTCTTCCTGTGGATGCTTTGGTTGTGGCAGCCGCAACAAAAAAGGATCTGGCAGAAGAAGAAAGCCAGACTGTCCATCCACCTAACAAAGAGTCCCGGGCCCTGGACAGGATAGGGAAGAGCACCTTTGCTTCAGCAACCTTTGCTATCAGGTCCCTGAATTATATGGCACATTTTACCAGGCTTCAAAGGGATCTGGTTTCTGAGCTCTCTGATACCTTGGCTGGTGCCATGTCTGATGAGGTCCATGACAAAGTGGCCTCTCACCTGGCCACCATTGAATCTATATCTAACTCCTCTATGCGACTGATATCTCACGCATCAGAAGGAGCAGCTAGAGCAGCGGGTTCAGCTGCGGTCTTGAGATGACACGCCTGGATGCGCTTGTGCAACTTCGCGGAACCTTTTAAGTCTTCTTTTCTTAATGCCCCCATTGAGTCTTCCTCGTTGTTTGGGCCCAAAGTTAAAAGCACACTGGCCAGATGTAAACAGGACAGTAAGACCCTTTCTGCCGTAGGTGTCAGTTATTCTTCCCCTCAACGTGCTTTCTCAAGAAACCAAAAGAGTGGGAAGATATGGTTCAAGAAATCTCAGGGTCCTTTCCGTGACACACAGGCCAAGTTGTCCCACAGAGGCAGTGGGGGAAACTCACAGGGAAGACTCTCCTTTTGGGGCAGTGGGGGTCCGCATAACCAGGGTTCCAGGGATTCTTTCCCTGGTCAATCCTACCAGCGCTCCTGAAGAGTGGCTCAACTCCTTTCCTCTGGAGGTGGTTGGGGGACGTTTCTCCTTGTACCCTTCTGCCTGGCTAACCATCCCCTCCAATTCCTGGGTACAAAGGATTATAACCAGAGTTTATTATATCCCCTTCGATTTTTGTTCTGTCCCTTCAAAAAAATCTTCCCGACGTTCCACCCAGTCAAAGGGAAGAAGCAGCGCTAGGGATAGAAAAGCTGCTAAGAAAGAGAGTCATCCAAATAGTCCCTCCAGACCAGATAGGATCCAGATTTTACTCAAGACTATTTTTGGTGCCAAAGAAAACCGGGGACTGGAGACCCAACTTTGGATCTCAGTGTATTGAACAAGTTTGTGAGAGTACAAAAATTCCGGATGGTCACAATACAGTCTATCCTCCTGCTTTTGGAAAAAGACAATTGGATGTGCTCTATAGATTGTCAAGATGCGTACTACCACAGAAAGGTGGACAGGCCATCAAAAAGATTTCTGCGCTTCCGTGCAGGAGCCGGTCCCTACCATTTCAGAGTACTGCCCTTCGGACTGTCTACAGCCCCAGAGCGTTCACAAAGTGCATGGCAGTTGTCACAGCTCACTTGCGACTTCAAGGATTCCAGGTGTTTCCATACATAGATGACTGGCTCATTTCCGCCCCCACCAGTCATCTACTGGAAGAAGCCCTGGCATACTCTCTCCTCACTGCTCAAAGGCTAGGCGTAACCATAAACTGGCAGAAATCCAATCTCACACCATCTCAGTCGACGGAATTCATAGGGGTTATACTGGACACAAAAAAACTGCAGAACTGCTATTCCAGAGCACATAATTCTAAGGATAAAGCAACAACTAATTCGAATCCTTTCAAAGGAAAAATCCACGGCTCACTCTGTTCTACAGCTGTTGGGTTCCATGGCAGCCTCCATCACCATTGTTCCTCTGGCCAGGTTTCACATGAGGCTTTTACAATGGCTACTGCTCACCAATGGTATCCTTTTCAGCATCCTCTTTCAGCCATGATTCAAGTAACCTACAGATGCAAACAGGATTTAAATTGGTGGATGACACACAGTCTCTCACAATGGTCTTGCCCCTTCGCCCCCCAGCAACCCAAGGCCACAGTGAGCACGGACGCCTCCCTGATGGGGTGGGGGGGGGGTTATGTCAGGGACAGACAGTCCAAGGCACTTGGTCTGAACTGGAGGCCCATCTGCATATAAATGTTCTAGAGCTGAGAGTGGAGCTTCTGGCATTGCAAGCATTCCATCCCCTGCTGCGGTCTGGAACAATTGCGATTCAATCAGACAACATGGCGGTGGTCTGGTACATCAACAAGCAAGGTGGTAACAATTCTTACGTCCTTTGTCGAGAGGCCATGAGGATATGGCAATGGGCGATGGCTACCAACCATTTTCTTCTAGCACGCACATTCCCGGGAGTTCCAATGCGATAGCAGACGGACTCAGCAGGTGCATTCTTCAACCTCACGAGTGGTCCCTAAATCCCTTGATAGCGGTGGAGATCTTCCACCGCTGGGGCCGTCCTTGCTGTGACCTCTTTGCGTCCCCGACCAACTACAAATGCAGCAACTACTTCACCCTGATTCCCCGTCTGGGACAGTCACCCAGGGACGCTGTAGTCCACGGTTGGCCCTTGGGTCTTCTTTATGCATTTCCACCCTTTCCCCTCATTCCCCAGTTTCTGAAGAAAGCCCGTCGGTTGAAGAGTAAGATGATCCTCATAGCCCCATATTGGCCTCGACAGATTTGGTTCCTTTTCATTTGGCCTCACCTACTAGATCGACCATGGATTTTCCATCCAACCCCGGAGTTGATCTCACACCCACAGAACCTGATTCATCCCAACTTGAACAGCCTGAAGCTCACGGCTTGGCTACTCCAATTCTCTTGATTGCCAGGCAGAATGATCTTTCTTTACCAGTACGTGATATTCTCATTGCTTCTCATAAGTCTTCCAGTAGAATTACTTATCTGAGCAAGTGGAAAAGATTTACCTGTTGGCTGAAAGATAAACAAGTAGACCCCTTTTCAGCACCAGTGTCGATAATACAAGACTTATCTGGCTGACCTGTTTCAATCGGGTCTATCGGCCTCTACCATTAGAGTTCATTTGGCTGCAATTTTTAATTTTCATGAGGGTGTCCAAGATTCCTCACTTGTGTCCCATAAATTGTGCAAGACCTTCATAAAAGGTGTGAATAATCTGAAGCCACCTTTTAGAGAACCTATTCAAACATGGGATTTATCATTAGTTCTACAAGCTCTGACAGTGTCACCTTTTGAACCAGCCTCTTCTTGCTACCTCAAGTATTTGTCATGGAAAAACCTTATTTTTGGTCACTATTACTTCTGCCAGACGTGTTTCTTTAACTTTAAGCTTTATGTATCAAGAGTCCATACTTGATTTTTCATAGAGATAGAGTGTCTCTGAGAACTAATCCATCATTTCTGCCTAAAGTGATCTCTGAAATGTCCATTAATCAAGCCATTGAATTTCCAGTTTTCTTTCCCAATCATTCATACAGAGGAGAGTATTGCCTACATACCCTGGATGTACACAGGCAAATCCGTTTTTACTTAAACAGGGCTAAATCCTTTCGTAAATCTGACCAGTTATTTTTGGATTTTTCTGGACCTAGATTAGGATCTGCTGTTGCTAAGGTCACATTAGCTAGATGGTTGAAGGACTGTGTGACCTTCATTTATACACAATGTAATATCTCGTTGCCTACTACCATGAAAGCTCATTCAACAAGGTCGGTGGCAACTTCTGCTGCCTTCCATGCCAGAGCTTCTTTACATGACATCTGTGCAGCTGCAAACTGGGCTACACCTCATACCTTCATCAATCTTTACAAATTGGATTTGGCCTCCAGGGGAAGAGCATCTTTTGTTTCTATGGTGCTCAGGAATGTCTCTCCATGAGAGCCTTCCAGGAATAGAGGTTGCTGGGGACTCTGTCCCATGCGTAAGGAATGAACGAGGATTAACAATATCAGATAAAGAAGTTATGTCTTACCATAACGTTCCAGCTGTATTGTTGATCCTCGTTCAGTCATTACGACCCTCCCTCCTTCCCTATCCTGTGGCTTCTAGTGGATCGAACCATCCGGTCCTCTTAGGTTATTTGACCAGAGGTAGCCTCTACTTTTTTTGACTTGCAAACTTAATCTGAGGGAACAGGGAGAAGGGGGGGTCATGGGTAAGAGTTTAGCTCAAGAGTTTGAAGCTGAAATGGGGCTTGGAAAATGGCCGGCTCGGTTCCGAGCTCGGAACCGATACCCATGCGTAATGACCAAACGAGGATCAACAATACAGATGGAACGTTATGGTAAGGCATAACTTCTTTTTACCCTTGTGAGATGTTCACTTGTGTAGCAGCTAATATGCTTGTCTTAATTCTAAGTACACTGACTTTTTTTTTTTTGTCACCGCAGTAAATGGACTTACTGCCTACTGAGTAAACTTAAGCAGTCAAGTGTCTGTAAAATATTTTTAACAACCTGTTTGTAGACTGATTGCTCTGCAGCACTGAAAGGCTGGATGCGGCACAAAATAGGTCCATTTCCAGTAAATAGTATGACTGATGTCCTAGTAGTTGGCCACAATAGTTTGTTTACCTGTCTTGTAGCCCTGGAAGGTTGGATTTGATGTCACAGAGGTCCTTTACCTATAACTAGCAGGAGTGATGCTCCTCAGGCTTCAGTACTCCTTGGTGTGTAAAACTTTCTCTGGCTACTATCCCCCACTCCCCACCTTTCTGTACACTACTGCCTTAGGTTTGAAGATAAGTATCAGGTGCTCAGTATACAGATAACTTCAAGTCTGGCTAATAATACTTACATGATGTTCTTCATCTCACATTGCTGCAGTCCTTACACTTGGGTAGTCCGCTGTCCTCGGTCGGCCCGAATATCAAAGTATAAGGCTGACGTCGGTCAAGGCGCATTAGACTGACATCAGGACGTCAGGGTACAAATGCGCATGACCGACGTCATATCCTCAGTCTTTTTTGCCGCATGGTCTGATGCAGAAGCAGCGTTGCAAGTGCCGTTCGGCGTTCTGAAATTTTTCGAATTCGGAGTTTCAGACCGAGTCAAAGTTGGCTAAGTACCCGTTGGGAATATTTTAGTTTTTTCTTGCCTCAGTGGTTTACCGGATGTCAGAAAAAGTGAATAACTGTATTTCTTGTGGGAAACAGATACCGCATAGAGATTATCATACTTTGTGTATTCCTTGTTTAGGGCCTGAGCACGACGTTGTTGGGTGTCGCTCTTGTGCTAGATTCAATAAGCGCACTATTAAGAGAAGGTTAGATTGTGCCAGGTTAGTCTTCGGGAAGCGGTGCAATTATAAAATGCCGTTGGATGCTCCGACGCCCGCTTCTTCGAAGAAGCGCAAGGACAAAGCAGCTAAGCCTAGGTTGAAGAGCCGCCGCATCGGACGCCGGTTCTTTAGAGGTGTTGGTGGAGCCGGTGGTTCTACCGGAGGTTCCTCTGGAGTCCCAGGGAGAGACTTTGTTATTGCAAGATGTGGCCTCTCAGGAGGCAGGTCAGGCTGAAGGGGCTTCTCAGGTTACTGTGCTCCCCTCCCTTCCTAGGGTGGTTAGGCCCTCTCCTTCTGTTTCCAAGGCTTCTCCCAGAGGCAGGCCAGGTTTAGCTTCAGTTGGTGTCACCCCTAGTTCTTCAGGATCTGTGCCCAAGAAGCATATGCTTAAAATGGCAGAAGATTTGATTACTTTGATTAGAGGTTCTTGCCCCTCCTGATAAGAGACCTAGGGTGGAACCTGAGCTAGGGAGTTTTGAGCAGGCTTCGATGTTTCTGAGTCTTCGGCTGAAGACTTGCAGGAGTATTCTCCTTATTCTGATTCTGATGTGGATAATTCTACTCCTTCTGCTTCTCCTCCTGAGGATTTTTCTTTTCAGAGACTCTTCATTCCATGAGGGAGCATTTTAAGTGGGAAGGTCAGGACTTCTCTGATTCCAGGAAAAGGCTTAGGGAATTTTTGTTTTTACCCCAGCATAGGCCTTTGGCTATACCTCCTGTTCTGGATGTTGTGGAAGATGTGTTTGCAGAAGCTTCCCTTAATCCTGATTCTTTGCCTCCTGCTCCTGTTAAACCGACAGGTATTACAGGCTGCCTGAAGCTCATAAGTGTCTTTTTAAGAGCCCTAGGGCAGACACAGAAACTGTTAGTCAGGGGCCTAAGGGTGTTAAGGCTTCTGTTGACAAAAATCCGGTTCCTCCAGATAAAGAGGCCAGGGCTTTGGATAGATGGGGAAAGAAAGTTTATACTTCCTCCACCCTAGCTATGAGGGCTTTGAATTGCCAGTTTCACATGTTGAAATACCAAAACTATCTCCTTTCACAATTGAAGTCTAAGGTAGATGCTCATGGAGGGTATTGAGTGTAAAGAGTTACAAGATTTAGTACATGTTTCTGAACAGGTGGGTAAGCATTCTTTGCAATGTGGTTTTGATGCTGTACAGGCCTGGTCTAGGGTGGCTGCCACTGGGTCAGTACTGCAGACACGCCTGGCTGAGGGATCAGAATTTATCTGACCATGTTAAGACAAGGATTTTAGATGCTCCTTTACAATCTGATGTGTTGTTTGGTTCTCCTGTTGAGGCAGTCTTAAAGAAAATGGAAGACAAGGCTAAGTCTATGCAGACTGTTAAAGATTTTTGCAGGTTCAGCCTCCAAGTTTAGTAGAAATTGGCCTACCAAGGGGTGGACGTATCCTTCTTATGATTCCCAGTCTAGGGGTAGATCTAGACGTGGTAGGGGCAGAGCTCAGGGCTCTTTCAGGCCTAGAACAGGAAGTTCACCTGCACAGTCTTGGTGAGGGCAGGGGTCAGTCCTTTCGTAAACAGACCCAATGACCTACCTTTTCAGCTGCCAGAGCCTTCTCGCCTGGCAGCACCTTTGGGAGGAAGGTTGGCACTTTTCAAAGAAAATTGGAGTTTAATTACCCAAGACAGATGGGTATTGGATATCATACACCACGGTTACAGGTTTTATTTCCATACCTTGCCTCCTTTCAAAGGCATGCCAGACGTTCCTCCTCAACAAAGAATAGAGGCTCACAAGCAAATTTCTCTGTTACTCCAAATAGGGGCCATACAGCCGGTCCCTATGCCAGAAGTGGGCCTAGGATTTTATTCTCGCCTGTTCCTAGTACCAAAGAAAGGTAGCACGTGGAGACCAATTTTGGATTTATCTATCCTCAACACTTATCTGGACATTCCCAAGTTCAAAATGTTGACGTTACAACAGCTTTTACCTCTGCTGGGCAAAGATCATTGGATGGTAACTTTGGATCTCAAGGAGGCATACCTTCATGTTCCTATCAGACTGAGTTGCAGGAAGTATCTGCGTTTTCGAGCTGGGACTTCTCATTATCAGTTCTCTGCATTGCCCTTTGGCTTATCTACTGCGCCCAGAGTGTTCACAAAAGTTCTGGCTCCAGTGATAGCTTTCCTCAGGTTAAAAGGAATACAGATCTATCCTTATTTGGACGATTGCCTGATTCTGGCTCAAGGAAGGGACGAGCTTCTTCATCGTTTGGAATATGTGATAGCAGTGCTAAGATGCCTGGGGTATTCTGTGAACGAAATAAAGTCCAGTCTAGTACCCTCTCAGGACATGTGCTTTCTGGGTGTGAGACTGAATACAGCATCCCAGATGGGCTTGTTGACCCCGGACAAACAAAAGAATCTTTCCCTTTACTTTCATCAATTGTCTCATCAGTCCAGGCTGACTGCAAGGACAGTCCTTCAAGCCTTGGGGTTCATGGCATCTTGTATTCTGGTGCTTCCCAATGCCAAACTGCATATGAGGAAGCTACAATGGTATCTCAAAAATGTATGGACACAGCACTGCCAGGATTTGGACACTGTCATTCAAATAATACCTTGCATTCAAAAGGAATTGTTGTGGTGGGCTCAGGAATGTCACCTAAACAAGGGACTCTCTGTGACCCGCCAGAGGCGAGTCAGATTCTAACGACAGATGCCTCAGACAAAGCTTGGGGAGCTCATCTGAATGGAAAGTGGATACAAGACAAGTGGCCTGCCAGACTACAACATCTACATATCAACTTGAAAGAGATGTTAGCAGTCCAATTTGCATTAATAGCTTTCAAGGATTTACTTCTACCAGGGCAGGTGTTGATTCTAACAGACAACACAACTGTCATGTGGTACATCAACAAGCAAGGCGGAACACATTCTTATCCTCTATGCAGGCAAGCAATGATTTTGTGGGAGACTGCTCTCAGTTTACAGCTAAATCTTCAGGCAAGGTTTCTGCCGAGCACAGAACTCCTTAGCAGATGTGTTGAGCAGATCTAATTATGGATCCCCACGAGTGGAAATTGGATCCTCATGTATTTCAGAAATTGACAGTGTCATGGGGAACTCCAGACATAGATCTGTTCGCTTCTCCACTAAACCACCAGCTGCCAAAGTTTTGCACGAAAAGGTTTCATCCCACAGCTTGGAAAGTGGATGCTCTTTCTTTCAATTGGAGCAATCTTCATGTGTATGCCTTTCCACCTCTGCCTCTCCTCCCAAAGGTACTACTAAAGGCCAGACAGGACAAGCCAAGGATGATTTTGATAGCTCCAGATTGGCCTCGACAGCATTGGAACCCACTACTGAGAAGTCTGGTACGGGAGCCTCCATGGCCTTTGCCTTCAATTCCACACCTGTTGTCTCAGGAGGACAGTCATTTGCTCAATGTCAAGCTTCACTCTCTGCACCTAACAGCCTGGCATATTCTGTTTTGAACCATAGTGGGCCTCCACTTCCACAGCAAGTTTTGAATGTTATTTTGGAAGCTAGAAGGCCTAGTACAAGGAAAGTGTACGCAGATAAATGGAAGAGATTTTTATTTTGGAGTGCAGCAAAGATTTTGATGTTTCTGAGCCTAATTTAAGTGTGGCTCTTCAATATCTTACTGAGTTACTGGACAAAGGTTTGTCCTTCTCTTCTATTAAGGTTCATGCTGCAGCAATTTCGCTCACTATGATTGTGACCCACCATTGTTTTCTCATCCTTTGTTCAAGCAATTTCTTAGAGGGGCAAAGAATATAAGACCCCACGAAGAGCTCCTACTCCTGCTTGGGATCTCAATTTTGTGTTGGAGAAACTCACTCTACAACCTTTTGAGCCTGCAGCTACTACCGAGTTGAAATTTTTATCATGGAAGACTGCTTTTTGTTGGCTATTACCTCTGCAAGAAGGGTTTCTGAGTTGCAGGCCCTTATGGCGGTTGAGCCTTTCTTAATTTTCCATAAGGATAGGGTATCTTTACGCACTAATCCTTCCTTTATGCCTAAAGTGGTTTCTAGTGTGGCTTTAAACCAAACTATTCATTTGCCTACTTTTTATGCAAATCCCCAAAATAAAGGGGAAAAGATTTTGCATACTTTAGATGTACACAGGCAGTTGCGATATTATTTGGACAGAACTAAAGGGTTCAGGCAGTCTCAGCAGTTATTTGTTTCATTTGCTTTGGGTTCTCAGGGCAAGCCTGTGTCAAAACAAACTATTTCTAAGTGGATTGGGTTTTGCATTGCTTTCTGTTATTCCCATCATGGCAAGGAGATTCCAGCTGGGATTAGGCCTCATTCCACTAGGGCTACTGCCACTGGACAGCTTTTTAAGGGGTGGCAACTAAAGATATTTTGGAGGCAGCTACTTGGAGTTCAGTGCATACTTTCTCTAAGCATTATCACCTTCCACTTTACTCTAAATCTAGGGCTGGTTTTGCCACTGCTATTTTACAGGGCATTTTGGCAGCTCCTGCTTCTTTATAGTTTTGCCATCCTCCCTTTCCTCTGCTTTGGGATTCTACCCAAGTGTAAGGACTGCAGCAATGTGAGATGAAGAACATAGTACAGTTTTGTACCTACCATAAATGTAGATGTTCGAAGATCCACATTGCTGCAGTCCAATTTACCCTCCCTCCTTCCCCTCTGTAGTTAGAGGCGGTTGTGTGGGTTGGGTTGTAAATATTGTGTATATTGTACATATTGTTAGTGCAAGGGTGGTTGGTTGGTTGTTGGCTGTCTTTTGGTTTTGACCTTTCTTTTTAGGGTCTTCTGACATCTGGGGCAAGAAAAGACTGAGGATATGACGTCGGTCATGCGTATTTGTACCCTGACGTCCTGATGTCAGTCTAATGCGCCTTGACCGACGTCAGCCTTATACTTTGATATTCGGGCCGACCGAGGACAGCGGACTACCCAAGTGTAAGGACTGCAGCAATGTGGATCTTCGAACATCTACATTTATGGTAGGTACAAAACTGTACTTTTTCTCCAGCCTCAAGCAGGGCAGCACAAGGTATACTGTGTAGAATTTCAGGAGGCCCATCTAATTATCCTGGTGTATCTTGAAGGTGTCAAGAGTGGTACTGTGCTTGACAATTAGAAGTTTCTTCTAGAAATAGGGGAATACGTTGGAGCATGAATCTGTCATGATAGCATGTCTCTTTTTTCCGTTTCATTTGATTTTATTAATATTATTATATATCCAGCATTCTCTACAAGGCGTAACAACCCTTAACGCACCCACCTCTCCCTCCGTACAGGTAGAGGGAAAAAAAGACTAGACTGTCTGTTCCAATTTTTACATTGCAAAAAATATTTGAAGTACAGCATCCATTTATTCAAAAGCAGACATTTGCCAAGGTAATCTGTTGATTACAATATTCTAAAATTATTCTTTTATTCTTCTGGTTGCTAAACCTGCAAGCAGAATTAGATTTAAGATCGAAACTTTAACATCAGAAGAATTAATATAATCTAACATCCATAGATCATACATAAAAAGGCTTAAACAATCAACAACAGATGAGACCAGCTATTGGGTTTTATACCACAGGAAAGAGATACAAGACCACTCCAGCAACTGTGCTTCCATGTACCTTCCATTGGAGCAGCCATACCAACATAAGTTATTTTTTAACCATTTAACCTTAGTATGGTGGGCTCTTAAAAATATATTCTTTTTTTGGTTGAAAATTTTGTATGATTTATAATTTTATACAAATCCAACAACCCCACTAGTTGAGAAATGCTTAATTTTAACTTGTGTCTCCTGATTTCATTAGCCTAAAATACCATGCAGGTCTTTTTTGAATTAAGGCAAAAGTTATTAATTACCACGGTTGGTTTCCCCTCGGGACCAAACAAAGCCAACCGCGGGTAATTTAGCATTACCCACCCAGGATGTTATTGCTTATTGACATTATTTAGAAAAGAAACTGTTACTTTTCTTAAATAATGGCATAGTATAATGCCTGTTTACTGCCCTTCCGCAGATGTCTGGCATCGGCGGCAGTTCTGATGTACTGTACATCAGAGTTGTGAGCAAAGCAACAGAAAGCAAGATCTTGTCTCGCTATGTTAAATGAGTTTAACATACGAGACAGTTTAAAATAAGCAACGGATCTCCGTTTTATTTTAAAACTGTCTCGCTATGTTAAACTCATTTAACATAGCGACACTAAAAAAGCAACGGAGATCTTGTTTTAAGCTATGTTAAATGGGTTTAACATGGCGAGACAGTTAAAATAAGCAACGGACATCTCCGCTGCTTATTTTAAATGTCGCTATGTTAAACCCATTTAACATAGCGATAGTGTTTAAAACGAGTTATACTAATGGAAAAAGTCCGGCGACGGACCTTTTTCCATTAGTATAACTCGATTTACAACGGGCACGCTGGCCAATCAGCGTGCACGTTTTGGGGGGATCATGGTATAATTTTAATTTTCTTTCGTAGATCAATAAATCTGAATTAAATTGTAATGCAGATATTTACGCCATTTGGCCACTCTGCATCTTACCATGACTTCAAAAAGAGAGAAATTTTAAAATGTCAGAAAATATAAGTCTGGAGAAAGTTAATTTGTAATATCTTGCAGAATTTCTTGATTAGACCACTTGATGTCAGTGGGGAAATCAAACGAACAATGAGCTCAAACCATGGAAACTGTAAGTGTGGCATTAAAGAGCTAAATTTAGCATAAATAGATTTTATATTTTTTAAATATCAATATTGTAATTTTAAAGAATATGTACATTCCCCCTTGTGGAAAAATCTCGGTTGCTAGATAGAATGAAACATTTTAACATAATAAGAGTGTACCGAGTTGCTTCATTTTTAAAACATTGACCTATATCTGAATAAAAGCTAACAATTGCAGTACATTATACATTTGGATGGCTGATCTAAGAGTTTCTGTGGGATCCTAGGATACCTACTACTACAGTTAAAAATTAACCATAAGGACCTAATCCTTTTATATCAACTAATTCAGGTGGAAGAGTAATGTTTAATAAAAAAAACAAAATGTCCGATATGGGAAATCTTCATTTTTAAATAATTTTAATCTTCTTGCATAAGAAATGTTCATATTGAACAAAGAATGTTTTTCATTTTATTCAGTTTCTCTTTAAGAAGTGTAAAGTAAGTCTGCTACAGCTGAATTATTATAGCCTAAAAATGTTATATTTTTCACTTTATGAAAGTCGCACCAAGTAATCAAGCCCTTGTGTATAAACAGTTTAGTTTTTTTATTAACTGGAAGTCTTTTAAAGTTTGTTTTAAGTTTTGCTTTAAATAAGTTCGAAAATCAAAAACAGAATTAATTAATACTTGATCATCCAAATATGTTAGTATTTTTAAAAGGAAATGTTTAACTTTGCATGAAATAATATTTTGGTCTGTCCAAATTAAATTGATTATATAATTAATTGTTAACAACAAAGCAGACACCCAAGCAACCACCACCTCAAGACATAGCACATGCAACACATAGTTCACAAAGTCATTGTGCTAAACACTCACAGCCCTTAAGGCCAAACAACATGCCAGACACGCTTGTAATAGGTGACTCCATAGTCAGACACACTGACTTCCCGCTCACCAGACTGAACAAGGAAAAGGTCACAGTAAGCTGTCTGTCGGGAGCTAGAATCCGCCACATAACACAAGCACTCGGGTCACTCCACAGCAAGTACAAATATGACTCAGTCATTGTACATGTCGGTGTGAACGACCTGAGACGTACCTCCCTGGACTACATGAAAAGAGACATAGAGGAGCTCTCTGATTATGTAGCCCAGGCCGGTATGACCCTGACCCTGAGCAGCATCTTACCCTCACCAAGAATGATGCCACAGTACAAAGACAAAATGATCAGTTTTAACAATTGGCTTAATTACTGGTGTCATTCTAAGGGGATCCAATGTCTGTCTGCTTGGGATGACATGCTTGACAAGCCACGCTGTCAAGGGATGGCTTGCACCTGTCACCCCTTGGCTTCCAGATATTGGCCAAGGCTCTTGCCACCCCCATAGTGCCTTTTTTAGGCAAGGCTCAAATGACAAACCTACCTCCCTAGAAAACACAAGTGGAAAAACACTAAGGGTAATGCTGCACAATGCGAGAAGTCTAAACCTCAAGATGCACGCCTCAAGCCCTCCTCAGTATGGAGAACATTGATGTCTGTGCAGTGACTGAAACCTGGTTCAAGGCTCCTGAGAGCACCCCAGCACTATCAGGTTTTACCTCATATCATGCTTTCCGGCCCCAAAACTTGGACCGAACCACAAAAGGAGGAGGAGTATCCATTTTCATCAAAGATACCCACACCTCCAGGTTAGTGGCAACGAAGCATCGGAGACTATCCAGGTGCAACTTACCATAGGCAAAACTGCCTTACAGTTTGTAGCATGCTACAGACCACCCTCTCAAACTCAGAAACCCCACACAGCCTTCCTGAAGACACTGGAGAGTATGAATGTCTCTCCAAATACCATAATTTTGGGAGACTTCAACTACCCAAACATAGACTGGGAACATTATTCAAGCCCCAACACCCTAGCCCAAAGGTTCCTAGAATTCATAAACTCAAATGCAATGGAACAACTAGTCACCATTCCCACAAGAGGAGACAATATACTAGACCTGATCATCACAAACATGGGGACAAAATGCTCCACACCGAAGTATATCCTCTTTGGTAAGATCAGACCATAAATTAATCTCACTGGAAATCCACATCCGCCCTACCCCTGCACAAAAGACCACAGAAGAACTTCTCAAAAGCAAACTTCACACTTCTTAAGACTGAAGTGGTATCCTTCAAGGCCCCTGGGCCAGTGGAAACCACAACCCACACTGCTGAATCCTTTGCAAATGCCTTCTATGGGCACCTTCAAGAATGCATGGATCATGCAATCCCAAATAAAACCAAGACCCATTCCCCCAAAGGCAGGCGCCCGGGCTGGTAGACCCCAGCCATAAACAAACTTTACAACAGGAGGAGGAAGCTACTACATGACAGAGCAAAATCCCTAAAAGGGAAGGCGTCTCTGATCAGTACTAGCAAAAAACTACGATCACTCATAAAATCATCCAAGGCCAACTTTGAGAGAAAAATCGCAAAAGACACAAAAGACAATCACAAGGCCGCCTTTAGCTATGTTAGAAACCTGGCTGGAAACTCCCAGATATGCTCAGAGTTAGTCCAAAATGACACAAAATAATACACTGAACCCACTGACATTGCCAACATTCTGGCAGACAGGTTCAGTGCAAATTTCTCTTCCCCCCCCCCCAAAAGGAGAAATAACTATCCCAGCAGAGTGTAGCCTCCCTAACATCTCAGATGCCCAGGTGAGAGCCGCCCTCTCTAAAGCTAAAAACACAGCATCAATGGGACCGGATGGTGTCCCGGGCTGTGTACTACATGAACTCCAAGAGGAACTAAACCCACACATAAGGCTGCTGTTTAATCTTAGCCTTACTACAGGATCGTGCACTCCAAAGAGTGGCGTACGGCAACAGTGGTCCCACTTCACAAAGGCGGTGCCTCTACAGACCCTGGAAATTACCGCCCCATAAGCTTGACTAGCCTGGTCTACAAAGCTATGGAGAGGATCATTATGGAACTCCTAAACAAAGACATTGGGGACCTACAGACATTGGATCCTACTCAATTTGGCTTTGTCAAGGGCAGATCCTGCCTTTTGAACTTGGTCGACTTTTTTGAAACAGTCACTAAGGCCATTGATGAGGGTAAGGCAGTTCACACAGCCTACCTTGACCTTGCAAAAGCCTTTGACACAATACCCCACTCTGGCATCATAGACAAACTCACCAGTTTAAATGTAAGCCCATATGTCATAAGATGGGTTGCAAACTGGCTCAAGGACAGAACCCACAGGGTCAGAGTTGCTGGAGCTATGTCAGACTCTAAGCCAGTCACAAGCGGTGTCCCACAGGGCTCAGTCCTAGGACCCCTCTTGTTCGGCATTTATTTTTCCGAAGTACAGGCAAACATAGGAGGATTGTGGCTGACAAAGTTCGCAGATGACTGCAAACTGGGCGCCATAATTGATACTCCAGCGGACACAAACATCCTTCAGAGAGGCCTCATAGAAACAGATAATTGGTGCCAGAGCCATGGCCTTAAGCTGAATGCCAAAAAATGTATAGTCATACCCTTTGGGAAAAACAAGGTACCGACAAATTACCACATAGGCGGTAATCCTTTAAGTACGGAAGAGGTAATCAGGGACCTAGGGACCCAGGTTGACAGTAACCTCTCATTTGACACTCACATTGCCAAAGTGGTTAGGAAGATCTTCTATATTGCCCACCTTATCATGAAGGGTTTCACATCTAGATCAAGAGAGGTCATTGTGTCCCTGTACTCTTCTCTTATCAGGCCAATGATACAATGCCCCATTTGGGATGTATCTCACCCGACACCTGCAGCAGTTGGAAAGACCCCAAAAGTTCCTCACCAAGAGGATAAAGGGTCTTAAACATATGTCATATGCTGCCCGACTGAAAAAACTCCAGCTCTATTCAGTCGCATACCACCTACTCAAAGGTGATCTGTGCCTGACGTACAAGACCATGTCCAATCCTGAATTAATGGACATGCTCCACCTCAGAAAATCCAAATCCATCAAAGCCACGAGAACAAGTGACTTAAACCTCAACACAGAAATAAATAGGACGTGCTGGAGGGACAGATTAATAACCCAGAGGCTCCCTACACTCTGGAACAGAATCCCAGTCCATGTTAGGCAGAGCCCCTCACTGACTCTATTCAAGAGAAATCTCGACGAGTGGATGGGAGATCGTAGGTTTACCCAGTAAACTAAACCCTAAAAGGGCGTAGTATTCTCATCCTAAGGGGTGGTGTAAGCCACATACACTCTGGCTAGGCTTATAAATGCCTTAGGGCAGATAGCCTAGTACGAACCTATGAACAAAGATAGAGTTGATGAAATAGGACATCCCTGTCTAACTCCAGCATTCTGTTGTCTTATTTGTGAGTCTGTATTATTCATCTTACTACAGTGTTGCAGAGTCCGTTATACCACTGTTATTGCAGTCTCCTGAAACCCAGATTTATATTTGTTATATGTTCACACAATTCAGCTTTAAACATGCTTCGAGACCATGATTCTTTAATTATTACTGGGATTCTATAACCTAGATATTGTTTCAGTTATCAGTCTATCACGCTTTATGGCCCTTTTATGATTCAATACATAGGAAGGTTCCTGATTCATGGATAGGTTTTATTAAGGTCAGTCTAGATGATTTCCTCATGTCTTTATCAGTTATATTCTTAAAGAGAAACACAGTTTTCCCCTAACAAATCTGGGTAGTTTTCTGTAAAGTCGTAGGTGTTTAAGTCTATGGGAATATGCCATATGCTTTCTACTCTTCATTCTTTTTGTAAAATGTCCTTGAATGATTTGTGCATTTCCAAAATCTGACTTTGTCATTTGATAGAAAATCAAGTTTGGCCCAAGAATACACATTGTGACACTCCTGTCTCTTGGTCAGTAATCAAGGAGCCTGAATTCTCACCACTGACATCGGTGATGGACATTCACTTGGAAGAAAAATAGATACACACAGTATTTCCAGATGCAGCTCTCTGCATCAAGCACAATTTCCTTTTAAGAGCACACAAGGAATACACTCAGTCTGGGGGCTGAGTCCCCCCTCTCTCCAGGCCCTCAGTAAGACTCCCACTGGCACAGCTGTAGAGTTGAGTCCTCAGACGAGAGTCCAAGTTAAGTGCTCCACCATCCTCTCTGTGAAACCAGTGCTGTGTCCCTGCTCCAGGCAGCTGGTAAACACTTTGAGATTTGATTTGCGTGCAGACACACACACACACACACACACACACACACACACACACCTGGCAAAGGCTGGCACAAATTTCCTCACTCTGCTACCCTTTGCCCAGACTGTAAGGTAGTTACTGCCACCAGACTCTCCAAAGCAATCTACTCTAAGGCTCTTACAAGGGTACCTAGTTATACTGAGTGAAATACAAATGGTAGTGTTTGACCAATGCAGTAAGGCTTTCAGGGGCAGCCACAGTGTCCCCAAATAAATATAAGTACTCTCAAAGGTTAAAATGTTATCTAAAGGAACAGCCACAATGAAAGTTTAAATATATTTAATAATAAGTAATAAAAGAACATGAAAATACTAAATATCTGTTTACAGTAAACATAACAGCTTCAGCCACAGGAAATATTAAAAATAACACAGATGGAAATATTCACACCAATACAGAAAAACAATACTTGGCTAATCTCACTATATTCCTGACTGATCTAAATAATTACTATTTCCTGGTTTCTTACTAAAGCAGGGCAAGATGAAGTGGGTGAGTGATCCTTCTGTGTTAGGTTTCAAAAACAGACTGCTCTGAGACTTCTGTGTCATCTAGTATTAAAACATCACTTCAGTGCTGGATTACAGAATCACATCACATACATCTGGTCATCTGACTTCTGGTTCTCATACTCTAACCGCTTTACTAGAAACTTAATCAGAATCTCACACCTATGTGTTACCATGCACACAAAGCTTTGCTAAGATGTATTATAGCATCTGGAAGTCATAAAACCATTTCAACACTTCCACCCTTCAACGGTAGCAGTTAGTTCACTGTTGAGGACAATACAGCAGGATTCCTAGTCCTTGTTTTTATAGACATTTCGCTTCTGGCTGCAATTAGAACTGAAAGATGCAGTCTTTATGGCCTACCAGGTAATTTCATTTCAGACTTTTTTCAAAGTTAGCTGGACTGAGATTAATCTGTTCCCTTATAGTATCCTCTGTTACAATATAGACATTTTAATCAGTTGCAGTAGTACAGTCTGACTTGCATGTGTATTTTGTTTCTGTCCAGCAGGACACACTATTGGTACATTTTTTAATACAAGCAGCTTTACAAAAACATTTTACAACACAAGCATCTGTACAAATCTGTTTGATATACAAATGACATATAATTCTTTACAAAACTCCAGCCAACTATGCTGGCAAATGTTACACATCCACTGCCCTACTTCTCCCAACATAGCTGACAATACCTCACATTTTCACAGACATAAATAAGGTTGTAAGTACATTAGAATTATTGCTTTCTACTGTGTTCAGTATTATTCCTGTTTGTTTTAAAGCCATTGACTTAATGTGTTCTGAATGATACTTTAAATGCCAGGTTGGTTACCACTAAGCAACCCAGATCTTTCACATAATCAGCTATTTCAAATCTGTTATTTCCCATCATTCTCTTCAGATTATGTTCGCCAGTCATAGCTACTTTGTTTTTCTTAAAATTGAATCATAATCCCACCCTAACAGCCCATCCATTTAAGCTTGTAAAATACACATTTAAGTCGTACAAATCCGTAATATCATTCATCTGTGCCCCCACCTTACAGTCGTCAGGATAGTTACATAACCAAAATTTAGTTGATGTTGGGATTTCAAAGAATAATTTGTCTTAATTTTGCACCTTTATCTGCCTTTTATAAATCCATATTGATTACAATCTAAATTTTGCCCTTAAATATATTTTTTTATTAAATGTAATATACATTGTACAAAG
Organism: Protopterus annectens; assembly: GCF_019279795.1. NCBI lineage: Eukaryota > Metazoa > Chordata > Ceratodontiformes > Protopteridae > Protopterus > Protopterus annectens. The sequence goes on along the minus strand of NC_056743.1, from coordinate 1,523,615,210 downwards.
CACTTAACAATATTTGAAGCAAAATTTATTGGGTGATAATTGGCTTATATTTAGCTTATCTCCTCCCTTAAAAATAGGAATGACATAAGATTTCTTCATATCTTCAGGTACAAGTCCATGTCTTAACATAATATTAAGTACAGCCCCTACTATAGTTACTTTTTTCTTGGATATTAAACTTGAGAGGTGCCCGGACATATTTTCAGGCCCCACTGAACTGGTTTTCTTGACTTTTATTAATGAGAGGAACTCCTCCTTTTCTGTTCATATGGAACCTTACATGTAGTTTATTAATATGTACAGAACACTTCATGAGAGGTTTATTTAATATAAACATCATCGTAGAAATGTAATTGAATATTCTGCTGTTTTACTCTTATGTGTGTCTGTGTTAAGAGTTACAATTAAGAGCTTATAATGCTACATACATTTCTAGTTGCATTAACATGCATAACATTGTGTTTTTTTCTTTTCTTGTATGTTGGCCTTCTAAAAGAGTTTTCTTAGTTCCTTCTGTTTATAAGGACTTCCCTCAACTGCTTAGTGACCCCTTTTACGCATATCTTATTATGTTTAGATTTGTTTCATATATATTCTAACTGTAAAGATATATTTTTTTCTTTAATCTTGTTAATTGATTATTCCAGCAAGGATTTTTAATTGTACTAATTTTCCTGATCCCTTTTCCACACCTGTAAGATGCAACTTAAAAATGTTTTCATAGGTGGCCCAATCACATTCTTTTAATATGCCCAAATATACTCTGCCCACTGTTCTCTACTAAGACCATCCAATAAGTTTGTTACATCCAGTTATTTCAAGTTATAATGCCTAAACTGTCACTGAGGCTCTGTCTTAGAACTAATTATGTCAAAACTTAAGCTATTGTGATCAGATGTTCCTAGTGGTGGCAAAGGTTTCAAATTATCAGTTCTTCTTGTTTTCCAATACCAGATCCAAAGCATTTAAACAGCATGTTGGTAAATTAGTCTTTTGTGCTAAATTATATTCATTCAATATGTCCAAGAACTATGATTGCATAATGGTATTGGCAAATTGTTTATGCAAGTTAGTGTCCAGGTAATCGAAATTGCCCAATTTTAATGTCGGTAAACCATCCGAAAAACCCTCTAATGCTTGTAAAAATGGTTGATGTTCAAAATGACTCATTTTTTGATCTCCTTAAGCAGTTAAAGTTCCACAGTCTCCCCAAGGTGTAATATTCTGTAATATAATGCTCAATATTTCATCATTCAAATTAATACCCTCAAGGTAATTAGTAATAGATATATGAATCAATAATAATAATATACCGCTAACTTTCTTATGTCTATTTCATATATGATGAATTCAGGAAATAATTCAGTAATAGCAATTACCTGAAAATTATACTGATGTATACATAGTTCTAGTTCTTCTTTTTATGGTTTAAATTCCTTGCATTGGAATAGAAACAATTTTCAGTTCTAGAAGATATTTTTCCTCCTCTAAAGCAACTTTGTCTTTTTAGATCAGTACAGGATGACAAACTGTTCTTTACTATTTTGGTTACTGTTATTTCCCTTGTTGCTAAGATGTATTTGATATTTTGCATACATTTTGTGGTCCAAAACTGTGTCTTCCCGTATAGCAAAAATATTAAAAACATTTTAAATATCCCTGCATTCTCAGCAAAGTATTAAAAATCTTTGCCTTTGTAAAGGTCTAGTTAGACGGTTTACCTTTACATGTGCGTATTGCACACGGGCGACCATCAAATGTTCGAAAGACAGTTTTCAAGTTCTGAAAACTTCGAACGGAAGAAGATTCGAATGTGGAATGAGCGAATGCACAGTGAGAGTCGCTCATTGCACATTCGACATTTAGGGGCAGAGCGCACTATAGTGGGGAGTTGGAAATTGTTCCATTCCCTGCTGTAGTGCGATCTCGGAGTTAGAATAATAAAGAAGGGGGGTGTGGGGGGTGCAGGGGAGCTTGCCCCCCCCTGCATTACACTGCATATACTTTTGTTGTCGACATTCAGGTTAGAAAAACTGCGAATCAGCTGTTCGATTTGCTGCTTTTCGAACATTAGAAACTGTCGCTTTTTCCAGTTTCGTTTTTACGATGCGAGGATATGACTACTCGCACAAGTGTGATTCGAGGTTTTAAAGGTAAACCAGTCAGATCGCAGGGGAAGGTGGTATTTAACAAAAAAATGAATAATGCGATGTCCTTCATGGATGCATCTGCAGTCATAACAACTGGGTTGTCCTGTCGTCAGGCAGCCCTTCAGTCGGCCGGATTCCAAAGTCCGGGTCCGGCTTCGGCTGATGTCGCACTTCACCCGGCGTCATCTCTGTTGGTCTTGGGTATATAAGCATCAGCCTTCAGTCTTTCTTGCCGTGGGCGCTCAAGCAGAAGCTGTTTCGGTCGGATCCAGAGATTACTTCTACCGAATACTACAAGACTTCTAAAGCTAAGTACCCGTTGGGGACTCTTTCTTGCCTCAGCCGATGTCAGAAAAAGTTAATAATTGTTTAACCTGTGGGAAACAAATACCTCATAAAGATTTCCACTCTTACTGCCTGCCCTGTTTAGGCCCAGCACGGCGTAGCAGCTTGTTCGTCCTGTGCTTCTTTCAACCGACAGCGCTTAGACGTCGGTCAGAGTTTGCAGAACAGTTTTTCGGTTCTGACTTGTACATTATGCCGTCGGACCCTCCGAATTCTGCCAAAAAGCGCATCTCGACATCATGGGTCCGCCATTTCCGCCGAAACCATGGTTAAGCAAACGCGAGTGTCAAAACTGATCAAACTACACCTGAAACTATCACTACAACTGAGGTCCCTGCTAACACTCTTGAATCGGCCTCAGAAATTTTACCCACTACGGTGCTTACCACTGATTTATCAGACACCATTCCCTTGGATGTCTCTACCCCAGCACGTGGTGCTGCTAGGCCTCCAGCAGCCATGTCCATTAAGGCCTTCGCCAGGGCTAAAGCAGCCAAGACTACTAAAACAGTGCCTGTTAAACCCCTTCCACCAGGCCCTCTGCCAGTTCTCAAATGCTTACCTTGGCAGAAGATTTAATTTCATTAATTAGAGGATCTCAATCTCACCCAGACAGGGCCTCTCAGCCCCAGAAAAGAGACCTAGGGCAGAGCCCCCTGAGCCAGTGTCCTCTGATGATTCTGCTGATGAATCAGACATAACTGAACAGCCAGAGGCTCCTTTCTCCAATTTTGAAGATTCTGATGCTGAAGAATCCATTCCAGCTGCTTCCCCTCCAGAAGAATTCTCCTTGGGGAAACCTTGCATGCCATGCGAGAACAGTTCCAATGGCAGCAACAGGATTTTTCAGACTCCAGGAAAAGACTTAGGACTTTTTTGCACCTACCACAGCACAGGCCCTTAGCTATCCCTCCTGTTCTCTCTGTGGTGGATGATGCTTTCAATGATGCCTGCTCCGCTCCAGATTCTTTACCCCAGCCCCTGCCAAACCAGACAGATTTTACAGGGTGCCAGATACTCATCACCACCTCTACAAGGCCCTCTTGCAGACCCGAAACTATATCCCAGGGTCCCAAGGCAGTAACCATAGCTAAAAACCCTGTTCCTTCTGAAAGGAAGCAAGGTCATTAGACAGATGGGGTAAAAGGTTTACACTTCAGCCACTCTTTCAGCTAGAGCTTTAAATTGTCAGTTTCACATGATACAATACCAAGAGTTTATGCTTGATCAGTTAACTAAAAAGCTAACCACTGATGAATCTCTTGATAAGAATTATGTATTAGAAATGGTAAATAACATACAGCAGGTTAGTAACCATTCTTTAAAATGTGGCTATGATGCACTGGAGGCTTCATTTAGATCAGCCATGACTGGCACAGTAATTAGAAGGCATGCATGGCTAAAGGAGCAAGCTTTACCGGATCATGTTAAATCTAAATTGCTTGATGCTCCTATGGATAAATCAAGTTTGTTTGGTACACCTGCCCAGCAGGTTATGAAGAAAATGGAAGAAAAGGCAAAATCAGTCCAGACAGTTAAAGAATTCTTGCAGGTTCAACCCCAAGGTTTAGCAGGAACTGGCCTGCCAAAATTGGTCCTTTCCTGACTCCACAAGACCTCAAAGGGGCAGGAATAGACGCTCCAGAGGCAGAAACCAATCCAGAGGAGGTGCCTACAGAGGACGACAGTGGCAAGGTAACAACAGAGGCACAGAATCAACACCTGCCTCTACATCAACACAGCCACAGTGACTTAAACCTAAATCACCAACCAGGGAACAAATAGCAGCTCCTCTAGGCGGAAAGCTAACCTTATTTTCAAAAACTGGCACCACATAACAAAGGACAAGTGGATTTTCACGAACCATAGATCAAGGTTACGGTTCCACTTCCACACTTTACCAGTCAAAGAGGAATGCCAAACCTACCTCCAAAACAAAAAACAGAGGCTCTACAACAGATAATGGAATTAGCAAACATGAGAGCTGTGGAAAAAGTGCCAACAGCAGAGCAAGGAAAGGGGTTCTACTCCAGACTATTCCTAGTTCCAAGAAAGGAAAAAAGTTGGAGACCAATTCTAGACCTGTCTACCCTAAATACTTACATCATTGTCCCAAAATTCAAAATGCTGACCCTACAGCAACTTCTTCCCATGCTGGGCAAGGAGTGTTGGCTGGTAACTCTAGATCTCAAGGAGGCATACCTGCACGTCCCCATTCGACCTATCTGCAGAAGATACCTCAGATTTCTTGCAGGATCAGAGCACTATCAATTCTCAGCATTGCCCTTTGGCTTATCTACACGGCCCAGAGTATTCACAAAATGCCTGGCATCAGTAACGCCCATTGCAGACTACAGGAATTCAAATTTATCCATACATGGACGACTGTCTGATACAAGGGGACAACAAAAGCAAGCTGACAACAGATTTACAAAGGGTCATTTACTTGCTTCAAGCACTGGGATACACAGTCAATTTACAAAAGTCAAGGCTGATACCATCCCAGACAAGGACTTTCCTGGGAGCGGAATTGGACACAGTAAGACAAATGGCATTCCTAACTACAGAAAAACAAAAAACTCCCTCTTTACTTCTTGGCACTAACAAATCTGAACAAGTTAACAGCAAGAAAGGTACTGCAGGCCTTGGGTTTCATGGCATCATGCATAATCTTGGTTCCATTTGCCAGACTACATATGAGAAAGCTTCAGTGGTACCTAAAGAATTTATGGTCCCAACACAGACACAGCCTAGAAACGGAAATCCCACTAATACCATGCTTAAAACAGGAGTTCCTATGGTGGGCTCACGATGCCAGTCAAACCCAGGCCTGCCCTTCGCAAGGTCAAGCAAGCCAGACCATCACAACAGATGCTTCAGACCTGGGATGGGGGCACATATGCTGGACAAATGGCAAGGATTGTGGACACAGGACCAACTTCACCTGCACATCAACCTAAAAGAAATGCTGGCAGTAAAACTGGCAATCCAAAAGTTCAGACCATTTCTCAAGGAAGGCCAGTTGATGATAAGGACAGACAACACCACAGTCATGTGGTACATCAACAAACAGGAGGCACTCATTCCTACCCCTATGCAGAATGACTTTGGAGCTGTGGACCCTGGCACTCAGCTACAACATCCAGTTACAGGCAATATTTGTACCAGGAAAAGAAAACTCTAGCAGATATGTTAAGCAGGACTACATCGGATGTCCACGAATGGCAGCTGCACCGGACATCTTCAAGACCATCTCGAAGAAATGGGGAATGCCTCAGATAGATCTATTCGCATCACCTCTCAATCACCAGCTCAAAAATTCTGCACAAGGACATTCCACCCACTAGCATGGAAAGTGGATTCGCCTCCTTCAGCTGGAAAGGACTAACAGCATATGCATTCCCACCTCTTCCCTTGATACACAAAGTATTACTAAAATCAAGGAGGAACGCCCAAGGATAATCCTGATAGCTCCAAACTGGCCAAGACAACATTGGTACCCACTGCTGAGGAGCATGTCTCGAACAATATGTGGCCAATACCCTGATGCCTTTGATGCTAACTCAGAACAACTACAGCACCATGCATCCAAACCTAAAACGCTGCAACTGACTGCATGGAACATCACATAGCAGCTGCTAATCCACAGCTTTCACAAAGAGTTAAAGACATTATTCTTGAAGCACGCAGACCTTCAACAAGAAGAAACTATGCTGGGAAATGGAAAAGGTTTGTCATTTGGAGCTCAGAGGTAAAGATGTATCAAACATAGATATGCCCAACATTCTGGAGTATCTGGCCGAACTACTTCATTCAGGCCTGTCCTATTCCTCCATCAAGATTCATGCATCAGCTATTTCAGCAGAATACAGCTTTGATCCACCTGTATATTCACATCCTTTGCTCAGGCAGTTCCTCAGAGGAATCAAGAATGTAAAACCTCCAAGGAAACCACCATTACCAGCCTGGGACTTGAACTTTGTGCTAGAAAAATTGACTCTATCACCTTTTGAACCAGCAGCAACAGCAGACCTGCAACACCTGTCATGGAAAACTGCTTTCCTACTGGCAATTACTTCAGCAAGGAGGGTTTCAGAACTACAGGCCTTAATGGCAGTGCAACCCTTCTAATCTTCCACCAAGATAGAGTGTCCATGAGGACTAACCCTACATTTATGCCTAAGGTGGTATCCAGAGTGTCCTTAAACCAGGCAATCCACCTACCTACCTTCTTTCCCAATCCACAAAACAGAGGGGAAAGAATACTGCATACCTTGGATGTACATAGACAGCTACGCTACTACTTGGACAGAACAAAAAATTAGCAGAAAGACTGACCAACTTTTCGAGCCTATGCAACAGGAAGGAAGGAAAAGCTATTTCAAGCAGACAATCTCCAAATGGATAGGAAATTGCATACGATTCTGTTACTCCTTCCATGGAAAGCAAATTCCACAGAACATAAGACCTCATTCTACAAGGGCAACAGCCACTACCACAGCCTTCTTACGAGGAGTGGCTACCAAAGACATTATTGAGGCGGCTACTTGGACCTCCGTGCATACATTTGCCAAGCATTATAATTTACCTCTATATTCCAGATCCCGAGCAGGGTTTGCCACTGCTGTTCTGCAGGATCCTAAACACACCATAATCTACCTTTATCCTCCTCCCTAGTTGGCTATGGTATTCTACCCAGTTGTTATGACTGCAGATGCATCCATGAAGGACATAGTACAGTTTTGTACCTACCATAAATGTAGATGTCCTAATTGATAGCATCTGCAGTCAGGATTACCCTCCTCCTTCCCTCTGTGGTACTCCTAGGGTGTTTACCCTTCTAATAGCTAGCTAGTGGGGGGACTTCTTCATGGTGTATTTGTTTGTATTTATGTACATACATGCTTATTTTTGTGTTTACCTCTATCTTTTGGAAACATTGGCATCTATCCAAAATTTTTAGCCTTCTAGAGGGCTTCTGGCATCTGGGGCAAGAAGCACCGAAGAAAATGGCGCGGCTGATGCTTATATACCAAGACCAACAGAGATGACGTCGGGTGAAGTGCGACATCAGCCGAAGCCGGACCCGGACTTTGGAATCCGGCCGACTGAAGGGCTGCCTGACGACAGGACAACCCAGTTGTTATGACTGCAGATGCTATCCAATTCGGACATCTACATTTATGGTAGGTACAAAACTGTACTTTCTTTTCTTTGCAATAAGCCTGAATTTTAAACCACATATTTCATATGTGCCAATGGGACACAACATTTGTCTCTGCCCTTATTATCAACTTTGAGTACTTGTTCTTGTTAGAGTAGCCTAGTACACATATTGAGAATTTCCAACAATTTTGCACCTTTTCAAAGATGATACTGTTATGCACTCTTTATTTAAAGACCTTAAGGTTTTACTTCATGTCCCGGGTGAGAATCCACAAAGAACAGTACCCCTTTATTACCTTCCAAATCTTTTACCCTCTTATTAACTACCAATTTTGGATATTTACTTTATAATAAAGATTGCTCAATTTGTATACTTTTTTATGTCGGGTCCTTGTGATTTTGTTAACTAACTTTTTCCTCTTGAGTTGTTTAACCTTTACATTATATTCTTGAGTACAAGGTATTTTATTTTCATTAATATTATTTGTTAGTATCTCTGTTGTAATCTCTTTCTGATTTGTCCTGTGAGAGCCATTCATGTTTAACAGTATAGATTTCTAGGTCTTTTTTCTTTGAGTTTGGAATAGCTACCTCAGGGAAAATATTTAATGAATCCAACAAGCAAAAGTAAGATAAAGCAACACCAGGCTATCATAAAACCAGCAACAGTTTATTCAGGAAACAGGCACAGGCAAAGGCATAAGCGCTTTCACAGTATTACAACTGCTTCATCTGATGCATAAAATCTATCTAATTCAAGGCCCATTAAATAACAAATTGAAAAAATCACATGACATCCTAGTAAACCTCTTGGGGATAACATTTTATACAGTACTTATAGTAAACATATATAAAAAAAGTAAATGTGTATAAAAGGTGGGGGTTGAAAGGGAGTTTGTTGAAACTCCTTTCTTATTTAAAAAGAGGGCGTGCTTTCAGCATTGGTTTCAATGGTACTTTATCATTAAGTCCTTACCCTGTATCTGCTCTTAATCTAATAATCCATTTACTTTCTAAACACTCTTGTTTCATTTTTAATATCACCTCCCCTGAGACTTTCCTGTGCCATTTATATAACTTGAAACCTAAATGCATCCTCTAGGGAAGTGGATTAGTTTAGCTTTGGTAAAGATGATTTTGTATAATGTCTTCCTTTTTGATAAGGATTACTACCTGCAGGTAAATGGCGTAGCTATGGGCACATCATGTGCCCATAGCTACGCCAGTCTTATGCTAGTGTGGGAGATGGAACATGTATTAGGTAGTATGTTAGGAGACATGTAATTTTCTACAGAAGATTCATGGATGACCTGTTTTTCATATGGGAAGGCACCACCAAGGAATTGTCAGATTTTTATAATTATATTAATACAAGCACAAGCTTTTTTTTTTTTTTTTTTTTTACTCAAATGATTTTTATTTTGATGAAATAACACAGTAATTTAATACATTCATAACATTCATTAACTATTTACAATATTTACATTCAGGCTGACAAAAAGATTCAGATAAAAACATTTGTAGTTAAATAATAAGTTAATATATAAACTAGGATAGTTAGGAAGAGTTTGGTTCCATCTGTAGGGTATCAAACAAATTCAAAATTTTCCTCCACTGACTATTAATCAATGGCTTAGGAAAAGTTCTTAACGCTTTAGTTCTTTTCTCCATTAGTATGCATTTCTTCAGTGATGGGAATTCCTCCATTGTGGGTGTTACATTAGAGTTCCATCTTCTAGATGTTCATTGTGTTTCACTGTTGCAGTCATCACTGTAGGGTTCTTCCTGCCGGCAGGCAGCCCTCCCTGACGTCAGTGCGCCAAGGGTACAAAGCTCACAGCCAACTCCATGTTCTCCAGTCTTTCTTGCCGCGCGGTGGAAGCAGTTTGCAAGTGCTGGTCAGCTGACTCCTGTTATTTTTGGTGCTTCATACCGAAGACTTTCTTCCTTTCAAAGCTAAGTACCCCGTTGGGGAAACTTTTTTCTTGCTCCAGACCGATGTCAGAAAAAGTTAATAATTGTATTTCATGTGGGAAGCAAATACCTCATAAGGATTTTCACTCTTATTGTATTCCTTGTCTAGGCCCTGACCACGACGTAGCTAGTTGTCGGTTTTGCGCTAGATTTAATCGACATACTATTAAACGGAGATACGATTTTGCCTTTAATTACTTTGGGAGGCGATTTAATTTATAACATGTCGTCGGACACGCTTCCGACTACTGGAGTTCATAAAAGGCGCAAGGATAAGGATAGGCCTCCGAGGTCCAAATCAGACGACAGTTTACAATCAGAGCCAGCTGCCGGTTCGGCCGTCATCAGTGAGGTGCTTTCGCAGCCCCTGTCGTCGGCCATTACAGAACCGCTTGCCAAAACGGACTCCCACGAGGAGCCAACTAGGCCTTCGAATACTCTAGGTGCAGGACCTTCGGATAATGCTCCCTCGGATGGGTTCGGAGCCGCTGTGCATGTACTGGCTTCCGAGGGGGTTTTCAGGCCTACGCAGCTTCAGATAAAAGCAAAGGCAAAGACTCCTTCTAAAACAAAGACTCCAGCCCAGTCCTCCTCTGATCCGGGACCTAAATCTCAAAAACAAATGCTTAAAATGGCAGAGAACTTGCTAACTATGATTAGGGGTTCACATCCCCCTCCTGACAAAAGGCCAAGACAAGAATTGGATTATGAATTCTCTGATCCGGCATCTATCTCTTCAGTGTCTTCCTCTGAACAGGATTATACTTTCCCTCCTTATGAGGATTCTGAGGAATCCATTCCTTCAGCTTCTCCTCCTGAGGATTATTCTTTTGGGGAAACTACATGACATGAGGAAACATTTTCACTGGGAAGGACAGGAGTACTCTGAATCTAAGAGAAGGCTTAGGGATTTCCTTCTTCTTCCCCAAAACAAACCCCTGGCTATTCCTCCTATTTTGGATATTGTGGATGATGTCTTTTATGAGTCTAATTTAACTCCTGACTCCTTTCCTCCGGCCTCTGCTAAGCCTGACAGATATTACAGAGTCCCTGACTTCCACCAGTTTCTTTATAAAAATCCAACTGCTGATCCAGAAACCATTTCTCAGGGTCCTAAGGGTGTTAAGGCTGCCACTGCTAAGAACCCTATTCCGTCAGATAAGGATTCTAGAGCTTTGGAGAGATGGGGCAAAAAGTGTACACTTCTGCTACTTTATCTATTAGGGCTTTAAATTGTCAATTTCATATGTTGAAATATCAGCAATACCTTTTGTCTGTTATGAAACAAAAATTGGGTCTCATTTCTGCATGTGCAGACAGTAAGGAATTACATGATTTGATGCATGCTACTGAGCAGGTGGGGAAATGTACCTTACACTGTGGTTTTGATGCTTTGGAAGCCTCTTGCAGGGCGGCTGCCACTGGCACGGTCATTAGAAGGCATGCTTGGTTAAAGGAACAAAATTTGCCTGATCAAGTGAAAGCAAAGTTACTGGATGCTCCTGTTCTACATAATGTTTTGTTTGAGTCTAAGACTGAAGAGGTTATAAAGAAAATGGAGGATAAGGCAAAATCCATGCAAATGGTTAAGGATTTCTTACAAGTTCAGCCTCCTAGATTTAGCAGAAATTGGCCAGCAAAAAATTGGTCCTTTCCCAGCTAGGACAGGCCTCAGAGGGGTCTATATAGGCGCCCCAGAGGGAGGACCCAAGCACAGACCTCTTATAGACCTAGACAGTGGAGTGCTTCCACCCACAGGGGTGGAGAAGATAGGTCTCAACCTTATAGAAAACAGGCTCAATGACTCCCCCTGCATGGCTCCAGGAACCTCTCTCCTGGAAGCTCCTCTGGGAGGAAAACTTTCTCTTTTTTACCGAAATTGGACTTACAATAACCCAAGACAAGTGGGTTCTGGATGTAGTTTTAAGACGTTACAAATTCCACTTTCACACCTTACCAAAACCAAACGGATGGCCAGACCTACCAAAAACTCAATGGGCAGAGGCATTAAAACAGGTGAGGTCCCTCATGACTATGAGGGCCATAGAACTGGTTCCAAATTCAGAGACGGGACATTGCTTTTATTCAAGACTTTTTCTAGTTCCCAGAAAGCAAAATACTTGGGAGACCCATCCTGGATCTGTCAGTCTTAAATACTTTCCTGGAGATACCAAAGTTCAAGATGCTTACTCTGCAGCAGCTCCTGCCAATGTTAAGCAAAAATGCATGGATGGTGACATTGGATTTAAAGGAGGCTTACCTACACATTCCTATCAGACAGGGGTGCAGAAAATACCTCAGGTTCAAGGCAGGCTCGAAACATTACCAATTCTCTGCGCTGCCCTTTGGCTTATCTACTGCGCCCAGGGTCTTTACCAAGTGCCTGGCACCAGTAGTAGCTTACTGCAGACTCAAGGGAATTCAAATTTACCCTTATCTGGACAACTGCCTTATTCAAGCAGACGGCAAGGACATTTTACTCCAGCACCTGGAATTTGTTCAAAATCTACTCAAGTACCTGGGATTCACTGTTAACGTAAAAAAGTCAGATTTGACAACCACTCAACAGATAACTATCCTGGGTGCTCTTTTAAACACAACAACCCAGATGGCATTCCTGACATCAGAAAAACAACTACAACTACAGCTGGCTTCAACTTTCAAAAGCCTGGCGTTAATGTCTCAGCTAACTGCAAGGAAATTCCTGCAGGCTTTGGGTTACATGGCTTCTTGCATCCTACTCATACCATATGCAAGACTGCATATGAGGAAGATGCAATGGTACCTAAAAAGTGTATGGTCCCATTATTGTCACAGTCTGGAAACAGTGATTGCTGTCTTGCCTTGCCTGCAAAAGGAATTCCATTGGTGGGCCATGGCATGTCTTCAAAACAAAGGGAAAGCCTTCAGTCTACCTCCAGCCTACCAAGTGATAACCACGGATGCCTCGGATTATGCATGGGGAGCCCACTCGCAGGGGAAAGGCCTGCAAGGTTTTTGGGCAGAGGATCAGAAGCATCTACATATCAATTTAAAAGAGATGTTAGTTGTGCAGAATGCCCTCTTGGCTTTCAGGGATCTTTTACAGCCAGGGCAGCTACTGATACGGACAGACAACACCACAGTTATATGGTACATAAACAACAATGGGGGTTCACACCCCTACCCCCTTTGCAGTCTAGCCATGACTCTATGGAACACAGCACTAGCTTGCAAATTGGACCTACAAGCTCAATTCCTGCCAGGGAAACAAAACACTCTGGCAGACAGCCTGAGCAGGAACCTGTCAGACCCACACGAGTGGATGCTAGACACCCAAATATTCAAGATGATTACAGAAGCCTGGGGCTGCCCGGACATAGATCTATTTGCATCTCCCCACAACTACCAGTTACAGACTTTTTGCACAAGGACATATCACAAGCTAGCATGGAAAGTGGATGCTCTCTCATTCAGTTGGGGGAACCTCTCGGGGTATGCCTTTCCACCACTACCTCTCCTACCAAGGGTGTTATTAAAAATAAAACAGGACAAACCAAAGCTGATCTTACTAGCCCCGAATTGGCCTCGACAATTTTGGTACTCAACACTGATAAATCTATCCCAGGAACCTCCTTGGATTCTACCTCAGATTCCAAATCTTTTGTCTCAACATCATGGCCAGGTCCTGCACTCTCATATCAAAACTCTCAGCCTGGCAGCCTGGTGTATTCAGGGTCTTTGATTAATCCTACCCTTTCCAAACAGGTCATGGATGTTATCTTAGAAGCCAGAAGGCCTAGCACTAGGAAATCTTATTAAGGTAAATGGAAGAAATTTTGCACCTGGATGCATGCTCAGGAATCAGATCCTCACATTCCAAATATTCCATTGATTTTACATTACCTAACAGATACGTTGCATAAGGGTTTATCTTTTTCCTCCATAAAAGTACATGCCTCTGCTATCTCTGCACATTATAATACAGATCCTCCATTTTTTTCACATCCACTTCTGAAACAATATCTCAGAGGAGCAAAGAATTTAAGGCCCCCTAGGACACCACCCATTCCTGCCTGGGACCTCAGTTATGTCCTGGAAAAACTTACTCTGCCTCCTTTTGAGCCTGAGGCCACATCTGATATAAAGTATTTATCATGGAAGACTGTTGTCCTACTGGCTTTAACTTCAGCCAGGAGAGTCTCGGAGTTACAAGCGCTCATGGCTGTGGAACCTTACATTATTTTTCAAGACAGGGTTTCTTTGAGGACTAACCCTACTTTCATGCCTAAAGTGGTTTCTAAAGTGGCTTTAAACCAGACTATTCACCTGCCAACCTTTTTCCCTAATCCACAAAATAAGGGGGGAGAGGATCTTGCATTCTTTGGACGTGCACAGGCAGCTTCGCTTTTACCTGGACAGAACCAAGGATATCAGGAAAACTGAACAACTGTTTGTTTCTTATGCAGCAAATTCCCAAGGCAAAGCTATTTCAAAATGGACCATTTCTAAATGGATTGCTCATGGAATCAGATTTTGTTACTCTCATCATGGAAAGCAAATCCCAGGGAAAATTAGGACACACTCTACCAGAGCTGCTGCTACTTAAGCTGCCTTTCTCAGGGGAGTCCCTACCAAAGATATTTTGGAAGCTGCAACTTGGAGTTCAGTGCATACTTTCTCTAAGCACTATAATCCCCCTCTTTATTCTAAGTCTAGGGCGGGCTTTGCTTCTGCAGTCTTACAAGGCCTTCTAGCCGCCCCTTCTACTCAATAACCACCACCCTTTATCTCAGCTTTGGGATTCAACCCTACAGTGATGACTGCAACAGTGAAACATGATGAACATAGTACAGTTGTGTACACTTACCATAAATGTAGATGTTGGAGTGTCTTCACTGTTGCAGTCTGGGTTACCCACTTTCCTGTCCCCTCTTATGCTTTTATTGGTGTGGTTCCCTGCTTCACCCTTCTTCTGAGGTGTATTTGCTACAGGGTATGGGGTTTGTTGTATGTTACGTTTTTGTTTTACTTTTAGCCTTTACTTTTGGGCACCTGACATCTGGGGCAAGAGAAACTGGAGAACATGGCATCGGCTGGGAGCTTTGTACGCCTGGCGCACTGACGTCAGGGAGAGTGAGTACACAGCCGACGCCGGACCCAAACTTTGGGATTCTGGCCGACCGAGGGCTGCCTGCCAGCAGGAAGAACCCTACAGTGATGACTGCAACAGTGAAGACACTCGAACATCTACATTTATGGTAAGTGTACACAACTGTGCTTTATCCACTTTCTGGCTATTGCTAACATTGTCCACAACAAATACAGGTTATCTTTCTTCATATTATTACTATTGACAACATTCAATAAAATTAAAGACTTTAGCAAAACAAATATATCAGTATAGATAGCTTGAATAAATCTGTTAATCTCATTCCAATATAGTTTAATATTAGTATAGTCATAAAACATATGAGACCAGTCAACATTAGTGGACAGATGACATCTCCAACATAACTTGCTGTTTGAAGGGTTCATTTTTGAGAGTTTCTCAGGTGTCAAAAAGGATCTGGGTAGAAATTTCCAATTAAAAATCCTCCAGAATTGTGAGTATGAAGTTAGTTTAACTGAAAATAAAATGTTTGTTTCATCTTCCATTGATAATGATACTTAAAACCCTTTAGTTAGGTATTGCTAGTAAGAATCTTTAGGAGTTGTCTTGTATAGATATTATAATTAATTCTTAACATTGATATTTTTATATAGAATTCCAAAAATCCAGTTTATAATTTTTGGTACAGTTTTAAAGGATGATTTGTGTATTATTCTACGCAGATCTTTAGTGTGTGCTATGACACTCTGAAGAACCAACCAGTCATTAGGGGATAGGCCATAGGTTGACAATATACTTTGTGTGTTGAAAGCTTGTTGGTTTTCAATACATTGCAACCAACAAAATAGGTTATTATTTTCCCATAAACCAAAAATCTCTGTGTGTTTTATCAGGTATATCCCTTGTAATAGTAAATGGTATTAAAAATATGTCACAGTTTTCTATCTAAATTTGTGTTGATGAATTTTCTAAACACATCAAAAATATTGTTTGTTAGTGTTAGTTTAGTTAATTTTGTTGTACTATAATGTAAATGTAAACTTAAATAGTGCCATATCTTATCTTTGTCAGTTACCAAATCATTCTTTGATAAATAATTTTCATTCATTAGTATAATGGAGTGTAACTGTTTCCAACTGGAAGAGTATCTAGGATTTGTCCAATTCATCACTATTTTGATTATAGATGCCTTTATATAAGTTTCAATCTCTGGGAATTTTAACCCCCCCTTGTTCCCATTTTCTGATATGATGAGAATATGCCATTCTATTTCTTTTGGAGTACCATAGGAATTTCATCAGAGTTGAAGTGATTTCTTTACAGTTTTTCTTTCCTGGTGGAAGTATAAGGGCTTGTGCTACATATAATATTTTAGGTAACAAAACCATTTTTATCAGCTGTAACCTATCATCAAATGTTATAAACAAATTATTCCATTTGCTTATTAATGTCTTGATTAAGTCTATGGCTTTAGCATAGTTAAGCTGTCTGGTTTTCTCTATATTCTTGACTAGGACTATTCCTAAATAGTCTAGAGTTGAAACTTGGTTTCCAATAATATGATTAACTGGAACCTGTATGTTCTTTTTTTTTATTTAATAATAAATATTTTGATTTAGATTTGTTGGAGAGTCCTGAGATTTTTTGGAAATTTGTTATTACTATATCCACTTCACCTAACACTTCCTTAGAGTTGGGTAAGGTAAGTAAGACATCATCAGCAAACATCAGTATTTTAGAAATATATTGGTCATGTATATTTATACCTCTTATCTTTGGGTTATTACATATTAAAATGGCAAGTATTTCTATGGCCAGAGCAAATAGGATGGGGGACATGGGACATCATTGTCTAGTACATCTAGTGATTTGGATTGCTTTGGAAGTAAAGGGACCTAATTTGACATATGCTAGATTATTTTCATTGATTTTCTTTATCGTTGTTATAAAAAAGGGGGGAATTCAAATAACTGTAAGACTTTAATCCCAATTTAAAGAGTCAAAGGCCTTTTGAATATCTAGACCTATTATCAGTGCTTCATGGTTTCCTCTATTGTGGTAATCTATCAGAGTCAATACTGTTAATTTTATCCTGTGTATGCCTGTTATGTATGAAACCAGCTTGGTCTTCATTAATTATTTTATATATGGGTATTTTCAATCTATTGACCATAATTGACATAACTAGTTTATAATCATTATTCAACAAAGAAATTGGTCTATATGATTTGCAATGATTAAGGTCCTTATTTTCTTTTAATATAGGGGAAATTAGAGAATATCTCCAAGGAGGAGGAATATTTGCTAATGTTTGAACTTCAAGAAAAGTTTTATGTAGGAGAGAGATTATAGAAGAAGGAAACAATCTATAAATTTCGATTAAGCCATCTATTCCAGGTGCTTTATTAGACTTACTTCCTTTAATCCCATCTATAATTTCCTTTTGAGAAATAGGTTTTGTAGATCTAACTTCGGTTCCTCAGGAATTCTTCTATTGGAAACTATATTCTCTAACTTCTCACATTCGTTTGTGAAAAATTTATTTTAATTTATGCGCTCTCTGCTCCTATGCTGTGCTGGATCCAAAGTCTTCTTAAGGCACACAGTCTTGCTGGCTGTTTACTGCTGAATCAGAGACACAGAGCTTTGCATGGGTCTGTAGTCTGTTTAAAGCACCAAGCCTTTTAAATTGCACACTGATAAAGAAATATGTTTTGCAGTTATAAGCACAGTTACAGATAACTTATTTTATAATAAACCACGCTTACTCTTTCTGTTAGTTTGTAGCCTCTTTCTGTTAGTTTGTAGCATATATTTACAAAGTTTTCCTTCATTACAGATATGAATGATGACTTCTACAAAATACATCTCTCTGTTCCTCTCTCACATAACTGAACTAGAGTGCTAGTCACACACATAGATTTTGTCATTTCCTCTTGGTATTTTTTTGGCCTTCTGACTGCGGTGATGGTGATGCAGTAGCATTGTCGCCTCACAGTTATATGTTGCCCGTTCAATTCTCAGAGCGTCTTCTGTGTAGCGACATGCGTGAATGGGCGTTCCTTCGTTGAAGGTTGTGCATTAGGCCCGGCAAGCTGGTACATAAAAATCTACTGCCAATCATTAGCAGACCGGAGTTCCGCTGTGGTGACCCCTAACCGGGAAAAGCTGAAAGGCACAAAAAAACAAACATTTTTTTTGGCCTTCTGTGGGAAGTCAGGTAATGTCTGTTTTTAGACTTTTCTGTTGTCCTTTTGTGATTTACTTGTAAGCACTTTTGCTGATGTGAGGATGCCATTAACAGAAATTTAAAAGGAAACATCTGTGCAAGCTGTTCCTATTGAAAAAACATCACGTATCGCTGAGTTTAGATATTTGTTCTGCAAACATGACAAAAGCATGTAAGAGTTGCTTTCCAATATTGCTTTGTTAGGCTTTTCTGATGCTGTGAAGAGAAGCCTGTCTGTTATACATATAGTATGAATGCACATTTTACATTGCTAAACTCTATACATGTATTCAAGCAAACTTTTTATTCTATGCTTTATTTTTCAGCATATTTACAACATAATTAATTTCAGCCTTATATTCATAATCTCTAACAATTTGTACTTATTTTATCTTTATGATGCTCTCCATAATGATAATTACAAGCCTCCAGAATGTCCCCTATGTCCGAGACTTTTTTCCTTTTCCCTTCAGGAAAGATACTGAATTCCAAGTGTATTGTTAACAACAGGGAATTATGATCTGAAAAGGGACAAGGTTGTATTGAAAAATTCAAGATTTTAGAATAAAGATCTTGTGAGATATAAATTTTATCTATTCTAGTTTGGTTACCATGTCTGTAGATCTGGTGTGAGTAAATAGTAAAGAATTTGGTCCCAAAGCGTTAAAGGTATCTTTTAATTTAAACATTTCTGTCCATTTTTTAACTGTTTGGCTGAAGACAGTAGTCTAGGAGATTTCTTATTGGTAGTTTCTGTAATATCTGTGATACAATTGAAATCACCTCCTAGTATAATATTACCTTTGTAATTAGTTGTAATAAAGTCTAAGTGTTTCTTAGCTAGTCCACCCCCCATACCTGGGAACCAGTATAAATTAACCAGGGTCCAAATTGTATAATTAAACTTTCACAAGCTTTTTAAAGTTTGTGATGATTTGTTCAGATCGGGAGGTTAATTTTCTGGATGTGTTAGTGAAGGTAAAGGAAGATGGAACAGTAGATACTATGACATATAGAAAACCCTGTTACAAGAATACTTACTTGCATCAAAATAGTATGCACCCATGTTTTACTTTTAATAATGTGGTGAAGAGGCAAGATATAAGAACGAGTTAATGCTAGTGAGGAAAATTTTAAGAAAGAACTGACAGTTCTAGAAGAAAGGTTTGAAGCAAGGGGGTATGATAAAAAGGAAGCATCTGATAAGCTAGTTGAAGTAATACAAAGAAGAGGGAATGAAGGAAGGCCTAATTTTTCCTCAGATCCACCTACAGGTGTGAATAAGGTAGATGAGCTTAGGTGTAGGGTACCAGTAACACATTCTAAGGACTCTAAAGGTATAGTTGACATTATTAAAAACATTGGGGTGTCATGACCACAAGCACAGAATTGAAAGCTGTAATAGGTGAATGTCCTAGCATAGTTTATAAGAAAAATAAATGTTTAGGTCAGCTGCTATGTTACCCCAAGTGTCTTATGGGGTATGATAGCAGGAAACAATGACATGAGTCTTATAATAATAGAAATAATACTAGACCTGGTTATAACTGCAGTTTTTGCAGTTATATAGATGAAGCAGATGAATTCTTTCACCCAGACCAGAACAAGGTCTATAAATTTTCAGTGGAGGCAACTTGTAACAGCAGTCATGTGGTTTACCTATCAGTGTGTAAAACCAGTAGTAAAATTTATGTAGGTAAAACGGACAGAAGACTGAAAGAAAGGGTAAGAGAACATCTGAATGATATAACAAATATTATGGTTAGAAATGCATTAGCTAAACATGTAGCAGACACTTCCCCACAGCCTGCATTTAGGTTTCAAGTTATAGAAATGGTACAAGAAAGTCACAGGGGAGGTGATATTAGAAATGAAACAGAGTGCTTTGAAAGTAAACGGATTATTAGATTAAGAGCAGATACAGGGTCAGGACTTAATGATAAAGTACCATTGAAACCAATGTTGAAAGCACATCCTCTTTTTAAATAAGAAGGGAGTTTTAACAAACTCCCTTTCAACCCTCCCCCCACCTTTTTATATACATTTACATTTTTTATACTATTAGTACTGTAAATATTTAAAATGTTATCTCTTTTAAGAGTTTTGCTAGCATGTCATATGATTTTTTTTACTTTATTTAATGGGCATTGAATTAGTTAGATTTTATGCATCTGATAAAGCAGTTGTAATACTGCGAAAGCACTTATGCCTTTACCTGTGCCTGTTTCCTGAATAAACTTTTGCTGGTTTTATGATTGCCTGGTGTTGCTTCATCTTACTTTTGCTTGTTGGATTTATTTTTTTAGTTCGAGAAGCATTTATTCAGCACGTACAGGTATTATTGGACTTTTGCAAAATATTTAATGAACTGAGATATTAGATAAAAAATTTGTTGTACTTGCTGATTTTGGGGATGAAGTGTCGTTATAGGCAGCATTGTTCTTATGTTTTGTTAATCTCGTCTACGTATATGTAAACCAGTTGTTGTTCATAGGTTGCTACTAGGCTAACTACCTCTAATAGGGAGGTTACTAATGATATGTGTCTGTGTCAGGATACTTTTCTTATTGATGACTTCTGGAGTAGGGTTAGGGATATGAACTCTTATTTTACATGGATGGGGAGCCTATTCCATAGTGCAAGGATCCTTTGGGACACATATCTGTCTCTACAGCACATTTCTGTTTATGCCACAAGTGAAGTTCAGATCCCTGGATCTTATTTTTTTTTTTTAGTAATTCAGAAGTGCTAGCACTTATGGTGATAGTTTAATCTTTTTTTTTTTTTTTTTTTTTTTGGTTCGATATGTTTTCCTATTTTTTTTTCTTTTACTCCTTAACTGGTATCTGCTGTCATTTAAATAATCATGTCTAGATATTTCTTACTCAGGTATGGCTCTAGATGCTTTATTGCTACTTAAGGCCTGTATCAGTCTGTGTGACTTCCCTGAATCTGAAGTTGTTGCCTTCATTTGTTCTTCACCCCGTGGCTTCGGCTGCGTACTAAAGCTCTAGGATCCGAAATCTGAGCTCCTCCCCTACCAATAATGCCTGATCCCCTCCGATCTTGTATGTTGTGCTTCGGACAAGCATTGAGGTTGTGTTTTTTCTGAGCTCCTTGGGGGTTTCAGAGCGTTTGAGGAATTTTCCTTTTTTTCTTCATATTTACTCCAGTTGTATATTCTCTATTTGTAATATATATATTGTAGTTGTTTTTTTGTCTACCACTAGTGTTGTTTGGTTTTCTTTTTTTGTACTCATTTCTCCCTAGTCTTTCTAACTACTATCCGTTCTCTTTTAAATTTGTATGATTTTTCTCTTAGAGTTATAGTGTGGTTTCTAGTGTTGTTAGAGTTGGTGTTTTTGCTTGTACTTATCTTGATTTGTTTGCGGTAAGGCTGACTCCAAACCTGTGGGTTTTAAAAAGTGTGCCTCGTGGGCACAAAATCCCTCTCTCTGATGTGCACTCTGAATGTGTAGATCGTCTTGGGGCCTCTCACTGACTCCTCCTGCTTCATATGTGCTAGTTTTAACCAGCGGGTGTTAATTGACAGGAGGAACAAGCTTATCCTGAAACGTCTCCTTCCTTCTACTGCTGCTTCTTCTGCAATACCTTCCACTTCGGGGGCTCAAAGCCCCTCTAAGAAGCACAAAGAACATAAGAGGTCGCCTAGCAGATCCCGCCAGTCTGGGGAACCTCCTGTGGCATCGTCTAAATCATCGGATCCGACTTGTTCTGCTCTGATCATTATTCAGCCTTCCCCCTCAGCACTGGTCTAGTAGTTTTTCCCCCTGAGATGGTTGCCTTAAGGCCTAAGTCCTCTATTCTTCAACCCCCCCCCCAGACCAGTTTTCAGACCAGCATGTGTTGCTTCTTCTGCTAGGTCTTCCCGCATGTGTTGCTTCTTCTGCTAGGTCTTCCCGCAGCCTCTCCGAAGCTGAGGTGTACAGTATGATGGTGAAGTTCCTCAAGGCACAAATCCAGCTGGGGATCTTGCCTGCTCCATCCCCCCTCTGGATCCGTGAGCCATGTGTCTGCCTTTAATCTGATATTTCCTTCTCTGATCTGACCCCTGGTCTTAGCTTTATTAGGCCTGAATATACCTGGAGTTGAGACATTGGAGCCTGATTACTGCGACTCTGATGGTCTCTCTGACTTGCCCAGCTCCGACCATTTTGGAACTGTTCTTGGAACTGTAGGTTCAGTTCAGATTGGTTGATGTCAGCTATGAAGTTTTCTGAGCTGTCTCTCCTTTTAGGGCTTCAGCGCTTGACCGCTTGACTCCCAACTCATCACTCGGATCCAGGGGTGGTGGGAATTCATGGAACTTACTTTTCGACAACTTTGGTGGGGTTGCCTACAGTATCTTGATCTCCCTTGGCATTTGAGGTGGTGGTGAGGGTTCTCTGTGCACTCAGAAGAGCCTCGACTCTCCTTCCTTTGGAACCCAGTCCGCTTCCAGCAGTTTTTGTGCCTGAGCTATCTATTCTATCACCTCCAAGACAGCCTATCCAGAGTGACTTCCAGACTGTTTCCCTAGTGGAAAACTCTGAGTCTTCTGACACCTCTGCGGAGCACCCGACTGACTGAAGTCCCTTGGAAATGCCAGTGGAAAAGGAGACGCTTGGATTCCCCTTTAGAATCTCTTATGGAGGACACCGATGTCAGTGAAGGGGAAAGGTCCCGTAGATCACCACCTGAGGATGTCTCCTTTGGGGACATCATGGAGATCCTACACCAAAAAGGTAGATGGTCTTCCCAAAACCCTAACCTGGAGGAATCTGTGTTTCTGGATGCTTTTGGGTCAGGTCCATCTACTTCCTGGGTGTCTCCTCCTGAAGATTCCCTTATCCACTTGTCCTGCAGGGTGTGGAAGTTGCCGAACACAGTGGAACTTATCCCTAAACATTCAGATAAGATGTCCTTCAAGAATGCAACTGCAGTCCTGACATATGGGTTGACCTGCCTCAGGCAGCCCTTCGGTCGGCTGGATTCCAAAGTCCGGGTCCGGCACCGGCTGATGTCGCCTCTTCCCCGACGTCAGAGCGGATGGGGTATAAAAGCATCAGCCGACGCCATCTTCCTCAGTCTTTCTTGCCACGCGGTGCCCGAAGCAGTTCGCAAGTGCCGGCCGGCCAGCTCCTGTGTTTTCAGATACAGAAGTCATCAAAAAGCTAAGTAGCCCGTTGGGGAACCTTTTCTTGCCTCAGCCGATGTCAGATATAACTGTAAAAGTTAATAATTGTTTGTCTTGTGGTAAACAAATACCTCATAAGGACTTCCATTCTTACTGCCTTCCCTCAGACCACGACGTCTCGGCCTGTGCTGTCTGTGCTTGCTTCAATAAGCACACTCTTAGGCGCCAGGCAGAATTTGCTGAGGACTTTTTTGGGGAAGATTTCTCCTATATCATGCCGTCGGAACAACCCACAGCACATATTTCAAAAAAATGGAAAGACAGGGACCGACATTCTCGGGCCGCGACTTCCACTGACACCACGCCAAAGCCTACCGCGAGTGCATCGGTCTCTTCGGAGGCGGTAATTCAACCGCTCCAGACCGACGACACCGCTTTACCGCACACTTCGGCCCCGGAGACCACCCCGGTGCCGGTTGTTGATTTTCCTCCAGAAACCGAAGCCCAAGATTTGCCTGACACCATACTGGTGGACAAAGTTACTCCAGCACGTGGGGCAGCTAGGCCTCCGGTGTCTATGTCCATCAAGGCCTACACACGTGCTAAGGCTGCAAGCCAGGCTAAGTCTCACCCTCCTAAATCTTTATCCCAGGGTCCCACTTCTGATAAACAGATCATGACCTTAGCTGCAGATCTAATTTCTTTAATCAGAGGCTCTCAGGCTCATCCAGACAGGGGTTCTCAGCCGCCTGCAGACAAAAGGCCTAGGGTTGAGTAGACAGATACCCTTTCCTCAGATGAAGCCTCTGGTGACTCAGGCCATTCAGATTCCCAGGAGGAATCCTTCCAGGCCTACGAGGATTCTGATGCTGATGAATCCATTCCCTCTGCATCTCCTCCTGAGGATATTTCTTTCGGGAAGTTCTTCACTCCATGAGAGAGCATTTTCAGTGGCAGGGCCAGGATTTCTCCGACTCCAGGAAAAGGCTTCGTACTTTCCTTAAGTTACCCCAGCACAGACCTTTAGCTATCCCACCAGTGTTAGATGTATTGGATGATGTGTTCTCAGACTCCAGTGCTTCTCCTGATTCTCTTCCTCCTGCTCCTGTCAAGCCAGACAGATATTACAGGGTCCCTGAAACCCTTAAACATCTTTTTAAGGCCCATTCTGTTGATCTAGAAACTATTTCCCAGGGGCCCAAAGGAGTGGCCACTTCCACGGCCAAAAATCCATTGCCCGCTGACAGGGAATCTAGGTCCCTGGAGAGGTGGGGTAAAAAAGTTTATACCTCAACCACCCTTGCCATGAGGGCACTTAACTGTCTTTTTCATATATTTCAGTATCAGGATTTCCTGATGGATGATTTGCAGAAAAAGTTAGCCTCTCCTGAGCCTTTAGATAGAAAGACCTTACAGGATTTGGTTTATAATGCTCAGCAGGTTAGCAGTCATTTTCTTCAGTGTGGTTATGATGCATTGGAAGCTTCATGTAGGGCAGCTATGACAGGGGCCGTCATACGAAGACATGCTTGGTTGAAAGAACAGGCATTGCCAGATCATGTTAAAGTAAAGCTTCTAGATGCACCTCTGGAAAAGCACAAGCTATTTGGTTCTAATGCACAGGATGTGTTGAAATCAATTGTGGAAAAGGCTAAATCAGTACAAACAGTCAAAGATTTCCTCCAGGTTCAGCCACCAAGGTTCAGCAGAAATTGGCCTTCGAAGAATTGGTCCTTTCCAGACACTGACAAGTTTCAAAGGGGAAAGAACAGGCAGGCTCGAGGTAGAGGGCAATACCGAGGCTCCTATAGGGGCCGCCAATGGCAACCAACTAACCAGAGAAGTGGCGCAGGAACTTCTACTGCCCCACAGGGACAATCACAATGACTTGACTTTGACACCGCCGACCAAGGCTCAAAGAGAAGCACCTTTAGGCGGAAAATTATCTTTATTTTCAGAAAATTGGCACGTTTTAACAAAGGACAAATGGATTTTGGACATAATAGACAAAGGTTACAGGTTCCACTTCCATACCTTACCAACAAAACAAGGCATGCCAAACCTGCCACAAAATCAAAGGCCAGAGGCACTCAAACAAGTCTCAAAGCTGCTACAAATCAAAGCAATAGAAAAGGTTCCTCCCCAGGAACAAGGCCAGGGATTCTACTCAAGACTGTTCCTTGTTCCAAGAAAAGAAAAGCAATGGAGACCTATACTGGACTTGTCCGCTCTAAACACTTTTCTCATTGTGCCAATATTCAAAATGCTGACGTTACAGCAACTTCTTCCCATGCTGGGCAAGGGGTCTTGGCTGGTTACTCTGGACCTCAAGGAGGCATACCTGCATGTCCCAATCAGACACAGTTGCAGAAGATACCTCAGATTTCTTGCAGGGTCAGAGCATTATCAATTCTCAGCATTGCCTTTTGGCTTATCTACTGCGCCCAGAGTATTCACGAAATGCCTGGCATCAGTGATTGCACATTGCAGACTCCAGGGGATACAAATATACCCTTACCTGGACGACTGCCTTATACAAGCGGACAGCAAGCAAGCCTTGATAAGAAACTTGTACTATGTCATTCACTTGCTACAGGCTTTGGGATACACAGTCAACATTCAAAAATCAAGACTACTGCCATCCCAGTAAATAAATTTCCTAGGAGCCAAACTGGACACAAACTCACAAATGGCTTTCCTCACAGAAGAAAAACAAGAGCAATTACCAGATTACTTCAAAAGCCTAGCAAAGCACACCCAAATGACTGCAAGGAAAATCCTGCAGGCCCTGGGTTTCATGGCATCTTGCATCCTTCTGATTTCTCTGGCAAGACTACACATGAGAAAACTACAATGGTACCTAAAAAGTTTATGGTCTCAACACAGCCACAACTTAGAAGCAATTATTCCACTCATTCCATGTCTACGAAAGGAATTTCTGTGGTGGGCACATGCAAGCCAGCTAAACAAAGGCATGTCTTTCAACAAACCTCAAACAAGCCAAACCATTACAACAGACGCCTCAGATCATGACTGGGGGGCGCACATGGAGGGCAGATGCATTCAAGGGCAATGGGCTCCCCGGGAAGTGCATCTGCACATCAATCAAAAAGAGATGTTGTCAGTGATTCATGCAATCGAGGCCTTCGGAAAATTTCTTCAGCAAGGTCATCTGCTAATAAAGACAGACAACACCACTGTTATGTGGTACATCAACAAGCAGGGAGGCACTCATTCTTACCCCCTCTGCAGACTAACAATGAATCTTTGGGAAAAGTCCCTGAAACTGAACATACAGCTGCAATCCCAGTTTGTTCCAGGCAAAGACAATGTTCTAGCGGACAGTCTAAGCAGAAACATCTTGGACCCGCACGAATGGATGTTGCATCCAGACATTTTCTCACAAATAACTCAAGCATGGGGAAGACCGGACATAGCTCTCTTTGCTTCACACCTCAATCATCATCTGAAGAAGTTCTGCTCGAGGACCCACCATCCTCAAGCCTGGAGAATGGATGCTCTTTCCTTCAGCTGGAATTCTCTAACAATCTATGCATTCCCACCTCTACCATTAATGACCAAGGTGTTACTGAAGATCAAAGCAGAACAACCAAAAGGCATTTTGATAGCTCCAGACTGGCCAAGACAGCACTGGTATCCATTACTAAGGAGCATTACTCGCACCAAACCGTGGCCTCTACCTCAATGGCCCCTGCTTCTAACTCAGCACAATTACAGGACTGTTCATCCCAGCCTGAAAACATTGCAGCTGACAGCTTGGATGGTTCCATGATTTCTCCCCATAACTCTCTCTCCAAGAAAGTTCAAGAGATCTTACTGGAAGCACGCAGACCTTCCACCAGAAAAACTTATTCAGCCAAATGGAAGAGATTTAACATCTGGAATGCCAACAAGGGTCAGGATGCATCAGTAATGAGCATCCCACAGATACTAGAATACTTGGCAGAAATGCTTCACAAGGGCCTTTCATATTCTTCCATAAAAATACATGCTTCAGCAATTTCAGCAAAATACAACTGTGATCCACCTGTGTTTTCACATCCTTTGTTAAGGCAGTTTCAAAGAGGAATAAAGAATATCAAACCTCCCAGAAAACCACCAGTGCCTGCATGGGACCTCAACTTCATCTTGGAAAAATTAACTCTTCCTCCTTTTGAGCCAGCAGCATCTTCTGAATTGCAATTTCTATCCTGGAAAACAGTTTTTCTGTTGGCAATTACTTCAGCAAGAAGAGTCTCGGAGATACAGGCCCTCATGGCAGTACCTCCATTCCTCATTTTTCATCAGGACAGAGTTTCTTTAAGAACCAATCCTTCATTCATGCCAAAGGTGATATCCAGGGTGTCTCTAAATCAAGCAATCCACCTGCCTACCTTCTTCCCCAATCCTCAAAACAAAGGAGAAAAGGTGCTGCACACTTTGGATATTCACAGACAATTGCACTACTACATGGACAGAACAAAGGCCAACAGAAAGTCTGACCAACTATTTGTAGCTTACACTGCTGGAGTACAAGGAAAGGCAATTTCCAAACAAACAATTTCAAAATGGATTGGACACTGCATCAGATTCTGCTACTCTTTCCATGGAAAAGGTGTGCCAGCCAATATCAGGCCACACTCCACCAGAGCTATAGCCACCTCCACAGCCTTTCTAAGAGGGTTGGCTACAAAGGACATTCTAGAAGCTGCTACATGGAGCTCCGTGCATATATTTTCCAAACACTACAACCTGCCTTTATATTCCAGATCCCGAGCAGGCTTTGCTTCGTCAGTCCTGCAGGGCATTTTAGCTACACCATCCTTATCTTAGACCCTTTCACCCCCAGCTTGGCTATGGTATTCAACCCATATGTCAGGACTGCAGTTGCATTCTTGAAGGACATAGTACAGTTTTGTACCTACCATAAATGCAGATGTCCGATAGATATGCAACTGCAGTCAGGTTTTCCCTCCCTCCTACCCCTCTGAAATTCTCCTTTTTTGGGTCCACTCCCCTTTTTTCTTATTAGCTGGGGATATCTGTTATGGTTTATCTGTTTATTACTGTTGTGCATGTATGGAATTTTTTATCCATTCTCTAAATTTAGCCTTCCTTGGAGGGCACCTGGCATCTGGGGCAAGAAACACTGAGGAAGATGGCGTTGGCTGATGCTTTTATACCCCATCCGCTCTGACGTCGGGGAAGAGGCGACATCAGCCGGCGCTGGACCCGGACTTTGGAATCCGGCCGACCGAAGGGCTGCCTGAGGCAGGACAACCCATATGTCAGGACTGCAGTTGCATATCTATCGGACATCTACATTTATGGTAGGTACAAAACTGTACTATCCTTTGCGTCCGGTCAGACAGACCCCACTGGACTAAAGGTGTTCCTGTCATTGCCATGGTGGTAGCAGCAACCACAAAAAAGGAGTTTGCCCAGCAGAGCTCCACCGTCCACCCCCTAACAGGGAATCGAGGGCTTTGGACAGGTTTGGTAAGCGGGAATATGCTTCAGCAACCTTCGCATTGCAAGCACTGAGTTGTTTGGCACATGTAACTAGGCTACAGAGGGACTTAGTAAAGGAACTCTCTAGTTCTGCCCCAGGCTCCATGTCTGCTGAGGAGCAAAAACCTTTTCCTCCAGGGTAGCCACCCTGAAGTCCATTTCTAACATGTCCAGGAGGTTAATTTCTCATGCTGCAGAAGGTACCTTTAGGGTGGCTGATTCAGGTATTGCAATCAGACATCACGCCTGGATGTGGCTGTGAGATTTCTCGGAACCCTACAAGAAATTTTTCACCAACGCCCCATTCGACAGATTGACCCTATTTGGTCCATCTGTCAAAGACACACTATCCCAAAATAAAAAAGGAAGGAAAGACCCTGTCTGCCATCTGAATCCGCTTTGCTACTCCACAACAGGCCTTTTCCAGGGACGAGCGCGGGAGTAAAAAGTTCTGGTTTCAAAGATCACAAGGTCCTTTCCAGGATTCACAGGGAGACCACCTTGCCAGAGGCAGAGGGGGAAGTGGTCCTAATGGCAGATGCCACCCTCGAGGCAGAGGGGGTCCGATGAGTCAAGGTTGTTGGGATACCTTCCCGGGCAGGCCCAATCAGCAATCCTGAAGGATTGCCCAACTGTTCATCTCTGGAGGCATTCAGGGGACGTAGCTATCAACATTGATCATTGGGTGTTAAAAATTATACCAGAGGTTATTCCATACCCCTTTTCCTAAATCATTTCCCAACTAGGAATCTCCCTGATGTTCCACCCAATCAGGGGGGGCTGCAGCCTTAGAGATTTCAAAGCTGCTCGCAAAAAGAGTCATCCAAAGTGTCCCCCAAGACCATCTCAGATCAGGAATCTACCCAAGATTCTTTTTAGTGCCCAAAAAGACGGGGGGGGGGGGCTCATACCCATTTTAGATCTCACCAACCTCAACAAATCCATAGCCAAATCAAAGTTCCGAATGGTCACGATTCAGTCCATTCTACCCTTCCCGCAGAAGAATGATTGGATGTGCTCTGCAGACCTTCAGGACGCATACTTTCACACCAAGATGAAGAAGTGCTCCAGGAGGTTTCTTCGTTTCTGGCTGTGCGTCAGTCTCTACCAGTTCAGAGTACTCCCCTTTGGTCTCACCACAGCCCCCAAGGTGTTCACCAAATGCATGGTAGTAGTGGCAGCTCACTTGAGACTGCAAGGATTCCAGGTGTTTCCCTGTTTGGACTATTGTCTCCTAACTGCCCCCACTATGCATCAACTCCCAGAAACCAGAGACAGTCTGTTCCAACTAGCCTCAACCTTGGGTATCTCCATCAGTCTAAAAAAGTCTCATCTCCAGCCATTGCAGATAATAGATTTTATTGGGACCCGTTTGCACACCACTTGTTCTTCAGCTCTTCTTCCTCCAGACAAAATATCCACCTTGAGAACCCATGTAAAGCAAATCCTGAATATCCCTTCTTCTCCAGCAAGTCTTGTTCTTAAGAGCCTTGGGGTCCATGGCAGCCCCAATTGTTCCAATAGCACGCCTTCACATGAGAGTACTTAAATGGACCTTGGCAGTCCAGTGGCCCATTGTTTGGTATCCAGTGAATCATCCAGTCAGAATCTCTCGAGCATGCAAACAATCTCTTCTCTGGTGGCTCATTGGAAGACCTCAAACAGGGTCAACCATTCTTCCTTCCTCTCCCAAACACCACAGTGACCACAGACCCTTCCCAGTTTGGGTGGGGGGCTGCATTACCTGGGACAGACAGTCCAAGACATGTGGTCCCCTCTAGAGACCAATTTGCACATAAACATCTTGGAGATTAGAACAGTGCTTCTTGCGTTGCAAGCCCTTCAGTCCTCTCTTCTGACGGGAACCATTGCAGTTCAGATGGACAACATGTCAGTGGTTTGGTATATCAACAAACAGGGAGGAACCAAGTCTTACTCCTTGTGTCGAGAGGCTGTGAGGCTTTGGCAGTGGGCAATCTCTTCCAACTGCTTTCTTGTAGCAACGCACTTTTAGGGGAAGTCAAACATCCTGGTGAACAGGCTCAGTAGAACCATTTTGATGCCTCACTAGTGGTCTCTGAATGCTTCACTGGCAAATATGATCTTCCATACATGGGGTCAACGTAGCTGTGATCTCTGCGTCTTCTTCCAACCCCAAGTGCAGTGAGTTTTTTTGCCCCAATTCCCCCTCAGGGGCAGTTGAGAGACACTCTAGCCCATGGTATGTCCCCCCCATCCCCAGTCTGCTTTATGCCTACCCATGTTTCTGCTAAAAGCTCAGAGGTTGAAGTACAGAGTAATCCTCATTGCTCCCTTTTGGCATCAGCAGGTATGTTTCCTTTCCTTAGGTCTCACCTGGTTTGTCCACCGTGGACTCTGGATCCCTATTCAGATCTTCTGTTCCATCCATTGAGACAATCCCACCCAGAGTTTCTGAACCTGAAATTAACTCCTTGGTTGCTCAAGTTCCCATGATGGCTAGAACTCCCAGGCTTTCATCCTCTGTTAGGAAGATTTTGACAGCAGCACACAAACCATCCACTAGGAAAATATACCATAGCAAGTGGAAGAGGTTCTCCATTTAGGCTCATCAAACCCAACTGGATCCCTTTACAGCTTCTGTTTCTGTTGTCTTAGATTTTCTGGCATTCATTTTTCATACTGGAGCTAGCTTCCCTACGGTGAAAGTGCAACTGGCTGCAATTTCCAACTTTCACACTGGGGAAAACTCTCTTTGGCCTCATGTGCAAGGCTTTTTTTTGAAAGTTACCTTTCTTCTTTGCCTTCCTATTAAGGGTCCTGCTATTCCTTGGGACCTTGCCATGGCTTTGCAAGTCTAGTTTCACCTCTCTTTGAGCCTTCTGCAAAGGTTGATTTAAAGTTTTTGACCTGGAAGACCGTCTTTTTTAGTGGCCGTCAGTACAGCTAAGAGAGTATCTGAATTACAGGCTTAATCTTGTAAACCTCCACATTTAATTTTTTACAATGACAGAGTTACTTTGTATACTAGCCCTTCCTTTCTCCCCAAGGTTGCCCAGGCTAATGTAACAGGTTATTAATCTCCATGTGTACCTTCCTAATTTTTAAAACAAAGGAGAGTACCACATTCATATGCTGGATGTGCACAGACAACTCTGTTTTTACTTGGACAAGACTAAACTTTTCAGAAAGTCTGATCAGGAAAACCAGTTTCCATGGTGACTCTGGTCAGCTGGATCACTAGCTACATTGCAGTTGCTTACCCTAAAAGGGCATTCCTTTACCTTGTTGGATTAAGGCCCATTCCACTAGGTCTGTGTCCACTTCCTCAGTTTTCTGGTCTAAACTTCCTATTGATGAAATTTGTGCAGGTGCTACATGGTCAAATCCCCATACTTTTATATCTTATTATAAGTTGGACATTATTTCCGGGAACAGGGCTTCCTTTAGTTCTGCTGTGCTCCAGAATATCCTTCCATGACGGCCTCCCAGGTTTTTTCCTGTCCCAAAGGTTGAAGAACAAAAGAAGGCAGCAACTTCAGATGTTGTGTACTCACCATAATGTTCCATCTGTGTTGCTGCCTCTCATTTGTTCTTCAGCCTTCCCTCTCTCCAACCGCATACCTTTTTTGTAGGACCTAGTGGAGCTGCATATAAATACTTACTGTTTGAGCTGAAGTGATCTTTCTGGCTTTCTCTGCCTTCTTTGTGTGATATACGTACTTTAGTAAGATAAGATGATGCATATTTGTGCAGCAAATTCGATCTGAGGGATCAGCGGAAGTGGAGCATTGTGGGTAGGGAAGGAGCTCAGATTTTGGATCCTAGAGCTTTAGTATGCCACTGAGTCAGATCCAGTCCTCGGATCCGAACCCACAGGTTGAAGAACAAATGAGAGGCAGCAACTCTAATGGAACATTATGGTGAGTACATAACTTTTTTTTCCCCAATACATATACCTCCTCATTCCATTCATTTACACATTCTTTCTTTTACTGACAGGAGCATTCTTCTGCCATATACTGTCATTGTCTTTATTTCACCCCATAGAGCTTGTAACTTTAGACAATACACACATTCAGTTGTACTGCTGCTGTCCTGTTTAAAATGTTTACACACTTTGCAAATTCCTAGAAAAAATTATCTAGAACATATTTATTTAAGGATTCTGTGTTTTAGTAATAAAAAAACTAAACACACTTACTAAGTTGTAGCTAAAAAATATTTAATAGTAAATAGTCATTCACAGCAGGGTTGAGTGTACAACACATTAAATGCTTAAAAACAATAATTTAGCTATAAATGTTTGTAAGCTCATGTTGCTCAGCCCACAGTTTGTTACTAGCATGAGTTCTTTTGTCCAACAGAGGAACAAGAAGGTCTTTAAGGAACAGCCTACAGTCATCTTTCACAAAACAAAACGCACGCACTCAAGTTACCTCTGGCTGTAATCAACTTAGCCCTATAATGTTAGATAAAAGAAAATAATCTCGGTCTTATTATAGGACCTACAAATACCAGGGGGATTTTTTTTTAAGCAAAGAACACTTGGCTAGCAAATATCTCATGTTGTTGTTGTTTGTCTTTCGGCATTTTCCCGGTAAGGGATCGCCACAGCGGAACTCCGGTCCGCTAATGATTGGCAGTAGATTTTTACAAAATGCCGAGGTGCCAGCTCGATGCCCAACCTTCAACGAAGGCATGCCCATTTACGCATGCATGTCTTTCGAATGCTACTCAACCACGGAGAGGACATGCAGACTCCACACACAAGGCGAGAATCGAACGGGAGAACCTCTTGCTATGATAGAAAATATCTCATGTAAAAAATAAAAATACTTGTTAGACAGCTTTATGTAACGGAGGGAGTTGCTTCATTTTAACACTGGCCAACAATGAACTGTTAGAACAGCAACCCTCCAGCCCTACAAATGCATAGATCAGTGGAAAAAAGATTCCTTACAACCAGATTAAATGCTTTATAAATCTAACAATGTTTTTACCTTTTAATCGAATTGTGTAATTTGTCAATAATTTCATATTCTGTACTTAAATAATAATAATAAAAATATTTCACATTCAGAGTATAAAACATCCTGCATGACTTGGAAGGAGCATTACCTCCTCCAAACAAACGGGCAAAAAAAAAACTGTATTTAGCAGAGTTGCAGGAATTCCCTGTGTAGGAGCTATAGCAGAATGTTAATAGCTGTCATTTCTTCCCCACTTTGTCAAGTGAAGAAAATTTAATTTAATTTAAGTCTTTGTAGTTTAATTGTAGGGAAAATAAATATTTTTAATTTTTTAATCCATAAAGTTTTCCTGATGTCAGCAAAAACTCTTTAAGAACGTCTGAAGGTAAATCTTGAAAAAAATGGATTGCGATGTTCTTCATCCCACATTGCTGCAGTCCTAACACTTGGGGCTGTCCCGCTGTCCCCCCCGGCCGAATACCAAAGTATATGACGCCGGTCAAGGCGGCGGGTCTGTCTGGCGTCGGGGCAGGGTACAAAATGCGCATGACCGGGCGTCATATCCAGTCTTTTGCCGCATGGTCCGATGCAGAAGCAGTTTAAACTTTCTGAAGTCGGAGTTAATCAAAGTTGAATATTTTGGTTTTTCTTGCCTCAGTATTTAACCGGATGTCAGAAAAAGTGAATAACTGTATTTCTTGTGGGAAACGGATACCTCATAGGGATTACCATACCTTGTGTATACCTTGCTTAGCGTTGTTGGATGTCGCTCTTGTGATAGATTTAACAAACGCACTATAAAGAGAAGATTAGACTGTGCCAGGTTAGTTTTGGGAAGCGTTGTAATTATAAAATGCGGACAAAGCAGCAAAGCCTAGGTTGGAAGAACCGTCAGTCCCGGACGTCGGTTCTTTAGAGGAGGTTCTGAAGTTTCTTTGGAGTCTCAGGGAGAGACTTTACTGTTACAAGATGTGTCCTCTCAGGAGGTAGGCCAGGCTGAAGGGGCTTCTCAGGTGGCTGTTCTCCCCTCCCTTCCTAAGGTGGTTAGGCCCTCCCCTTCTGTTTCCAAGGCTTCTTTGAGAGGCAGGCCAGGTTTAACTTCAGTGGGTGTCTCTCCTAGTTCTTCAGGATCTTTGCCTAAGAAACATATGCTTAAAATGGCAGAAGATTTGATTACTATGATTAGAGGTTCTATGCCCCCTCCTGATAAGAGGCCTAGGGTGGAACCTGAGCTTGAGAGTTTTGAGCAGTGTTCGGAGGCTTCTGAGTCTTCGGCTGAAGACTTACAGGAGTATCCTCCTTATTCTGATTCTGATGTGGATGATTCTACTCCTTCGGCTTCTCCTCCTGAGGATTTTTCTTTTTCAGAGACTCTTCATTCCGTGAGGGAACATTTTAAATGGGAAGGACAAGATTTCTCTGATTCCAGGAAGAGGCTTAGGGAATTTTTGTTTTTGGCCTTTAGCTATACCTCCTGTTCTGGATGTGGTGGAAGATGTTTTTGCAGAGGCTTCCCTGAACCCTGATTCTTTGCCTCCTGCCCCAGTTAAACCGGATAGGTATTATAGGGTGCCTGAAGCTCATAAGTATCTTTTAAGAGTCCTAGGGCAGACCCAGAAACTGTTTCTCAGGGGCCTAAAGGTGTTAAGGCTTCTGTTGTTAAAAATCCTGTTCCTCCTGATAAAGAGGCAAGGGCTTTGGATAGATGGGGAAAGAAAGTGTATACTTCTTCCACTTTAGCCATGAGGGCTTTGAATTGCCAGTTCCACATGTTAAAATATCAAAATTATCTCCTTTCACAATTGAAGTCTAAGGTGGATGCTCTGGCGGAAGGTATTGAGTGTAAAGAATTGCAGGATTTAGTTCATGTGTCTGAACAGGTGGGTAAGCATTCCTTGCAATGTGGTTTTGATGCTGTGCAGGCCTCTTGAGGGTGGCTGCCACTGGTTCTGTTCTTGGCTGAGGGATCAGAATTTAGCTGAGCATGTTAAGACAAGGATTTTGGATGCTCCGTTACAGTCTGATGTGTTGTTTGGTTCGCCTGTGGAAGCAGTTTTAAAGAAAATGGAGGACAAGGCTAAGTCTATGCAGACTGTTAAAGATTTTTGCAGGTTCAGCCTGTTTAGTAGAAATTGGCCTACTAAGGGATGGACATATCCTTCTTATGATTCCCAGTCTAGGGGTAGGTCTAGGCGTGGTAGGGGCAGAGCTCAAGGTTCTTTTAGGCCTAGAACAGGGAGTTCACCTGCTCAATCTTCTGGTGAGGGCAGGGGTCAGCCAACAGACCCAATGACCTGCCTTTTCAGCTGCCAGTGCTTTCTGGCAGCACCTTTGGGAGGAAGGCTGGCACTTTTCAAAGAAAATTGGAGTTTAATTACCCAGGACAGATGGGTATTGGATATCATTCACCACGGTTACAGGTTTTATTTCCATACCTTGCCTCCTTTCAAAGGCATGCCAGACATTCCTCCTCTACAAAGAAAAGAGGCTCACAAGCAAATTTCTCTGTTACTCCAAATAGGGGCCATTCAGCCGGTTCCTGTGCCAGAAAGGTTTTATTCTCGCCTGTTCCTAGTACCAAAGAAGGGAACACGTGGAGACCAATTTTGGATTTGTCTATCCTCAACACTTATCTGGACATTCCCAAGTTCAAAATGTTGGCGTTACAACAGCTTTTACCTCTACTGGGCAAAGATCACTGGATGGTAACTTTAGATCTCAAGGAGGCTTACCTTCATGTGCCTATCAGACTAAGTTGCAGGAAGTATCTGCAATTCCCATTATCAGTTCTCTGCATTGCCCTTTGGCTTATCTACTGCGCCCAGAGTATTCACAAAAGTTCTGGCTCCAGTGATAGCTTACTTCAGGCTAAAAGGAATACAAATCTATCCTTACTTGGACGACTGCCTGATTCTGGCTCAAGAAAAGGAAGACCTTTACGGCATTTGGAATATGTGATAGCAGTGCTAAGATGCCTGGGGTATTCTGTGAGCGAAATAAAGTCCAGTCTAGTACCCTCTCAAGACATGTGCTTTCTGGGTGTGAGACTGAATACAGCAACAGATGGCCTTTGGACAAACAAAATAATCTTTCCCTTTACTTCCATCAACTATCTCTTCAGTCCGGGCTGACTGCAAGGACAGTCCTTCAAGCCTTAGGGTTCATGGCATCTTGTATTCTGGTGCTTCCCAATGCCAAACTGCATATGAGGAAGCTGCAATGGTACCTCAAAATGTATGGACACAGCACTGCCAGGATTTGGACACTGTCATTCAAATAATACCTTGCATTCAAAAGGAATTTTTGTGGTGGGCTCAGGAATGTCACCTAAACAAGGGACTCTCTGTGACCAGTCAGATTCTAACGACAGATGCCTCAGACATAGCTTGGGAGCTCATCTGAATGGAAAGTGGATACAAGACAAGTGGCCTGCCAGACTACAGCATCTACATATCAACATGAAGGAGATGTTAGCAGTCCAGTTTGCATTAATGGCTTTCAAGGAGTTACTTCTTCCAGGGCAGGTGTTGATTCTAACAGACAACACAACTTTCATGTGGTACATCAACAAACAAGGGGAACACATTCTTATCCTCTATGCAGGCAAGCAATGATTTTATGGGAGACTGCTCAGCTTGCAACTAACTCTTCAGGCAAGGTTTCTGCCGGGAGCACAGAACTCCTTAGCAGATGTGTTAAGCAGGCAAATCATGGATCCCCACAGTGGAAACTGGATCTTCATGTATTGAAATTGACAGTGTCATGGGAACTCCAGACATAGATCTGTTCGCTTCTCCACTAAACCACCAGCTGCCAAAGTTTTGAAAAGGTTTCATCACACAGCTTGGAAAGTGGATGCTCTTTCTTTCAGTTGGAAAAATCTTCATGTGTATGCCTTTCCACCTCTGCCTCTTCTCCCAAAGGTACTCCTAAAGGTCAGACAAGACAAGCCAAGGATGATTTTAATAGCTCCAGATTGGCCTCGGCAACACTGGTACCCATTACTGAGGAGTCTGGTAAGGAAGCCTCCATGGCCTTTACCTTTGATTCCACACCTATTGTCTCAGAGGGACGGTCATCTACTCAATGTCAAGCTTCACTCTCTTCATCTAACAGCCTGGCATATTCTGTTTTGAAACACAGCAGGTCTCAACTTCCTCAACAAGTTTTGAATGTGATTATGGAAGCCAGAAGACCTAGTACAAGGAAAGTGTACTCAGAAAAATGGAAGAGATTTTTATTTTGGAGTGCAGCAAAGGATTTGGAGGTTTCTGAGCCTAATTTGAGTGTGGCTCTTCAATATCTTACTGAGTTATTGGACAAAGGTTTGTCTTTCTCTTCCATTAAGATTCATGCTGCAGCAATTTCGGCTCACTATGATTGTGACCCACCATTGTTTTCTCATCCTTTGTTCAAGCAATTTCTTAGAGGGGCAAAGAATATAAGACCCGAGCTCCTACTCCTGCTTGGGATCTCAATTTTGTGTTGGAGAAACTTACTCTACAACCTTTTGAGCCTACTGCTGAATTGAAATACTTGTCATGGAAGACTGCTTTTGTTGGCCATTACTTCTGCAAGAAGGGTTTCTGAATTGCAGGCCCTTATGGCGGTTGAGCCTTTTGATTTTCCATAAGGATAGGGTATCATTACGCACTAATCCTTCCTTTATGCCTAAGGTGGTTTCTAGTGTGGCTTTAAACCAAACTATTCATTTGCCTACTTTTTATGCA
The DNA here is from genome assembly GCF_019279795.1 of Protopterus annectens. Lineage (NCBI taxonomy): Eukaryota > Metazoa > Chordata > Ceratodontiformes > Protopteridae > Protopterus > Protopterus annectens. The sequence goes on along the minus strand of NC_056743.1, from coordinate 1,523,576,924 downwards.
GATCCCCAAAATAAGGGGGAAAGATTTTGCACACTTTAGATGTACACAGGCAGTTGCGTTATTATTTAAGCAGGACTAAGGATTTTAGGCAGTCTCAGCAGTTGTTTGTTTCTTTTGCTTTGAGTTCTCAGGGCAAGCCTGTGTCAAAACAAACTATTTCTAAGTGGATTGGGTTTTGCATTGCATTTTGTTATTCCCATCATGGCAAGGAGATTCCAGCTGGGATTAGGCCTCATTCCACTAGGGCTACTGCCACTTCAACAGCATTTCTAAGGGGGGTGGCAACTAAGGATATTTTGGAGGCAGCTACTTGGAGTTCAGTGCATACTTTCTCTAAGCACTACCACCTTCCTCTCTACTCTAAATCTAGGGCTGGTTTTGCCACGGCTATTTTGCAGGGCATGTTGACAGCTCCTGCTTCCTTATGATTTGCCAGCCTCCCTTACCTCTGCTTTGGGATTCTACCCAAGTGTTAGGACTGCAGCAATGTGGGATGAAGAACATAGCACAGTTTTGTACCTACCATAAATGTAGATGTTAAGATCCACATTGCTGCAGTCAATTTACCCTCCCTCCTTCCCCTCTGTGTTTAGGGGTGGTTGTGGTAAATTGTATATATTGTATATATATTTGGTACAAGAGTGTTTGGTGTTTTTTGGTTTTGGCCTTATCTTTTTAGGGTCTTCTGACATCTGGGGCACCGACTGGGACAGCGGACTACCCCAAGTGTAAGGACTGCAGCAATGTGGATCTTCGAACATCTACATTTATGGTAGGTACAAAACTGTACTTTTTGCATGTTTAATTTAGCAGTGCAGACTTTAACTGATTCTTTCAGTCACTGATCGAAGTTTGACAATAAAGTATGTTATAGCCATTTTTGAGAGACATTTCCCAGAGCAAAATCAGCCTTAACTACTAAAAGCTTTTTCAAATCTGTGGCCTTTTTCTGATTATCTTCATTCTCACTGCTGCAGTAGCCTTAAAGCTATTTGAGTTGTATCATGTTCAAGGTAAAACAGCAGGTCAGCTTCAAACAGCTGTAGCTGTCTCCCACACTGACTGCTGATTGTTCAGCTCTGAGGAGGGGGAATCAGAGGTCATAGTGGATGTTCAAATTTCTCACTGCTGTAATAGCTGCAGCCACCTAATCCCCCTTCTTCTTCTTTCGGCTTTTCCCGGTTAGGGTTCGCCACAGCGGATCACCTATTTGCATGTCTTCCTGTCCTCTGCATCTTGCTCTGTCACACCCAACCACCTGCATGTCCTCTCTAACCACATCCATAAACCTTATCTTAGGCCTTCCTCTTTTCCTCTTACCTGGCAGCTTCATCCTTAGCATCCTTTTCCCAATATACCCAGCATCCCTCCTCAGCACATGTCCAAACCAACGCAATCTCACCTCTCTGACTTTGTCTCCAAACTGTCCAACCTGGGCTGACAGTCTAATATACTTATTCCTAATCCTGTCTACCCTTGTCACACCCAGTGCAAATCTTAACATCTTTAACTCTGCCACATCCAGCTCTGACTCCTGCCTTTTTGTCAATGCCACTGTCTCCAACCCATATAACATAGCTGGTCTCACTACCCTTTTGTAGACCTTCCCTTTCACTCTTACTGGTACTTGTCTGTCACAAATCACTCGTGACACTCTTCTCCACCCTGCCTGTACTCTCTTCTTTACCTCTCTTCCACACTCGCCATTACTCTGAACTGTTGATCCCAAGTATTTAAATTCGCCCACCTTCACAACTCTACTCCCTGCATCCTCACCTTTCTTCTATCCTCCCTTTCATTCACACACATATATTCCGTCTTAGTCCGGCTGACCTTCATTCCTCTCCTCTCTAGAGCATATCTCCACCTCTCCTCAACCTGTTACCAACTCTCACTACATATCACAATGTCATCTGCAAACATCATAGTTCACAGGGACTCCTGTCTGATCTCGTTTGTCAACCTGTCCATCACCAGTGCAAATAAGAAATGGCTCATAGCTGATCCTTGATGTAATCCCACCTCCACCTTGAACACATCTGTCACTCCTACTGCAGATCTCACCGATGTCATACTAACCTTGTATATATCCTGTACCACTCTTACATACTTCTTTGCCACTCCCGACTTCCTCATACAATACCACAACTCCTCTCTAGGCACCTTGTCATATGCTTTCTCTAAGTCCACAAAGACACAGTGCAACTCCTTCTGACCTTCTCTGTACTTCTCCATCAACACTCTCAGAGCAAACATCGCATCTGTAGTGCACTTTCCTGGCATGAAACAATACTGTTGATCACTAATCATCATGTCCCTTCACGTCCCTTTTTAACCTAGCTTCCACTACCCTTTCCCATAATTTTATGGTGTGACTAATCAGTTTTATCCCCCTGTAGTTACTACAGCGCTGCACATCACCCTTCTTTTTAAAAATCTGGAACAAAACACTTTTTCTCCACTCCTCAGGCATCCTCTCACTTTCCAAGATTTCATTAAAAATCTGGTTAAAAATTCCACTGCCATTTCTCCTAAACACCTCCAAGCTTCCACAGGTATGTCATCTTGACCAACAGCCTTTCCATTCTTCATCCTCTTCATAGCTATCCTTACTTCCGCCTTGCTAATCCATTGCACTTCCTGATTCACTATCCCCACATCATCCAGCCTTCTCTCTCTCTTTCTCTCATTCTCTTCATTCATCAGCCCCTCAAAGTACTCCTTCCATCTGTTGAACACATTCTCCTCGCTAGTGAGTACATTTCCCTCATTATCCTTTATCACCCTTACCTGCTGCACATCTTTTCTAGCTCAGTCCTTCTGTCTATCCAATCGGTACAGGTCCTTTTCTCCCTCCTTAGTATCCAACCTTTCATACAACTCTCTATACGCCTTATCCTTAGCCTTTGCCACCTCTCTCTTTACCATGCACCTCATCTCCTTATACTCCTCATCCCCCTATTTTTGTATATAGTTTCTTGCTGGGATGTAAAATGGTTGGTTAGTTCTTGTTCAGGATTAGTACGCAATTAAACTTTTGGGCAAGAATGTCGTGAAGATTTTCCACTCTGCAAATTTTCCCCTCAGTGGGGATGCCCAGTCAGCAGTCAGTGTGCAAGTGCTGTAGGGAGCCAGAGCCTAAAGGCTACCACAGTTGTGAGGAATTGGAACATCTACTGTTATGGAAAGTACAACCTTTGCAGTACTGTACTTTCTTAGAAAATTGATTTTGTTGTCTGGAGAAGAGATTTCTTTCTTTCCAGACTTCCAAGTTAGTTGACCTAATAGTTCATATTCTGAGATCTGACTTCCAAGTTTAATATTCTGTCTCTTGAATGTTCTGTAAGGAAGACTCTAGTCTTGACTCTTTCTGACTTTTAAAGTTTTAAAATTATCTGAGCGTTCTAAAAAGTCAGTTTATAATTTAGAGTATGCGGTGTGCAAATTGCTGATGTTTTCCTTTTGCTGCAGTAATATTTGTTTAATGCTGTTCACAACAGCAGTTAACTTCATCACAGCTTTCACTTCAAGTACCAGAGTCTCATTTAGCCAAAACTAATTGTGCCTAGAGCCTGTGCCTAGACAGGGTCTTCTAACAAAGTATCCCGAGTTACTTATGTTCACCATATTGTTTGCAAAAACATTAAGTATGAAGAAGAGCAAACCTGACTCTGAAGATAGTGGTAGTAGACAATGAAATAAGCTGTTGTGAATGAGCAGCTATGACCTCTTGAATATCAAGAAGCACCTGACAGCTCATCCTCATTGACAAACTTAGCAGGAACCTCAAGGCCTTGACAGCTTGTCCTCATTGGCACATTTAGCAGGAGTCTCAAGACCCTGACAGCTCATCCTCATTGACAAACTTGGTATGAGTCTCAAGCCCCTGACAGCTTGTCCTCACTGGCAAATATAGCAGGTATCTTGGTAGTAGTCTTAGATAAATCCTGTTGTTTAATTCCGTTTTTACTGGGGTAAAATACTGCAGTATTTTAGCTTGGAACAACTTGTGCATTGAGTCTTGCTCAGGCAATACAGAAAGCTGCAGTAATACCTCTTCCTAATCACCACCTGAATTCTCTATCTCTTTTGTGGATGAAACTTCAAATTCTGGGGCAGTTTATGCTTGGGAAAAAGGCAGTCTTATTTCTATTTCCTTGTTTTTATCCCTGTACATTCTGAGCCACCAACAAAAAGGAACTTTTATTTTGTGTAAATTATACTCTTTTGCTCTGAAAGCAGAAACTGGTGCTCACAGCATCATCACAATCTTTCTCTTTGAGGCGATTCCTTGCTGCTGCTCCTCTTTCTGTAACATGCCTTTTATATGATGATGAAGGTTTAGTTTTTTTTTTTTTTAACGAGGTATGTGAGGAACAACTTGTTCTATGAAGGAATAGGTGATCAAGGAAGGTCAGCTTTTTCATGGCTAATTAAGCTAGAGAGAGAGATCACCATGGAGGAGTCTGTGAGAGGCAATGTACAGAGAGAGTAGGCTTTCATACTGTTTGGATAATTGAGGATCTTGAGGCCATTGGTCTTTTAGTTAGGAATTTTTTTGAGGTCTCTAAAGTTTAGTGATATGCTTAGACAAATGCATGCCAAACAGGCAGTGTGGTAAATAATTGGTCTGGTGAGAGAAAAGTAAAGGGGGGGTTAAGATGAACTTGGATCTAGAGAAGATGCATGTAGAAACTGAGTGAGCCAGAAGGATTTCCAAACGACCGCAGAAACATGAAAGCTTGAAAAGCTTGTTATAGAGTGCTTAACTTTGTTCATTATAGGACCATGAATATCATTGCAGACTGCTTTTCTCTGAGGATATGCTAAAGTTTTTGTTAGAGGAAGTTAGAATGCTAAGTACAAGGAAGTCATGCATAGCTAAATGAAAAAGGTCTTCCTTGTGGGGCCAGTGACAAACCCAGCACCTGTAGCAGGTGGTGGTGTCTGTGTTTCATCAGTATGTGAGCTATTTTTTCCAGTGAAACTTATGCCCAACTGAAAGTGCATTTCTCAGCTGTTTCTGGCTGCTTTCTATAAAATACCATACTGCCATCTGGACACTGAGTCAAATAATTCCTGAAGGGCATATTTACCCTACTCACCTGCCTGGGACGTGAATGTCTGAAAAGCCGACTCTACTACCATTTGTACTGGTAAGCTCAGTACCCCTAAAATTTCTCTGTTAGAATGCGACTTCTTGTTGCTGTCACCTCCACTAGGATAGTCTTTGAACTGTATACCCTTATATTTGCAGTTCAGAAAGGCAAGGTGACCACCTTCAGCCCACTATGCACTCTTTTATGTTTAAAGTCATTGTAGAATTAGTCTTGAACCAGGCTGTTCAATCTCCAACGTCTTGCACTATCCTGTTGTCAGTTCATTTCCACACTAGGATTGATTAGCAGTGGGCAGCAGTTGATGCACCTTCAAGATTCTGCTAGGCTCTAAACTTCCCCTGGAACCCACCATGCACTCTGCCACTTTTTCTTTCCAGATATTGTTTGCTGCTTTAGACTCTACTTCAGGGGTGCTCTCATGCTCACTTTGCAGTAACTTTATTTGGCATTTTTGGGCACTTTTCTAGTTTTGTTTTCCACAGTCAATTTGTGTCATTTTTTTTTTTATTAGGCTACAGCATTTCTGTTTAATCTCTTCCCAAGTCAACCTTCTTTTTCTGCCCAGACATCCTAATTCATGCAATCAAATTAGAAGTAGAAAATCTCTCATCCAAAAGAGATGTCCAGGAGGATTGTAGTATATCAGGAGCTTGACAAGTGGGTGAGTGTACTTGCAGCAGTCTTGCATATGTTTTACAAGTGTGTGCTAATGAACTGGGAGCCATGTCATAGGAGGAAGCTCTCATTATACCCGTCTTTATATCCACATATTCACCTGTGGTTACAAACATTGGGTAGTGACAGGGAAGGTATGACTGCAAATAGAAGAGGTTGCTTTTAGGTTCCTACAGTGTAGCTGGGCTTTCTGTTCTTCACTGAGCAGCGAGTACAGTACAGTTGTGTAAGTAAACTTACCATAACAGTAAATGTGAGAATGATCACTGCTGCAGTAGCTTTAGCTATATCCTGCCATGGATATAACAACCGAATAGTTTCCAAACCTTCAGGGTTTGTTTCACATGCCCATACTGCAAGACAGCTCAAGCTGAGCTGACTAAAACACAAGTTTGGCTACCAAGCCCTTCAGAGCTTTCCTGCCAACAGGGAGAGGGAGGCTGAGCCCTAAAAGGACAATGCTAGGATGAACAAAAAATAACTACACCCTTGCATGAACAACACACCCATAAACAAGTGGGATGGAGGGAGAGTGGTTACTGCAGCAGTGATCATTTGAACATCTGTTGTTATGGTAAGCTTACTTACACAGCTGGGTACTATGTTCATATTGATCACTGCTGTGGTAAACTTAGCTATATGGATAGATTACTGCGGCATACGATATTTGACAGGTGAAAGAGAAGAGTCCACAATCCCCTGAAGAATGGTCTTGCAAAATCTGACCTTGACCCTAGAGAAGGAATCAAGCTTATAGTGCTTTGTAATAGTATGTACAGAGGACCAAATAGCTTCTAGAGTACTTCTAGAATCCAACCTGTTCAAAAATAAAAGCCGTATGTGAAGCCAAGACCCTGGTAGAGTGGGCCTTGACCCTGCCAGAAATAGTTTTGTTGCGACAAGACAACCATTTGGAAATGGTCTATCTTTTCTTCTTACCTTCACAAGACATGAACAATTGATCCGAAGATCTGAAAGATTTAGTTCCATCAAGATAGTACCTGAGCTGTATGTGGACATCCAAGATATGGAGTATTCTTTCTCTCATTTTTGGGTCCAGGAAAGAAAATGGGAGATGGATAGTTTGGCTTAAAGTAAACTCAGATACTACTTTAAGCATAAAAAGGATTAGTTCTCAAAGAAACCCAGTCCCAGGGAAAAATGAGAAAGGGTTGACTCACCATAAGAGCTTGCAACTCTGATATCCTTTTGCTGAAATCAGAGCAATCAGTAAAACTATTTTCCATGTTAAGAATCTCAAGTCATCCAGGTTAGCTGGTTCAAATGGACAAGTGTTAGCATCTCTAACACAAAATTAAGATCTCAAGGAGGGGCCACAAGTTTCTTGGAAATCCTTTATGCAAAATCCCATTCAGAAACATATTGATATGAGAATGTATTGAAAGAGGAGTATCCAAGGGCAGATATGTTGAAATGGTTGATAAATGAACCTTGATAGAGGAAGTGGGAGAGGCCATAGGATAGTAACTCTCACAAATATAAAACAGAGAAAAGCTAGTCCTGTATGGGTATCGGTTATGTTGTTGACACCAACTAGAAAAAAATGTTCCTTTTGATATTGTATGATTTTCTAGTAACAGCCTTTTTTGCCTCCAGTACCTGTTGCATATCCTCACTAAACAGGTGCCTAAAAGGAATTAAGACCCTATCGTCCAGACAGTCAGTTGAAGTTTATTGGTGTTGGTGTGCATTACACACCTTTGTTCTTGTATGAGTCGAAGATCCAGTCTGTGAAGAAGCTTGTGGTAATTGCCCCTGGCCATTTCCAAAAGAAGGGATAACCACAGTTACTTGAGCTAGAAGGGAGTTTCCACAGTAGTCTTGGGGTATTCCTTTTGTATCCTCAGTAGTACCATGGATGTTGGTGAAAAGGGTGGAAAGGCATACAGAAACATTCCTGTCCAAGGAAAAGAAGAGATATGTCTCCCAGACCTTCTTGCATGGAATCCTAGAACAGAATCTTGCCAGCTGGTTGTTCACAGAAGAGGCAGTAGGTGTACTTGAGGAGCTCCCCACAGATGGATTAAATCTTGGAGGACCATCTGATCTAGTTTCCATTTGTGAGGGTCTACCCTTGTTCTTTTCAGCATGGGCTGCCACACAGTTTTGCTCTGACAGAAGGTAGGATGCTTGTAGAGGGAGATTGTGCTGTGAGGCTATATCCCAAGCTAACATGGCTAGTCTGCAGAGGGGGTATGACCTAGTTCCCCCTGTGTTGTTGATGTACCACATGACTGTGGTATTGTGATATTGCACTATGAAGCTATATCCCAGGCTAACATGGCTTGTCTGTGGGGGTACAACCTGGCTTCTCCTTGCTTATTGATTTACCACATGACTATGGTATTAGCTGTAACAACTTGAAGAGGTCCCAGGGACCAAAGTTGTTTCAGAGAGCTGAATGCCTTGATCATGACATGCATCTCTTTTTATATTTATGTGCTTGTGTCTGTCCTTGGTGCCCCACACATGTTGCACTTTTATCCCTCCTGAAACTGCTCCCCAGGTAAAGTCCAAGGCATCTGTGGTGACTGACTACTTTGGAACAGGGAGGGAAAATGGAGACCTTAATTTAGAGATATCTGTTGTCTCCACCAAGGGATTCCTCTTCTGACAAACCCTAGAACTGGGATCTGAAAAAAACAAGGGGTGTTTTTGCTGACACCAAAGAGACTTCAGACCACTGTATCTTCATCATGTGGTGTCTTGCCAGGGTTATCATGAGAATCATAGGAGCCATGAAACCTAAAATCCTAATGTATTCCCTCTCAGTGACTGAAGTCTGAGTGGAAAACCTTAGAAACAGATCTAGATATAGATCTGTTTTTTCCTGTGGAAGAAAAGGTGTTTGATCTCAGGTGTCTAGTTGATATCCCAGAAACGCAACCCTGTAAGGAGGAGTCAAGAAAGACTTTTGATTGTTCTCTTGGAATCCTACCTTGTGTAAGAGATCTCACCCAAGAGAGGGAGATTTCTGACACTTTGAAAAAGACACTGCAAGGATAAGCAAGTCATCTAAAATATGGAAGAATGTGGTTACCCTGTAGCCTGCAAGGAGATGTAGCTAGAGCTAGACACTTTGTGATGCACTTCTGATGCAGTGGATAGTCCGTAGGGTAAGGCAGAGAACTGATGATCCAACCCCTCAAAACATTAAGAAACAGCTGATGTCTGGATGAATAGGAATGTGATATGCATCTTTTAAATCTAGTGGTACCAAAAATCTTGAAAGAGGAAGAATTGGTAATGAAATGACATAATTTTGAATTTGAACACTATCAGAAGCCAGTTTAGGAAAAAAAGATCCAGAACTGGTTTTCAAGCATTTTTTTTTTCCTTTGCCATTAAAAACATCATGGAGTAAAGCCCTCTTCACACCTGAGAGGGGGGAACTGGTTCTATCACTCCCTGGGACAGCATGTGATGAACAGGTAGAAGCGAATCTGGTCTACAAGATAAGGAATTACATCCTGGAAATGAGGTATTTCCTGCCATTGCTGTCTGTAACCTTGGTAAATTATCTTCAGAATCCATTTGTCTGAAACTATCTGTTGCCAAAAAGAAAAAAGTGGAGTTTCATAATTTCTGAAAGTAAAAATAAGAAGCTGGCAGGCTGCCAGGGTGCCGGTGTGGAATAAATTATCTTAAAATAGTTATGCTGATGCATTAGACTGTCCTTGGTTTGGGGAGTTTCCAGAATTCTTTTTGGAACCTCCTTGCCATTTCTTCTTAAATGTGTGTTTACCTGCATTTTGTCGAGACTGTTTATTTTGCTTCTTACCAAAATTGGATGAGAATGGAAAATTTAGAAAAGGAGGGCTGAAAAATCTGTATGAGCTTACCCCTTTCATCACATTTTCTGATCATCTCTGCAGCAGTGGGGGCAAAAAAAGATTAAATCTCTGTCCAAAGAAGAGTTTAAAATGTTATTTTTAATGTAATTTTGAGGTTCTGGGAACTTAGCCATGCAGACTTCTTCAAAACAGTACCAGTGACCATAGCCCTTGAAATATCAATTGAGTCATACTGTATACAATGAGTAGTGACTTGAACAGTAGAAGAAATTAAATTATTTGTAGAAGATTTTTCCTTATAAGAAGAAATTGCAGGCAAAACATTCCTCATATTTTCACAATTATTCAGGACAAACCTTAAAATACGGGCCTCACTATTAAAAAAATTGAGTTACAAAAGCATACACCTTTTCTCGTATTTATCAGTTGTCTTCCCACACTTAATCAGAACTAGTAGGATTGGAATTAACTGAGAGTCCAGCAGCAGGATTAACTAAAGATATAACTGCTGGATCAGGTTTGGGAAGAGTGTATAAAAACTTAATAGACTGAGGAACTTAATATTTCACTATTTCACTTACTCTCGTAGCTTGACTTTTCCTCTTTCATTTCGTAGTACCTTTACTCCCTCTCTTCTGTAACTTGCCCCTTTGTTTGGGAACAGTCACTCCATTTAAGTAACTGGCCTCAAGGTGGCACCTTACCACTAGCCTTTCTGCATCTCATATACTATTTTTATCTTTCCCATTATACCTCCCACATTTTGCTTTTTCAACTGGGGCTTTTCACTGAGTTATTTCTTTCCACCTCTCCCTCCCCTGACCTTGGTACCCTCCACTCCAACCACACTCTTACTCTCTAACAAAGTGTACTTTCCTCTTATTAGCCTCTTAACCCTTTTTTACATTCTCTCACTCTCTGACTTACCTGCTGTTTTCTCCCACTCTATAGATTGTCTTCCTCAGTAGTCCACTCTCTTGTCTCTTCCTGCTCCATTCGCCCTTCGGGCTCACTCCGCTCCCCTACCCTGCCCCCAATTCCCACCTGCCCCCAGTACTCCTAAACTTATACCTCCATAAACACACGCCCACTATCATAATCTAATCATATACTCCTCATCCTGCCACACCCAGCCTACAGCTCTTATAACACTCCCTCTTTCACTTTATCTCTACTCCCCTCAGAAAATATACTCTACCCACTGCCACACATCCTTAACTTCCTATAATTCCTAAATCAACTCTTAATTCCTACCTCTCTATCGCCTACTACACTCTCCTCTACTATGTCTTATCAATACCAATTATTATTAGTACTCTCCTACCTATCCTAACTACTACTTACCTCTTAACCTCCTATGAACAACCCCTCCTCACTACCCTTACCCTCCCTTCCAAACAAACTCTATCACCTTCACCAGCTGTATCTACAAGCTTCCTTAATGTCATTTACAAACCCAGCTACTTTCTAGCTAAATATCACCGATTAATACACATTAAATATACCATCCTAAGTAATAAAAAATTATTTGACTACCATTGTAAACCTCTCCAATTTAACAACTTTATATTACTCCACTCCTTAATAGATGGAGACATTCATCCTAACCCTGGTCCAAATCCTTCCCTACCCACCACAAACTGCGACCAACATAAAACAATCCCCTTACCCTCAACCAAACCCTCCAATTCACTTACTATAGCCCATCTAAACATATGCAGTATTTGCAACAAAATTCCCCAGGTTCATGCCCTTCTAGATGTACATCAGTTTGACATCCTCTGTTTATCAGAAACATGGCTTAAACCCACAATAAAAGACAATGAACTTATCCCCCCAGGTTATGGCATCCGTTGTTGCGACCGCACAAGCAAAAAAGGTGGAGGGGTAGCAATTCTCTACAAAGCAGGACTACAAATTAGCAGTGTAAATCTTAACCTACCCTCAGATAATAGTGCAGAAATAATTATCTCTAAACTACAGCTTAACTCACACAAATCAATAAATATCATCTGCTCCTGTCTTCCCCCAGGAAAAAAACACAGTATGCTAGAATACCTTCTAAACTGGCTTTCTTCGAACCTCCCTCAAGAAACTATAGTCCTAGGTGACTTTAACATAGACTGGAATTTATGCAGCTGTACTAATCCCACCTCCCTGATCAACCTGTATGGCTTCTCACAAGCTATAAACTCTCCCACCAGAATAAATAAACTTAATAATAAAGAAAGTACCTTGGATTGGATACTTACAAATAGCCCACGACAAACATATACAACAGGAACCCTTCCAGACGACCTAAGTGACCATTCACTAATATATATTACCAGACATAAAATTAGCCAAACTATCCCTATTTCTGTCAGAATAGTCCGTACCAAAAAACATTTTGACCCTGAACTGTTCCAAACTGAACTTAAACAATGTAACTGGTCACCTCTTAAATCTCTCCCTATAAACGAGGCAGTGGAATACTTCGATACCACTTTCTTAGCAATCCTGGACCATCATGCCACAACACGCTGTATTAGAAACAATACTAAACCAGCTCAATGGCTCTCTAATCAAACTAGGAAACTAATCCTTTGCAGAAATAAATCTTGGGCTAAATGGAGTACCACAAAGAATACTACTGATCACCAAACCTTTAGACAACAAAGAAATATGACAAAAAAAGCCATCCTATTAGATAAAAGGAACTTCTATCTCCAACTACAACAATTATCCCTCAAAGAACCACAGAAGTTTTGGACTAGTATTAACAAACTTCTATACCCAGGCAAAACTGCCACACCTAATCCTCTAGGCTCCAACCCTGACTGCCCAACACAAACAGCAAATGCTTTCAACTCTTTCTTTACTACTTCTATACTGAATCTCGCAAACCATCTATCCCCTGACACCTCTAATCTGCCTATTCCTACTTCCATTCCTCCCCCATTATTCCACCTGGAACCAATACCCACATCCTATATCTGTTCCCTAATCCAAAAACTAAAACCTACTACCCCCTCAGCTGATAAACTCCCAGCAGAATTCCTGCAAAAAGGAGCTAAGGCTATTGCTTATCCCATCTCCATATTGATCAATAGAACCATAAAAGAAAGCACTATCCCATCTATCTGGAAAATTTCTTACATCTTCACAAAGGTGGAAACTCCAATGATTTCTCCAACTTTCGCCCCATAGCTCTACTCTCTCCACTTGCTAAAATAATGGAGAAATGTATCCGCAAACAATTACTTAACCACCTTCTCCATCACAATCTACTAGCTAACTGTCAACATGGTTTCCGCTCATTCCATAGTACCACCACAGCCTTGCTATCCTTCACTAACTGTATCAACAAAAATCGCAACAATAATATGCTTTCTTCTGCTTTCTTTGTTGACCTATCAAAAGCCTTCGACATGGTTAACCACCGACTCCTCCTACACCTACTGAAGTCCCTCTCACTTGACAGCCTAGCTATGAACTACTTAACATCCTACCTTGAAAACAGGCAGTTCTCTGGCAAAATCATCTTTAGAATCTCCTCCCCATCTCACTAGGTGTCCTTCAGGGTTCCATATTAGGCCCTCTACTGTTTTCCATTTTTATAAATGACCTCCATCTTTCCACTCCACTCTCCACCTGCATTCAATATGCAGATAACTCTACCGTAATTTGTTTAGCCACATCCCAAACCGAACTTCATTCCCTTACACAAAAAGCTTTCAGCACTGTAGAACAATGGTTCTCTAACCGTTGCCTTCTCCTTAATCCGAAAAAAACCAAACTTTTGCTCTTTACACCTACCCAAATGTCTACCTCTCTACACCTCACTCTTACAGCCAATAATGGCACCCTTATATCTCCCGACCCCACCACCAAACTCCTAGGAATTACAATTGATAATCACCTAAACTATGACACCCACATAAATACTACAATAAAATCAATTAACAGAAAACTAGGATCCCTTTATAGAATTAAACCTTTCCTTACACCTGAAGCCAGGACCGCAGTAGCTAGAACCCACTTAATCTCTACCCTATTCTATGCTTCCCCCATATATACTAACCTTTCTAAAAATAATCTCAACAAACTAGCCATATCATATAACAATATTGCTAGATTTGCTACAAATTCACCTTTCAGGACTCATCACTGTCTGAATCTAAAACAACTGGGCTGGCTTGAACTCCTTAACCAGCTACAATTTAACCAACTTACAATAGCCCATAAAGCCCTATACCAACCCAGCAACACTCCAATTCTTTCTGCCCTCATCATACCATATAATAACCTGAAGAATCTACGCTCCTCAAACAAAATGTGGATTCATACTACCTTATCAAAAAACCTAGCAGGTGACTCCTTGTTCTCTAACTCTGTTGGTAAAGTATGGAATCAACTACCACATGATCTTACTTCTCAGACCTCTCTCCCACAATTCAAAACTAATCTAAAATTTTTTCTCACCAACCACTGGTTATGCTCTTGTACCAACCCTGCCTAACTGTTATCCTTCACCGACTGTTACACTCTATAACCACTATATTCTTACCTATAAACCTCTATATTCTACACTCTATAAACTAACCTTTTTTTACTTAAATACTAATGCTTATGAGTCTTGAGTACTATTTTCCATATTTGAATATTTAATTCAATTTTACATTTTTTTTTTTATGTAAACTTTAACTGAATGTTGTAATATTGTATGTTGATGCCTTTTGTAGACTTATATTACTTTTAATTTTTTTGTACGTTTTTTTTTCTGGAGCTTTTCTCCCCTGGCCTCTACTGAAAATGGACATGTATCCAGTTGGACTAGCCCGGTCAACAAATGTAAAATAAAAATAAATAAAAAAATATATATCTTATTTGCGTTTTCGGGTGCAGCTGGCTGAGTGTCTGGAAAATTGCAGACAGTAACATGCACATCCTCCAAAGCAAACAGAACTGGAGGAATGGGTACAGGCTCTGGAAATTCATTCTGTAACAGCTCATAATATTTTCTTTGGGACTGAAAAACCTCAGTGTTCTCCCACTAAAACACTGGCACATTTTAGAAATAGTCTCAAGAGGAAGAGAACCACCAGGGAAAGTCAGAAATTATGCTCACCTCCGGAGTCTGAAGTAGAAGTCTGAGGAGAAAACTCTGTGTCTATCCCTTTGTTCTCCTGTCCTGTTTCAGAATCTGTAATCTCTTCAGAAAAAGCGATATCCCTCTTTCTTTTGCCAGAAGCTGCTTTAAAAGAAGGGTCAGTACTGTGAATTAAACCCCGAGCCAGACCCAGTAAACTACTCCAGTCTTGGGAAATTTGAGGAGTAGATTCATGTTTAATTTTCTATTTCTTTTTGACAAGATAAATGAGACCGATGGTGTTATAAATCACAGCAACCCCTTTCCCAGGGATGGGCACAATATTCTGACAAAACAGGGAAACCTTCTCCCCTGTTCCTTCTCACAGGACCGACAAGAGTAGCTGTCCCTTGCCCATTGAGGGGGACCCCAACAGCTGCAGAGGACGTGAGTAACCCCTGATCTATTGTAGTTGTAGATGCTACACAAGAGGAATCTGGGGTAAAAGATGAGTTGTCTGAGGTACAGCAGATGGCCACAGCAGAGTCACCACCTGTGGCACAGGCAAATTGCTAGCCTGCTGTGATGACAAAGGATGTTTGCTTAACTTTTTTCTTTTTGCGGCTAGAAGAAGGACCAGTTGTAGGACCATTGGATTGTTCCATGGTCAGTCAAAAACTGGGGCCTTTTTCCCAGTGAAAAAAGAAGCAAATGTGGGTTAAACCAAAAAGGGCCTGATTTCATAAAGATCACAGAATTTGTCATATTACACCAATGTCAGTGCTAAAGTTGCAGATAAAAGTGTAATATGCAAATGTACCACAGTGAACTCTGAATACCTCGGTGCACTAGGGGGTATATCTGTAGCAGCGGTGCACTAAACATACCCACAAATAATCCGTAAGTAGTGAAGAATCACTGTCAAAGCATGAATTACACTAACAGTTATGGAAAAAATTATCACAGTTCATGCATCCTGACAGTCTTAAATATGTAGGTGTAACAGAATCTCTCCAGTGAGCTTAAGGACAACTATGGATTATAACTAACTATGTTGTTATGAAAAATGCTAACTATTCCAATGTAAGTTCCATGGCAATCATAATACATATCTTCAGAAATCTGTCCAGTAACATCATGGCATTTGTAATGCATATCTTCAGAAATCTATCCAGTAACATTAGAGACAACTACGGATATCTCCATAATTCATTTACTAAGAAAATATACTTGCTTGCAAGCTGCATGCCATTCGTAATGCATATCTTCATTAATCTGTACAGTAAGCTTAGAGACAAGTATGGATGTCTCCGTAAGTCATGTACTAATAAAATATGCTTGCACTGAATCCTTAAAATTTCTAATAAAAAAAATTAATAAATGCAAAGGGCAATCACAGCCACATCGCCACAGCTAACAATGGGTGCTGGACTTGTGTGGGGTACACAGGTAACACACACACCCAAAGAAAGTGGGAGATAGAAAAGATGTGGAGTATGAGTGAAGAAAAGAAGATGTGGGGTATGGGTGAAGAAGAAGGACACGCAAGAAGGATGTTGGAATAAGAAAATCTGAGGGAAACGCAGTGGGGCATGGCCTAATATTATTATTATTTTTTTTTTGTGGGAACAGGCCCCTTATTTATTTATTTAAGAATAGAAGAAAAGGTAACGATAGGGAAAGAGGCGGATAAGACCATCACAGTGGGTATACCCCTAGAACAAATATCACAACATGTGACAGTTGATGATTGGAACATAACAGTGAGGACAGGTAAGTTACACAGATGGCACACTGTACAACACAAGTAAAAAAAAAGTTATCAAACAGGGTGGGGATGCATGCTAGCCATGGTGAAATGCAGAAGAACCTGTACCTATACACTATCATGTGATGAGATGTTACAAACTGTGCGTCAGTCATACCTGGATGTATATAACCAATAGAAATATGTGTGTTGTAGGGTAATAATAAGGATCACATTGCAAATTAGATAAATACATATCCAAGCAATCTGTCAGCAGTGCAAGTGTAAGCCAAACAACATCAGAGATGAGCAAATGCAAATGCAGGTCTAACAATGTTAGGTACCTCCAGCAGATGACAGAACAGAACCTCCGACCATGCATGTGAAAGGCAAACAACCAAGCACAGTACCAAACAGCAGTACTGCAAAAAAGCAGTAAAATGGCTAGTAAATAGACAAGTAGGTGTACCCAACCCAAACAAATGTGTAATGGAATGCATGTATGTGGTACACATATGCCACATCAAAGGTGGCACACAGGTGTAGGAATATATGTATGACTGTCAGTGGCCTAAATGGAATGTACATGAAAGCAAGGTCAGTATACATGCACATACCAATGACATACAAGATTTACAAAAATATAACACTACAACTTGAAAAATATATTAGATCTGATGTTGTCAATCCTCATTCTATCCTCAGTGAGTGGGTTTGTATCTGATGCGTTGGATCTGACTTTGCTGATGCTAAAGCTTGTAGCCACCAGATCTCTTGATCTTCTCCCTTACCCACAATGCACCTTCCAAATTACCTCGGATCTCGTTTGCTTCTTCTAGCTATTGAACGTGGTCTATCAGTTTCTGTCAAGCTATATTAGATAAGTAAAGTTTTTTGTTCAGAATTCTTTCCATTAAGTAGTTTTTTAGTTTTAGCCTTTAGTCCTTAGTTTTTTGTGGTTAATATCTGTGCTGTTTTTCTCCCTTGCTCTTACGACTTTGTTGTAAATTCTTAAATACCGTTGTTAGTATTCCATTGCCTCTTTTTCTTAACTGCATTTAGAGTGGCATAGTTGTAACTTTTTTCCTTTTTGCTGCAGCTGCTATTTTTCTTTTTTTCCTTTTCGTACTTGGTACTGTTAGATACTATTGTTAGTATCTCCCTGGCTAGACTTAAAAGATACTCGGGTGCAGAGAATTGTATCCAAATGTTATAGAATTCCTTTTTCCATACTACCACCATTTCCCAGAAAAATCCCCGATGTCCCACCCAGTCAGAGGGATCAAGCAGCAATCCATATTCAAAAGCTGCTAGAAATAGAGTCATCCAGGATGTCCCACCAGACTAGATAGGATCCAGGACTTACCCCAAGGTTCTTTTTAGTGTCAAAGAAAACTAGGGACTGGAGACCAATTTTGAATCTCACAAATGTAAATAAATCTTTTCACCGAACCAAGTTCTGCATGGTCACGGTTCAGTCCATTCTCCCTTTCCTAGGCAAGGATGACTGGATGCGCTCAATAGATCTTCCGGATGCCTACTATCACATAAAAATGAGCAGGTGATCCAAAAAATACGTACGGTTCTGGCTGGGAGCCAGTTACTTCCAGTACAGAGTACTGCTCTTTGGATTCACCACAGCCCCCAAGGGTGTTCACCATATATATGGCAGTAGTAGCAGTTTACCTCGGGCTCCAGGGATTCCGGGTGTTTCCCTACCTAGTCGACGGCCTCATTACTGCTTCGACCAGGTATCAGCTCATTCACTCAAGGGATTAGGTTCTCCACAGCCTAAGCTCTCCTAGGGATAACCATAAACTACAGCAAATCACAACTTTAGCCAACTCAGGCATTGGAATTCATTGGAGCACTGCTCCACACAGACTGTCATTGCTTCCCTTCCACCACAAGGAGTTCAAACAATAAATATCACAAGTCAATAAGGATGTAGGAAACGTATCAATCTTAGGCCTAGAGTTCGGAGGACTGTGCGGGCTAATGGCAGCAGCCATAACCTTAGTTTCCTTGTCCAGATTTTACATTCAGATCATTCAATGGTTGATAGCTACTCAGTGGTCAGTCTTTTATCAGTCAGTGTCATTTCAGATAAAAACTACCAGTACTTGCAAAAGAGAACTCTGGTGGTGGATCCAGTCTGATCAACATTGCCATGGCCATCTTTTCATCCCCCAGCAGCCCAAGGCCGTAGTGACCACGGATGCTTCCCAGATGGGGGGGTGGGCATTATGTGCGGAAGACAGTCCAGGGTACTTGGTCCCCCAAAGAGGCCAGTTTGCACATAAATGCTCTAGAGATGAGAGCAGTGCTGTTCGCGTTGCAAGCATTTCAAGACATTCTTCCCTCCAGGATGATTGTGATTCAAACGGACAATGTGTTAGTCATCTGGAACATCAACAAACAAGGGGGAACCAAATCTTATCCATTGTGCTGAGGAGCTCTCAGGGTCTGGCAGCGAGCAATCTCTTCCAACTGCTTTCTTTTATCGATACACCTTCCAAGGAAATCCAGTGTGATTGTGGACAAACTGAGCAGGTGCATTCTTCTTCTGCACAAGTGGTCCCCTCAACAAAAAAGTGGCGGATGAGATTTTCCATCAGTGGGGCCAGCCATGTTGCGATCTTTTTGCTTCTCCCCAAACAACAAGTGCAGCAACTACTTTGTCCTGATTTCCCCCCACACAGGGAAAGTCACGGAGGGATGCTGTACTTCACGATATCCCTCCCAGTCTCCTTAATGCTTTCCCACCAACCCCATTGATTCCCAAATTTCTGCAGAAAGCTGCCAGGTCAAAGAGTAAAGTAATCCTCATTGCCCCCTATTGGCCATGACAAATTTGGTTCCCCTTCCTATGGCTTCACCTGGTTCAACCCCCATGGAACCTAGATCCAACTCTGGGCTTCCTGTCTCACTCGATGGGCATGTCATACCCGGATATACCAGACTTCAAGTTGACTGCTTGGCTTCTGCAGTTCACTTAGTAGCCAGACAGTCTTTGCTGTTATCACCTGTCCAACATATAATTTTATCTACCAACAAACCCTTGACAAGCAAAATGTATTCCAGTAAATGAGAGGATTGCTCTTTGGGCTCAACAACATAATCTTGATCCTTTTTCAGCTCCGATCAGTGACTTTGTAGTTTGCAACAAAGACGAAGATATATGCAAAGTGTAATGCAGAAGTATGAAGGTGGACATGTGACCACATCCGTGAAAGGCAGGACAAGTTAAGTTGACACACTGCAAATGCATGTGCACTGCACATAGGGTGTTGTAAAAGATAACCCAAAATACATTTAAGCAGATGTATATTACATGGGCAGAGTGATTGCTGATGCCCACAGAAATGGCCATGTATAAGTCACACATGCAGAGTAAAGTGCAGTCATGTAGTGTCATCTTGCAAAGATAAGCTGAGAATTTCAGGCACATAGACGTATACTGTCATGCAAATGTCAAATAAACAATTGTAGGTGTATATCATGAATCCTGCTCATTACTGAGCAGAGAACATTTCTATAAGCACCATTATACATGTCAAAGGTACAATTGTGTGTGGATCTAACTGTGTGCAGAGACATGTACAATCAATTAATGTGTACGGCTGTTTGCGGAGGGTGTGAATTTATGTGAATAAGTAATGGAATTGGAAATTAACAATTCATTATGCCATGTTTTGCTGTATGTTACAAGAATAAATTATCTCTACTGCTGTGTATACATTAATGCTACATTGGTGTTTGGTGTAGTTAGAAAATGAAGACTGCACGTAGCTATGACATACCTTTATATGACCCCGCATGGCATCAGCATTGCCAGCACGTGCACACACAGATCATGCCAGTGGGGCCAGCATGACAGCTGTCATCCAAAACGCATGGGAAATGACATGTCCTTCTGTTGCACATACATAATATGGCAATACACAAATCCAAGCCATATCACAGTGGTAGTGCTGGACTATGGACAGCATCTGTTGTCCGTCTGTCAGTTGCCTTCACTAAAACACATGTTTACAGTCTAATTGTTGCAGCACAAGCTGCAGGTTAACTGTCACAATGTATGGACAACTGGAACATAGGAGGAAAGTGTAATGTATTAGTGTGAGTCATGCACATACCGAAACATAATTAAACATCACATGACAATAACATGTTAGCATTTTGCTACATGGAATGCATGCACAAGAGTGCGTATACAGACCAGTCAGTTATATGGCAATCAGCAAGTTGGTAGCATAACGCAATGGTAGCACACAAGCAATACTTAAGGACCCGAGGGACCAGGCTGATGAGGATAAGGCTCTCAAATACTCTTCCAGGCTATCTCAATGAATGAGTTGTGCATAACCCATGCCATATCCTGGAAGAAGTTCTCCATAATCTGTGTTTGGAACACATTGGTCACAACTTCCAGCATCTCCTCTCCTTAATTGTCTCAGTTCCGATCCTGGCATGGTCTCCTCCAGGGGTGCAGCAGGTATGATGGCTGGTTGTCATCATCTTGGGACTTTGGAGGTGGCCTGGCATGTGCTCTTTGTGTCTAAAAGGTGAATGTCCACGGGTTCCATGATCTGTCAAGATGATTTGCAAAACATGACCAAAATGATAAACAAACGTCTATCATGCAGAACGTTCCCATGAAGATCATAGCCGACTTGAATATGAAACTGATGTGCATATCTACAGTGTAACATATTAATTAATATACCATCCAGTGGTGAGTTCTGCAAATACAAGTATGCGACTGAAAGTGCAATACCATACCTCCTATTTAAAACAAAATTCAGTTTTAAATGGTGCAAATATTAGCAAGTAGCCAAATTATAATCAACACGATTGTTGCTGTTGAATGGCTCATAAGGCACATGACACATTCCCTAAATCACTTTATCTGAAGTTGTGGACGTAACCAATAACAGAATATATCAGTGAGAATTTATCTATCACAAGTGTGAGCAGTTCCATCAAGGCTGTGCAGTGGCATGCATAACACGGCTTACCAGTGGAAATCATGACATTGCCTGAAAGTTTGAATACTGGCCAGCATGAAGCATGACAAGCTTATGCAAAGCAAGCACATGTAACATAGCCTGACATTTGATTGGCAGCATGTCTGACACTGCCTCATATCACATTAACATAAATGAACTTTGACAAAAAAATATGTAAACTTCAAAATAACATTATTATTGTGACTTGCTGTTTAATGTTGTCTTTCTCAGTATACTTGTTCATCTGTGTGTATGACAGTATGTCATCATTCCCTTCCTTTTTTCCCTTGCATGTTCCCCCAGCAGTTATGTCTGTGTGTGAATATAAATGTGAGGTGCAACTGAACCCCCCCCCCCCAAGTCCCACCTGATAGTCCAAAGGAAATGTTGACAGACCCTGCAACCATTACTAGGGAACAAGTTTTCGATGCACTTTTCAAGGCCAACTACACTGCATCAAAGGGCCACAGTAACATCCCAGAATGCTTACTAAATAACATGAAACATGACCCCTCTAGTCCACTTGAATCACTTTTCAGTTGGAGCCTTCAGTCAGGTTTTGTGCCCAAAGAATAGAAGATGGCTACAGTCTAGTCATTCCCCTGCACAAATGAGGTCTAACCACCAATCAGGGTTAAGTACAGACCAATAAGTCTAACCAGACTCGTATGTAAGGCCATTAAAAGAATCATCATGGAGATGATAAGTAAGACATAGGTAACCTGCAAATGCTGTCCACATCACAGTTTGGCTCTGTTAAAGTAAGGTCATGTATGTTAAATTTAGTGAACTTCATTGAGAGAATCACCAAAGCAATGGATGTGCACACAGCTTACCTCAACCTGACCAAGGTTTTTGATATGATACCCTACTCATAGACAGGCTAAGTGAAATATAAACCCTTTTATCACCTGTTGGATAGCCATATGACTTACTGATAGGACACAGGAGGCCTAAACCTGTAAGGCCACCTCCACCAAGAGTCCAGTCACTAGCTGAATCCTCCATGGCTCAGTACTGGTGCCACTGCTTTTTGGCATTTATTTCTCTGAAGTGAAGCAAACTGTGAATGTTTATGGCTAAGTTTGCAAATGATTGCAGGCTGTTTGTTATCACTGATGTAGGCACACACATTCTTTAAGACGGCCTATATGTAAGAAATGGTGCCAAAACTATGGTTTTAAAATCAGTGGTCAGAATTGCCTAATTGTACTGTTTGGAAAGTCAACCATTCCGGATAATTACCATGTTGATAATACATCCCCAAGAGTTGACCCAGTGGTCAGGGATTTATGTGTACATGTAGACAGTAGTCTTACGTCCCACTACTATGTGACCACAGTGGTGAGGAAATCATTTGGTGTTGCACAGCTTATAAGTAAGGGTATGGCAGCTAGGTCCAAAGTGGTCATTATCCCACTGTAGTCTACCCTTATCATAACAGTCATAGAGTACATTGATCCCTTCAGTATGTACCTGACTGGGCATAATATAGAAACTGCAAATACCTTAGAGTTTCACTACATAAAGCAACAAAGCATAACAAACCTGCTTTACACAGAGTGCCTTAAAGACCTTTCACTCTACTTACTCTGATATAGATTGCTGAGGGGTGATCTGTGCTTGGCTTACAAGGCATCCACAAATCCACATTTATGAATCTTCTGCATATTCAGAAGTCAAACAGTACCAGAAATGCAAGGTCTGAGGACCAGAGTTTTATCTGTGAACTAAACAGAACATGTTGGAGAGACAGATGTGTCCCATAGACTGCACCTCCCATGAACCGGCTTCCAATCCATGTGAAGCTGATTTTTGTCTTTTACACAGTTTAAGCATAACCTAGATTACTGGATGAAGAAATGAAAATGTACTCTGGGCCTGTCTCCCATGTCCATTATGGACAGAGGTACCTTATAAATGCCTGGCCCTCAATGTCCTGTTAAGATGTAAGGCATCATTATTCTTTTTTTGAAAACTTGGCTAGGCTCAGAAAGGCCTCCTTGGTCATTAGCCTAGTAAAAAATCTAGGAATATGTAAATTGTAGTCTCTGCATGTGATGATTCATATGAATGGCCACCAGAATTAGGACAATGAGAGATGTCAGTATTGTGGAAACTAGGCATGCCATATGACAAACATCTGAGCCATGCGACATAAGTGTGTGAACACACATCAATATAACAACTGCAACAGTAACAGATTTTTATTATGTCTAGTTACCACAGCCTGTGACATATGAGAATCTAATTTATGTCATACTAGTGGTATTGTATTTGTACAACTGTATGCTTTTACCTACCTACAATTAGTACCAGTCAGTAACCTGCAAAATTCAAACCTCCTGATGATGCTTGCTTATTATGAAATATAGCAAGAAATGCCTATCTGCGCATATATCAACAAACCTAGGATACAAGTGTATTATAAGAAAAACACCCAAGGTGGTGTAGACAAAAACACCCATTGTGTTACCCAAGGTGTTGTAAACAAAAACACCCAAGGTATTGTAGGCAGATACAGTACCAATGTTGAACTGAAGGACATGCCATACAGTCTGCAAATGAGCAGACATCCATGTAGCCTGTGAATAGGCAGGCTATGTACAACAGATCAGTCACTGGGAAATGTATCCACACATGCAATTGTGTCAAAACATGTATTATAAGCAGGAGTTACAGCACTAAGACTTGTATGTGAAACAACTGCCTCAAAATGTTGACGAATACACAAATCTGGCATCATGGTTGTGAAGTACATTTCAAAAATTGTCTGCAGAAAAAATGGCTAATAGGTTCATATATTGGTACTAGGCTATCGGCTTTAGGGCCTATACAAGCCTAGCCATAACAATTCCCTGGATATTTCTTCCCACAATATTTGCTTCCCTGGATCCCTGTCTAGCAGGGCGACTGATGTGATCCCTGGGGTGAATTTCCTATCTCCCATGCATGATGGGTTCATAGTTTCATATTAGTACTAGGCGAAAAGCCCTTGTGGGGCATTTTTAAGCCTAGCCAGGTACCCCACATGAAAAATCAAGCTCTGCACCGTATCTACACCTTCACTACTATGCCAGCCTCCCAAACTGCAGCAAACATTAAGGCAGAGACAGGCAGGGTATTCATGCATTCTAAGCAACATACATGGTAATGTAAAAAACACATATCTGTAACAAGTATCAGATGCATTTCATTCATCAAAACAGAAAAAAAGTCATATACATACCTCTCTCCCTCCACTGCTTCTCAAGCCTGTGCATCTGATTGATGCACAGGGCATGATTTCTGGTCTTGTCGTCACTTGAAAAAAGAAGAGCAACTATGAATGATGTATTCCTCAAATAATAAGAATATACATTTCTCAGATCAGCTTCTAAAAATTTATTTCTGAAGAACATCAGATAATCTCTATACACATTTTGCAAGGTTACACACAGGCTTTTGCATCTTTGAACATAGTTGAACACAGAATTGGAGGACATGAGATTCAAACTTGCAATTGTAATGTACTTTCAAACTCTAACATTGACACCTATGTAATCCATCTTGGCAGAAAGTGTGTTGTGAATGCAGTGGGGATACCTGGTATTATGATATCACTGGATAGGGGATGGTCTACTAATATGGATCCTGGCTAAGGATTTCCAAAAATGAGCATGTGCTGGGCATGTAGATAAATACTTAGCAAAAATTAATTCATTCCAGCACTGTGGTCACAAACATTAATGGAAAATATATATTCCTCAGACAGTCGGACAGTGTCATGTATCATACAGCTTCTATTAACAGAACCATAAAAGTTAATGATGATGAAACATACACTGGTGAACTCACCACGAGAGGTCTATATTTCAGGAACAAATAGCACTAACTCTACTTGGAAATATGAAAATCCTTTATTCCAGACAACAGAACAAGATGAGCGCTTTCGCGTACACAAACGTACGCTTCTTCAGATCTAATTCAAGTTAAAATCACCTTGTTTAAATACACTTCGTATCAATTAATTAAGATAATTAAATTCATCAATTAAATAATTAAACATTGAATCACCAGATTCCTAACTAAAAGTCTGTAATATCAGCTTTGCTTAATTAATATACGACAGATCAAGAAATATATCCATTCTTATTTTACAAGACCTCTATATTAAATAAAATACAATAATGTAAAATCAATAAAATATATGAAAAATGAAAAAATAGCTGAAAAAAGAACCATAAAAGTTGATAGATATCAGGGACACAGTATAGTATGTTGGAGGACTAAGATATTTCTTGGCAAAGTGCACATCACAAAGCAAATGCATGCATCTTCCCTTTTCTGCATTTCAACTGAAAGTCTGCCCATCTCACTCCCTCAAAAGCTAAGGATGATGTGGTTCTTGAAGTGACTTTAATAATGATAAAACACTTGATGTCGCTTTTGAAAATAATACCATATTGCAAGAACTTTACAGTAAGACTTTGTCCGGTTCGATTCTCAGCTAGAGCGTCTTCTGCGTGGAGACATGCGTGAATGGGCATACCTTAGTTGAAGGTTGTGCATCACGTCTGGCAAGCCGGTACGTAAAAATCAACTGCCAATCATTAGCGGACCGGAGTTCCGCTGTGGCGACCCCTAACCGGGAAAAGCCGAAAGACACAAACAAACAAATTGCAAGAACTTTGTCACACATATAACAGTGTGTTTCAAGCTTTACTAATTCTGAACTGTGGTTAACAAACATTAAGGAATATGGGCATATTCATAGGAATTTGATGAATAACCAAATTATTCCTAGCCACGCACAACATAAACATTAATATTGATAACTTGAGTGTTCTTTTCTGTATAATTGCTATGGGTGGAATTAAGGTAACAATTTAATCATATGCTTCCCCTGTGTGGACTGGAACCCACAGCATGCCAGAATGTAGGTATGCTGTTTCCTTATAGGCCAAGCTAACAGGCAGTACACATTTCTTTGTAACAAGTAAGAAGTACTATTGTTTGAATTCCTATGGATAACATGAGTACAGAAACTTTTAATGCTTATCACTTGCATACATACAAATATTTCAAGCACGGGCATTAATGCCCTTCTAGCCTGCCAATATAACAAAACATCTGTTCCCATAAGTGCCCGGGCTGTTCTTAAAAATATCTAAATTAGTGCTTACTGTAATGTAGTTTGGTAGTCTGTTCCATGCATCAGCTGCTCTGTCACAGAACCAGTTAGTACACTTCTCATTCCTATAGAATCTTCTAGATAGATTCTCTGATGGTTCTCTACTATTTTTGATCATCTCAAACATTTGCTGAGGTAGTTGCCTCTAAGTGCCCCATTCATCCAACCTCAACCCCTTTTTCCCATTTTACACATGGGGGTCAGGGTGTCACTTCAACAGTGACAATCATCTCAAGCCAAGGTTTACACTGCCGGGTGGCTGTCCCTGCCACAGTAGTTCATCCATATCACTCACTTGCGCACACACACACACACACTTGCACCTACAGCCAATTTAGTGTGTTCAATCCACCTACTGCATGTCTTTGGAATGTGGGAAGTAACGGGAGCACCATGAGGAAACCCACATGACCGCAGGGAGGACATTCAGACTCCACACAGAATATACCTGAATAAGATCTCCAGTTGTATATCTATAAGACACACTGTACAAGTTCAGATATTTTAGTCTTTCATTATAACTTAAATTTTCACATACATGGATTCCCTTGGTATATTTCCACTGTACTCTTTCCAGATTACTCAGGCTTGTTTTTCTTATAAGGTTTCCATATTGTTATTCCCTACTCGAGTTTGAGTCTAATGTAACTAACAAACAATGACTTCATCATTTCTGATTTCCTAGAGTTTATAAATCTTTTTATACAACCTATAGTTTTATAACTGTCATTAACCAATTGGCTGATTTGATTAGAAAATCTCAAAGCTAGATCTACCCATATACCCAGGTCCTTAAATAAATCTACAGTTTCATTCACTGTGTGCTGTATTAAATATTCACCTTTCAGTTTGTCTCCCAAATCTCACATGCTTAGTTTTTGATTGTGTTTATCAGCATAATATTCACCTGTGCCCAAATGGACAATTTAATCAAGTTCTTTTGCAGACATGTCTTATCTGTAACACGTAATCAGTTTACCCAATTTCAGGTCATTTGCATATAGACTGTAGAACACCTCAAATGAAAAAGTTGGGTCTGAAAGATACACAGGGGGATTCAGTAAAGCCTATACAGTTGGTTTTCACCATGTGCATATTGCAATCTGATGCACACACGGCCATGAAAAGTTTTAGATTCGGTAAGCGCTGTGTAGTGGCAAGCACCCTTGCACAAACCAGGTAAACCCTGTGGAGTGCCAATTACTGCATAAGCAGCTGAATTGCATGCTAATTAACCAATGCAACACAGCTTAGCTATTCAACGAGCTATAAAGCATCTATGTAGATTCCGTGTAGGGTTTTTCTGCAAATTCCAAAACTTTTGGAATACAGCCATGGAAAGGAGTCTACACAGACAGAATATAAAGTCAAAGGTGGGAGATCTGTACAGAATTGACCTTAATGGGTCTGTATCACTTCAGCAAACCATCACTTCAACGAATGACATTTTATCAGAAATGCCATTCATCAAATTTCCCTTGTGGGAGGCAGTACCCTCCACACCCCCCGCTAATTGTATATACCAACTCCGAGATTGCACTACAGTGGAGAAAGGGCGAATTTCCCGATCTTCCCTGTACCATACTCTCAGTATGAACAGTTCAATAAATGGCATGTTCAAAGTAGTTGCACTGAAAATGCTGTTTCATGAACTGATTTTTCACTGAACTGATAGGGACCCGGCTTTAGCACGCAACAACAGAGACATATTAGATAGGCTGGATGCTAAAAAAGGAGAGTGAGTAACAATAGCACCATATCCTTTTTCCTGACAAACTTGCCTATGTCATCAGTACACTTGTAACCACTGCAGACAAAGCATATAAAAGTGTGTGCTAATTAAAATAAGTATAAAAGAAAAAAAAAAAACATGAAACAGACTATACTTGTCAGCATGTGCAGTATGTAGCCAAGGAAATGCAAGCATATCTTCTCAAAATCAGTAGCCCTCTGTGCAGATAGATCCTAAAGTAATATCCTCTCTTCTGTCTTCAACACATAAACACTTCAGCTCCCCTTTAGTTTTCCTAGCTACACAGTTGTTGTGTGATGTAAATTCAGGGCTGTCAGCATGGTGAAGATACATATGAGGTGTGAATTCATTAGACTTTCTGAATCCCAACTCCTTGGCTCCATGTACCACATGTAAACATATAGTGCAGGCACTCTCTGTGTTTGTTTAATGTATGGCAACTGTGTAATGATTACATCAGGAGGGTGTGTCACATTAGACTTAGACAATGTTGCATGTATGTCTGTCAAGGTTGGAAGTGCAAGTAAGCAGCTAACAATTCACAGGTTTTGTTTCATTAATATCCATCCTCCTCTTGATATGTTGGCAAATTGTGTTTTCTCTGTCAGTTTATTATTTTACTTTTTAGCCATTGTTTGTACTATGCGGCACTTGGCACAGTCATGAGAAATGGATGAATGAATGGAAGGTTTGCCTGTGCTTATCTTGTTTGTGCAACATTACGTAGCAGACAAAAGGGAGACCTTATGAATGACTAGTACATAAGGGAATGTCATGTAACTATTCCAGTGGCAGCATTGCTAAAGTCTGACCGTTGGTATTGAGTCTGTGAAATATACCTGCTACTCAGCTGACTCTGTGGCAGCACATGTTAATGCAGTTAATGCAGTGATACAGTCCTTTTTGGTGCCAGATGGTACTGGGTTGAAATACAACTGTATCTAATATTTTTAACTACTTTCATATTACTGTTGGTGCATATTGGTGTGCGATGCTTACCATCACACAATAATGCAGTAAAGAAAATAAATGGGGAAGATAGAACAGTTGTGAAGTGGGGATCAAGCAAAGGGAAGAACAAATGAGAAGCAATACAGGATTGTGCAGGAGAGAGGTAGGAAAGAACGATAGCTATCCACTTCTTCTACAGTAAAAAATAATATGCTGAATTTGGACTGTCACCTCCAAAGAGAGGGGTGAAAACAACACAGTCATGTTGTATAGCCAGTTGGACCAAATCAATTGCATCAAGAAGACACGTCTACGAAATGGAGAGCTATGTATGGGACGATTTTGTTTGTAGGACAGGTGCCCTCTTTTTTTAGAGAGAGGAGAATGTTGTGGGAAGGACATAGGTATGTCTGGGTCTGGTAAGCTGGGTAGGTGAAGAAGCAATTTCATATGGACAAGACAAAAGACAGGGACAGTGATGGACATTAGCTCCGTGGACACCGGGGATGCGGTGAGGGTGGGGACATCCCAGGACCCATGGTTGTCAAGCTGGGTGATGGTGAGAATAGAGGCCTTACCCACAGGACTGTCATCACTGTCACCTCACTCCACCATTGGCTGGAGCACGTAAAGTATCCTTCTCCTGGTACTATGTAAAATGAGGGAGAGCAGCCTCTCCAGTCAGCATAGGCATGCACCAGCAGTGTGGTATACAGCCCCACGCACCATCCCTGGCAACTCAGTGCGGGTGGTAAACTCAACACCCCTGCTACTGCTGTTGGAGGGAACCCCTTGACTATCCTCTGCAGCAGGGACTACTTGAGGGGGCTGGCAGTGCAGGGACAACAGAGGTGGTGCTCCCAGACGTGAGGGACAATGGTGCTGTAGCCAGTGGAGTGGGGGCATACCTATCCCACTGTACTGTGGAGCATTTTGTGATGTGGTACACATTTTGAAAACACATAATAAAATTCTCCTTCTTTAGGCTGCTCCCGCTAGGGGTTGCCACAGCAGATCAACTGTTTCCATTTCTTCCTGTCCTCTGCATCTTGCTCTATCACACCAACCACCTGTATGGCCTCTCTCACCACATCCATAAACCTTATCTTAGGCCTCCCTCTTTTCCTGTTACCTGGCAGCTTCATCCTTAGCATCTTTTTCCCAATATACTCTGCATTCCTCCTCAGCACATGTCCAAACCAACGTAATCTTGCCTCTGGCTTTGTCTCCAAACCTTCCAACCTGGGCTTGACCCTCTAATATACTTATTCCTAATCCTGTCCATCCTCGTCACACCCATTGCAAATCTTAACATCTTCAACTCTGCCACGTCAAGCTCTGACTCATGTCTTTTTATCAATGCCACTGTCTCCAACTCATATAACATAGCTGGTCTCACTAACCTCTTGTAGACCTTCCCTTTCACTCTTACTGGTACTCATCTGTCACAAATCACTCCTGACACTCTTCTCCACCCACTCCATCCTGACTGTACTCTCTTCATCACCTCTCTTCCACACTCACCATTACTCTGAACTGTTTGATCCCAAGTGCTTAAACTCATCCACCTTCACCACCTCTACTCCCTGCATCCTCACCATTCCTCTATCTTCCATCTCATTCACACACACATATTCTGTCTTAGTCCTGCTGACCTTCATTCCTCTTCTCTCTAGAGCATATCTCCACCTCTCCAGGGTCTCCTCCACCTGTTCTGTACTCTCACTACAGATCACAGTGTCATCTGCAAACATCATAGTCCACAGGGACTCCTGTCTGATCTCATCTGTCAACCTGTCCATCACCATTGCAAATAAGAAAGGGCTCAGAGCTGATCCTTGATGTAATTCCACCTTAAACGCATCTGTCACTCCCACCGCAGACCTCACCACTGTCACACTACCCTCGAACATATCCTGTACCACTCTTACATACTTCTGTGACACTCCCGACTTCCTCATACAATACCACAACTCCTCTCTAGGCACCCTGTCGTATGCTTTCTCTAAATCCACAAAGACACAATGCAACTATTTCTGACCTTCTCTGTACTTCTCCATCAACACTCTCAGAGCAAACATCGCATCTGTAGTGCTCTTTCCTGGCATGAAACCATACTGCTGATCATTAATCATCACCTCCCTTCTTAACCTAGCTTCCACTACTCTTTCCCATAACTTCATGCTATGACTGATCAGTTTAATCCCTCTGTAGTTACTACAGCTCTGCACATCACCCTTATTCTTAAAAATCTGTATCAAAATGCTTTTTCTTATGTGTGACAACACAATAAAATAAAATAAAAAAAAAATTAAAAAAATAAATAAATAAAATAAAAAGAGAAATAAAGGTTGGGTGAGAGTGAAACAAAGAGATAAGATGATTACCTTCATATGTGATATGCAGTGTATTAATACAATTATTTGACTCCATTATCTTAACCTATATTTTAAGATTGCCACCCTCTAACTGATTATTTTTAAGACTACCAGTTCCTGATAGATGCACACTATACTACAGAGTGCAGCAAGTACTCCTTTACATGTGCATGTATTGCACATATGAGTGTTCCAATTGTACAGATTGCAGTTTACAGCAGGGCATGTGTACCACTGGTTTAAAGCTTTTACTTCAAACCTTTAAGTTGCACATAATTGAAGAATTAACAGTATTGTATATTTGGGAAGTGTGGTATTTGAACCCACAACCTCTCATTAAAGTCTAATATTGTACTCATAGTTTGTACTACAGACTAATGCCTGCATGCTTGCTTTTACAGTTGAGATATGCATACTCAGTTTGATACACCTTTATAGAATACCAAAAACATTAATTTTAATGCTGCAGTAACAGTATACTTTTGCTGCATACGCACTACATGTCTGCCTCATCCTTGCCAATCTAGTGCCATGGGTCCTAACATTCATCTCCCTTTCCATGGCAACTGTGGAAAAACTAGAACAGAATACCATTATGAATACCAGTCTTGCCTATATTCAGTTTCTAAGCCTTACAAGTACTCTCTGTAGTTGATACTTACACATCTGTGGGATGTCCGCAGTCCTTTATTCCTCGAACCAAGCCCCGAGGGTATCCCTGTTCCTGTGACATAGATCACTAAAGTGGTGCCTACATTGGTCACAAGTACACGGGATACCGGTGGCATTAGATACAGCCTGGACCAAACTACCCCAAGATTACGACTTGTACTGGGAGCCAGAACAGTCCACGTGCAGCAACCTGGCACTGTGATGTTTCACTAAGCGTCCAGTAAAAATCTTTGACTCCTGAACACCTCATCTCTGAGCTCTAAATCTCACAACCTTTCCAAGAATGTCTGCCATGTCGTACCATGGATCAAGAGTAATGGAGACTGATGGTTTCCCACCAGTTCCAGTTATTGCATTTACTGGGAGTGCGCACAGTGTTCGACAGTGTTGCACACTATCATGCAAATGTGGTGCTTGGTAGTGTGCACCCTTAAACCCCACACTTACGTGATGGTAAGCAATGAGCAATTACACAGGCAGTTGTGTATGTGTGTTAGGGAAATGTGAAGGCCATGCCAGTCCAGATGGCAGAAATCTACTTACAGGAATATAGTACACAGTATACCCACAGTCATAAATTTGATAATAATGTCATAATACATAATGGGAATTGGGACAAAAGTAAAAGTGCATGGAATGTGCTGCATTCGAAACCAGGACCCTGTATATGGCAGTACTACACTTACACCTGTTATCACAAGAAAGTTGAGAAAACACTTGGCTGTGTTGCAGTTCATTGCTATAAACTGCAATGTCACAACAGTAAAACAAGGGTTACACATCCTGTACTAGAACCCAGGACCATCTGTACTCCACCCCTACGCTTAACCCCATGCTGTCGCAGGAGTACTTGCATGACATCAGTGGCATTAATTGAATGTATTCAGTTTCTATTTGTGGCTGTCTGGGTCTGGTCTGCTTCCTAGGTGGTCTAGTTAGCCAGTTTGCGCACTGCAGTCCTTTGTGCAAACATAAGCACAGCCAGAATTTCCATTCATTTCCTCTGTTCCCATGAATGCACTACACTCTGCATCGCGCAAATACTGGCAAAAAAAAAGACATTACATTAACAAAGACAGAAAAGAAAAAAGGAAAAAAAAAAAGGGGCAAGTATTTGAAATGTGGAAAATCAATGTGTGACATACACACAAGAAAATGATAGTCTTAGCCCTCTTTGCCACAGAAACTGCCTTTCAGCAAAGAACTGAACTCATTCATCACACAACCAACTGAATCAGAATGTACACTGGTATTAAACCATAAACTGCTATTTGTATATTTATTATATTTCGGCATAGTGCACTTAGTGATTGCACAACCTGTTATGATTATTGCTTGCAAATATACAGTTCTGTCATACCTTTCGGTGTTTGTTCATTTATTAGTTATCTGACCAGTGCTCTGACACATGCAGTGTGTAGGCCATTCTATATCACTGGCCTTAAAATGTGTGAAGATATTGGGAATAATATGAAATGCAGTTGCCAACAACTGAAAAGCAGTTTGGATGGCACAAACAAGCATAGACTGCTCTTTTTTGTGGGGGAAGCAAAGCTGAGTTACTGTTATAGCACATACAATGGTACACTGTTCTTTTGCGGGGGGGGGGGGCAAAGCTGAGTTACTGTTATGGCATAAACAAGCATAAATTGTTCTTTTGGGGGGAGCAAAGGTGAGTTACTGGTTTGGCAAAAACAAGGATATATTAATCTTACTTTCCTTGTTTTGAATCCTGCGTGTTTATCTTGGGAGGGTTGAGAAGCCAGGAACTGCAGTGTGTGTCATTACTTTGTAACTTCTTTCATTACTGACTTTATAGTACAAACATATGGTGCTGACCTGAGGGCACGCAGTGATTATTTTTTTTTTTGAGAGGTATGACTGTGTGAATCTTTGATGCTGACACCTACTACGCACTAATGGACACACATAAGTCTGTTGTCACATGTTAAGGTAATGTATGTACAAATCTTCCACCTTTTACTTGCTTACTGTACCAAGTGATGAAATACAAGGATATGCCATAATATTAAACAATACACTCCAGGTTCAGGACTTGCATTGTAAATGCAGTAGTTGCCACAGTGTTAGTTCAGGGCTGACTCTGTTTGATGCAAGCAGTACACAGCAAATACATGGAAAGTAAAGGTTATGTGAGTTGGAGGTGAGTGACCTGTGCTATGCATTTTCTGTTAGCCAGTACAAGGGCATACTGAGCACACCTATGTCTGCCTACTCCCAGAGCAGCTGGTGGTTTCCACCTCTGACTCTTCATCTGTCTGTGGCTGTGGTGATCTTGGCATTGGTGGTGGGATATGTGCCCATTACCCTTGCTGATCCTGCTGCAGCTGTTTCCTCAGAATTATGTTGTGTAGCATGGCACATACTGTAAATATTTTTGGACATGTCTATGGATTGTACTGCAGGGCTTCCCAGATGTATCTAGGCACTGGAACCGTGACTTCAGCAGCCCAAACACATGCTCTTTGACATATCTGGTTTGAGCATGTGCCTCGTTGTGGCGTTCTTCCTTTGGTGCGAGTGTATATGTTCTTCGTGTTCCACTGTTGCAGTCATCACATTTGGGTTATCCCTGCCAGGGTAGCCCTCGGTCGGCCAGAATACCAGAGGCATAGCCAGGGTAGCCCTCGGCCGGCGTGAATACCAGAGGCTTAGCATTTCTGCGTCGGTTGCTGTCACTTTAGGACTGACATCAGGTCAATAGTATAAAGTAAGGCAGCTGACGCCATTACATCAGTCTTTCTTGCCATGGAGCCCAAAGCAGAAGCAGCGAGTACCGTTCGGCTGCTACCTGAGGTTCGTCTACCGAATGGAAGTCTTCTAAAGCTAAGTACCCCATCGGGATCCTTTTTTCCTTGCAATAACTGATGTCAGAAAAAGTTAATAATTGTCTCGCCTGTGGAAAGCAAATACCACACCAAGACTTCCATTCTTACTGCAACACTTGTTTAGGCCAGACCACAATGTCCCCTGTCGCTTCTGTGCTTTGTTCAACGCCAGAACTATCTGTCATTGGGCCCTTATTGTAGCTAGATATTTTCGCTTACAGCCCTCAAATTCCGATATGGCTTCGGTAAGCCATCCGACAGCAGATCTTCTGAAAAAACATAGACAGAGACCGACCACACAGATCCAAACCTACTGACGACGCTTCCGTTAAGCGAGTCGTCAGTTCTCCGGTCCTCAGGCACTTTTGCAGTCCCTGATGCCTGCTTCTTTGGATTTGCAGGCCGCTACCGAGACCCTTTCAGAGACCGGTATGCCGCAAAACTCTTCTTTGACTAAGGATCATGCGTCATCTCTACCTTGGATGGGTCCGGAGTGCTGAACAGGCACTGGCTTCCGAGGAAGTTCTTTCCACTAACGATTCTTGACACAAACCGACGTTTTCTTTCGCAACTACCATTCTTTCGAAAATGACCAAGTTTCTTAGGCCCAGGGTTCGAACCACACCCAAGAGCACACCCAAGAAAACGATGACCCAATCTCAGGCACCTGCTTCCTTGCCTCAGTCTCAGATGCTTAAAATGGCGGAAGACCTTATCATGCTGATCAGGGGAAGCCAAGCTACCGCCTCTAAACGGAAAAGAGATATGTCCCCTGTAGTTTTGTCTGAACAAGAGTCAGATGACTCTGATGCATCTGAATTTGAAGACATGCAACCAGTCTGTACTTATGAGGATTCTGTTGCAGAGAATTCCATCCCTTCAGCCTCTCTTTCTGAGGATTTTTCCTTTGGGGAAACCCTGCATACCTTAAAGGAGCATTTCCAATGGGAGAGTCAAGACTACCCCCAGTCTAAAAAGAAACTCAGGGAATTCTTAGATCTTTCACAGCACAGACCCTTCGCCATCCCCCCAGTCCTGGATGTTGTGGAGGATGTTTTCTTGGAATCCAGCTTGAATCCTGACACCCTCCTTCCTGCACCCAGAAAACCAGACAGGTACTATAGAGTCCCTGACCTACACACATTTCTTTTTAAAAATCCTACTGCTGACCCTGAGGTAATTTCTCAAGGGCCTAAAGGGATTAAAGTAACCTTTGCTAAGAATCCCACCCCCGCAGATGGGGATTCCCGAGCACTAAACAGATGGGGTAAAAAAGTGTACACCTCAGCTGCTCTTGCTATCAGGGCACTAAATTGTCAATTCCATATGCTAAAATTCCAGCAACATACCCTGGAACCCCTCCTGCTTGGGAAGAATCTAAAGAATTACAAGAGTTGATTAATTTTGCAAGTCGAGTAACTAAACACACCTTGCACTGTGGTTTTGACTCCTTAGAAGCTCCATGCAGGGCAGCAGTCACTGGATCTGTCATTAGAAGGCATGCATTGCTTAAGAAACAGCCCCTGCCAGACCATGTCAAATCTAAATTGTTGGATGCCCCCTTGAACAAAGACAACTTATTTGGCACTAAGGCAGAAGAGGTCTTAAAAAAAGATGGAAGAAAGAGCAAAATCTATGCAAACAGTTAAGGATTTTTTACAAGTCCCGCCACCCAGGTTCAGCAGGCATTGTCCCACCAAACACTGGTCCTTTCCTGCTCCCACTAACCCAGTCCAGCCTAGGCCCCGGGGAACCAGGCCCCCCAGACAGCAGCCACAGGCGAATGCAGAGATCTAAGCAGCGGACTGCCTCCACTTCAAAACCAGAGAGTTCTAAGCCACCCCCTTATGGTAAGAACTCACAATGACTCACCTCCCCCACCCCCACCCTCTGCCCACCTTCGCTTACCCCTAGGAGGTAAACTCTCCTTTCACGCAAGCATCTGGGCCACCATTACCAACGACCACTGGGTTCTGAGCATGGTGTCTCAGGGATACAAATGTTCCTTCCACAACCTTCCAACCCCAAAAGGATTCCCAGATCAACCTCTAAACCAGTGGGCAGAGGCTCAAACGCAAATCCTTTCCCTGCTTTCTATGAGGGCAGTAGAGCACGTTTCTGCAGAACAGATGGGCCAAGATTTCTACTCCAGACTTTTTCTGGTGCCCAGAAAAGAGGGCACCTGGCACCTCATCCTCAGTCTAGCCATTCTAAACACCTTCCTGGTAATCCCTAAATTCAAAATGCTCAGTCTCCAGCAGCTGCTACCCATGCTCTCCAAGGACACTTGGCTAGCCACCCTAGATCTAAAAGAGGCCTGCCTCCACATTCCTATCAGGGAATCGGGAAATATCTCCGATGTTCTTCGTGTTTCACTGTTGCAGTCATTACATTTGGGTTATACTGCTGGCAGGTTGCCCTCAGTCGGCCTGAATTCCAAAGTCTTGGGTCCCACGTCGGTTGCTATCGCCTCTTCCCTGACGTCAGGTCGTCAGGGGTATAAAAGATGCAGGCGACGCCATTTTCTTGTCTTTCTTGCCACGCGGTGCCCGAAGCAGAAGCAGTTCGCAAGTGCCGGTCGGCCAACTCCTGAGATTTTCGTGTTCGAGTTTCAGATCCAAAGTCTTCATTAAAAGCTAAGTACCCCGTTGGGGAAACTTTTTTCTTGCTCCAGACTGATGTCAGAAAAAGTTAATAATTGTATTTCTTATGGGAAGCAAATACCACATAAGGACTTTCATTCTTACTGTATTCCTTGCCTAGGCCATGACCACGATGTTTCTAGTTGCCAGTTTTGTGCTAGATTTAACCAACGCACTATTAAGCGTCGGTAC
This sequence comes from Protopterus annectens, assembly GCF_019279795.1. Taxonomy (NCBI): domain Eukaryota; kingdom Metazoa; phylum Chordata; order Ceratodontiformes; family Protopteridae; genus Protopterus; species Protopterus annectens. The sequence goes on along the minus strand of NC_056743.1, from coordinate 1,523,538,874 downwards.
GTTTTTGCATTAAGCTATTTTGGGCGAAGATTTAATTATACAATGTCATCGGATAGCCATCTGACTACCGGAGTTCACAAAAAACGCAAAGAAAAAGAAAAAGACCGGTCCAAACCGATGACGAAGCTTCTCCTATGCAAGTTGCCAGTTCTCAGTGAGGCGCTTTTGCAGCCCCTGACGCCCGCTGCTTTAGAGTCGCAGGCCGCTACCAACTCACACATGGAGTCGGCCAGGCTGCTGGAAACTCAAGGTATTAGAGCCTCTGAGATTATTCCCTCAGATGGGTCCGGAGCCGCTGAGCAGGCATCTGCTTCTGAGGGTGTATTCAGACCTAAATAATTATATATTAAACTGACTTCAAAGGCAAAGACTAAAACACCTTTAAAGGCAAAGAAACAAGTTCACCATCCACATGGACAGGCCTCCATGCCCAAAAAACAGATGCTCAAAATGGCCGAAGACTTAATTACCTTGATCAGGGGTTCCCATCCCCCTCCTGATAAGAGGCCTAGGCAAGAGACAGACTATGAATCTTCAGATCAGATTTCCATTTCTTCTGATCAGGAAAATATTCCCTTCCCCTCTGAGGATTCTGATGCTGAAGAATCAATTCCTTCAGCTTCTCCTCCTGAGGACTACTCTTTTGGGAAAACCTTGCATACCATAAGGGAGCACTTCCACTGGGAGAGCCAAGACTCTAAGAAGAGGCTCAGAAACTTCCTTTTACTACCTCAACACAGGCCTCTAGCTATTCCACGTGTGTTAGACATTGTAGATAATGTGTTCTCAGAGTCTAGTCTGACCCCTGACTCCTTACCTCCAGCTCCTGTTAAGCCGGACAGATACTACAGGGTCCCTGACTCTCATAAATTTCTTTTCAAAAACCTACTGCTGACCCAGAAACCATTTCTCAGGGTCCCAAAGGGTTCAAGGCTTCCACTGCAAAAAACCTTTACCCCCTCTGACAGGGATTCTAGGGCACTGGATAGATGGGGAAAAAAGATTTATACATCTGCTACCTTAGCTATAAGGGCCTTAAATTGCCAGTTTCATATGCTCAAATATCAGCAATATATCATGACACTGCTTAAACAGAAAATGATGGTAAATTCTGAATGTGCAGAAAACAAAGAAATGCAGAATTTATTGCATGCAGCTGAACAAGTTGGAAAGCATACTTTGCAATGTGGTTTTGATTCTCTGGAGGCCTCCTGCAGGGCCGCTGTTACGGGTCTGTCATTAGGAGGCATGCTTGGTTTGAGAAACAAAATCTGCCTGATCATGTTAAAGCAAAATTATTAGATGCTCCATTACAACATGATACCTTGTTTGGTGTTAAGGCAGAAGAGGTGTTAAAGAAAATGGAGGACAAAGCTAAATCTGTGCAAACGGTCAAGGATTTCTTACAGGTACAGCCACCTAGATTTAGCAGACACTGGCCTACAAAGAATTGGTCCTTTCCAGTCTCATACAGACCTCAAAGGGGCAGATCCAGATGCCCTAGAGGCAAGGAAGTTCATCATGCATACAGCTGCAGTAATCACAGATGGGTTCTCTGCCGTCAGGCGGTCCCTCGGTCGGCCGAATTCCAAAGTCTTGGTCCGGTGTCAGTTCTCGTCGCTTTCTTTCCTGACGTTAGAGCGACAGGGGTATATAAGACACAGCCGACGCCATATTCTTCAGTCTTTTTGCAGCGTGCCGAAGCAGAAGCAGTTTGCAAGTGCCGGTCGGCCAGCTCCTGAATTTACGAAAATTGGAAACCAAGTCTTCATTAAAGCTAAGTACCCGTTGAAACTTTTCTTGCCTCAGACCGATGTCAGAAAAAGTTAACAGTTGTATTTCTTGTGGGAAGCAAATACCGCATAAGGATTTCCATTCCCTCTGCATACCTTGTTTAGGCCAAGACCACGACGTCTCGGGCTGTCGCTTTTGCGCTACTTTCAATAAGCGCACTATTAAGCGTCAGGCGGAGTTCGCCCAACACTTTTTCGGTAAAGCCTTTGATTATAAAATGTCGTCGGAGACTCCGACTACCGTTTTGTCCAAAAAACGCAAGGACAAGGACCGACACTCGAGGTCCGCGGTCCCCACCGACACCACGCCAAAACCGGCTACACGTGGTCCGGTTCTCAGCGAGACGCCTATGCAGTCCCTGACTAGCAACGACACTTCTTTGGAGGGGTCTTCTGTAACCGAGACCGCAGGTACCTCGGCCCATACCCAGACTACAACCACCGAAGCCACTGTGAGCGTTGAGCCTCCTAATGTGGACAGGTCCACTTCTACCCATGGTGTCTTCAGACCCTCATCTTCCTTTTCTATTAAGGCCTTTACTAAGTCCAAATCAGCCAGGCATCCCAAGAGGCCTGTACCTCCAAAGGTGGAGAAGACAAATCACAACCATATAGGAAACAGTCCCAATGACTTCCCCTGCCTGCACCAAGCGTTTATCTTCTGGCAGCACCCTTAGGGGGGAAACTAGCACTTTTTTCTCAAAATTGGCACATTATAACCCAGGACAAATGGGTTCTAGACATCGTGTCACAAGGCTACAAGTTTCACTTCCTTACCCTGCCAAGGGCAAACGGTTGGCCAGACCTGCCAAAAAATCAATTGGCAGAGGCTCAAAAACAAGTTGCAGCTCTCATGAACATGAGGGCTATTCAACAAGTGCCACAGCAAGAGCAGGGACAAGGATTTTACTCAAGACTGTTCTTGGTACCCAGAAAGGACAAAGCATGGAGACCAATTCTGGACCTATCTGTTCTTAACACTTTCCTGGATATACCAAAATTCAAGATGTTGACCTTGCAGCAGCTTCTGCCCATGCTGGGCAGCAAGGCTTGGCTCGTCACTTTAGACCTAAAAGAGGCATACCTGCATGTCCCAGTCAGACAATCATGCAGAAGATACCTCAGATTCAAGGCTGGCTCAAAGTATTACCAATTCTCTGTACTGCCCTTTGGCTTATCTACTGCGCCCAGGGTCTTCACAAAGTGCTTGGCACCAGTAATTGCTTACTGCTGACAGAGGAATACAAATATATCCTTACTTGGACGACTGCCTCATACAAGCAGAGAACAAGACATTCTACTACAGCATCTGACGTTTGTGAAAAGACTTTTAACATGCCTAGGGTACACAGTCAGCAAAAAGAAATCAAAACTAGTACCCTCTCAAGAGATAATATTCCTGGGTGCAAGCTTAAATACAACTGCCCAGAAGGCTTATCTCACTCCAGACAAACAAAGGCAACTGACTACCTATTTAAAGGAAATGGCAACAAAGGCCCAGTTATCTGCAAGAAAAATTCTGCAGACTTTGGGCTTCATGGCATCCTGCATCTTACTAATACCATATGCAAGACTGCATATGAGGAAAATTCAATGGTACCTAAAAAGTGTCTGGACACAACATTGCCACAGCCTGGAAACGATTACTCTCATTCCCTGCCTGTAACAGGAGTTTCAATGGTGGGCAAAGGCTTGTCACTAAAACAAGGGACAGCCATTCTCACTACCCCAAGCCAGGCAGCGCCTAACGACGGATGCATCATATTATGCCTGGGGGGGGGGCACACATGGCAGGAAGAGGCTTTCAGGGCACCTGGCCCACAAACCAAAAGCATCTACATATCAATCAAAAAGAGATGCTAGCTGTTCAAAATGCCATGACAGCCTTCAGTGACCTACTTCATCCAGGACAACTACTGATAAAGACAAACAACACCATGGTCATGTGGTACATAAACAAGCAGGGGGGCACTCATTCTTACCCCCTTTGCAGACTAGCCATGACTTTATGGGACACAGCATTGACTTGCCAAGTTCATCTGCAGGCACAATTCCTGCCAGGAAAGGAAAATACTCTGGCAGACAAACTAAGCAGAAACCTCATGGATCCTCACGAGTGGCACCTGGATCCACAAGTCTTCAGCATGATAACAAAGAAATGGGGATGCCCAGACATATATCTATTTGCCTCCCCTCAAAACAATCAACTAAAAAGTTTCTGCACAAGGACTTATCACAGACAAGCTTGGAAAGTGGACGTCTTATCTTTCAACTGGACAAACCTATCAGTATATGCCTTTCCTCCACTGCCTCTCCTCCCCAAGGTACTCCTAAAGGTCAGAGAGGAGAAACCAAAAATTTTATTTTATTTTATTTTTTATTTTACATTTGTTAACCGGGCTAGTCCAACTGGATACATGTCCACTTTCAGTGGAGGCCCGGGGAGAAAAGCTCCGCTATCTATAACATGACAGGTATAAAATACAAGAATGTACAATAATAAACAAGGCGTTTGAAACCACAATTACAGGATGTTCAGTAAAAGGTGATCAGACAGAGACATAGCAGTTACGTAAGTTCAGGTAAACATAATATGTAACAGAATTAATTACATTATTTAAAAGTTTAACAATAGAAATTTGAGTAAAGTCTATTTTTAGTAGGGAGAGACAGTTGCCCAACAGAAATGGAAAGTGTGAAGTAATAGAGTTAGGAGAAAGAGGAGAGGGGGCAGGAGAAGGGAGGAGGTAAAAAGATCAGCTAGGGTTATTGCAAGAGCATAGCCAGTGGTTGGTTAGAAAGTGTTTCAGTTTAGTTTTAAATAGTGGAATAGAATTATTCTAATTGCCCTAGACTGGCCACGCCAGTACAGGTATCAGAGCTTAAGGAACTTGTCCCAATGCCCAGCCTGGACCTTACCTCAAATACCTCATCTACTATCCCAGCAAAACAATCAGATTCTGCACAGCCAACTCAGGACTCTAAGCCTGGCAGCATGGCAGATAATGTAGCCATACAAACCACACCTCTCAGTAAAGCTGTGATGGATGTCATTTTAGAAGCCAAAAGGCCTAGTACTAGAAAATCCTATGCTGGGAAATGGGAAGAGATTTTGTGCTTGGAACCAAGCTCAAGGAACTGATACAGCTGTCCCAAATATTCCTCGGATTTTGCAATACTTAACTGAGATGCTGGACAAAGGCCTATCTTTTTCCTCAATTAAAATCCATGCCTTTGCCATTTCGGCTCATTACAACACAGAGCCACCACTCATTTTCTCATCCTTTATTAAGGCAGTACCTCAGAGGAACCAAGAACTTAAGGCCTCCAAGGAGAATGCCAATACCTGCATGGGACCTCAATTATGTCTTGGAAAAACTCACCTTACCTCCTTTTGAGCCAGCTGCTACTGCAGGTATAAAATTCTTATCTTGGAAAACAGCTCTGCTCCTAGCAATAACTTCTGCAAGATGAGTTTCAGAGCTACAGGCTCTCATGGCTGTGGAACCCTTTATCGATTTTTATCCAGACAGGGTCTCTCTCAGAACAAACCCTACATTTATGCCTAAGGTGGTATCCAGTGTAGCCCTTAACCAAACTATTCATTTGCCAACTTTTTTATCCAAATCCACAGAACAAGGGGGAGAAAATTCTGCATTCTTTGGACGTACACAGACAACTTAGTTTCTACTTGGACAAAACTAAAGATCTGAAGTAGGGACTTCATTTGTTAGCAACTTGTGGGTCTTGGATCCGATATCGGATCCGAGCCGGCAACTATTTATACAGCTATGGATCCGAGCTCCTAGCTCCTCCCCTCACTCATAATCCCCTGCCAACCCCAATTGACCTCAGATCTAGTTTGCCGCTTTTAGAAGAGAGAGCTGGATTGCAGAGCTCCTGGCGACTTCAGATAAGTTCTTTAAAAAATTTGTTAAAAAACAGAAAATCTTTCCTTTTTAAACTTGCGTGTGTGTTTAGGATCCCTTTAGGTTAACTTTTACCTCTTTTAATTTTATTTTTAGTGTTTCCTCCCCTCGCTGGTCGTAATGTGTATGTGTGTTGTTTGTGTTTTGGGGCCTGGTGTGCGTGTGTAGTCCTTTCCTTGAGAGAAAATGTCAGAGGCCCCAAAGCCCATTTTTTCTAAGTGCACTGAGTGTGGCCATAAGCTTTCACAGGCGGATGGCCACACTTGGTGTGTTCAGTGCCTTGGGGTTGAACACCTGTCCTCAGGATGCATGATTTGTACAGGGTTCAACCCCAGGGCACTGAAAGAGCGGAGGTCGAAGCTGGTCCTGGTGGGACTTTTTCCCCCGGAGTCGGCTTCGGCCTCCACTACTCCCGTGGCACCTCCCCAGCCTGTGGTGGTAGCCACTCCTGCCCCCCTTCCTCCAGCCAGGATTCAAACTCCCACTAAAGTGCCGGAGGATAGGGAGGCCAGGAGGGAGAAACGGAGGGAGAAGCACCACAAGCGGTGGGCCGAGGCCTCCACTTCGGCCCCCCCCCCAGCTAAGCGGGCTTCTCCCTCCACGGCTTCCAGGTCTCCTCCTCCTCGGCTCCAATCACCTTGCTTCTCCCCGGGACCAGAGGAGGAGACCCGATCTCCGTCGAGGTCATCGAGGCGGCACTCCAGACCTGCCTCGGTGGCCTCGTCGAGATCCACCTACAGCCTGTGTGACGCAGACTTGGACCGGATGATGAGAAGGTTCATTCAGGCCCAGCTGCAGATGGGAGTGCTCCTGCCTCTCCCCCCCCCCCTTCGGGGGGAGCTCGACACCCTTTTTTTGCTCCGATAGCTCCTTCTCCGACCCGCTTCTCGGGTTCGGAGCGCTTGGAGCCGAGCAGCGTTGGAGCCGGGGGTGGGTCAGCGCCGACAGTACTGGGTACTTCCGATCAGACCCTGCCCTGGAGTCTGTTGGTTCCATCGTCGGATCCGACCTCTCGGAGCCGTGGCCCGAGCTTCGGATCTGAGGAATTCAGTGTGCCTTCGGCTCCGTCCAGGTCGGAGCACACTGGTTCCATCGGATCCGATGGTCCCGGCGCCGGTTCCGATCCCTTCATCGGATCCGAGTGGGAGTCGGCTCTCGGAGCCCAGGGAGAGCGGCTCCCCCTCGGCCTTCGATGTAGTGGAGAGGGCTCTGTTGAGAGCATCCAGACCCCCGGCCCTTGTCTCGGCTCTGCCCTGCACTCCCTCTCTGCTGGGCCAGGCTTCCATCACCCGGCCACAGGGACAGCCTGCTTCAATGTCCCAGGTTGTTCCTTTGGAACAGGACATTGCTGGCGAGACCTCCTCGGACAGCCCCCGGGAAGTGCCTCGCAAGCACAAGTGTAAGAGGAGGCACGTGGACTCCCCGAGTCCTTAACAGAGGACACGGACTTGGATGAAGGGGAAGGCTCCCCAAGATCACCCCCAAGGATGTCTCCTTTGGAGACATCATGGAAATGCTTAGGCTCAGGGGGGGTGGTCTGCCCCCAAGGCTTCCTCCGAGTCCGTGTTCCTGGAGGCATTCGAAGCAGGCCCGTCTACCTCTTGGGTGTCCCCTCCGGCTGACCCCCTGGTGGACCTTGTGACCACTAGGGCGTGGAAGGAGCCGGACACTGGAGCCTATTCCCAAGCGCCCGGACAGGATCTTGAGCCCCCCCGCAGACCGTCCCCACTGGAGCAAGGGTCCCCCTGTAGATGCCATGTTGATGGCGGCAGCCACTAAGAGGGAACTAGCTCAGGAGAGTCCGTTGGTCCATCCTCCGAGCAAGGAGTCTCGATTGATGGATCGCCCTGGGAAGCGGGTATTCAGTTCAGCGACCTTCTCGGTAAGGTCTCTGAACTACATGGCACATGTCATCAGGATGCAGCGCGATCTTATCAAAGAATACGCTGCTTCCCCCCCCGGAGTCCATGTCGGCGGAGGACAAGCAATTGTACTCCACTCGTATGGCCACTCTGAGATCTGTTTCCAATACATCTATGCGGCTTCTGTCTCACGCTACTGAGGGAGCCACTAGAGCCAGCGGAGCGAGCCTAGTGATGAGGCGCCAGGCCTGGCTCTGACATTGTGACTTCGCGGAACCCTTTAAGGCGTCCTTTGCGAATGCCCCCTTTGATGGTTCTGCCTTGTTTGGCAAAACTGTTCGCGAGACACTTGTCCAGAGCGAGAAGGGCGGGAAGATGCTGTCTGCCGTCGGAGTCCGCTTCTCTGCTCCCCAGAGGTCCTTTTCCAAGAACCAAAAGGGACAGAAGAAGATGTGGTTCCTGAAATCGCAGCATTCCCAACCTGCTCCGGGACAACCAGTCCTTCCGTGGCAGAGGAGGACAGGGAGGGCGCCGCCCTAGAGGCAGAGGGGCACCGAGAAATTTTGGGTCCAGAGAATCCTTCTCTGATCGGCCCACGCAACAGCCCTGAAGGGTTGCCCAACTGCTCCACTCTGGAGGCAGTCGGGGGGCATTTCTCAAGGCACCTGGCGGCATGGGAGTCCATTACGTCAGACCGCTGGGTGCTTCAGATTATATCCAGAGGTTACAAAATCCCTATGCTTCATGTCCCCAGACTCAAGAACCTCCCCGATGTACCACCCGATCAGAGGGAGGCTGCAGCCACGGAAATCCGGCAGCTGCTTGAAAAAAGGGCCATCCAACCCGTCCCCCCAGACCAGCTCGGATTAGGGTTTTACTCCAGGTTCTTTCTGGTGCCAAAAAAGATGGGGGACCTGAGACCAATCCTAGACCTCTCCCTCTTGAACCTGGTGGTAACCAAGAAGAAATTCTGAATGGTCACTCTTCAATTCATTCTCCCCCTGTTACGGGAGAACGACTGGATGTGCTCTATAGACCTCAAGGATGCGTACTACCACATCTTAATGGAGAGGTGATCCAGGAGGTTTCTCCGCTTCCGGCTGGGAGCCAGCCACTATCAGTTCAGGGTCCTTCCTTTTGGCCTCACCACAGCCCCCAGGGTGTTCACCAAAGTTTTAGCAGTGTTAGTGGCCCACCTGAGACTCCAGGGAATGCAGGTCTTCCCATACCTGGATGATTGGCTACTGACCGCCCCAACAAGGCATCTACTCAGATCAGCCAGAGATTTTTTTCTTCGCCTAGCCCCCCAGTTAGGCGTCACGATCAGTATGGACAAGTCCTCCCTTGCTCCAACACAAGTGATAGACTTCATAGGAGCCAGGTTAGATACTAGGAGTCTTCGAGCCTACCTCACTTCGGAACGACTACAGAACCTCAGTCTTCATGTGCGGGCCATCCTCCAATCAGAAGCTCCTTCCACGGAATTGGTCCTGAGGGCACTGGGCTCTATGGCAGCGGCAATTACTCTCCTCCCATGTGCTCGCCTAAACATGAGGGTATTACAGTGGACCCTTCAAGTACAGTGGTCCTTCCAGCTTCTCCCTCTCCACCACCCTGTCTCTATCAGCAAAGCTTGCAGGAGGGCCCTGTTATGGTGGCTGCATTCCCCAGACCTCCATACAGGTCGACCCTTCTGCGCCCCACCTCCCTTAGTCACAGTGACCACGGACGCTTCTCGCCTTGGGTGGGGGGGGGGCATTGTTCAGGCAGAACAGTCCAAGGCACATGGAACGACTCAGAGACCTCCCTGCATATCAATGTTCTGGAGATGAGGGTGGTGCTGTTAGCGTTGCAAGCACTTCACAACCTTCTTCCCGTCGGAACCATTGCGATACAAACGGACAACATGTCAGTTGTCTGGTATATCAACAAACAGGGGGGAACCAGGTCTTATCCTCTATGCCGAGAGGCCATGAGAGTGTGGGAATGGGCGATCTCCACCAACCGCTTTCTAATCGCAACGCACATTCCGGGACGGTCCAACATCCTGGTGGATAAACTCAGCTGCACTATTCTTTCCCCTTACGAGTGGTCTCACAACTCCCGTGTAGCGAAGCAGATTTTTGCAAAATGGGGGCAACCCTGCTGCGATCTTTTTGCCTCTCCCTCAAATACGAAATGCGACAACTTCTTTGCCCTGATTCCCCCAACAGGGGAAGCCCCGAGAGACGCTCTAGTGCATGCTTGGCTGCCCGGTCTACTTTATGCCTATCCTTTTCTACCCCTGATGCTAAAGATGTTACAGAAAGCCTCTCGGTTGGGAAGCAGGATGATCCTCATTGCCCCATTCTGGCCTCGACAAACTTGGTTCCCTTACCTGTGGTCTCACTTGGTGAATCCTCCCTGGATTCTAGATCCCAGTCCGGATCTGATCTCCCACCCATCAGGCTTACCGACCCCAAATCTGGACATCCTGAAGGTAACAGTTTGGCTGCTCCAGTTCCACTCTTAATTAGGACTCCCGGTATCTCCTCTCCAGTCAAAGCCATCTTGGTGGCAGCGCATAAACCTTCCACCAGGAAGGTTTACCACAGTAAATGGAAGCGCTTTTCCGTTTGGGCGAAGCATCATAATTTGGACCCCTTCACTGCTCTGCTAACGTCAGTTTTGGACTTCCTTACAGGGCTTTTTCGACAAGGGGCTAGCTGTTCGACAGTCAAGGTACAATTGGCAGCCATCTCACATTACCATGTAGGACACGAGACTGGTCCCTTGATGTCAGCTAAACTATGTAAAACCTTCCTCAAGGGTACCTTTTTGCTTAGGCCCCTGATCGGAGAAGCCATACCCCCTTGGGATCTATTGCTAGTTCTTCAGGCCTTGACTGCTTCCCCCTTTGAACCAGCTGCCTCTGCTGATCTTAAATACCTGTCTTGGAAAACAGCTTTCCTAGTAGCCATCACCTCTGCGAAAAGAGTTTCAGAACTTCAAGCTCTTTCCGTAAAACCCCCTCATTTGGTTTTTCATCAGGATAGAGTGTACCTCAAGACCAATCCATCTTTCCTACCTAAGTTGGCTTCAGAAACCAATATCAATCAGTCCATCAATCTTCCTGTTTTCTTCCCTAATTACCAGAATAAAGGAGAATACAAGCTGCACTCGTTAGATGTGCACAGGCAGCTGCATTTCTATATTCATAGGACTGCTGGTCACAGACAATCTGATCAGCTTTTCGTCTCCTTTTCTAAATTCAGTTTAGGTAAAGCTGTTTCAAAGGTCACTTTATCACACTGGATTTCCCAATGTATCCGTCTAGCTTATGAGGCTTCTGGGAGGCCCGCACCTCAAAGGGTCCGTGCTCACTCCACTCATTCCATATCTACTTCTACTGCATTCAGATCTAGAGTCCCTTTGGATGATATTTGCTCGGCAGCCACTTGGGCCTCATCTTATACTTTTATTCACCACTACAAGCTGGACGTCACCTCCAGAGGTAGAGCATCCTTTGGCTCCGCAACATCCTTCCATGATGGCCGCCCAAGATTCAGGTAGCTGGGGACTCTGTCCCACAGGTTGCTGACAAATGAAGTCCCTACTTCAGATTAAGTTATGTACTCACCATAACGTTCCATCTGAGTAGGTGTCTTCATTTGTCTGCAACCACCCCCCCCCCCCTTCCCCCTGGCCTTCAGAAGAATTAGATCATAGTATTATTCCTGCCTTTTCCTTTTTGGGATACCTTTTCAGGTATATAGGAGGGCAAACTTGATCTGAGGTCAATTGGGGTTGGCAGCGGATTATGGGTGAGGGGAGGAGCTAGGAGCTCGGATCCATAGCTGTATAAATAGTTGCCGGCTCTGATCCGATATCGGATACAAGACCCACAGGTTGCAGACAAATGAAGACACCTACTCAGATGGAACGTTATGGTGAGTACATAACTTCTTATTTTCAGAAAGACAGAACAATTACTAGTGGCATATGCCGCAGCATCACAAGGAAATCCTATCTCCAAGCAGACTATTTCAAAGTGGATAGGTCACTGCATTTGTTTCTGCTACTCACAGCATGACAAACCAGTGCCTAAGGGCTTTAGGGCATTAGGCCACATTCAACCAGAGCTGCAGTCACTTCTGCAGCCTTTCTCAGGGGAGTACCAACCAAAGACATTTTAGAGGCTGCTACTTGGAGTTCAGTGCATACCTTTACAAAACATTACAATCTGCCTCTTTACTCTAAATCCAGGGCAGGCATTGCCACTGCAGTTCGGCAGGGCCTCATAGCCACTCCTAATGCTGTTTAGCTCCAGCCCCCCAACCATAGCTTTGGGACTCAACCCAAATGTAATGACTGCCACAGTGAAACACGAAGAACATAGTACAATTGTGTACACTTACCATAAATGTAGATGCTCGAGTGTATTCACTGTTGCAGTCCAGGTTACCCACCCGCCATCCCCCTTACTTTTGCTGGAACTTATCTCTACTTCTCTAATCTATACAACCTAGGTGGTGTATTTGCTTATAGATGAAGGTAAAGCTTATTTTGGTGCATGTATGTTTTATTTACATATTTTTAGCCTCCCCTTTTGGGAGCACCTGACATCTGGGACAAGGAAAACTGAAGAAAATGGCGTTGGCTGCATCTTTTATACCCCTGACGACCTGACGTCAGTGAAGAGGCGACAGCAACCAACACAGGACCCAAGACTTTGGAATTCAGGCCGACTGAGGGCAACCTGTGGAAGGATAACCCAAATGTAATGACTGCAACAGTGAATACACTCGAACATCTACATTATTGTAAGTGTACACAGCTGTACTTTTCAGGGCAGGATCTCAACACTTTCAGTTCTCTGTGCTTCTCTTTGACTTATCTACTGCTCCCAGAGTTTTCACAAAATGTCTGGCTCTGGCCATTGCCTTTTGCAGACAAAGCAATATCCAGATTTACCCATACTTAGACAACTGCCTTATTTAGGCAGACAGCCAGGAAAAGCTGCTCAAGCACCTGGCCTTTGTAAAGATCCTACTAACCTCCCTAGGGTACACAATTAACAAAAAGAAATCCAAACAGGTGCCCACCCAAAGGATTATCTTCCTGGGAGCAAGCCTGGACACAGCATCCCAGATGGCATTCCTTACACCAGAAAAAATGAATTTTCCCGACAGCCTACTTCTCTCAACTAGCCACCAGGCCCCAGTTATCTGCAAGGAAGATCCTGCAAGCTCTGGGGTTCATGGCATCTTGCATACTACTCATTCCATATGCCAGACTGCATATGAGGAAACTTCAGTGGTACCTAAAAAGCCTTTGGTGTCAACACTCTCAAGACCTGGAAACTTTTATACCTGTACTTCCTTGCCTCAGAAAAGGTGGGCAACAGCATGCTCCCACAACAAGAGACTGCCTTTCTCACCACCACAGACGCATCCGACTGTGCTTGGGATGCACACCTGGATGGCAGGTGCATACAGGGCCAATGGAGCCCACAGCAAATCCCTCTGCACATCAACCAGAAAGAGATGATGGCTGTCCAGCATGCCTTAATAGCTTTCAAACCCCTTCTCTCCCCAGGTGCTCTACTTACCTCTTCATCCTGGTAATGTAAATATAAGCTAATATGTCGACTGAACTCACTACCAAGTATATGTTGGTCCTCCCAAACTGCCATAACAATGTTGGCAAAAATGGTACCACACGGTGAACCCATGGCTACTCCCACTTGCTGGAGAAAGTGTCTCCCATTAAATTGTATGTAATTATTTTTGAGAATTATTTCAAACAAGTCAGTATATAAATTGGTCCTCGACTGACTGATCCCTTGTTTTATTAAAAATGTTTCTATGGCTTGAATACCTTCCTCATGAGGTATCACCGAAAGTAGATCTTTAATATCTAATGCTTAAAACAAGCTATAGTCTGAATATTCCGTTTTACTAATTAACTCGTTGTCGCCTCACAGTAAGACGCTGTCCGGTTTGATTCTTAGCTAGAGCGTCTTCTGCGTGGAGACATGCGTGAATGGGTGTACCTTCGTTGAAGGTTGTGCGTCAGGGCTGGTAATTCGGCACGTAAAAATCAACTACCAGTCATTAGCGGACCGGAGTTCCGCTGTGGCGACCCCTAACTGGGAAAAGCCGAAAGACACAACTAATTAACTCCAGAAAGTGCCATGAGTCTTTACATATTTGAGGACATTCAGTTAAACATTTCTTGAAGTTAATGTCAAGGAATTTTGCACATGCATAAGTAATGGAATTACGCCCATCCACTATTGGAAGTAGTGGAGGGTTATTTTCATTCTTATACACCTTAGGTGCTCCAAAAATGGTAGGTATAGTAGGTGAGATGATGTTTAAATAATTGTAAATGTCAGTATCTATTCTGTTTTCAAGAAACATGTCATTCAGCATCATGAGTATCTTCCTGTAAGCTGTATTCAGTTCATTCTTACTATAACCTCCTGATATGTGTTCGTCTCTAAAATATAGATTCTCTCATTGTAGTCAAACGTGTCCATAATCACCAATCCCCCTCCCTTGTCTGGTTTCATTATTCTTAATGATTGTTGCATAAGAAATGACAAGTTTTCCCTTTCATCCATTGTTAGATTGTCATTACAATATTTCTTATTGCTATTGAATATGTGTCTAATATCAAGTTCACACATCTTTTCATACAGTAAAAGCAATGGATGTAGTGGAGGGTTAAATGTGCTATGGATACGAAATGGATCTTGAACATTCCCAGTTGTTTCAGCACTTTCACCAAACAAAATTTTAAAATTGAGTTTTCTTAAAAACATTCTCAAGTCAATTAATACCTCTACCAAATTTGGCCGTTTTACTGGGACGAAGGTAAACCCTTTACTTAATAAATCAACCATTTCTTCATCAATAATTGTTCCTGAAAACTTATATACCTTAAAATCTTTCATAGCATTATATACAATTATTGGTGTTACTACAGTTGCATCTTTGTTAATCTCTGTAAGATTAACATAATAAGAATTGCTTTCACTGACAACATTCAATTATACCTCCTCCCTCTGCCCCTATATTGAAACCCTCCTCTCTTCTGATTCCGTCTCAACGGTGTGTAAAAATCCTGATTGCCAATCCAGTTATTGTTATTATTGTTACGATTTTTTATTCTCTCGGATCTTCTGAGAGGTGGAAAGTGTTCATCATTGAAACTAAATTTTGCTCCCTGTTGTTCCTCCTGCAAAGCTTGGGACCTTAACTTTGTGTTGGAAAAGCTCACCCTGCCCCCTTTCGAACCAGCTTCTTCTGCAGAGCTAAAATTTATCTCCTGGAAGACAGCATTCCTCCTGGCCATCACTTCAGCCAGAAGAGTCTCCGACCTGCAAGCGCTCATGGCTGTGGAACCCTTCATCATCTTCCATGTTGACAGGGTATCCCTGAGAACTAACTCATCCTTCATGCCCAAGCTGGTGTCCAGTGTGGCTGTCAACTAATCCATTAATCTGCCCACCTTTTTTCCTAATCCTGAGAACAATAGGAAAAGGATCCTGCACACTCTAGATGTGCACAGACAGCTCAGTTTCTATCTAGGCAGGACTAAATCCTTCAGAAAATCTGATCAATTGCTGGTTAGCTTTGCTACAGGGGCAGAAGGCAAAGCCATCTCTAAGCAAACCATTTCCAAATGGATACCACACTGCATCCATTTCTGCTACAAACAACATGGAAAGTCTCCCCTCAGGGGGTCAGGACTCACTCCACCAGAGCAGCCTCCACCGCTGCAACTTTCCTCAGAGGAGTCCCCACCAGGGACATCCTGGAGGCTGCCACCTGGACATTTACCAAACAGTACCACCTGCTTCTCTACTCCAAATCCACAGCAGGGTTTGCCTCTGCAGTCTTGCAGAGCATCCTAGCCAGTCCCTAGTTTCTTTGACTGCCTCCACCCATTTCCTCAGCATTGGGATTCGACCCAAATGTGATGACTGCATGCCTCCACCCATTTCCTCAGCTTTGGGATTCGACCCAAATATGATGACTGCAACAGTGAAACATGAAGAACATAGTGCAGATGTTCATCGTGTTTCACTGTTGCAGTCATTACAATTGGGTTATCCTGCTGGCAGGCTACCCACGGTCGGCCTGAGTTCCAAAGTCTAGGTCCGGCATCGGTTGCTGTCGCCTCCTCCCGAACGTCAGTGCGCCAGGGGTATAAAAGATGCAGCCAACGTCATTTTCTTCAGTCTTTCTTGTCGCGCAGTGCCTGAAGCAAAAGCAGTTCGCAAGTGCCGTTCGGCCGACTCCTGAGATTTTCAAATCCGAATTTCAGATCCGAAGTCTTCATTAAAGCTAAGCACCCCGTTGGGGAAACTTTTTTCTTGCTCCAGACCAATGTCAGAAAAAGTTAATAATTGTATTTCTTGTGGGAAGCAAATACCTCATAAGGATTTTCATTGTTACTGTATTCCTTGCCTAGGCCCTGACCATGACATTGCTAGTTGCCGGTTTTGTGTTAAATTTAACCAACGCACTATTGAGCGTTGGTACAATTTTGCATTTCATTACTTTGGCAGAAGATTTAATTAAATAATGCCGTCAGAACAGCCGACTACCTGAGTTTACAAAAAACGCAAAGAAAAAGAAGGCAGGCATCCGAGATCCAAAACCAACGATGAGGCTTCAGCTAGGCCTGTCGCCGGTTGTCAGTGAGGTGCTTTTGCAGCCCCTGACGCCCGCTACCTCAGAGCCACAGGCCGCTTCTGACTCCCATGTGGAGCCGACTAGGCTGCTGGAAACTCAAGGTATTGGACACTCGGAAACTATTCCCTCAGATGGTTTTGGAGCCGCTGAGCAGACATCGGCTTCTGAGGGTGTTTTCAGGCCTACACAGTTGTATGTGAAACCAACTTCAACTTCAAAGGCAAAGACTAAAGCAGCTCTAAAGACAAAGAAACAAGTAGAGCATTCTCCTGGACAGGCCTCCATGCCAAAAAAAACAGATGCTTAAAATGGCCGAAGACCTAATTACTTCCATCCCCCTCCTGATAAGAGGCCTAGGCAAGAGATAGAATATGAATCTTTAGATCAGGTTTCCATTTCCTCTGATTCCTCTTCTGAACAGGAATATTCTCTTCCTTCCTATGAGGATTTTGATGCTGAAGAAATCTATCCCTTCAGCCTCTCCTCCTGAGGATTATTCTTTTGGGGAGACCCTGCATACTATGAGGGAGCATTTCCACTGGGAGAGCCAAGATTACTCGGAATCCAAGAAAAGGCTCAGAGACTTCCTTTAATTACATCAGCACAGGCCCCTTGCTATTCCTCCTGTTTTAGACATTGTAGATGATGTATTTTCAGCGTCCGGTCTGTCTCCTGACTCTTTACCACCAGCTCCTGTTATGCCAGACAGTTACTACAGGGTTCCTGATTCACATAAATTTCTTTATAAAAACCCTGCTGCTGACCCGGAAATTATCTCTCAGGGTCCCACAGGGGTCAAGGCTTCCACTGTAAAAAACCCTATTCCCTCTGATAGGGATTCAAGGGCCCTGGACAGATGGGGGAAAAAGATTTATACTTCTGCCTTGGCTGCAAGAGCTTAAATTGTCAGTTTCATATGCTTAAATATCAGCAATATCTTATGTCACTGCTTGAACAGAAAATGTTGACAAATTCAGAATGTGCAGAAAACAAAGAAATGCAGGATTTATTGCATGCAGCTGAACAAGTGGGAAAGCATACTTTGCAATGTGGTTTTGATTCTCTAGAGGCCTCCTGCAGGGCCGCTGTTACGGGTTCTGTCATTAGGAGGCATGCTTGGTTAAAAGAACAGAATCTGCCCGATCATGTTAAAGCAAAACTATTAGATGCTCCATTACAGCATGATACCTTGTTTGGTGTTAAAGCAGAAGAGGTGTTGAAGAAAATGGAGGACAAAGCTAAATCTATGCAAACAGTCAAGGATTTCTTACAGGTACAGCCTCCCAGATTTAACAGGAACTGGCCTAGAATTGGTCCTTTCCAGTGTCAGGCCACAAAGAGGCAGATACAGATGCCCCAGAGGCAGATCACAGCCCCAAGGCTCATACAGGCCTAAACAATGGGGTGCTTCTACCTCCAAAAGCGGAGAGGAAAAATCACAGCCATACAGGAAACAGTCTCAATGACTTTCCCCTGCCAGCACCAAGCACTTATCTTCTGGCAGCTCCTTTGGGGGGAAAACTAGCACTTTTTTCACAAAATTGGCACATGATCACCCAGGACAAATGGGTCTTAAATATCGTATCGCAAGGCTACAGGTTCCACTTTCACATCCTGCCAAGGCCAAACGGTATGCTAGACCTGCCACGCAATCAATGGGCTGAGGCACAAAAGCACGTTTCATCCCTCATGGACATGAGGGCCATTCAGTAAGTACCACAGCAAGAGCAAGGACTAGGGTTTTACTTAAAGCTATTCTTGGTGCCCAGAAAGGAGAAAGCCTGGAGACCAGTACTGGACCTGTCTATCCTAAACACATTTCTGGATATTCCAAAATTCAAAATGTTAACTCTGCAGCAGCTTCTGCCCATGCTGGGCAAGATGGCCTGGCTTGTGACTTTAGACCTAAAAGAGGCATACCTGCATGTCCCAATCAGACAATCATGCAGAAGATACCTCAGATTTATAGCTGGCTCAATGCACTACCAATTCTCTGCACTGCCCTTTGGCTTATCTACTGCGCCCAGGGTCTTCACAAAATGCCTGGCACCAGTAATTGCATTTTGCAGACAAAGAGGAATACAAATATATCCTTACTTGGACGACTGCCTTATTCAAGCAGAGAACAAGGACATTCTAATTACTAACAGGTCTAGGGTACACAGTAAACGAAAATAAATCAAAACTCGTCCCCTCTCAAGAGATAATATTCCTCGGTATAAGCTTAAATACAGCTGCCCAGATGGCTTATCTCACGCCAGACAAACACAGACAACTGACTACTTATTTCAGAATTTTGGCAACAAAGACCCAGTTATCTGCAAGAAAAATTCTGCAGGCTTTGGGCCTCATGGCATCCTGCATTCTGCTAATTCCATATGCAAGACTGCATATGAGGAAATTTCAATGGTATCTAAAAAGTGTTTGGACTCAACATTGCCACAGCCTGGAAACAATAATTATCCTCATTCCCTGCCTGCAACAGGAGTTTCGATGGTGGGCAAAGGCCTGTCACCACAACACGGGACAGCCATTCACCTTACCCACAGCCAGGCAGACAGTGACAACAGATGCATCAGATTATGCCTAGGGGGGTCCATATGGCAGGAAGATGTATTCAGGGTACATGGTTCGCAAGTCAAATGCATCTACATATTAATCAAAAAGAGATGCTAGCTGTTCAAAATGCCCTGACAGCCTTCAAGGATCTACTTCATCCAGGACAACTACTGATAAAGACGGACAATACTACAGTCATGTGGTACATAAACAAGCAGGGAGGCACACATTCCTACCCCCTCTGCAGACTAGCCATGAACTTGTGGGACACAGCATTGACTTACCAAGTACATCTGCAAGCACAATTCCTGCCAGGAAGGATGAATACTCTGGCAGACGAACTAAGCAGAAACCTAATGGATCCCCGCGAGTGGAAATTGGATCCACAAGTCTTCAGCATGATAACAAGGAACTGGGGATGCCCAGACATAGACCTATTTGCCTCCCCTCACAACTGCCAACTACAGAGATTCTGCACAAGGACTTATCACAAGCAAGCATGGAAAATGGATGCTGTATCTTTCAGCTGGAAAAACCTAACAGTATATGCCTTTCCCCCTCTGCCTCTCCTCCCCAAGGTACTCCTCAAGGTCAGACAAGAGAAGCCAAAAATGATTCTGATTGCACCAGACTGGCCCCGCCAGCACTGGTACCCAATCCTAAAGAGCTTGTCTCAGTGCCCAGCTTGGACATTACCTCAAATTCCTCACTTATTGACCCAACAAGACAGTCAGATGCTGCACAGCCAACTCAGGACCTTAAACCTGGCAGCATGGCGGATAATGTAGCCATTCAAGACGCACCTCTCTCCAAAGCAGTGATGGATGTTATTTTGGAGGCCGGGAGGCCTAGCACCAGAAAATCTTATGCAGAAAAATGGAAGAGATTCTGTGCTTGGAACCAGGCACAAGGTATTGACACGATTGTTCCAAATATTCCTCAGATTTTGCGATATTTAACTGAGATGCTGGATAAAGACCTTTTTTTTTCATCAATTAAAATTCATGCTTCTGCCATTTCAGCTCACTACAATACAGAACCACCTAATGTTAAGTTGTCAATCTCGCCTTCATTCTTGCTGGATGGGTCGGCTCTGACTCGGCCAGTACTAAAGCTCGAGAGCTAATTCCACCGGCTCGAGGCTCCCCTATATCCCACAATGCTAGGCGGTAACTACTCAGATCTCGTTTGCCGCTTAGCTGACAAGGTGCTTCTTCTACCGGCTCTGGCAGGTTAGTTAGTTTTCTTGTTCAGAAACTTCAATTTCAACCCATATCTTTTTCCATTTAGTATAATTTTTATTTAAAGTATTGCATTAGTTTAAATCGGGTCCCCTCTTGTGTTAGAATTCCCTTTTTATTCCCTTCTTAACATTTAGGCCTTTGGCCCTCTCCCTCTCCTTCCCCTAGTCCTTCAGTGTGACTGGATTATTTATTTTGGTTAAGGGTGTGTCTGTGTGTTGTGTTTGTGTTTTTCTTCACTCAGCTTTTAGGATGTCTAAAGACTCCAAGGTCTCAGGCTTCAAGAAGTGTGATTCGTGCTGTCAGAAAATGTCTCTGACAGATGGTCACACTTCTTGTGTATATTGCCTGGGACCTTTGCACCTGCAGGACTCATGTGCTGTGTGCCATGCATTCAGCCCTAGAGTCCTGCAGGAACGCAAAAATAAGTTGATTCTACGTGGCTTGTTAAAGCCTGAAGGCCCCCCGACCCAGTCTGCGTCGGGAAAGCCTTCTAAGACTTCCAGACCATCGGCTCCAGTTTGAGCCGTCCCCTGGAAGCATTAAAACGGCTTCGACATCGGCTCCGGCTGGAGCAGATGTTTCCAAATCTCATACCATCACCTCGGCTCTGGCTGGAGCCGAGGTTGACAAGACTCAGTTGGCTCCGATAGGCTTATCGGAGCCACCTTCAAAGAAGAGGTCTAGGTCTCCTGCCATCGGCTCCATCCATTCAGCTCCGGGATCCCCTCTTCTATCGGAACGGAGCCATAGGTCTCATTCCTCTCAGTCCTCCAGGCTGTCCGACCATGATTTACAAAGGGTGGTGAGTAGACTTCTCAAGTCCGAGGTACTGGCCCAAATGCTGCATAGCCCTACTCAACAGTCAGCGGCTATTTCCATCCCTGATTTTATTCCCCCTCCGACTCCTTTGAGTTCGGAGCCGGGGCTCATCGGAGCCGTGGCTGTCATTGCTTCGGAGCTGATACCTTCCCTTTTGGCTCCGTCGTCTGCTCCGATTTCCTCATTGGAGGGATCTCGGCGCCAAGCTTCCCTTGTCGGCTCCGAGGGGGCGAGTGGCATCGGACCCTTGTCCGACCCCGTTCTCCCTCTCGGAGCGTCGGCGCTGGTGAGTTCGGCTCCGACATCGGCCTCGGAGCCGTCCCTGTCGGTGTCGGGGGGGGTCCTTGTCTCCTCGGAGCGGGGACCTCCGGCCTTGCCTGATAGAGGCGCCTTCGAGGTCATGCGGAGCGTGCTAGACCCAGTGTCTACCCCACAGTCGGCTCCATCAGCTCCTCCCTCTTCAGTGCCTGCGGTGATTTCTACCCATCCCCTTGTATCAGACGGCAGAGAGCCAGCTCCTCAGGTTTCCCCATTGGGAATTTCCTCCTCTTCCGAGGCCTCTCCTGATCCGGTAGGAGAACCCCCTTGGAAGAGACAGTGCAAGAGGAAGCACATTGACTCCCTTGAGTCTATCACCTCTGACACTGACTTGGAGGAATCTGAAGGTTCCCCTCGGTCCCCCTCTGAGGATGTCTCCTTTGCTGACCTCCTTGAAATCCTGAAACAGAGGGGGAACTGGCCCGCCCTTAACCATTCAGAGGACAAGTCAGTTTACCTTGAGGCGTTTGGCTCTCGCCCTTCCACCTCCTGGTTGTCCCCTCCCTTTGACCCCCTTGTGGAAGTGGTGGTAAGGAAGGCTTGGACGGCCCCTGATTCAGTGGAACCTACCCCAAGGAGGCCGTCAAAATTTATTACTGCCCCTAAGGAGAAAGAGTTTGTGTCTAAAGGTGTCTCTGTTGATGCCATGGTGGTGGCCGCAGCCACTAAGAATGAGTTAGCCGATCCTTCGGTACCTGTCCATCCTCCTAATAAGGAGTCTAGGACCATGGACAGGTACGGTAAGCGGATGTTTTCATCAGCGACCTTTTCAATGCGGTTGCTGAACTACTTGTGTCACTTCACCCATCTCCAGACAGATTTGCTCAAAGATATGGGTGAGGCTATACAAGATCCAACAGCTGAGGGGTTCCAAGACAAAATGAACTCCCAGTTGGCAACTCTGAATTCGATTGTTAACTCCTCCATGCGGCTTATCTCATATGCTGCTGATGGGGCGAGTAGGGCCACAGGCACAGGTGTAGCTTTACGACGTCACGCCTGGATGTGGCTTTGCAATTTTGCAGACCCTTTCAAGGCGTCCTTCACCAATTCCCCCTTTGATGGCTCAACATTGTTTGGTCCTCAGGTGAAGGATACATTGACTAGGTGCGAGGTGGAAGGTAAGAATCTCTCTACCATGGGAGTCCGTTTTTCTACCCCTTCTAGACCTTATCCAAAAGGTCAGAGGGGAGGAAAAATGTGGTTCCGCAAACCTCAGGGAGTCTCATCTGACGCACAAGGTCGATTCCCCTCTAGAGGCAGAGGGGGGAATAACAATAGATGCCGCCCTAGAGGCAGAGGAGGTCCGCAAAACCAGGGTAGCAGAGAAACTTTCTCTGATAAACCCTTTCAGCATCCCTGAGGAGCTGCCCGGCTTTCCACCTTCGGAGGCAGTCGGGGGAAGATTATCACTGTACCCAAAAGCCTGGCTTCCCCTCACCCAAGACAAATGGGTACAGTCAATCATATCCGAGGGTTACAAAATTCCCTTTATTCACATCCCATCTCAACCCAAAGGATCCCTTCCAGACGTTCCACCCAGTCTAAGGGAATAAGCAGCACTAGAAATATCAAAGCTGCTATCAAAAAGAGCTATCCAATCAGTCCCAGCAGACCAGCAAGGATCCGGAATCTACTCCAAATTCTTTTTGGTACCAAAAAAAACAGGGGACTGGAGACCTATACTGGATCTCAGCAAGTTAAACAATTCTATCAAAAAAAACAAAATTCCAGATGGTCACACTACTACAGTCCATTCTACCCTTCCTGGGTCAGGACAATTGGATGTGCTCGATAGACCTTCAGGATGCGTACTACCATATCAAAATGCACAGACGCTCCAGGAGGTTTCTCCGCTTCAGGCTGGGAGCCAGTCACTACCAGTTCAGAGCCCTGCCCTTTGGTCTCACTACAACCCCCCCCCCCCCGAGTACCAAATGCATGGCAGTGGTCGCGGCTCACTTGAGACGTCAAGGATTCCAAGTGTTTCCATATTTAGACGACTGGCTCCTTACCGCCACCACCAGACATCAACTGCTTCTATCCAGAGACTTCACCATCCAAACTTGCCAAGCTCTATGCATTTCAGTAAATTTCGAAAAATCTGCCTTGTCGCCTTGTCAATCTATTACCTTTATAGGCGCCACCTTAGACACACTCAATCTTTCCGCCAGACTTACAGAGCAAAGAGTGTTAGATAACAAGTTTACCTTCTATTACAATGCAACAAGGTCAAAGCCGGGGTAGTCTTGAAGGTATTAGGACTCATGGCAGCTACTATCACCCTTCTCCCCTTAGCTTGTTTCCACATGAGGATCCTCCAATGGATGCTGTTTACTCAATGGTCCTTCCAACAGCTCCCGATGTCTCACATCATATTAATAACTCAATCATGCAAGAATCACCTGTCTTGGTGGATCACATCACCTCAAGTTCTCCAGGGCAGACCTTTCATTCCCCCCCCCCCAGTCGCCATGGTGACAACGGACGCCTCCCTGATCGGGTGGTGGGGGGGCATTATCAGGGCAGGACAGTCCAGGGCACGTGGCAACCTTTCGAGTGCCACTTGCACATAAATGTCTTAGAGATGAGAGCAGTGCTTTTAGCGTTGCAAGCCCTTCAGGACTCTCTTCCCACAGGGACTATTGCAATTCAGACAGACAACATGTCCGTAGTGTGGTACATCAACAAACAGGGCGGAACCAGAGCCTACCCCTTATGTCGAGAGGCACTCAGACTTTGGCAGTGGGCGATTTCTTCTCAGCATTTTCTGATAGCAATGCACATTCCCGGGAAGTCCAACATGATTGCGGACAAGTTGAGCAGGGCCATTCTCATGCCCCACGAGTGGTCTCTAAAGAAATCAGTGCTGGAAGAAGTCTTCCAAAGATGGGGCCAGCCTTGCTGCGATCTTTTTGCTACTCCCCGAAACAGCAAGTGTCACGACTTCTTCACTTTCTTCCCGTTACCAGGCCATCCCACCAGAGACGCTCTAGTCCACGATTGGCCCTGGGGACTTCTGTATGCTTTTCCCCCTTTTCCACTGATATCTCAATTCAGAAAGCTATCGCCTTGAGAGTTACAATGATCCTCATTGCCCCTTACTGGCCTCGACAGATATGGTTTCCGTTCCTCCATCATTACCTGTTAGAGCAGCCTTGGCATCTGCACCCGGTGCCAGATCTGTTGACCCACCAGTCGGGCCAGCTGCACCACTCCCTTCATTCTCTCAACCTCACAGCGTGGTTTCTCCAATTCCTACCCTAGCCAGGCTTCCCTTAATCTCTCATTCGGTCCGAAACATCCTGATAGTCTCTCACAAATCTTCTACCAGGAAGATTTATAATAGTAAGTGGAAGCGTTTTTCCTTCTGGGCAGCATCGAAAAATATAGACCCCTTCACTGCACCTATCCAGTCTATCCTAGACTTTCTGGCAGAGCTCTTTCATTTAGGCTCTTCTTCATCTACCATTAGAGTACAACTAGCTGCTATATCTAATTTTCATGTAGGTGTCTTAGACTCCAGTATCATGTCCCATAAGCTCTGCAAAGCCTTTTTAAGAGGTGTTTTTCTGCTCAAGCCCCCAACCAAAGATCCCCCACCTCAATGGGACTTGAATTTGGTTCTGGCATCCTTGATTCCCTCCCCCCTTCGAACCAGTGGCTTCATGCCCTCTTAAGTTGCTCTCATGGAAAACACTTTTTCTAGTAGCCATAACTTCAGCTAGAAGGGTATCTGAACTTCATGCTCTGTGCAGTCGTCCTCCTTACTTAGTTTTCCACAAAGATAGGGTGTCCCTCCGGACTAATCCGTCCTTCTTAACTAAGGTTTCCTCTGAGACAAACCTGAACCAAACGATTGATCTCCCCGTCTTCTTCCCTGACTATTCCAATAGGTTGGAACAAAAGTTACATTTTCTAGATGTTCACCGCCAACTTAGATATTATTTAGACAGAACTAAACAGTTCAGGAAATCTGATCAGCTTTTCCTGTCTTATGTGGAAGGGAAATTGGGCCTTCCATTTACTAAAGTGTCCCTTTCAAGATGGCTTACCTCTATAATTACCTTCATCTATGAAATCAGACATCAAAAACTGCCTTCCAGACCTAGAGCTCATTCAACTAATTAGCTACATCTGTAGCTTTTCAGGACAGGCTGCCAATAGATTCCATTTGTGCAGCAGCCACTTGGGCTTCTCCTCATACCTTCATTTTACATTACAAATTGGATATGGCCTCCAGAAACCGTGCCAACTTTGGTTCCACTGTTCTCAAGAGTCTGTTCCGATAGGCCACCTGGAATAAGGTGCTAGGGACGCGGTCCCATCCAGCAAGAATGAAGGCGAGATTGACAACTTAACATTAAGAAGTTATGTACCTACCATAACGTTCCATGTTAGTTGTCTTCTTCTCGCCTTCTTTCTTGCGTCCCACCCTCCTTCCCCCTAGCCTGGACAGACCGATAGGAAATTTTGGGATCTTCCTTTGGAGTTTCCCTTCCCACATGTTCTACCACCTCTATTCCCCCTTTTATGTTTGTGGTAGCTTGCATTCAGGTTTATATAGAGGTGGCTTCTTTTTTCTCCATACTGTGGAGACCAGAACTGCTTGGTTTAGCTATTAAACGAGATCTGAGTAGTTACCGCCTAGCTTTGTGGGATATAGGGGAACCACAAGCCGGTGGAATTAGCTCTCAAGCTTTAGTATTGGCCGAGTCGGAGACGAGGATCGGCTCCGAACCCATCCAGCAAGAAAGAAGGCGAGAAGAAGACAACTAACATGGAACGTTATGATAGGTACATAACTTCTTATTTTTTCTCATCCATTACTAAGGCAGTACTTCAGAGGGGCCAAAAACATAAGACCTCCAAGGAGAGCACCAGTACCTGCAAGGGACCTCAAGTATGTCTTGGAAAAACTCACACTGCCTCCGTTTGAGCCAGCCTGTGCAGCTGATATAAAATTCTTATCCTGGAAAACAGCTCTACTCCTAGCAATAACCTCCGCTAGATGAGTCTCAGAGTTACAGGCAGTCATGGCTGTGGAACCTTTTATCATTTTCCATCCTGACAGGGTTTCTCTGAGGACAAACCCTACATTTATGCCTAAGGTAGTGTCCATTGTGGCCCTTAACCAAACAATTCATTTGCCTACCTTTTATCCAAACCTACAGAATAAGGGTGAGAGACTTCTGCATTCTTTGGACATTCACAGGCAGCTACGCTTCTACTTGGACAGAATCAAAGCTTTCAGAAAGACTGAACAACTTCTAGTGGCATATGCTGCAGGGTCACAAGGAAAGATTATCTCAAAGCAGACTATTTCAAAGTGGATAGGGCACTGCATTCATTTCTGCTGTTCACAGCATGGCAAATCAGTGCCTAAGGATATTAGGCCACATTCAACCAGAGCAGCAGCCTTCTTCAGAGGAGTACCAACCAAAGACATCTTAGAGGCTGCAACTTGGAGATCAGTGCACACTTTTACAAAGCACTATCACTTACCTCTCTACTCTAAATCCAGGGCAGGCTTTGCCACTGCTGTTCTGCAGAGCCTCATAGCCTCTCCTAATCCTATTTAGCACCAGCCTCCCAACCTTAGCTTTGGGATTCAGCCCAATTGTAATGACTGCAACAGTGAAACACGATGAACATAGTACAGTTGTATACCTACCATAAATGTAGATGTTCGAGTGTATTCACTGTTGCCGTCCAGGTTACCCTCCCACCATCCCCCTTTTCCTTTGCTGGGACTTATCTGTACTTCTCTGTTCTATACAACCTATGTGGTGCATTTGCTTGTAGATGAAGGAAAAGTTGTTTTTTGTGTTTACATGCTTATTGGCATAATTTAGCTTACCATTTTAGGGGCACCTGACATCTGGGACAAGAAAAACTGAAGAAAATGGCGTCGGCTGCATCTTTTATACCCCTAGCACACTGACGTCAGGGAGGAGGTGACAGCAACCAACACTGGGCGTAGACTTTGGAACTCAGGCCGACTGTGGGTAGCCTGCCAGCAGGATAACCCAACTGTAATGACTGCAACAGTGAATGCACTCGAACACCTACATTTATGGTAGGTACACAACTGTACTTTGTGTACACTTACCATAAATGTAAATGTTAGGAGTGTATTCACTGTTGCAGTCCTAGTTTTCCTCCCTCCATCCCCCTTTCTTCTCTTTCCTTACAAGGGCCATATTGGTATTTACTTTCTACTGGTGGGGTTCTTCCACCAGAACCTGGCTCCTACTTGGGGGCTCCTGAAAGGTTAGGGCAAGAAAAACTGATGTAATGGCATCGGCTGCCTTACTTTATACTACTGACGACCTGGCATCAGTCCTGAAGCGACAGCAACCGACGCAGAAATACTAAGCCTCTGGTATTCGGGCCGGCCGAGGGCTACCCTGTCAGGGATAACCCAAATGTGATGACTGCAACAGTGAATACACTCGAACATCTACATTTATGGTAAATGTACACAACTGCAATTTCTGATGGGTGTCATCAGCCAGGGTTCCAGTGCATAGCCTGCACCCCCCCCCAGTATATACCCCTGTGAGATATGACCCCTAGCAAACATCTGATACAGTTGGGAGGTGTGCCAGATATGTGAGTTGTGGTAACTGCCAGGGGTTGCCAGCATATGTTCAAGATGATTCCATTGGCATTACACACAAATTGGCAGTTGATAGAGTGGTTGCTCTTTCTGTTAATGTGGAGCCTACCCTTTTACCTAAGTGGTACCTTAATTTCTACATGAGTGCAATCTATGGCATCCATTACTTCAAAGTAGTGCACTATCCGGTAGAACTGTTGCATATTTATGGCCCTGTCCTCAAAGCTTCGGGATAAATATATATGCATACTGGCATGTTGGAGCATAGCATCCAGGAATTGGTGGAGGAGCCTGCATATGCTGATGCTTGTGACACCCCCAGCATGCCTGTTGGTCTCTGAAAGGTACCTGTAGCTAAGATTCTAAAGGCTACACATACCTTTTTCTCCACTGGGATGGGTTCCCCTCAGTTGGCTCTGGCTCTGGGTTGAGGACGACAGAAGTTGCAGAGTTCCTGTAGTGTGTTCCTGTCCTCCCTGTAGCGCTCTACAATTTCCATGTTATGCAGGTTGTGAAAAGTTAAACAAGGCTTGAAAACTCTTATCCTTCTTGGCCTAGGCCTATTGGCAGGAGCAGCATTGGCTTCAGCCTGTAGCACATCCAAATGGATTAAAGCAGCAGCAGCCCTTAACATTCTGATCATGTAGACATTCCATGTCTGTACTCCAGAAGGCTTTAAATCCACAGGAAAAACCAGCACAGAGTTGAATAGCTCCACCGTGTGGGCTAGTTGACCAGTTCAGGTTTTATGCCATAATTAGTATCTATGAAGCACATCTGCTGCTTAACTAACAGAAAAGGAAAAAGAGGAGAACAAAAGGGGCAAACAGTTGAAAAATCAATATATGACATACACACCAGAAAATGATGGCTTTAGCCCTCTTGGCCACAGCAATAGCTTTGCAGCAAAGAACTGAGCTCATTCCTCAAACAACCAACTGCAACAGAATGTACACTGATATCAAACCATAAACTGTTATTTGTACATTTATTATATTTGGATGTAGTGCACTTAGTGATCACACAGCCTGTTATGATTATTGTTTGCAAATATACAGCTGTGTCTTAACTTTCTGTGTTTGTTGGTCATTTTTTAGTTGTCTGACAAGTACTCTGAGATATGCACTGTGACCCATTCTGTATCATTGGCCTTAAAGTGTGTGAGGATAGTGGAGATTATATCATATGCAGTTGGCAACAAACGAAGGGCAGGTTGGATGCCAAGAAACATGACCTGTGAATTGTGTGCTGCTTACTTACATGTCCAACCTTACATCTAACACTTTCTAGATCTAACCTGACACACCTAGTGGAAGTAAGGCAGCTTGCAGTGGTGTTGTGTTTTCCTTCTCCCAAACAGTAATCACTCACAGTTGCAATCCATTAATAATCTTTACCCCATGTAAAAAGGCAACCTGATGGTGAGGAGAGTTGTATATGTTTGGAAGCCTGCAAAAATGCTTTTTCTTCGGGATATATCTGTACAGAGGAGTACTGAACTGCAGCTGGTGTGCTTCCATTTTGTCACCTACATACTGCATATGCTGGAACGTGTTTAAGGATAATGTGAAGCAAAGGCTTTTACACTTTTTATGTTTGCATTAGTTAGAAGTGTACTGATTGTATGGGTATGTTTGTCACGCCATTTCAGAGGTATACATGATTGCCAATGATTCTCAGCTAGAGCGTCTTCTGTGTGGAGACATGCGTGAATGGGCATACCTTTGTTGAAGGTTGTGCATCAGGGCTGGTAACTCGGCACGTAAAAATCAACTACCAATCATTAGCAGACCGGAGTTCCGCTGTGGCGACCCCTAACTGGGAAAAGCTGAAAGACACGACAACAACAACATGATTGCCAATACATGAAAATGGAATGGTGTGTGATAAATATATTACCAATGTTTCAGGGACAGGTCATCGATAGTACTTTTAGCATTTCAAAGATGATTTGTTAGCAAAATGGGTCGTTTGCCTATTCTTTTGTGGAGGGGGTGGTGAGCAAAGGGGAGTTACTGTTATGACACAAACAAGGACATGTTGCTCTTGTTAATTTCCTTGTTTTGCATCTTGCTTGTTGTCAGTATTTTGCATCTGTAAACTGTTTGTTTCTCCTGTGGGTAATATTGACTGGGTACCTTTTCTGTTTTATCTGGAAACAGTTTTGTAGTTATGTGATACTTACGTCTATTATACTTCTGTTGTCTTTTAGGGACACCTACGTGTATGCCACCTAGGCGTCTCAATCCATGGAGACCCCCCTTCACCGATACTGAGAACCACTTTATTTTAGATGGGTTTAAGTAACATGGTGCTTTTCTCCTAGAAAGGGGGACAGGGAGATATGGCACATAGGGTGTGAATATGGCAGTAGATAGTCCATGATGTAAATGCTGTGGGTGGCCATGGCAGGACATAGGAATAGGTGCACTACAGGACCACTGACATGACCATATCTGCACAGAGGAGAGCAGCTGCAGTGGGCCGTGACCAGATGCTACCTCTTGCTTAAATTCTTTCAGGACCGTCTGGACTACAGCGGAGTAGGTCTTCTGCAGATGGTAAGCAAAATATTTTTCTCAGTACTGCTGAGCAATTTAAAGAAATACTGTAGTGTGTGATTTTGATTTCAGGCCTGTTGTGTATTGCTGTAATGTCTGTGTTTTTTGCTTTTTATCACAAGTGATTATGACAGTGGGAATATGGGCCCTGTATCACCTGATATCAGTGTATCAGCAGACTCTGATGATGGCCAAACTGAGGCACAGTTGGGGGTGCAGAGGTTGAATCTGACAAAGGTGTTACCATACAGCTGTCCCCTGCATTTCTGTCGGACAAAGCCAGTAGACCTACACCTACCCAGTCCACTGAGGCCACAGGTAATGGACAGGTGAAAGGCGAGGATATTGATCAGGGAATTGTGGCTTCTGCAGCATCCCTGCCTGTTGAGTCTGGCCGTAGCCACAATGTGGGTGGGGTGGGGTGCTTGGAAGGGGGCTTGCTGTCTGTCCTCCACCTCTTACAGGTGTTTTTTCCCGTGCCACTCCGTGTATGTTTAGGGCCATCATGGAAGCACAGGTGTGTTCCCATAGGTGCTCCAGACAAATGCTCAGGATTGTGCATGTGGCACAGTCTTAACATGCATGACTGCCTCCACCGTGTTGCCGATTCACTGGATTGGATGAATGGCACATTGGAAAGAGGGGTGTCTGTGATGGACCGAGGGGTGTCTGTCATGTAACAAGCAGCGTTTGTGAAAGAGCATCTGCTGAGAGGGGAACATCATCCTTGTGGGTGTAGGTCACCCTCATTATCTGCTGTCAGCCAATGTGGCCATGCCTGATCACACTTCCTTAGTGTGGCAGTACTTCCACTGCTGCATCAGTAAGTGTGCTGTCCACACCCATACTTGGCAGGCCATGCGGTTATGGTCCTGGGCATCTCCATGCTGGGGGCTTGTCCAGCAGACATCAGTTATGTTCAGGTAGCAGCACTGCATCTGACTTGGATGTGGAGGTGCCAGTGCAACTTCTGTCAGAGACAGTTCTTGGGGTCGAGGGCACCAGTAATGACCTGCCACCTCTACCATGCACAGCTCACACCTGTCCAACATACCAAGACATAGAGCCAGCACAGAGCTTGGCTGTGTTCAGGCAGACATTCGCGCACCAATTTCACCTGAAGGACCCCCAACAGACACACACAACAGTTACACATTTTGTATCACCGGCCATTTGTTGGTTTATGCACATCTGCTGCCTTCTGTTTCTTACACGCACTCACTGACCTTTTATGTCAGCCTAGGCTTCCTGCCCCCACACAACACCCTGTGCAAGTGATAACTCTGCCATATTCCTGTTTTCTGTTTATTGGATTCAGGGGTAGAAAATCTTTGTGTCTGATGCTCAGAGTACAGAGCTAACTTTGTGCTTAGTATATCTGCATTTGTGGTGTTGAACTGGAAATTGTACCTTTGACTTATATTGGCCTTGGAAAGTTAGACAGTTGATAGCATGCATATTTCACAACTTTATAGCAAATGCTCTTGTGAGGTTTGTGATGTCAGAAACTGCAATGTGTATAGTTGCTTTCTAACTTCTATCTGTAATGATTTTCCAGTACAAGCATATGGTGCACATCATAAGTCACGCCAGCATATTCTGATCTTAGGATTGTATGACAGCACTATAGACAAACCTCATCAGAACAGTAATACAGTATAATGCTCTCTTTTGCATGTACCTCACCAGACATATGCAGCAGCTAGAGAGACCACAGGGCTTTCTCAGCAAGGTAACACAGCCCACAAACCATGCCATGATGTATGTGGATAGATTAAAAGCCACGTCACTGTAATCTGCCTGTTAATAGGATAAGGTGACGTCTGCTTAGCCTCTAGGCCAGTGTCTGACTGTGCCATGGTGGGATGACTTCATATCCCAAAATCTGATATAGCTGATGACATCAGCAATGTCTGTCGAGAATATGATGATAACAGTGTCCCACATGCTGTTCTGAAAGGTTTTCTGTAATGTCAAGCAAGTGTTCACACACACAGCTGACTGCAGTGAGAATAGAACCCTTGCCTGTTTAACAACACTGACTGTGGAAGTCAGTATTTTAAGCAAGCAGCATAGCACAAGTCCGACTTGGAGTGTCGCAGACAGCACTTTATAGATGATGACATCAGTGTCCATTGAGAATAAAACGATGTCACACCTGCAGGTGTAAAATGCTTTCTGTAATGTTAAGGAAGGGCTGTCTCACACATACATCCAGTTGACTGTAGTGAGAATAGAATCCCTACCCAAGTATGCAGACTACAGAACACAGTACTTAATGCAAGCTTCATGGCACAAGTCTGACTTTTGCAAGACTGCAGCTGAACTTATAGGGCATGGCATCAGCAGGCCATGTGTGAGACAAGTTGTTGGCAGGTCTGCATAGGTTCATAGCTTCATACAAGGCTACTGCTGTAAAGGCCCTGGGTTCATAGGCGGTTACTAGGCTAATGGCCCTAGAGCCTTTTCAAGCCTAGCCAGGTTGTACCTTTGTTCTCTTATAGACCAGGACAGGTAGTCCATATTTGCAAAAGCATGATTAGCACTGGTTGCCCTTGTCTAAGAGTGACATAGGTGAAACTCCTGGGGTAAATTTATGATTTTGAATCTAGTTGTCCAAGTTGTACTTAAGTAGGGTCATTGAGGAGCTCAGTTTCATGTGAATTGGGAATTATTTCCATAGGAGTAGACATCTCTGGGAGACATATCTTGTCTCTCCAGCATGTTCTGTTGATATCACAGGCTAGGTTAAGGTCCTTAAAGCGAGTGAGTCTTGTCTTGTCCCAGTTGATTAGCAGAGGTGCAGCATTTCCATTAAGGCAGAGTTCAAGACTGCTGTGTAGGCCAGGCAGAGGTCTCCTCTCAGCAGTCTATATAATACAGAGTACATTGACTGGGCCTTCATTCTCTCCATGTATATCATGGGTTGAATTGCCTGGATTTTCTTGGTGAGAAACCTCTTGGGTATCTCCAGCTGTTGCAGGTGTCTGATGAGGTACATGCAAAAGGGAACATTGTACTCTGTTAGTGGTCTGATGAGGGACGAGCACAGTGGAGTTGTAACATCCTTAGTCTTGGATGCAATGCCCTTAATGTAAAAGGCCTTCCTTACTACTGTGGACACATGATGAACAAAGTTGAGATTGCTATCAACATGCATTCCCAAATCTCTCAAGTTTAAGCATGTGGCTTTGACAGTAATCAATGTGATGTTGTTAATCTTCATTCATTCATGATGGATGGGTCTCAGTTCTGTCCTCAGAACCGACTCAGCCGATATAACAAGCTCTCGCCAGCCAAAAACTCTCGAGCTAAGGTTTGCCATGGTGCCTCTCTCCTCAGATCTCGTTTGCCATGTAGAGTTTCAAGATGCGTCAGGCCAACTCTCAAGCCAAGTGTTTTGTTTTTCTCTTAATTTTTGCAAATTTAATTTTAAAATCCTTTATAGTCCTCCTATATCATAATAGTTTATAGTTAGTGATAGTTCCCTTCCTGTGTGAGTGAATTTTTCCTTCCTTTTTACCTTGCTGGTATTTCTTTGTACCATCGTTGGTACAGGCCCCACCCTTCCCCTTACCTTTGATAATTTAAATACCATTGTTGGTATTCGCTTTCCCCTTCCCTTTACTCCTTGGGTATACTTTCTACTTATTGTTGGTAAATTAAAAAAAAAATAAAATAAAAATCCTTCCTTTCTGTGTGTGTGTGTGTGTGTGTGTGTGTGTGTGTGTGTGTGTGTGTGTGTGTGCGTGTGTGTGTGCGTGTGTGTATACCTAGTCGTGAAAGGATATTTTATCTTATTAAATTACTGTTTGATTGTTGTCAACTGGATTTTTCCTGTTGGTTAACAAGAAGAGCACTACTGGTTTTAAAAAGTGTATAAATATGGCAGAAGATGCCAGACTCTGATGGGCATCTCTCCTAGGAGTACCACATTTGAAGGTTCAACCTCCGTGTGAGCTCTGTAAGGGCTTTAGTGCCCGCACCTTAGCTGAGCACAAGAACAAGTTAATCTTAAAGGGTCTCTTGAAAACCCCTTTCTTGGAGGTTTTATCTGAGGCAGAGAGGTCTCAACCCCTCCTAAAAAAGAGACAAACAAGAGGAGCCATTTTGTGCCATCGTCTCCTCATTCCCAGGAATCAAAAACTAGGTTCATAAGGAACTGAAACATGCCAAAATTACTACGACACCTACCTCAGCGCCGGAGTCTAAAAGTCCATCCACTGTGCCGTCCTTGACTACAGAACCGACAATCACTATTACTCCCACAGTACC
This sequence comes from Protopterus annectens, assembly GCF_019279795.1. Lineage (NCBI taxonomy): Eukaryota > Metazoa > Chordata > Ceratodontiformes > Protopteridae > Protopterus > Protopterus annectens. The sequence continues at coordinate 1,523,504,205 of NC_056743.1, read as the reverse complement.
GACCCCTTCCACGGTACCATAGACCCTCTCTGCACCAACAATAGCCCCTCCCTTAAAACTGGTCACTTCCCCCCATCATCACATCCTTCTGGTCTTCCGACCATGGTGCCGAAGGTCGAGACACTGACCAGGATCCGATATTCTCAGTCAATTTACCCCTTTGTTGGACAACAGCTAAGTCCATTCCTTGACCGGTCTGAATCTCCATCATGAATGTCAACCCGTTCCATCAGGAGCCTTTCAAAGCTTGATGTAGTGAGACTTGTGGAGCAGCTCCTAGTGGCCAGAGGCAACCCCTCCCACCAGGAGCCGAGGGTTTTTCTCCAGACTCCAACCTATGTTCCTCCTTCAACCTCCTCACAGGTCTTGGAGCCCTTGATACCAGTACCTATCCCGGTGACAGCTTCTTCGGTTCCACAGGTAGATCTTACCGTGGCTCCGGAACCTACCCTGTGGACCACGGCTCAGTTGGAACCGATCCACGCTCGAGACCGTTACCCCTAGTATGGCATTGATTTTTCTATGATGCAGTCTACGGTTCCGGTTGCTTTGGCAACTCAGAGTCCTCTTGTGGCTCCTTTCCTGGAGGCGGGCTCGTCGGTGTGAGGTGTGACCCTGGTTCCGAGGTTCTTTCCGAGGTTCTGGGCTACCATCCCTCTTCAGTTGAGCCTGCCGTCCAGGTTTTAGAGAGGGCACTCACCTCAGCAGGCTCCCAGTTGGCTCCTTCAGTGCCAGAATGTCACATATACCAGTCTTCTGGTTCACAGCTAACATAGTCCACAGCACTGGGACATAGGGCATGGGAGCAGCAAGATACCCTACTGCAGGGCACCCTCTTTTCAGAATCCTCTTCAGACATTCCCCCCTGAAGAGCCTCCCCGTAAGAGATTGTGCAAGAGGAAGCACATTGATTCTCCTGAGGAATTTCTCACCAAAGATGCAGATTACGATGAAGGGGAAGGGTCCCCACGGTCACCCCCCCCCCCCCGAGAATGTCTTCTTTGGAGACATACTGGAGATCCTGAAACAGAGGGGTGACTGGAAGCCCACCAACCCTTCCTCTGAGGAATCTTTATTCTTGCAGGCTTTCCATGCTCGACCCTCTACTTCCAGAGTGACCCCGTCTGTAGACGAGTTGGTCAAACTCTTCATGCAGTGCACCTGGAAGGCTCCTGACACTGTTGAGCCAATCCCCCAGAGACCAGACAAAATACTGTCCCTCCAGAGAATCAGCCCCATTGGTCCAAAGGCTTGGCAGTAGATGCTATGATGGTGGCAGTGGCCACAAGGAAAGAACTCGCAGACGAGAGTCCTGCTGTCCATCCTCCAAACAGGGAGTACCGGATGATGGACAGTCTAAGGAAGGGGGTTTACGCTTCAACAGCCTTTGACATACGGTCGTTGAACTCTTTGGCACATTTTACCTGCCTCCAGAGAGACCGGATCATGGAACTCTCAGGAACTTTAGCATGAGCAGTGTCTGATGAGGTACATGACAAAGTTGCTTCACAGCTTGCTACCCTGGAATCCATATCTAACTCGTCCATGCAGTTGATTGCATAATTGCACATACAACTGAAGGGGCAGCCAAAGCAACAGGTGCAGTTGTTGTCATGAGACATCACGCCTGGATGCGCGTGTGCAATTTTGCGGTCCCTTTCTAGTCATCTTTTGTCAGCGCCTCCCATTGATGCTTCCTTTCTCTTCAGTCCAGAAGTTAAAAGACACGCTAGCCAGGTGTGAGAAGGACGGCAAGACCCTATCTGCTGTAGGCATACATTTTGCCACTCCCCAACAATCCTACTCTAGGAATCGGAGGAGTGGAAAGATATGGTTCGGGAAATCCCAAGGGCCTTTTTGTGACACTTGTGGCGAGTTTCCCCGCCGGGGCAGGGGGGAACTCATCAGTAAGGTATTCTGCCGGAGACTTAGGGGTGTCCTCATAACCAGGGGTCCAGAGATTCCCTTTCTGGGTCCAGAGATTCCCTTTCTGGGCAGCCCTACCAGCACTCCTGAAGAGCAGCCCGATTGCTTGCCTCTAGAAGCACTGGGGGGACGAGTCTCTCTGCACCACTTAGCCTGGCTTTCCATAACAACAGATGCTTGGGTGCGGACGATAATTACCAGAAGTTATCACATTCCCTTCAATCTGTACCGGAGGCTGCAAAGGTGAATCCCCGACATTCCACCCAGTTAGAGGGATGCAGCAGCACAAGAAATTCGAAAGCTGCTCCAAAAAAGTCATCCAGACAATCCCAACAGACCAGATAAAAATCCCAGATTTTACTCCAGGTTCTTTTTAGTGCCAAAAAGACAGGGGACTGGAGGCCAATTTTGGACCTCCGCATCCTAAACAAGTTCGTCAGACCAAATTTCGGATGGTCATGGTTCAGTCTATCCTCCCATTTCTGGAAAGAGATGATTGAATGTGCTCAGTAGATCTTTAGGATGCGTATTACCATATAAAAATGGACAAATGCACCAGAAGATATCTCCACTTCCGGCTGGGAGCCAATCACTGCCAGTTTTGAGCACAGCCCTTTAGTCTCTCCACAGCCCCCAGAGTGTTCACCAAATGTATGGCAGTAGTAACAGCTCACTTGAGACTGCAACGATTCCGGGTGTTTCCATAGCTGGATGATTGGCTTTTTACTGCCCCCACCAAGCATCTACTGCTTCTCGCCTTGCACTACACACTACAGCTAGCACGATTCTCCGGGATCTCAGTAAATGAAGAGAAGTCAAACTAGTACCTACTCAAAGCCTAGAATTCATAGGAGCAAAATTTGACACAAGGTCTTGCCTAGTCGCCCTTCCTTTTCACAGGCTTCAGAGAATAAGATCTCAAATCTGAGTGATACTCTCTCAGAATAAAGTCCCAGCTCATTCAGTCCTTCAACTGCTGGGTTCAGTGGCAGCAGCGATTACTGTAGTTCCCCTAGCAAGACTTCATATGAGATTACTACAATGGTTCCTAGCATTACAGTGTTCCCTATTGACACATCCCATGTCCTACCCAATCCACATAATGAACCACTGCAAGCAACATCTGAATTGTTGGATGAAGCCAAAAGTGGAATTATGGAGTCGTCCCTTCTCACCCTAGTGACCACGGACTTGTCCCTGATGGGTTGGGCATTTTCAGGGAAAGGCGGTCCAAGGCACTTTGTCCCCCTTAGAGCCCAGTTTGCATATCAGTGTCCTAGAACTGAGGGTGGTGCTTTAGGTGTTGCAAGCATTCCAGTCTGCCCTCCCATTGGGGCATTTGTTATCCAGTCGGACAACATATCAGTCGTGTGGTATATCAACAAACAGAGGGGAACCAGATCCTGCCCGTTGTGTCGGGAAGTCATGAGAGATGGGAATGGACGATAGCCAACCGTTTTCTGGTTGCAACTCACATTCCTGGGTATTCCAGCATGACTGCAGACAAGCTGAGCAGATGCTTTCTCCTGCCTCACAGGTGGTCCCTCAATCCATAAATAGAGACTGAGATTTTCCTTCGCTGGGGTCAGCCTTGCTGCAATCTATTCGCTTCTCCCACCAACCGAAAGTGCAGCAGCTACTTTGCCCTAATCCCCCTCAGGGGAGTCCCCGAGGGATGCTTTAGTACATGATTGGCCCCAGGACTGCTGTATGCCTTTCCTCTGATTCCACAGTTTCTAATGAAAGTACTTCGGTTGAGAAGCAAAGTAATCCTCATTGCACCCTATTGGCCCAAGTCTGGTTCCCTTTCCTTTGGCCTCACCTGGTTCACTGACCATGGACTCTGGATCCAACTCCAGGATTATTGTCGCATCCTCAGGGCTTGATACACCCAAACCTATCTGCCTCAAGCTGACAGCTTGGTACCTCCACTTCCAGTAATTGCCAGGCAAAATAACCTATCTTCCCCGTATGAAAAATGCTTGTGGCTTACCATAAACCGTCCACCAGAAAAATTTATTATAGTAAATGGAACAGATTTGTTTTTTGGTCTTGAGAAAAAGGACTGGACCCCTTTTCAGTTCCAAGTAATTTGGTGTTGGAGTATTTATCAAACTTAATCCATTCAGGAGCATCAGCTTCTACGGTCCGGGTCCATTTAGCAGCTATCTCAAACTTTCATAACAGTTTCCAAGATTCCTCTTTAATAGCTCACCGTCTCTGTAAACTTTCTTGAAAGAAGTCATACATATAAAACCGCCCTTCAAAGAGCTCATTGAACCTTGGAATTTAACTATGGTACTACAAACATTGACTCGTCATCTCTTTGAGCCTGCTGCCACTTGCGATATAAAATTTTTATGTTGGAAGACGTTTATTCTTGGTAGCCATTACCTCGGCGAGAAGAATTTCAGAATTACAGGTCTTGTGTGTAAAACATCCTTACATAGTTTTCCACAAAGAAAGAGCATCTCTTCAGACTAAACCCTCCTTTCTACCCAAGGTTGTCTAGGAGTTCAATATTAATTAATCCATCGACCTGCCAGTTTTCTTCCCAAATTTTTCTAATAAAGGAGAATATTGTTTGCATTTATTGGATGTACATAGACAATTATTTCTACTTAGGCAGGACTAAATCCTTCTGAAAGTCTGACCAGTTATTTCTGTCTTTTTCAGGATCCAAGTTGGGAAAATCTGTTTCCAAAGTCACATTGGCAAAATGGCTGAGAGACTGCATCTCTTTTTTTTCTGTCAGCAGAACAAAATGCATTTAACAACTAAAGTCAAGGCGCATTCAACCAGATCAGTTGCTACTTCGGTGGTCTTTCATTCCAGAAGTTCTATGGATTACATTTGTGCAGCAGCCACTTGGACTACCCCTCATACCTGTATCACTCATTACAAATTGGACTTGGTCTCTGGGGAACATCATCCTTTGGCTAATAGGGTGCTCAGGAATATCCTTCCATAGGGCCTCCCAGGACATAAAGTAGCTAGGGACTCTGTCCCAGCCATCATGAATGAATGAAGATTCACATCATCAGATAAAGAAATTGTTACCATAATGTACCATCTGTATTGTTGATCTTCATGCATTCTTGACATCCCACCCTCCTACACCCTCCGAAAGACTCCTGGTGGTTCGGATTTGGTCCTGGTTACATGATAGGGCATTTGGTCAGACAAAGCCTCCGTTTTCTTTTCCTTACAGGCAAACTCAATCTGAGGAGATGAGGAGAGGGGCACTATGGAAAAACTTAGTTCGAGAGTTTTTGGCTGGTGGGAGCATGTTATATCGGTAGAGTCGGTTCCGAGGATGGAACTGAGACCTATCCATCATGAATAAATGAAGATCAACAACACAGATGAACATTATGGTAAGAACATAACTTCTTTTTTTATGTATGTAAGCCCATTTTGTAGTATGTTGACATTGTTTGGGGATTCAGTAATTACACCCAGTTTGCAGTCGTCAGCAAACTTGGTGAGCCACATGCCATCTGTTTTCACCTGAATTTGTGAGAAATAGATTCCAAACAGTAGCAGGCCCAGCAACAGACCTTGTGGAACACCACTGGTAACAGATCTGCTGATCCTCACTGAAGACACAGATTTCGATGAGGAGGAAGGATCCCCTCGGTCACCCTCTGAGGTATCCTTTGGCAATATCCTCAAAGTCCTGAAACAGAGAGGTGACTGGCAGTCCTCTAATCCGAACTCTGAGGAATCTGTGTTCCTGCAGGCCTATAGCACTCAGCCCCCTACCTCCTGGGTTACTCCACCTGCCGATTAACTTGTCCTGCTCATCGTGCAGCATGCTTGGAATGCTCCTGATACAGTCAAAGCTATTCCCCGGAGGCCAGATAAGATCTTGGCCCTCCTGCTTCGGATCCCCATTGGTCCAAAGGTCTTCCTGTGGATGCTTTAGTGGTGGCGGCCACAACAAAAAAGGATCTGGCAGAAGAAAGCCAGACTGTCCATCCGCCTAACAAAGAGTCCCCGGCCCTGGACAGGATGGAGAAGCGCACCTTTGCTTCAGCGACCTTTGCTATCAGGTCCCTGAATTGTATGGCACATTTCACCAGGCTTCAAAGGGATCTGGTTTCTGAGCTCTCTGAAACCTTGGCTGGTGCCGTGTCTGATGAGGTCTGTGACAAAGTGGCCTCTCAGCTGACCACCATTGAATTTATATCTAACTCCTCTATGCGACTGATATCTCACGCATCAGAAGGAACAGCTAGAGCAGCGGGTTCAGCTGCGGTCTTGAGACGACACGCCTGGATGCGCTTGTGCAACTTCATAGAACCCTTTAAGTCTTCTTTTCTTAATGCCCCCATTGAGCCCTCCTTGTTGTTTGGGCCCAAAGTTAAAAGCACACTGGCCAGATGTGAACAGGACGGTAAGACCCTTTCTGCTGTAGGTGTCCATTATTCTTCCCCTCAATGTGCTTTCTCCCGAAACCAAAAGAGTGGGAAGATATGGTTCAAGAAATCTCAGGGTCCTTTCCGTGACACACAGGCCAAGTTCTCCCTCAGAGGCAGAGGGGGAAACTCACAGGGAAGACGTTCCTTTCAGGGCAGAGGGGGACCGTGTTACCAGGGTTCCAGGGATTCTTTCCCTGGTCAATCCTACCAGCGCTCCTCAAGAGCGGCCCAACTCCTTTCCTCTGGAGGTGGTTGGGGGACGTTTCTCCTTGTACCCTTTTGCCTGACTAACCATCACCACCGATTCTTGGGTACAAAGGATCATAACCAGAGGATGTTATGTGGTCCTATCTCGCCTACATTCTTTACTCACGGGTTTGGAGCCGAGAATCGGCCAGGACTCGGCCAACTTATTTCTCTAGCACGATGTCTCTAATTGACTGGGCTAACCCAGTATCCCAAGATGCACCTTGCCCTAGCCCCAGATCTCATTTGCCGCTCGTAGAGTTAGGACGTGGTCTCGCTTGGCTGTGGCTAAGTACCCTTTTTCAAAACCTTTCCTAAGTCTTTAGCAGTCTATTTCTCGTAAAAAGCTATTTTAATAGCTAGTTTTTCATTGTGAGTGTACTGTGTAAGCGAGTAGTGTTTTTTTTTGTGGTATCCCTCTGTTTTGGCGGGCTAGGCCCGTTTAAATTAGAGGACCTAGTCCTCTCCTGTATTGTTTTTGTGTAAACTTGTGTTTTTGTTTGGTCGGTAGTTAGATTTCCTTGCTGCACCAAAGAAACGTTTAATTTAGAGTTTCCTTGGTTGTTTGTGGTTTGGTTTTTCCCGCCTTCCTCTTGTGTCTGTCGTCAGTTGAGTGGGTGCTGTGAACTACTATGTCTAAAGAGCAGAAAGTGCATAAACCCTCTGGGTTTAAAAAATGCTCAAAATGTGGCTACAAGATGTCCATTACAGATGGGCACTCTATCTGTGTTTGTCTTGGTGCTATTCACCTGCAAGAGTCCTGCAGTTTTTGCCACGCTTTTAGCCTGAGGGTATTGCAGGAAAGAAAAAATAAGTTGATTTTGAAGGGCCTGGTTAAACTTTCTTTTGAGGAGTCCTTAGACTCTTCTTCTAGTACTAAGTCTAAGACTTCCAAGGCCAAGAAAAGATCTCCGGCTCCATCTGTCTCATCGGAGCCCCTGGAGAAGGTTTCAAAAGTGGATACTGCCTCCTCGGCTCCATCCTCCTCGGGGCCGCAGGAGGTATCTGTTGTACTGGAGTCGACCTCGGCCCCGATATTATTGGAGCCTATTCGGAGCCGGTCACCCAGTGTTAGGCCTGAGTCTCCGGGTAGGAGATCCTGATCTCCTTCTATTTCCTCCAAATCCTCTAGGCTGTCTGATTTGGATGTGGATAGGGTGGTCCAGAGGCTCCTGCAGTCACCGATGTTAGCAAAATTGTTCTCGGCTCCGGCCCAGTTGGCTCCGGAGCCAGTCCCTATTCTTGTACCGATGATTCCTCCTCCGAGCACCCCTGTGTCATCGGAGCTGGAGTGCTCTGTGCCAAGTGATGTTCTCGTGTCGGCTCCGATACCCTTTGCGAGTGTATCGGAGCCGACGTCAGCTCCAACCATGTCGGTTCCGTCCTCTGGTTTCGGTACTTGGGTTTCCTCAGTCAGACCCGAGGGCGATACCTCAGGACTCTTGTCGGTTCCGAGCCTTCCTCTCGATGCATCGGCTCGGGGAACCCCGGCTCCGGTTGTGGTCTCGGAGACGGGTCGGTCCTCTAATTCGGGGGGACCTGCCTTTGAGGCCATGAGGAGCGCACTGACCAGATCGTCAGTTACATCACCCGGATCGGTCACTCCTTCCCCCTACACCCCGGCTAGAGCCTCTGACACACCCCTGTCCATGGATGGCGGAGCCCGAAGGTCTGAGGATAACCCCATGAGCGGTCCCCAACTTTCTGAGGGCCCCTCAGTTTCGCTGCCTGAGGAGCCCCCTAGAAAGAAGTTGTGCAAGAGGAAGCACATAGATTCCCAGGACGAGTCCCTCACTTCCGATACCAACCTCGAGGAGTCAGAGGGGTCCCCTAAGTCATCCTCCGATGATGTCTCTTTCTCCAACATCCTGGAGATCTTGAGGCAGAGAGGCGACTGGCCTTCCAAGACCCCCTCTGAGGAGGAGTCTGTATTCCTCAAGGCCTTCGGAGCTCAACCCTCCGCCTCCTGGGTGTCTCCACCCTTCGATGAACTCCTGGATTTGATTTGTCAAAGGGTGTGGGAGACCCCTGATTCCGTGGAACCGGTGCCCAGACATCCAAATAAGTTTCTTTCTGCTCCCCCGGGGAAAGAGTTCCTGACCAAAGAGGTTTCCGTAGATGCCTTGGTGGTGGCAGCAGCCACTCAGCAGGTAGTTGCAGAGGCTTCTTCTTCTGTCCATCCTCCTAACAAGGAGTCCAGGAGTATGGACTGGTACGGGAAGCATACCCTGTCTTCAGCGACCTTTACTTTGCGGTCACTGAATTATCTTTGTCATTTTACTCGGCTTCAGAGAGATCTCCTTAAGGAGCTAGGAGATACTCTGACGGGTAACATGCCTCAGGCAGTAGCGCAGACTGTTAATGCCCAGTTGTCTACCCTTGGTTCCATGGTTCCATTGTCAACTCGTCCATGAGGCTCATATCCTATGCAGCCGAAGGGGCGAGTAAGGCAGCTAGCTCAGGTGTAGCTCTCAGAAGGCAAGCCTGGATGCACCTCTGTCATTTCGCGGAGGCCTTTAAGTCTTCCTTCACTGACACCCCCTTTGATGGGTCCTCACTCTTTGGGACCAAAGTGAAAGACACCCTCACCAGATGCGAACAGGAGGGGAAGACCCTATCTGCCGTAGGGGCCCGTTTCTCTCTTCCTTCTAGGCCTTACCCCAAGGCTCAGAGAGGAGGGAAAATGTGGTTCAAGAAGTCACAGAAGTCTTTCCCTGACGCTCAAGGTGAGTCCCCCTCCAGAGGCAGAGGAGGGCGAAATTATTCTGGAAGATGCCGCCCTAGAGGCAGAGGAGGCCCCCGCAACTCGGGAGACCACGATTCCTTTCGCGGGTCTTCCTTTCAGCGTTCCTGAGGCGTCGCCTGATTGTGCTGCTCCGGAGCCAGTCGGGGGCCGAATTTCATTGCATCCGGAAGCCTGGGAAAGCATCACCCAGGATCGTTGGGTGCTTTGAATAGTTACTGGAGGTTACACTATTCCCTTTTTATCAACACCCTCTCCAGTCAAAAGAATCCCGGACGTTCCACCCAGTCAACGGGATCAAGCAGCACTAGAAGTTTCAAAGCTGCTAGAAAAAGGAGTCATCCAACCCGTTCCCTCAGACCATATCAGATCAGGAACTTACTCAAGACTCTTTTGGTGCCGAAAAGAACAGGGGACCGGAGGCCCATTCTGGATCTCAGCCTATTGAATTACTACGTTCTGAAGTCCAAGTTCCGAATGGTCACTCTTCAGTCCTTTTTTCCCTTGCTGGAAAAAGGAGTATGGATGTGCTCCATCGATCTCAAGGATGCCTACTACCACATCAAGATGGACAAGGCATCCAGGAGTCACTTGCGCTTCCGGCTGGGAGCCAGTCACTTCCAGTTTCGTGCCCTGCCCTTTGGTCTCACCACAGCCCTCAGGGTGTTTACCAAGTGTTTGGCAGTGGTGACGGCTCACCTGAGACGTCGGGGATTCCAGGTGTTTCCATATCTGGACGACTGGCTTCTCACCGCCCCCACCAGGCTTCTCCTCATTCAAGTCAGGGAGGCTACCTTTGCAATTTGTCAACAACTAGGAATTACCTTGAACTGGGAAAAGTCTGCCTTGCTGCCCTCACAGGGTGTTGTTTTTATAGGCGCAGAGCTAGACTCTATTCAAATGCGGGCCTTTCTGCCACAAGAGAGGATAAGAGTGCTGCAGTCTCAGATTCACACATTGTTGCCCCTCAAGAGAGTTCAGGCCAGGTTAGTTCTCCAGCTCCTGGGATCCATGGCTGCCACCATCATGCTGGTGCCTCTAGCCAGGTTACACATGCGGATCCTACAGTGGCTCCTTTCGGCCCAATGGTCCTTTCAGAAACTTCCTCTTTCCCACTTGATACTTCTCATGGAATGGTGCAAACAGGACCTCCGCTGGTGGCTATGTTCCACCAATCTGGACAAGGGGAGGAGCATGATTCCTATGTCTCCAGTGGCCACGGTGACCACGGACGCCTCCCAGATGGGGTGGGGGGCACTATCTTGGCAGGACAGTCCAAGGCACGTGGCAAGATCACGAGGTACACTTGCACATCAATGTTCTAGAGATGAGAGCGGTGTTACTAGCGTTGTGGGCACTCTAAAGCTCTCTTCCTTTGGGAACGATTGCAATTCACTTGGACAGCATGTCCGTGGTGTGGTACCTGAACAAGCAGGGGGGAACCAAGTCTTATCCCCTCTGCAGAGAGGCCATGCGAGTGTGGTATTGGGCAGTGTCTTCCCAACGGTTTTTAGTGGCAACGCACATTCCGGGAAAGACCAACATGATAGCAGACAGGCTGAGCAGAGCTATTCTGATGCCTTACGAGTGGTCCCTGAACAACCGAGTGGTGGTTCAAATTTTCAACAGGTGGGGTCAGCCTTGCTGCGATCTCTTCGCCAGCCCTCTCAATGCCAAATGCAGCAAGTACTTCACACTGATCCCCCCACAGGGGGAGTCCCCCAGGGACGCTCTAGTCCACGATTGACCCTCCGGTCTAATCTATGCTTTCCCTCCGTTTCCTCTGTTACCAAGAGTGATTCAGAAAGCCATATCCTTGGGAAGCAGGATGATTCTAATTGCTCCACACTGGCCTCGACAAGTATGGTTCCCTTTTCTTCAGCAGTACGCAGTGGACGGTCCTTGGACCCTGGACCCACTGCCAGACCTAGTGATTCACATGTCAGGACAACTCCATCCCTCCCTGCGAACCCTCAGGTTGACAGCCTGGCTGCTCCACTTCCATCACTAGTTAGATGACATTCCTTTTCACCTGAGGTGGTACACATCTTGTCTTCGTCTCATAAGTCTTCCACCAGAAGGATTTATTCCAGCAAATGGATGACATTCTCCATTTGGGCTCCGGCATAAGGTTTGGACCCCTTCACAGCCCCAATTCCGTCGGTCTTAGATTTTTTAGCCATGCTTTTCTGACAGGGCTCCGCGCCTGCTACCATTAAGGTGCAGCTGGCTGCAATTTCCAATTTTCATACATCTTACGGGCCTTACGGATCTTACATCTCTTATGGGCCATAAACTTTGTAAGGCCTTCTTGAAAGGCGCCTGGTTACTTCGCCCTCCTGTTTCAGAACCTGTCATGCCATGGGATCTAAACCTTGTGTTACAAGCCATCACTTCACTGCCCTTTGAACTGGCTGCCACCTGTGAATTAAAATTTCTGTCTTGGAAGACGACTTTCCGAATAGCCATTACATCGGCCAGAAGAGTATCAGAGATTCAAGCTTTGTCCATTAAACCTCAGTATTTGACCTTTCACAAGGACAGAGTTTCCCTGAGACTTAACCTGTCCTTCCTTCCGAAGGTGTCATCCACCGTTAATCTTCATCAGTCTGTTGAGTTAGCAGTGTTGTTTCCAAACTTTTCCAATAAAGCAGAGTTTAGATTTCACCAGTTGGATGTGCACAGACAACTAAGATTCTACTTACACAGGACTAAGCATATTAAGTCTGATCAACTGTTTGTGTCCTTCTCAGAAAACAGAACATGTTGTCCTATTTCCAAGAGCACAATTTCTAAATGGATCAAAGATTGTATTTCCTTTATCTATTCGTCAGCAGACAGAAATTTCCCCTTTCCCGTCAAAGCTCACTCTACCAGGGCATTGTCTACATCAATAGCTTACCATGCCAGGCTTTCATTGGATGATATTTGTGCTGCGGCCACCTGGGTCTCTCCGCACACCTTTATCTTACTCATTACAAGTCAGACGTGGCTTTTAGGGGCCGGGCTTCATTTGGTTCCACCGTTCTCAGGAGTATTTTCCTATGAGCTGCCCAGGATAGAGGTGCTGGGGACACTGTCCCGTGAGTAAAGAATGTAGGCGAGATAGGACCACATAACATCAGGTAGTTATGTACTCACCATATCGATCGATGTATGTGGTCCATCTTGCCTCACATTCTTGCATACCCTCCCCCCTGCCCCCTTCCTATAGGATTTGGAGGAAAATTGGCTCTGAGAACCCTTCAGTGTCAGTTGTTTTTTCTTTCCTTTCTGGCTGGAGCTCCTTCCAGTGGCGGTTGTGTGTGGGGTTTGACTGGAATGACTGCAAACTAGATCTGGGGCTAGGGCGAGGTGCATTTTGGGATACCGGGTTAGCCCAGCCAATCAGAGACTTCGTGCTAGAGAAATAAGTTGGCCGAGTCGGAGCCGATTCTCGGCTCTGAACCCGTGAGTAAAGAATGTGAGGCGAGATGGTCCACATACATCGATCGTTATGGTGAGTACATAACTACCTGTTATCATATCCCCTTCGATCTTTGTCCCATCCCTTAAAAGAAAACTTCGTGACGATCCACCCAGTCAAAGGGAAGAAGCAGCACTAGAGATATAAAAGCTACTAAGAAAAAGAGTCATCCAAATAGTCCCTCCAGACCAGATAGGATCCGGATTCTACTCGAGACCATTTTTGGTGCCAAAGAAAACTGGGGACTGGAGACCAATTTTGGATCAAAAAGACTATTGGATGTGCTCTATAGATCTTCAGATGCATACTACCACATAAAGGTGGACAGGCCATCAAGAAGATTTCTGCGCTTCTGTGCGGGAGCCCTTTGGACTCTCTACAGCTCCCAGAGTGTTCACAAAGTGCATGGCAGTTGTCACAGCTCACTTGTGACTTCAAAGATTCCAGGTGTTTTCATACCTAGACGACTGGCCCATTTCTGCCCCCACCAGACATCTACTGGAAAAAGCCCTGACATACTCTCTCCTCACTGCTCAAAGGCTAGGCTTAACCATAAACTGGCAGAAATCCAATCTCACCCCATCTCAGTCGACAGAATTCATAGGGGTTATCTTGGACACAAAAAAATTGCAGAGCTGTTATTCCACAGTGCAGAATTCTAAGGATAAAGCAACAACTAATTCCAATCTTTTCAAAGTAACAATCCACGGCTCACTCAGTTCTACAGCTGTTGGGTTCCATGGCAGCCTCCATCACCATTGTTCCCCTGGCCAGGGTTCACATGAGGCTTCTACAATGGCTACTGCTCACCCAATGGTATCTTTTTCAGCATCCACTTTCAGCCATGATTCGAGTAACCCACAGGTGCAAACAGGATTTAAATTGGTGGATGACACACAATCTCTCACAATGTTTCACCCCTTCTCCCCCCAGCAAACCAAGGCCACAGTGACCACGGATGCCTCCCTGATGGGGTGGGGGGAGCTATGTCAGGGACAGACAGTCCAAGGCACTTGGTCCTAACTGGAGGCCCATCTGCATTTAAATGTTCTAGAACTGAGGGCGGTGCTTCTGGCGTTGCAAACATTCCATCCCCTGCTGCCGTCTGGGGCAATTGCGATTCAGTCAGACAACATGGCGGGTGGTCTGGTATATCAACAAGCAAGGTTGAACCAAATCTTACCCCCTTTGTCAAGAGGCCATGAGGATATGGCAATGGGCAATGGCTACCAACAGTTTTATTCTAGCAGCGCACATTCCCGGGAGTTCCAACGTGATAGGCAGACTCAGCAAGTGCATTCTTCAACCTCACGAGTGGTCCCTGAATCCCTTGATAGCGGCAGAGATTTTCCACCGCTGGGGCCGTCCTTGTTGAGACCTCTTTGCATCCCTGACCAACTACAAACGCAGCAACTACTTCACCCTGATTCCCCCTCCGGGACAGTCACCCAGGGATGCTCTAGTCCACGATTAGCCCTCGGGTCTTCTTTACGCATTTCCACCCTTTCCCCAGTTTCTGAAGAAAGCCCTACTGTTGAAGAGCAAGGTGATCCTCATAGCACCATATTGGCCTCGACAGATTTGGTTCCCCTTCCTTTGGCCTCACCTACTAGATCGACCATGGATTCTCCATCCAACCCCGGAGTTTATCTCACACCCACAGAACCTGTTTCATCCCAGCCGGAACAGCCTGAAGCTAATGGCTTGGCTACTCCAATTCCCCTGATTGCCAGGCAGAATGATCTTTCTTTACCAGTACGTGATATTCTCATTGCTTCTCATAAGTCTTCCACTAGAATTACTTATCTGAGCAAGTGGAAAGATTTACCTGTTGGCTGAAAGATAAACAAGTAGACCCCTTTTCAGCACCAGTGTCGTTAATACTAGACTATCTGGCCGACCTGTTTCAGTCGGGTCTATCTGCCTGTACCATTAGAGTTCATTTGGCTGCAATTTCTGATTTTCATGAGGGTGTCCAAGGTTCCTTTCTTATGTCCCATAAATTGTGCAAGACCTTCATAAAAAGTGTGAATCATCTGAAGCCATCTTTTAGAGAAACCTATTCAACCATGGGATTTATCATTTGTTCTTCAAGCTCTGACAATGGCACCTTTCGAACCATCCTGTTCTTGCGACCTACAAGTATTTGTCTTGGAAAACCTTGTTTTTGGTCGCTATTACTTCTGCCAGACGAACTTCAAGCTTTATATATCAAGAGTCCATACTCAATTTTTCATAGCGATTGAGTGTCTCTGAGAACTAATCCATTATTTCTTCCGTAAAGTGATCTCTGAAATGTCCATTAATCAAGCCATTGAATTGGCAGTTTTCTTTCCCAATCATTCAAACAGAGGAGAGTATTGCCTACATACCCTAAATATACATAGGCAAATCCATTTTTACTTAAACAGGACTAAACCCTTTCGTAAATCTGACCAGTTATTTTTGGCCTTTTCTGGACCTAGATTAGGATCTGCTGTTGCTAAGGTCAAATTAGCTAGATGGTTGAAGGACTGTGTGACCTTTATTTACACACATCGTAACATTTTGTTGCCTACTACCATGAAAGCTCATTCAACAAGGTCGGTGGCAACTTCTGCTGCCTTCCATGCCAGAGCTTCTTTACATGACATCTGTGCAGCTGCAACTTGGGCTACGCCTCATACCTTCATCAATCATTACAAATTAGATTTGGCCTCCAGGGGAAGAGCATCTTTCAATTCTATGGTGCTCAGAAATGTCCTTCCATGAGAGCCTCCCAGGAATAGAGAGGGCTGGGGACTCTGTCCCATGCGTAAGGAAGGAACGAGGATTAACAATATCAGATAAAGAAGTTATGTCTTACCATAACGTTCCATCTGTATTGTTGATCCTTGTTCAGTCATTAATGACCCTCCCTCCTTCCCCCTCCTGTGGTTTCTAGTGGATCTCACCATCTGGTTCTCTTAGGTTATTTGACCAGAGGTAGCCTCTACCATCTTTAACTTGCAAACTCAATCTGAGGTAACAGGGAGAGGGAGATCGTGGGTAAGAGTTTAGCTCGAGAGTTTGAAGTGGACATGAGCTTGGAAAATGGCCGGCTCGGTAGCTCGGAACCGATACCCATGCGTAATGACTGAACGAGGATCAACAATACAGATGGAACGTTATGGTAAGACATAACTTCTTTTTTTGCACCAAACGTACCTTTTGGAATTGTTGCCAAAAGGTTCATCTTTGGTCTCATCAGACCATAACACATTTTCCAACATGCTTTTGGGAGACTTGATGTGTTGTTTTGCAAATTTAACTGGGCCTGGATGTTTTTCTGTGTAAGAAAAGGCTTCCATCTTTCAACCCTACCCCATAGCCCAGACATATGGAGAATATGGGAGATTGTTGTCACATGTGTGTACACTTTTTATATCCACTGTATGTTATGATTTTATTAATATCCAAAAGAAAGAACTGCTTTATAATGTTTGTGAATTGGTTGCTTCAGTAAAATTATCAACCTGTTCTCGGTGTGTCCAGTCATCCTGGGTATACAGTATCAGTTTTTGGAATTCCGTGTAATTTGGGCAAGCATTTACTTTTATTTTTGCCGTTAGCAGTGTAGGTCTTTTTTTTCTTTCTTGATTTGTAAAATAATAAACTTACCAGGCAGCATTCAAACCAGAAGTTTAATCAATCTAAAAGAATCAGTCACAGCTAAGCCCTTACATCGCAAGACATCATCAGAACTGTGAATGAAACAATCAAATAAACTAGTTAAAACAAGTAGAAAAACACGCACCCCAATTTTTAACCAATCAACAAGCTAAAAATAAGAACCAATCCCATAAAGTATTCAAGTCATATACCACAATTGTCCAATCAGAATATAAAAAATGAGAATTAAAACAATCCCCACATAGGAAAAAGTTGATTGGACAACAAGTTGACAACTTTCTGAACCAGGGAAGAATGAATAGCAAATAAATAAAAATAAGTAAAAAAATTGGAAGCATCTAGACTTGAGCCTTTTTTTTTTAATTACTCTTAACTAAGATAGAATCATTCAATCCTGGATTATTTGTGGCATCCAGACGTAACTGCCAAAGCATTCTGTCTTGATTTGTGCAAGAAATGTTCTGTTAAGTGTTTAGGAATAGCCTGTGGAGTGACTGCTAGGTATGCAATAGTAGAGTGCTAATACCACAGTATTAACCACTGAGCACATAGCTCTTAACTGTTCAGATTTTAGCAGAATGTCCAGATTATTGTCTCGTATTTTAAGTCTGTTCTTCATAAAATTTGTGTTTTTCTGTCAAATCATTGAAGAACTGTGGTCACTAAATAATATCTGACATTTGAATTTCAGACTTCATATCCTTCAGAAAATACAGGCAAACACAAAATATGTTATTCTAGCAACTTTCTTAAGTCTATAAGAGCAGTATTTAGAATACATCCCTTTATCCCCCTATTATTTTTGACTTTGTGCAGATTTTTTTTGCTTAGAGGTTGAGAGGTATGACTGAGGTTCCTTAACCCAGGATCTTCTGAAAAAATCCCAAGTTGTGATTGGAGAGGATGTTACTAGCTGTGAAAAGCCAACAGGAAGTGTCCCATCATAGACCAACTGATATATTAAGAATTCAGTTGTTACCTCCAGTTTTTCCATAGTATATTCGTCATGTTCATTCATTTTTACAATGATGATAGAAGTCTTCTAATGTAGCTATCTGTATATGTATGTATGCACATGGGTTATATGTGTGCATATTTCTTAGAGATATGTTTTTTTTTTTGGAAGTATTTGCATTGTAAACTTCTTTTCCCTAACTTTTAGAAGAAAGGTGATTCTGTAAGAGAACAGATCATTGACAGGTTTTCCAAGCTGCACCAGATTCTGGAGATAGAAGAAAATACATTTACAATGAGAATGGATTCTGAAGAAGAGAAAAAGAAACGCCAGTTAAATGAGGTCCGCACGACCACAAAAGATATGATGCAGAGGCTTCAGCATCTCACATTCGAATTGTTGAAAAAGCTAGAGAATCAGGATCTATCTGCTGACACGGTGAGCTGTCTTGTGGTCACAAGTTAAACTGAAAAGCAACAGGTTTTCTGTACTTCTAGACAAAAATGTCTTTGTTACTTTCAGTTTGCACTAAAAGTAGGATTTATATAAAGCAGCAAGTTAATGTTGTTTATAAATGTCTATTAATCATCTTCATGTGCATGACTGTTTTGCTGAATTACATTTGTTGGGATGTAGTTTTTATTTTAAAGAAAATCTGTATATCGTGAGCTTTTTGAAGACTGATTATTTTGTCTACATAGTTTTTTCTGGATAGTGACAGCTACAAAAATGATATTATGACAGCTTCAGGAAGTGGTTTTACACAGAACATCAAAGCGTTTTATGTAATCAGACAAGTTGTAATTTTCAAGATAATGTGTTTTATTACTTGGGTAGATCGCTAATCTGTCACAATCATTTTCAGGCTCATTGCTGATCTGTCAGTCATTTTCAGGCTCACCCTGATTTCATCTTCATGACCCGGTAGCTTGTTCAGTATTGATGTCACAGAAGGAAGTTACAGCTCCAAGAAAAAATATATAGGAAACTGTGTTTCCCACCAAAATAAAATGAAGGGGTGCCTTGTCTTTTGCATCAAAAATTATGTACTTTGTTAGTATACATGGTAAAATAAGATCCAGTGTTGTCTGTTGTTGTCTCGATTCAACATGTGGTAAGTTGGATCTGTTCGGCTGTGACCTCAGCACCTTACATCACCTCCCCTACATTCCCTCCTCCTAGCTGATTTGCATTGTCACCTGGAAACCAGACATGTTTGCTGAGAGCTCCACCTTTTTCACATTAAGCAGTAGACTTTTCATTATTCTCAGCTCAGTCCTCCCTATAGGATAATTGTTAGTTTAGGATTAGTATAATTAGATACGTAGGCTTTCTAAATTGCTTCTTTAGATAGAATGTTTTGAGAGTGGAATAGATGGAACTTTTTAGTATTTTTTCCTGCAGATTACATAGTGTTCTTTCATAGGTCTTTGTAGATTAGCAGTTAAGTAAAATAGTGTTATACTGAGTTTAATATAGATCTTTCTAGGATTATAGCTAAGTAAGGTTGGTAGTATATTATTTTTCTCATATGTATGCAAGTGTGTGTGTGTGTGTGTGTGTGTGTGTGTGTGTGTGTGTGTGTGTGTATATATATGTATATACACACACACACACACACACACACTTCATAGGTTCATACTAAGCTAACTGCCCTTGCGAGACATTTTAAGCCTAGCCAATTATCCCTTGTGAGACTCAAACCCTGCACTTTGTGTTTGTAAGGCAAACACCTTAATGATTAGGCCACCCTCCCAACTTGTGTGTGTGTATATGTATATGTGTGTGTGTATATATATATATATATATATATATATATCTACATACACACACACGTATGTATATGCATGTATGTTCATATGTACAAGTATCTATGTCTGTGTGTGTAGATATATATATATATATATATATGTATAGATATAGATATAGATATATATAGATATAGATATATATATGGATCTACTTGTCTTCATTGAAATTACACTTGTTCGAAAAAGAAAAGTAGATCCCCACCTCAGCGAAAGTGCACTTCAACGAAACTGCACTTTCTGTGAAGTATAGTCACCGAATCCCTATCCGAAACAAAAAACGCACAAAAAAAATCTAAGCTGCCCCCCACCCCCACTTTAATATTCTCACTTCAAGATCGCACTACAGTGGGGAAAAGGGAATATTCCCTTATCCCCACCGCACCAAGATCTCGGCACTAGTTTGCTTAGTTGTACATCAACAGTAAACATTGATGTACAACTAAGATTACATCCAAACTGCATGTTTTTATAACTACTTTTTTGTTTTGTTTTTTCTTATTTTTATCTTCACGTGAAAGTGCATTTTCGACAAAATGTGGACTCGTGAATTTATGTTTCGTTGAAACGTAAATTCGTTGTAGTGACTGGATCCCATATATATAATTTATATATATGTGTGTGTGTGTGTGTGTGTGTGTGTGTGTGCGCATGTATAGAGATATATAGGCATATATGTATTCATAGTTACCAGGAATGTAATGTTAGAATTTTTCTTAGTGTTAAAAAGTTTTTCTTATGCCTGAAAAGTCTACTGGTTTCAAAAAGTGTTCTGCCTGTGGACAAAAAAATGCCCCGTCCCTCAGACCTGCATTCCCTTTATGTGTTCTGCCTGGGTCCTTCCTATTTACAGGGGAGCTGCAGTATCTGTGCTCCCCTTGGAACCAGAGCTCTTCAGGGAAGAGAGGAAAAAAAAAACTTTTCCTTAAGGGACTTATTTCCCCTCTGATATAGTCTGGAATGTCCACTGAATCCAAGGCAACTTCCACCTGTCTTGCATCTAACAAAAAGAGAGAGAAAGAGCAAGAACAATTTAAAGGAAAAGAGAAAGGGAGAAACATGAAGAAAAACAGATTGAGAAAGGCAAGAAGAAAGGACAGAGAAACCAAAGAAAAGGTCTCCGGATCCAAGTGTTATTCTGGGTCTGGCATCTAAGTTGTCAAGGCAGTTGGATCCAACTGCAACTGAGATCTGAACTCCCTCCCTGAAACCTTCTGATCCGCCCAGATTTAATTCTCTGATACTTCAAAAGCTACTGTCATGTCCTCTGTCTTTAGCTTCATCTTCGAGGTCTGGACGATCCACCAGAAGCCTAGTCAAAATGTTTGTCAGCTGTATAAGGAGGAAATTTCTTTAGACACACATTCAGATGGTGTCTTCCTGACCCCTTCCCCAAGGAGAGGACCCAGGATCAGACCCATTGATACCGTCCGTACTAGTTCCAACACTGCATCCCTTTCTGGAGCCAGTGCAAATGGGTCCATACCCCTCCTATGTACCAACATCGAATCTGATAGCCTTGGAGACTTCAACTTCGAAATCTTCCCTCACTTTCTCACCACCATTGCCTTCTGGTTGGGAAGAGTCCGGGAGCCAGAACATCTGATTTGGAGTCCCTTAGATAGCCTTACTCCATGTAGACCTCCTTTGGAGTTGGGAAGGCTACAGACTTTGCTGAGAGGGGTAGTTCTTCCTCTGCTCCTTTAGCTGAGCCAGCTTTTGAGGCTGCAGAGTGTGCTTTGGCTGACCCAGGAATACTGGTGTATGCACAGAGTTTGGATTTAGTCCGATTCCTATTGGATGCTGTACCTACCTCCTCCTTGTCAGTCAGGTCAACAGGGACAGGCTGACCAAATCATCTTTGAGACTGCTTGACATTCTTACCTCCCTGTCTGACTCCGAGTTGTCTCTATCAGAGGCCCTGAGATACATTCCCAAGAAAGGGACATGCAGGAGGAAGCACGTACACTCATGTCCTGTGTTTTGTCACTGAAGACATGACTTAGATGATGAAGAAGATTCCCAAAATCCAACCCCTGCTCAAAGACGTCTCCTGTTGAGATACTTTATTTCTTGCAAACTAGTTGGGAATACCAACCAATTACAAGAAAAGCAAACTTGTTCCCTCTCAGAGCATCAAATTTATAGGTTGCCAAATAGACACTATTCAACAAATTGTTGAAACTCCCCATTGCAAGAGTCAACTTGTTAAGGTCAGTAGCTTTTCAAGTGATGTAACATCCTCGACCACAAGCAAGATTCACTTTACGTCGTTTAGAACTTATGGCCTCTTCTGTAACACTGGTTCCATTAGCCAGATATCACATGAGAATC
The DNA here is from genome assembly GCF_019279795.1 of Protopterus annectens. NCBI lineage: Eukaryota > Metazoa > Chordata > Ceratodontiformes > Protopteridae > Protopterus > Protopterus annectens. The sequence continues at coordinate 1,523,482,652 of NC_056743.1, read as the reverse complement.
CTACAGTGGATGTTAGCAGTACAGTGGTCACAGAAATTTCACCCCCTTCACACCAGAATTTAATCCATCTTATATAGGTATGCAGGAATCACATAAATGGGTAGATTACGTCCCAGTCATTTGTATAGGGCAGATCTTTTTGTCATGAGGCTCCCAAGGCCATAGTCACCACGAGCACCTCCCTTCTAGGGTAGTGGTGGGGCATTTTGAAGGGAAGACAGTTGAAGGAATGAGGCCAAACTTCACATCAGTATCTTGGAGATGAGAACAGTTCTCCTAATGTTACAGGTTTTTCAGGACTGTCTACCAAAGGATGCGATTGCTCTCTACACAGACAATATGTTAATTGTCTGGTATTTCAACAAACAAGGCGTAACACATTCATAACCTCTTTGCCAGAAAGCCATGTGAGTTTGGCAGTGGGTGATGTCTTTAGACCACTTTCTGGTAGCAACGTACATTCCTGGGGTGTCCAATATACTAGCAGACTTGGTTGAGCTAAGCTGTACTATTGCCACACAAGTGGTCTCTCAAACAAAAAGTGGCAACAGAGATGTTCTGCTGCAGGGGCCAGCCTTGCGTGTAACCTCCTTGCTTCCTACCTCAACAGCAAATGTGCAGTTATTTCACCATCATCCTTCCACGGGGACAGTCACCGAGAGATGCTGTGGTTCATTTTTTGGCCCTCAAGTCTTTTTTACACATTTCCACCAAGTCCTTTTCTCACCAGTTTCATTCAGAAAGCCATGAAGTGTAAAACCAAGGTAATCATGTTGCTCCATTTGGCCTAGGCAGGTATGGTTCCCCTTTCTTTTGCTTCATCTACTGCACCCACCATGGGTTCTCTATCCCACCCTAATCCCCTCAGTCACCTTTCCGAGATGCCTCTACCAAATCTCTAATTCCTACAGCTAACAGCATGGTTTCTCCAATTTTATTTTTGGCCAAAGATGCCAGGCTTTCTTCCCCTGTAGTCCACATAATTTCTTCTTCCCAGAAGGAATCAACCAAGAAGATTTAGAAAAGTAAATTGAAAAAAAATTCTGTTTGGGCATCCTCAAAGGAATTATTTCAGCCTCTCTTCCAGCAATTCTGGATTTCCTTTCTGAACTTTTTATGGGGAGTTCCAGTTATTCTGCAAGTCCAGATGGCTGCCATTTCAACTTTTCCCATTGGGCATCCTAATTCTTTTGTATCTCTTAAGGTGACCAAGACCTTTCTTAGAGGAACATTTTTATTGAGAGTCTCCCCCTCCCCCATTTACAATTTTACTTCAGTCTTTGATTCAAAAAACTTTTGAACTGGCAGCTTCAGCAGATTTAAAACTCCTTTCTTGGAAAACTATCTTTTTAGTTGCCATTACATCAGCAAAACAGGTTTTGGAACTACAAGCACTTTCATGCAAACTACCCCTCCTAACTTTCCACAAGGACAGAGTTTTACTGAAGATGAATCCCTCCTTCCTTTCCAAGGTGGAATTGGACTCTGAACCAACAAACTGATTTGCCAGTATTTTTTCAAACTTTACTAACCAGAGAGAACATACCCTACATACCTTAAACTTCCATAGACATCTCAGATTCTTTTTACACCATACTTAATTGGCCTGTTTTAATAGTCTTTATATTGTTTTCCAAGACAAAGTTAAGACAACATGTGTTAACATTTACACTTTCCAAATGGTTAACACATTGCATTTCCTTGTTTATAAGATACAAGGGCTATCTTTACATTCTAAATCTATGGATCAGTCTACCAGAGCGATGGCAGCTTCAACAGCATTTGCAAAAAGAGTACCTGTCAGTGATGCACGTGCAGCAGGAACTTGGTCTACAACTCGTACCTTTTATATCTCATTTTAAATTGGATGTGCAGTCCAGAACTCAAACATTCTTTGGCTCTGCCATTCTCAGGTATGTCCTTCCTTGAGTCCACCCAGGCCCCTTTTGTGTAGCTTGAGAGTCTGTCCCACATGTTGAATCGGACGATAATAGCCAACAGTGGATACAGTAGCTATGTACTTACCATAACAATAGATCTATGTTGTCTTATTTTTGTCTTATTCAACTTGTCTCCTTCCTTCCCTCTTTCAAATTGAGCCCCAGAAGATGAAAAATTACAATCAGGCTTTGTTGGGACCCTGTGTGTCTCTTGTTCTGTTTTCTTCTATAGTGGATAGTTAATGTACAATATCCCTTTTTCTTCATTTCCTTCTTATGATTATTAGAGACCATTTGAAATCGGTCAGCAGACTGTATCTGAGGTAAATCGGCTAGGAGAAGGGAATTGAGTAGAGGAGGAGTCAGATCTCTTGGATCCAATACTGTAGTATAAGGTGCCGAGATCCGACTGGATTTGATGTCCCATATGCTGAACCAGATGAAAGTAAGACAACATGGATCTATCATTATGGTAAGTACATAACTTTCGTGTAATCCTAATTCTGTGCCATTTTTAAATGATTGCTGCAAAACTAATAATAATAATAAGTATTGGTTAGTCTGTGACCTCTTTTATGTGAACTCCTGTCGAAGTAATCTGCCTGTATTTTCTTATGTTGAAGCAGTAAGTTTTTGGAGTATATTAATTTAGTATACTTGTTTGTCCATTGGTTTACCCAGATTGGTGTGCTGTAGTGGTTGTCTGGCTGCCTCCTCTTCTGTTCATATTCAGGTAGCACTGGTGCTCATCTTCTCTCACTAGAGACTTAAGAATACAAGTGTTTCCATTCTGAGATGTAAGGCTAAGGAATGCAGGATATTTTTCTTGAGTTGTCTTTATCTGGTGTTTTGTACAGTTTGTGCTATTTGCACCAGGTATTTGGCATGCTGACTGATGTTCCTTTTTTAAAACAGCTGTTGCAACTCAAACCAGAATAGCCTTTTAACTGTGCTGGCAGTATGGTTAACAGAATATATCTGGTGGTATAAGATCACAGTCCGTAATATGGCTTGCTTATATTGCATTTGGTGTTAGAACTAGATGCATGATACAAGGCTACTGAGCACACTCGCAAAACTCTTCTTTACCAATACCTCAGTGTCATGATTGGCAAAAAAATACAGACACAGGACAGGATGTGTGGCCTGACTTTGTTGAGATGTACATTCAAACAGATCTCTCTCTCTCCAGAAGATAAGTGTACCATGTGAAATGCAAATTACTATAGTAATTTGTGAGTAATTCTGGCTAGCACTGAATCTATACATTTTTAATTACCATATCCTTTATGCTGTAAAATATATAGCTGTGAGGTGGCATGGATTACATTACACTGATCACTTTAAAACAATAACTTTAATATGCTTGTCAACTCGTTGAACTTCTTTTAACATTTTTTTCTGTTCTTGCAGTTATTTTTAATTCTGGAACTGTCTGTATACATGTCTGGTTTCTTCCTCATTCTTTCTTATGTGGAAAATTTACCAAGACATTTTACATTGGACAGCTGGCCTTCCTTTTGAGACGCATGTTGTTGCACTACAGGTTTACTGAGAGACCCAGCTTCAAAAGTCTCTCTGCAACTCTTGTTTATCACAGTTGCTGCAGTGTCTATTAAGACTGGGTGTGACATGCCTAGTTGCTTATCTTCTGCAGCTTTGACTTCACTGTATTTCTCTTATAAATATATGTATAGTCTCTGCTGTGTGGCTCTCTTTCCCCATAAACTATGTGAGGTCTCTTGTTTGGCTGCTTTACCAACATCTTTTCAGAATGTGAACTGTCCCCTGATTTTTGTATTATCTGTAATATGTACACCTTTGTAGTATTTTGCAGAGCTTGTCATAATAATACTACTTTCTCTGCTGATTTCTTACCACCAGCATTTCATGTACTTTGCGATGTTTTCAAGTTCAATAATTGAATTAGACTGCTTTTCAGCCTTCTACTTGTCAACAGTCAAGATAGTGACAGATTTAGTTCTTGCAGTGGAGTATTCCTGTATCTTTTAGATATTGCTACATCTCTTCTTCATGAGATTTTTCACCTTGGATAGTTCTCAGTGGAGACTGGACATTCTATGTTTGAATTCCCAGTCACACAAGCCCTTATTTGTATCGAGGATCTTTGTCATATATGACATCAGGTATCCTGTGTGTCTAGAATGTAGAGGTTAATGCAGTATAATCACAGTTGTCATACTTGTGTCTGTTTTCAGGGAACTTAGAGTAACATTCCACACTTCTGAGATGTTTGGCCTCTGAATTTCTTCAGATGGCATTGCCTCTGTTTCATGGATAATCTAATACTAGGTATATTTTTTTCATCAGTATAAATGGCACAACACTGCAGTATTTGTCCTACTTGAGATGCCATTACAAGTCAGTACTTCATATATCCTGATGTTCTTATGAATCACTATTGAAGTAGAATTCATTACATATGGGAATCACCAGGAGGCTGACAGCCTGAACAGCCTGAGTTCTAGAGTGCTGCTGACACATTGGTACAGGCAGATATTCTTTCCACATGACAGTACACACCTGAACCCTGGATAAAAGGGAACTCTGGCCATGCATTCATTACGTCTTTTTTTTCTGCAGTTGTGTGCACTTTTCAGCATGTAAATCCTCATGTTAGACCATATGTTAGAATTTAACCATTATGTTTCAGACTTGTCACTTGATTTTATACTTGCTATTATTTAACTTGAAATTACAATGTCTTAATCTGTTCAGCAGCTACATCAGTCTTTTGTCATGTTTTTTTTGGTAGACCACACACTAAAATATATTCCATTATGTTTACAGCACCTTCCAAGTCTTAAGTTACAATCTCAGCAGCTGTCTGGAATAGATGTCTTTCCTTATCATTATTACAGTATTCCTTACAACTGAGATATCCCGACATGGATAGCTGAGTTTTGCCCAGCATACAAAGCCTTCATACCTTCTAGGTGCTGTGGGTCAGATATGTGCCCTACATCCAAGGTGTAAGGTACGTATGTGACATATGAGTGCCTAGCCCTCAAAACAACTTTGCCGCCTGCCTGACTGCTACCTTTGAATTCAGTCTGCAAGATGTTCGTTGTGTTGGTACCACTACTGAGCCTTCTCAAGATAACTGCACCTTTGGGATCTCTACCTTCCTATTTGTTTTCTTCTTGATTACCTTTTTGACATGTGATCCAGGAAGGGAAAATGCAAGTGTGTGAAGCAAGTTTCCCCATAAGTATAGACATGAGAAGTGCCTTTTTTGTTTCAGTATGAGATTTCATAGATATTTGTCCCAAAGACTCTCCATGTCTGTCATCCGTTTTCATTTACTTGAAGACCTAGAATTTAAAACTCTTGGCTCATGGTACCATGGTGTCTGAATCTGCCTGCTGCGCTGTTAAGCTGTCACTTAAGAAAAAGCTAAAAAGGCATGCATTGAATTTGGTGCAGTCCAGCCTCCTCCAGACATCTCCTTTGGTTTGGATGAAGAACCTGAGGATGGTCAGGTGCCGGTGTCAGCTCCCTCTGTTGCGACCCAGTTGGAGGCTTACATGGGGCTACCTACCAGCATGTGCCAAGGCTGTGCCTATATTTGCTGTAGATAAGGAGGGGGAACCCTGGCTGATTACATCGGAGGAGCCTAGGGGAAATCCCCCAAATTCTTGTTATGGAGGAGATTCCTGGAATTCTCATCGAATCTAGGTAGGGGTCTGAGCCTCCTGATTTGTTGAGGCTGATGTTCCCTTAAAAAGAAGCAAAAAAAATCTGACAAATGGCCCCCTCTAGCTAAGGATACACACAAAGAATGGCAGGACTTTACTCAGGGGCTTTTCAGTGCCCTTATGGCTTTAAAGCCGCCGAATGGCTTGCCTGTCCCTGCTTTTGTTCCATGGTCCTGTACTCCTTCCAAGTGTCCTAGGGAATCTGGTTTCTCTGGGGAAGAGTTTGGCTTACTCTTCTCAAATCCATTATCCTCTTAACCTGGAGTCTGAGGAAGAGTATTCATTTTCTCCTGATTCCCCTATGGAGGAATTATCTGTGTAGATACTGAGGCATGTAGGACAGAACATTTTAAATGGGATTGTTCCCAGGTTTCTGACATTCAAAAGCGGTATTATGAACTTTTACAGATCGATTCCTCAAGGCTTTCTGCAGTGCCTCCTGTATTGGATGCTCTTTTGGACACTTTGTCTTTGGTTTGTCCTTGATTCCCAGCCTCCTGCCCCTAAGAAGACTGGCAGGTTCTATAAAGTCTCTGAAGCTCAGCAATGTCCTTCCTCTGACACAGCTGTGATTTCCCTGGCAAATTGTCTACATTATTGTCCTCTTCTAAACTTTTACATTCTGATAAGGACAATTGTACTATGAAAAGGTATGGGGGAAAGCTTGTACGTCTGCTTCCTTAGCCTTCCTGGCCATTAACTAGCAGACCCGTATCACTAGGTACATACTGGCTCTTCTTTATTAACTTGGGAGCATCCTGACTGATATGTCTGATTCTGAGGCAAAGTCTTCTGCCATTTCCATGTTGAGTTCTACTTCTCAGGTGGCTTATCATTCTATTAAATGCAGTTGTGATTCTGCAGATGCATCCTCTAGGGCTGCTGCATCAGGATCTTTGATGAGAAGATATTCTTTGCCAATATGTCAAAGTCTTTTACTACCTAGCGTGCGGGGTACATCTAACATAGGCCAACAATACACGTCAGCCATAAAAGAGATGTACGCACGCACCACGCTGAGAACTTCTTTGCTGCCAGTCGGATCACCAGGCCCAGATGTTGCTCTGCTTTCAGAGTCTCTGATTTGCTAAGATAAGTGCCCCGCTGGGGAAATCTTTTTTGTCTTATACTTGCCTTTTTCTTTGAGTTTCATGTCGTCCAGTAAAGGGAAGTGTGACTGTGGAAGACCGATTCCACATAAAGATAGTCATATGCAGTGCCTTTTTTGCCTTGGCCCTCAGCACGACCAAAAAAACTGTTCCATCTGCCAGTCCTTTTTACCGAAAACCCTTCAGAGTTGGTTATTCTCTCTCATGATTTTCCTAGAAAACCAACGCCTTAAGCTTCTAATGAAGAGCACGATGGATACCCCTCCGGACCCAGTGACAGAGCCTGCTAAGCGCAAGTCCAAAAAACAAAGGCCGAAAACCAAAGCTACTCCTCTCGAGTTGGACATCACTTCTGAAGTGCATGAGAGTTTGGAGACACCCACCGACCAGGATACGGACCCACAGGCCAAGCCAGCTTCACAGGCCACCTTGGCTGTGGATGTTTGCATGTCCAGAGAGGCTTCTCGGACATTGGCCTCTGACATCCAGGGGGAACCCAGGCTTATTTTGTCAGAAGGCTCTGTGGGGGGAGGGGGGGGTTACACAGATCATTATTAGGGAGGATGTTGACTCGGATATTGTGGAATGTCAACCTACATCTGGCCGTCCTTCTTTACACCACATAGATATCCTTGCAAAGAAGAAACAAAAAAAAAAAAAAAAAAAAAAAAAAAACAAGCATGTGTGTCCTCCCCAGGACCCACAGAAAGCATGACTTAACTTTTCCCAGGGCCTCTTTAAGGCCTTAATGGTGGTTGGGCCTCCATCAGGTCGTCCTTTTGCTCTGGCCTCGCCTGCTTCCCCACAGAAGAGACCTAGGCTTCATCCTACCTAAGACGAAGACTCCTCTTCTGAAGAGCAAGACAATCCTTTGGATTACTCTTCACAAATCCCTTCTCCATTAGATTATGCGTCCCCTGAGGAGGATTCCAATGCCAGACTCCCCCATGGAGAAGATCTCTTCTGGGGAGACGTATCTAAAATGTGTAACCACTTCAAATGGGACAGTACACAACTGTCTGAGGTCCAGAATTGTTACTGTGACCTCCTCCAGGTACAGGCCACTAGCCCATTAGCCATTCATCCTGTAATTCCTGCCTTCTTGGATGCCTTTGCATCCAATTCCACCCATCCGGACTCTCAGCCTCCAGCTCCAAATAAGTCAGACCAGTACTACAAGGTACCCAAGGAATGCCAGTTTCTCATCAAGGACATTGCTGAAAATCCTTCTGTCATGTCTGTTGCCTCTGATAAGGTCTCCAGGTTGCTTCCTTCCTCCTCCCTGCTCCCCTCAAATAAGGATAGCAGACAGCTGGAGAGGCTGGGAAAGAAAATCTATACAGAAATACTCCAGAAGTACTATATACCATAAACATCCACAGCACACGATAGTCACAAACAAGAAACTTTTAATGAAGCTTTCACCCCCCTTTAAGACCTATTGTGTCGGGCAAAGGATGGGTGACTGAACCCATCTCTAGATACTTGCAGAATGTTCTTGCTAGATATGTACCAGGTTGTGAGACGATACTTAAGGATACAACACATTTCCTAGAAAAGCTTGATTCTTGGTATAGAATGAGAGTTAAAACTGAATATGTATTGGTCACATTAGATATTGAATGTCTGTTTACTGTGATTCCAATTGATTATGGAATAGAAGCAATAAGAAGCTTGTTAATAATGCAATCAACCCAACAAATACGTGAAATAGAAAATATTTGTCTCCTGTTAGATTTAGTTTTAACTAAAAATATCTTTATATTTGATAATGCACCATATCAACAACTAACAGGAGTAGCTATGGGTACATCAGTAGCTTGAACACGTTTAACTTGGTCCTATATATGTGGGAAAAACAGTATATATTGAATGAAAGGAATCAATTTAAACATCTACTGGACTGTTATTGTAGATTTGTTGATGATTGCTTTTTTGTATGGACAGGTACAATAAGTGAATTGGAAAGTTTTTTGCTGTATTTGAATTCTACGACAAATTTTCTCAAGTTTAAAATGAATTTTTCTAAGGATAATGTTGTATTCTTAGATGTTAAGTTGTATAGGAAATGTGATGAGTTACAGACGATGATACATAGAAAAGATGTGCATGCAGCTAGATATTTGAATACAGCTAGTATGCATCCGGGACATGTCTATAAAAGTATACTAAAGTCACAGCTAGTAAGGGTAAGCAGGTTAACTAGTGAGAATGATGTCTTTGAGTATGAGGTTAAGAAAATGATGGAAGAATTTATTAATAATGGATATCTATTAAGGGATGTTAATATGACCTATAAACAGGTTGTACAAGGTAGAAGTAGTTTATACAAACCAGCTTTGGCTTTTTAACCACATTACAAACAGAGCAGACATACCAGCAAGGAGAACAGACAGTGCATGTTGAAATGAATAGGACAAAAGATAGTAGTGTCTTAAGATTCATTACTACCTATAATGCCAATACATATGATGTCTGTAAGATTATTGAAAAAAACTGGATTATATTAATGGCCCAACCAGATTTGAAAGATCTGTTAGGTCCGACACCAAAGTATGCGTTCAGAAATGGTCGGACACTTAAACAGATGCTATGTTACAAAGACTTTCAAAGTGAAATATCACTTGTCTGAGCGAAGATGAATACATCTAAATGTTATAATTGTGTCTGTTGCCCTGACATATACGACACTAATAGTAGCTTTCAGCATCCTACAACAGGTGAACGGTTTGACTTTTTTTGTGGAGCAGACTGTAATTCTACTAGATTAGTTTACCTTGCTACCTGCACCCTATGTAGTGCATTTTACGTAGGGAAAACAGCTAGGAAGCTGAAGGATAGGACAATAGAACATAGATCTGAAATAAAAAGAAAGCTTGAGACAAATGGGCTATACAGGCATCTGCATGATTTTCAGACACATGCATTTAAGTTTAGGTGTATATCTATTCTGCAGTTGGGCATTAGAGGGGGTGATATTGATAATCTTTTGTTGCTAAAAGAGTATGAGTGGATAGTGCGACTACAGGCTGATAAGTATCCAGGCCTTAATGGGACAGTCAGTTTAAAACCAGTTTTGACCAAGAGGCAGAGAGAAAATTTATAGTATTAAGTGTATAGTATTTCTAAATGTGTAGATGTAATTATTTGTCTATAAATATATATATATGTAACAGTTTTTTGTACTTTTTATACTTATGTATTATGCTTTTAACAAGTAACTGCATGAAAATTAATTTTATTAGATGTTTTTAAATTGAATTTGCATATTTAATTATAGTGGTCCTTTGAATGGCTGGCTTGATCATGTGATTATAATGGTCCTCTATGTGTTGTGATTTTGTATGCTGATGAAGGGTGTAAACCTGAAAGCTTCATTAAAAGTTTCTTGTTTGTGACTATCGTGTGCTGTGAAAGAAAATCTATACCCCAGCTGTCCTGGCCTTCAGAGCCTTAAACTGTAAGGCACACATGACAAAGTACAACTTGGAACTCCTTTCCCAAGTTTCAGACGTGATTTATGACATGCCTGATTCTGAAAATAAAGCCCTGGTATCCTCCCTCCTTGCCACCTCTTCTCAGGTAGCCAGATATTCTATCAAGTACACCTATGATGCTGTAGAGCTGCCACTTCCTCTTCTGCCTTCAGAAGATTTGCCTGGCTTAGGCTTCAACCTCTACCTGAGGACATTGAGGCAAAATTGATGGATGCCCCCTTGGATAATACTCCCCTTTTTGGGAAACCTTCTACAGACCTCTTCAAATCTCTGCAAGAGAAAAGTAAAGAACTTAATGATTTCAAGCACATTTTGGTATCCCCTGTGCCTAAATTTCATAGGAACTACCCTGCAAACTTTCATACACAGGCAATCCAGAGCCCCACAATCTAGACCACAAAAAAGGCCTAAGAAGACACAACAGTTTTTTCCTCCTTCTGCATCTTCTTCCCAAGTAACTAAACAGCCCTTTCTTGATGGGTTGAGCTGCTTCTCATTACTCTTGCAGCAACCAGTCTTACCCTCTTCTTTCCCAGTGTCTTTCCCTATCCCTCCCTTCCTGGGAACTCATCACTCAGGGTTTCTTGGGTGTTAAGCATCATCAAAAGGGGGTACTTCATGCTTTGGCAGAAGGTGCCTTCCTTCAGAGATCAGTCCCCTCCCTGTTCCCTCCAGTCCTTCTTGACATCTTAGAACAGGGCACTATAGAACCTGTCCCCCAGAACAAGCAGGAAGAGGTTTTTACTATTGCCTTTTCCTAGTTCCCGGGCAGGAAAGTCCATGGAGACCAATTCTAGACCTCTCTTACCTCAGCGACTTCCTCATATTCCTGTCATTCAAGATGCTTACCCTACAAACCCCATTTCCCCTTATCCTCGGTCAGACATATCTAGCATCCATAGACATCAAGGATGCCTGCCTCCATAACCCCAACCGCCATAGATACAGGAAATTCCTACAATTTTCTGTGCGATCCTCCCACTGTCAGTTCAAGGCTTTGCCTTTTGGACTGTTACTGGCCAAGAGTCTTCACAAAATGTCTAGCCCCAGTAGTAGCCGTTTGCAGACTTCAAGGGATTTTAATCTACCCCTACCTGAACGATCTCCTGAGCCAAGCTGGTGACAAAATTGAACAAATCCCTCCAAATGACAGTTGCCATTCTTCAAAGCCTGAGATTTACCACACACTTCAAAAAAATCATCCATGGTCCCATCCCAGGATTACACCTTTCTGGGCTGCAGATTCCAAACCCAGAGCATGATGGTGTTCCCAAACCCCTAGGCACAGGAGATCTTGATGATCTTTGCAGAGACACTCCACCTTCATCAGATGTTTGCCAGGCAATTCCTCAGAATCTTGGAGATGATGGCTTCCACCATCCCTATCCTGTATCTAGTAAGGCTTCACATGAGGAAACTGCAGTGCTTCCTCAAGTCAGTATGGTCTCAGCATGCTCACCCTCTATAATATGTAATTCCTCTCCTCCCCTGTCTAAAGAAGGAGCTCCAGTGCTGGATTACGCAACTGTCGCTAGGTTCAGGCCTCCCTATTCACCCTCTGACAACATCTCGGGTCCTATTCATAGATGATTTGGGCATGGGTTGGGGAGCAGCTCTGTACCTCCACACAGCTCAAGGGGAGTGGTCACCCTCCCAAATGAGGGACCACATAAATGTAAGGGAACTGAAGGCATTCATCTTTTCTCTCCAGACATCCCAACTACTTATCAAACCAGGAACATTACGTGTACATATAGACAACATAACAGTCATGTGGTACATAAACAAACGGGGTTACCAGATCCTACCTCCTGTGCAGACTAGCCCTGCAGGTCTGGGATCTAGCTTTCCTCCTAGATGTATACATCCCCTCCAGCCAGAATACTGTGGTGGACATCCTAAGCAGATCCAGAACACAAGCTCACAAATGGATGCTTCACAAGGATGTGTTCCTGGACATTGTCCACTAGTAGGGTATTCCACAGATAGACTTGATATTCATCGTGCATACAGCTGCAGTCATAACAGATGGGTTCTCCTGCCGTCAGGCGGGTCCTCGGTCGGCCGAATTCCAAAGTCTAGGTCCGGCGTCGGTTGTCGTTGCGTTTTCCCTGACGTCAGTGCGCCAGGGGTATAAAAGAACCAGCCGACGCCATTTTCTCCAGTCTTTCTTGCCGTGCGGTGCCCGAAGCTGAAGCAGTTCGCAAGTGCCGGTCGGCCAGCTCCTGAAATTACGAAAATTTTGCAACCGAAGTCTTCTTGAAAGCTAAGTACCTCGTTGGGGAAACTTTTCTTGCCTCAGACCGATGTCAGGCAAAGTTAATAATTGTATTTCTTGTGGGAAGCAAATACCGCATAAGGATTTTCATTCCCTCTGCATTCCTTGGTCAGGCCCAGACCACGACGTCTCGGTCTGTCGTTTTTGTGCTACATTCAACAAACGCACCGTTAAGCGTCGGGCGGAGTTTGCCCAGCACTATTTTGGCAAAAAATTTAACTATATTATGTCGTCGGATACTCCGACTCCAGTTTTGTCTAAAAAACGCAAAGATAAGGACCGACACACGAGGTCCACGGCCTCTACCGACACCACGCCAAAGCTGACTACAGGTGGTCCGGTTCTCAGCGAGGAGCCTACGCAGCCCCTGCCTACTGACGACACTTCATTGGCGGTGTCTTCTGTGCCCGAGGTCGCAGGCTCCTCGGCCCACACCCCGACTACACATACCGAAGCCACTCTTGGTGGTGAATCTCAAAATGTAGACAGGTCTGCCTCCTCTCAAGGTGTCTTCAGACCTTCCTCTTCTTTTTCTATCAAGGCTTTCACTAAGTCTAAAGCAGCCATGCATTCTAAGAGACAAGCTCCACAGGGCCCTTCTCCAGGCCCCATGCCTAAAAAACAGATGCTTAAAATGGCTGAGGATTTGATTACTCTCATCAGGGGTTCTCAACCCCCCCCCCGGACAAAAGGCACAGAGTGAAGGAAGAATTCCCCTCCTCTGACCAGGCCTCCATTATTTCAGAGCACTTTGATGAACAGGAACATTCTTACTCCCCTTTTGAAGATTCTGATGCTGAGGAGTCCATTCCCTCTGTCTCCCCCCCTAGAGGATTACTCATTTGGGGAAACTTTGCATACCTTAAGGGAACACTTCCACTAGAAGGCCAAGAGTACTCAGATTCCAAGAAAAGGCTTAGGGATTTTCTCTTGCCACCCCAGCACAGGCCTCTGGCTATACCTCCTGTCTTAGACATACTAGATGATGTGTACTCGGAGGCCTGCCTTAACCCGGATTCTTTACCTCCAGCCCCAGTCAAGCCTGACAGGTACTACTGGGTTCCTGACTCACACCAATTTTTATACAAAAGCCATGCAGCTGACCAAGAAACTATCTCACAGGGCCCCAAGGGAATTAAGGCCTCCACTGCTAAAAACCCATTACCTTCCGAGAGAGATTCCAGATCCTTAGAAAGGTGGGGAAAAAAGGTATACACCTCTGCCACCTTAACCATGAGGGCATTAAACTGCCAGTTCCATATGCTAAAGTACCAGCAGTTTCTGTTGTCACAGTTGAGAAGTAAAATGTCACAACCTGAACAACCAGACTTGAAGGAGTTGCAGGATTTGATGCATAGTGCAGAACAAGTGGGTAAATATACCTTGCAATGTGGTTTTGATGCTCTAGAGGCCTCATGTAGAGCTGCTGTTACAGGATCAGTCATATGTAGACATGCCTGGCTCAAGCAGCAAACCTTACCAGATCATGTCAAAGCTAAATTACTTGATGCCCCTCTACAAAAGGATGTATTATTTGGTGTTAAAGCTGAGGAGGTATTAAAGAAAATGGAGGAAAAGGCTAAATCAATGCAAACAGTGAAAGATTTTCTACAGGTACAACCTCCACGTTTCAGTAGAAATTGGCCTTCCAAAAATTGGTCCTTTCCAGCCACGGACAGACCCCAAAGAGGTAGATACAGGCGCCCGAGGTGCAGAGGGCAATCTCAAGGATCGTTTAGAGGCAGACAATGGCAAGCTCCTACACAAAGAGGTGGTGAGGATAGTTCGCAGCCATTCAGAAAGCGAGCCTAATGACTTTCCACTTTGCATGCCAAGCAAGGCTCAAATGGCAGCACCCTTAGGCGGAAAACTGGCATTATTTTCAAAAAATTGGCATATTGTCACAAAAGACAAATGGATCCTGGACATTATAAACAAAGGCTACAGATTCCATTTTCACACCCTTCCAAAAATGAGAGGCATGCCAAACCTGCCACACAATCAAAGGGCAGAGGCACAAAGACAAATTTCAGATCTCATGGACATGAAAGCTATTCAAGAGGTACCTACTCACAAACAAGGTCAAGGTTTTTATTCCAGACTATTCCTGGTACCAAGGAAGGGAAAAGATTGGAGACCTATTTTGGACCTATCCATCCTAAAACACATTTTTACTCGTACCAAAATTCAAGATGCTCACATTACAGCAGCTTCTTCCCATGCTGGGCAAGGACTCTTGGCTGGTAACATTGGACCTCAAGGAGGCATACCTGCATGTCCCAATCAGACAAAATTGCAGAAGATACCTCAGATTTCTTGTAGGTTTAACCCATTATCAATTCTCTGCATTGCCCTTTGGCTTATCTACTGCGCCCAGAGTATTCACGAAATGCCTGGCATCAGTAATTGCCTACTGCATAATTCAAGGGATACAAATATACCCATGTTTGGACGACTGCCTGATCCAAGTGGACAGCAAGCACATACATCTGAAACATCTGGCTTTTGTAATAATGTTGTTGAATTCTCTGGGATACACAGTCAACAAAAAGAAATCAAGGCTAATACCTTCTCAGAAAATAATTTTCCTGGGTGCCAACTTGGACACAAACACCCAGATGGCCTACCTCACGCCAGAGAAGCAGGGGCAACTAACTCAATACTTCAGAACACTAGCAAATTTCACCAGGCTGACTGCAAGGAAAATCCTGCAGGCTCTGGGATTCATGGCATCTTGCATCCTACTAATCCCATGTGCAAAGCTGCATATGAGGAAACTTCAATGGTACCTGAAGAACCTATGGTCTCAACACAGCCACAGTTTGGAAACAATGATACCACTAATTCCATGTCTTCAAAAGGAATTTCTGTGGTGGGCTCAAGCATGCCAAACAAACACAGGTCTCCCTTTCTGCAAGCCTCAAGCAAATCAAGTCATCACAACAGACGCCTCGGACTACGCCTGGGGGACTCACATGACAGATCGGTGCATTCAGGGCAAATGGTCCCAAAAAGAAAAGCACCTTCACATCAATCTAAAGGAAATGCTAGCAGTAATAAATGCTATTATAGCTTTCAAAGACCTTCTGCATCCAGGTCAACTATTGATAAGGACAGACAGCACCACAGTAATGTCGTACATAAACAAACAGGGAGGAACCCATTCATACCCCGTATGCAGGCTGGCCATGTCACTTTGGAACATGGCTCTGGAATTACAAATCAAACTTCAAGCACAGTACTTGCCAGGCAAGGAAAACACACTGGCAGACAACCTAAGCAGAAATATGACAGATCCACACAAATGGAAGTTGCATCCTCAAGTTTTTACAGAGATAATTCAAGCATGGGGAAGGCCAGACATAGATCTCTTTGCCTCCCACAAAAATCACCAATTGACAAAATTCTGCTCAAGGACTTTTCAGCCACAGGCCTGGAGAGTGGACGCTCTCTCTTTCAGTTGGACAACAATGACAGTTTATGCCTTTCCACCTCTTTCTCTGCTGCCCAAAGTTCTATTAAAAACCAGAGCAGACAGACCAAAGATGATTCTCGTTGCTCCAGACTGGCCAAGACAGCACTGGTACCCACTCCTGAAAAGCCTGACGCATTCCCCCCCATGGACCCTACCTCTAATGCTTCTTCTTCTGACTCAGCACAGCTTCAAAACTCTTCACAGTCAGCTGAAAACACTCAATCTGGCCGCATGAAAGATTCCTTAACATCACAACAGACCCTACTCTCCAAGGAGGTGCAGGATGTCATTTTGGAGGCCAGAAGGCCGTCTACTAGAAAAGCTTACTCCGCAAAATGGAAAAGGTTTTGTGCCTGGAATGAGAAAAAAGGCCAGAATCCTGGAAAACTTAATTTACCTCAAATATTACAGTATCTAGCTGAGCTGCTAAGCAGTGGACTTTCATTCTCCTCCATCAAAATCCATGCCTCAGCCATTTCTGCAGAATACAACACTGATCCACCTTTATTCTCTCACCCCCTTTTGGACAGTTCCTCAGAGGGGCTAAGAATATAAAACCCCCAAGGAAACAACCGATACCTGCTTGGGATCTCAATTTCATTCTAGAAAAGCTGACCTTGCCTCCTTTTGAGCCAGCTGCCTCAACAGTTTTGCAATATTTGTCCTGGAAAACAGCTTTCCTTCTGGCTATCACCTCAGCTCGTAGGGTATCGGAACTACAAGCCCTCATGGCTGTGCAGCCTTTTATCATCTTCCATCAGGACAGAGTTTCCTTATGAACCAACCCGTCCTTTATGCCAAAGGTGGTATCGAGGGTAGCTTTGAATCAGGCTATACACTTACCTACCTTCTACCCTAATCCTCAAAACAAAGGGGAGAGACTACTACATTCCTTGGACATCCACAGACAGCTGTGTTATTATTTGGACAGAACAAGCCTTTCAGAAAATCAGAACAGCTCTTTGTGTCCTATGCTATAGGAGCTCAAGGGAAGCCAATTTCCAAACAGACAATCTCAAAATGGATAGCCCACTGCATACGCTTTTGTTACTCTTTTCATGGTAAAACCGTACCTGCAGGCATCAGATCTCACTCCACAAGGGCCACAGCTACCTCTGCAGCCTTCCTCAGAGGAGTTGCTACCAAAGATATTTTGGAAGCAGCCACTTGGAGTTCTATGCATGCCTTCTCCAAGCACTACCACCTACCATTATACTCCAAAACTAGAGCAGGCTTTGCCACTGCAGTCTTGCAGGGCATTCTGGCTCCTCCTAGTTTCACCTAGTGCCTACCACCCCTTTCTTAGCTTTGGGATTCTACCCATCTGTTATGACTGCAGCTGTATGCACGATGAACATAGTACAGTTTTGTACCTACCATAAATGTAGATGTTAGAGTGCCAATACAGCTGCAGTCCAGGTTTCCCTCCCTCTTTCCCCTCTTAGGACAGGCCTGTTGGCTAACACCTCCTCATACAACCTGATTGGGGTATTCTTTTATGGTGTATTTGCTTGCAACTACTGTATTTTGATTATATTGCATTGCTTTATTACACAAATTTATGTATTGCCTTCCTTCTGGGGGCACCTGACATCTGGGGCAAGAAAAACTGAAAAAAATGGCGTCGGCTGGATGTCCTTCAAGGATGCATCTGCAGTCCTTACAAATGGGTTGTCCTGTCGTCAGGCAGCCCTTCGGTCGGCCGAATTCCAAAGTCTGGGTCTGGCTTCGGCTGGTGTCGCACTTCACCCGACGTCATTGCGGCAGTTATTCGGGTATAAAGGCATCAGCCGACGCCATTTTCCCCAGTCTTTCTTGCCGCGTGGCGCCCGAAGCAGAAGCTGTTCGCAAGTGCCGGTCGGTTAGATCCAGAGATTACTACTACTGAATACTACTTCGAAATCTTCTATAAAGCTAAGTACCCCGTTGGGGACTCTTTCTTGCCTCAGCCGATGTCAGAGAAAGTTAATAACTGTTTATCTTGTGGGAAACCTCATAAAGATTTCCACTCCTATTGCATACATTGTTTAGGCCCAGACCACGACGTAGCAGCTTGTCTAGCCTGTGCTTCTTTTAACCGACGGACGCTTAGACGTCGTTCGGACTTTGCTGAGCAGATTTTCGGCTCCGATTTTGCCTACATTATGCCGTCGGATCCTCCGACTACGCAAATAACCAAAAAGCGCAAAGAAAAGGACCGGCACTCGCGGTCCGTGGTTTCGGCTGAAACCGCGGTTAAGCAATCCACGAGTGTCTCGGTTGCGGCCGAAACCGAGCAAGCGGTTCTTTCTTCAGCCGATAACTTGCCTTCTACCGAGACCTCTTCTATACTGGTAGAAACGCTTCCGAAATCCAGCCTTCTGTTGCGATTTCACAGGATTTATCAGACACCATTCCACTAGATATTTCTACCCCTGCACGTGGAGCTGCTAGGCCTCCTCCAGCTATGTCTATTAAGGCCTTTGCCAGGGCTAAAGCAGCCAAAACTTCCAAACCTGTGCCTGCCAAGCCCCCCTCTCACAGGCCCAGCACCAGCTCCCATATGCTTACAGGATCTCATCACTTTAATTCGTGGATCCCAGCCTCATCCAGACAGGGCCTCTCTCCCTCCTCCAGAAAAGAGGCCTAGAGCAGAGCCCCCTGAGCCAGTAGCCACAGATGATTCTTCTGATGATTCAGAACATACAGACCCTCCTGAGGCTTCTTATTCTCCTTACGAAGACTCTGATGCTGAGGAGTCCATCCCTTCAGCCTCTCCTCCTGAGGAATTTTCCTTTGGGGAAACCTTGCATGCTATGAGGGAACAATTTCAGTGGCAGGGCCAAGATTTCTCAGACTCTAGGAAAAGGCTTAGGACCTTTCTACATTTACCACAGCATAGGCCTTTAGCTATTCCTCCAGTTCTATCTGTTGTTGATGATGCATTTAATGATGCTTGCACTACTCCTGATACTTTACCCCCGGCTCCTGCTAAACCAGATAGGTACTACAGGGTCCTGGACACTCATCACCACTTATATAAGGCCCCTTTTGCAGATCCAGAGACTATCTCCCAGGGCCCTAAAGCTGTAGCAGCTACTTCTTCTAAAAACCCCCTCCCCTCTGATAGGGAATCCAGGTCCTTAGAGAGATGGGGTAAAAAAGTTTACACTTCTGCTACTTTGTCAGCTAGAGCTTTGAACTGCCAATTTCATATGATTCAATATCAAGAGTTTATGCTTGACCAGTTGACTAAAAAGCTGTCCTCGGAAGAATCTTTAGATAAAAAGTATGTTCAAGAAATGTTACATAACATACAGCAGGTTAGTAACCATTCTTTAAAATGTGGCTATGATGCACTGGAGGCTTCCTTTAGATCAGCCATGACTGGCACAGTTATCAGGAGGCATGCATGGTTGAAAGAGCAGGCATTACCAGACCATGTCAAATCTAAGCTTTTGGATGCACCTATGGACAAGGTCAATTTATTTGGTGCTCCCGCACAGCAGGTTCTGAAAAAGATGGAAGAGAAAGCAAAATCTGTGCAAACAGTAAAAGATTTCTTACAAGTTCAACCTCCACGGTTTAGCAGGAATTGGCCCTCCAAGAATTGGTCCTTTCCGGACTCCTCTAAGGCACAAAGAGGCAGGAATAGGCGCTCTAGAGGCAGAAACCAATCCAGGGGTGCCTACTGGGGTCGCCAATGGCAGGGTAACGACCAACGAGGCACGGATACAGCCACCACCACTACAACAACTCAATCACAGTGACTTGGCGGTGGCACCGCCTACCAGGGAACAACTAGAAGCACCCTTAGGCGGAAAGCTAACATTATTTTCAAGAAACTGGCACTGCATTACAAGAGAAAAATGGATTTTGCAGACTATAGACAAAGGTTACAGGTTCCATTTCCATACACTACCAGGAAAGAAAGGAATGCCAAACCTACCACCTTCTCAAAGGGCAGAAGCTCTAAAACAAATATCTCAGTTATTAAGAATGCGTGCTGTGGAAAAGGTACCATTTATGGAGCAAGGGAAGGGATTTTACTCCAGGCTCTTCCTGGTACCAAGAAAAGAAAACAAATGGAGGCCTATTCTAGATCTGTCCGCTCTAAACACATTCCTCATTGTTCCAAAATTCAAAATGCTGACCCTACAGCAGCTTCTTCCCATGCTGGGCAAGGAGTCTTGGCTGGTAACTCTAGATCTCAAGGAGGCATACCTGCGTCCCCATAAGACCAATTTGCAGAAGATACCTCAGATTTCTTGCAGGATCAGAGCATTATCAATTCTCAGCATTGCCCTTTGGCTTATCTACTGCACCCAGAGTGTTCACGAAATGCCTGGCATCAGTAATCGCTCATTGCAGACTTCAGGGAATTCAAATCTATCCCTACCTGGACGACTGCCTGATACATGCGGACAACAAAAACAAATTAACAGAAGACTTACAAAGAGTCATCTACCTGCTACAAGCCCTGGGATACACAGTCAATTCAAAAAAGTCAAGGCTGATTCCATCCCAAATAATAACCTTTCTGGGTGCAGAACTGGACACATCAAAACAAATGGCATTTCTAACTGCAGAAAAGAAAGAGCAACTTCCTCTCTATTTCTTGGCATTAACAAAACAGAGCCATCTAACTGCAAGAAAAGTGCTACAAGCTCTAGGCTTCATGGCATCCTGCATAATTCTGGTCCCTCATGCCAGGCTTCATATGAGAAAGCTACAGTGGTACCTAAAGAATTTGTGGTCTCAGCACAAGCACAGCCTGGAAACCAAAATTCCAATGATCCCATGCCTGAAGCAAGAGTTCTTATGATGGGCTCAGGCCTGTCAATCAAACACAGGACTGCCCTTCTGCAAAAGTCAACCAAGACAAACTATCACGACAGATGCCTCAGACCTCGGTTGGGGGGCACACATGATGGACAAGTGCATTCAAGGCCTATGGACTCAAGACCAACTGCATCTGCACATAACTCTAAAAGAAATGATGGCAGTAAAATTGGCAATCCAGGCATTCAGACCTCTTCTCCACGAAGGCCAGCTGTTGATAAGGACAGACAACACCACAGTTATGTGGTACATCAACAAACAGGGAGGCACACACTCATACCCCCCCCCCCGTGCCGGCTGGCACTAGACCTATGGGATGTGGCTCTGAGCTACAACCTTCAGTTACAGGCAATTTATGTACCAGGGAAGGAAAACATTCTAGCAGACATATTAAGCAGAACTACAACAGATGCCCACGAATGGATGCTGCATCCGGACATCTTCAAAGCCATCACAAGAGAATGGGGATTACCACAAATAGACTTGTTTGCATCCCCATACAATCACCAGTTGAAGAAATTCTGCACAAGGACTTACCACCCACTTGCTTGGAAGGTGGACTCCCTATCCTTCAGTTGGAAAAGCCTGACAGCATACGCATTCCCACCACTTCCTTTGATGCACAAGGTGCTTCTCAAGATCAAAGAGGAACATCCGAGGATCATTCTGATAGCCCCAGACTGGCCAAGACAACATTGGTACCCACTGCTGAGGAGCATGTCCCGGAACAAATATGGAAACTGCCCTGATCCCATTACTGCTGACACAGAACAACTACAACATTCTGCATCCAAACCTAAAACTCTGCAGCTAACTGCCTGGAACATTACATAACAGAAATTAACCCAAATTTATCCCAAAGGGTTAAGGACATAATCCTGGAGGCTCGTAGACCTTCAACAAGAAAGAATTATGCAGCAAAATGGAAAAGATATCTCATCTGGAGTACTGCAAAGGGGCAAGATGTGACACTGGTGAACATAGCCAACATCCTGGAGTACTTGGCGGAGCTCTACCACACAGGCCTGTCCTATTCCTCCATCAAGATACATGCATCAGCTATTTCAGCACAATACAGCTTGGATCCTCCTGTCTTCTCGCATCCTCTGCTCAGACAGTTTCTGAGGGAATTAAAATGTAAAACCGCCCAGGAAACCTCCATTGCCAGCATGGGACTTGAACTTTGTGCTAGAAAAACTGACTCTACCTCCTTTCGAGCCAGCAGCTACAGCAGACTTGCAATACTTATCCTGGAAGACTGCCTTCCTGCTGGCAATAACTTCAGCAAGAAGGGTCTCTGAACTACAAGCATTAATGGCAGTACAACCCTTCCTGATCTTCCATCAAGATAGAGTGTCCATGAGAACAAATCCTACATTTATGCCTAAGGTGGTATCCAGAGTCTCTTTAAATCAGGCTATCCACCTTCCTACATTCTTCCCCAATCCACAGAACAGGGGAGAAAAGCTCTTACATACCTTGGATGTACACAGGCAATTACGCTACTACCTGGACAGGACAAAAAACAATAGAAAAACTGACCAGCTTCTGGTAGCTTATGCAACAGGAAAAGAAGGAAAACCAATTTCTAAACAGACAATCTCCAAATGGATAGGAAATTGCATTAGACTTTGTTACTCCTACCATGGAAAGAAAACTCCAGAGAACATCAGGCCTCACTCCACAAGGGCCACAGCCACTACCACAGCTTTCTTATGAGGAGTGGCTACCAAGGACATTATAGAGGCTGCTACTTGGACCTCCGTGCATACATTTGCCAAGCATTACAATTTACCTCTATACTCTAGATCCTGTGCTGGCTTTGCCACTGCTGTTTTGCAAGGGATCCTGACTACACCATAATCTATTCTCATTTCCTCCTCCCCTAGTTTAGCTATGGTATTCTACCCATTTGTAAGGACTGCAGATGCATCCTTGAAGGACATAGTACAGTTTTATACCTACCATAAATGTAGATGTCCGAGAGGAATGCATCTGCAGTCAGGATTACCCACCCTCCTTCCCCTCTGAGGTACTCCTAGGGTACTTACCAATCTTCAGCTAGCTTGGGGGGGATCTATTATGGTGTATTTGTTTGTATATATGTACATACATGTTTATTTTGTGTGTTTGCTCTCTACTATTTGGAAACTTTGGCATTTATCCAAATTTAGCCTACCAAGAAGGCACCTGGCATCCGGGGCAAGAAACACTGAGGAAAATGGCGTCGGCTGATGCCTTTATACCCGAATAACTGCCGCAATGACGTCGGGTGAAGTGCGACACCAGCCGAAGCCAGACCCAGACTTTGGAATCCGGCCGACCGAAGGGCTGCCTGACGACAGGACAACCCATTTGTAAGGACTGCAGATGCATTCCTCTCGGACATCTACATTTATGGTAGGTACAAAACTGTACTTTCTTTTATACCCCTGGCACACTGACGTCAGGGAAGAAGCGACAACAACCGACGCCGGACCTAGACTTTTTTAATTCGGCCGACCGAGGACCCGCCTGACGGCAGGAGAACCCATCTGTTATGACTGCAGCTGTATTAGCACTCTAACATCTACATTTATGGTAGGTACAAAACTGTACTTTTGCCTCCCCCATGACCAACACCTCCCGCAATTTTGTGCCAGAGAACCCCATCTTCAGGCATAGAGAGTGGACACCCTTTCAGTCTTCTGGAAGGGGAAGTTCCTATATGCATTCCCTCCTCTTCCATTCATTCCAAACGTTCTGTTGAAAGTTCAACAGGAAAAGCCAGAATTCGTGCTGATGACTTCCTATTGACGAAGACAGCATTGATTTCTCTTTCACCTAGCCAAAGGCAGTCACCACAGGTTGCCCCACAGTGTGGACCTACTAACACAGAACAAGGGCTCCCTCCTCCATCCACACTTGGAAACCCTCCAGCTGATCCTGTGGGTGATAGACCCCTGATTCCATTCAGACACCTTTATTTTGAGGACGTGCTTAAAGTCCTGCAGGAGTCCAATAAACCTGCTAGAAAATCTTACCTCTCCAAATGCAAGAGGTTCTCCATCTGGTGTCTGCTAGGAACCAGGATCCACCTATGCTTCTGTCCTATCTGTGTGAATTGCTTAATGCAGGATTATATTACTCTTCCATTAAAGTTCATTTGTCAGCTATCTCTGCATGTCTGTCAATTGTTCCACCCGTAGCTTCTAGATTTGAAGCAAAACAGTTCCTCAAAGGAGTCCTTCATATGAGACACCCCCCTACCCCTGGAGACCTGTAGCTCCACCCTGGGATCTCAACTTCATGCTAGAGAAACTGACTCAAGCATCCTTTTTCAACTCACTTCTTCTAGCTCACTCAAACACTGTACTTGGAATACAGTCCTCCTGGTGGCAGTTATCTGCCAGGAAGGTTTCAAAATGACAAGCTCTTATGGCCTCCCCTCCTTTCTTGTCTTTCCTAGAAACAAGGCCTCCTTGTAGACCAATTACTCCTTCATGCCAAAAGTTGTCAGTGAATTGTCCTTAAACCAGACAAATTCACCTACCCACCTTCTTTCCCTCTCCACAGAACAGTAGTGAGAAGATCATTCACACCCTTGGTGTACACAGACAACTCGGGTTCTACTTACATAAAACTAAACCCTTCAGGAAAACAGACCAATTGTCGTGTCCTTCCATCCCAGGGCTGTGGGATTGCCTGTGTGTAAACAGGCCAATCTCCAGTTGGATATCCAAATCTGTTGCCTTTTGCTACGTTCACCATAGTAAGATTCTTCCTGGGTCAATCAAAGCTCACTCCACCAGGGCAGTATATTCCTCAGTGGCCTTCCTCAAAGGTTTCGATACCAACTCTATACTAGAAGCTGCTACTTGCACATCTGTCCACACCTTCACTAAACACTTTAAGCTGCATTCCATCTCCAGATCCAGGGCAGGGTTTGCCAAGGCCATTCTCCATGGCTTCATAGAGAATTCCTCTGCCACTTCCTCCTCCCTTTCCTCATGAGCTTTTATACTCTCCCGTATGTCAGGAATACTGCAACAGATGAATAAAAGGATATAGATTAGTCGTGTAAGAACTTACCATAAAGATAGATGTCCTTCTCTTCTCTGTTGCAGTATTCCAACCCTCCATCCATCCCCCACTTCCTGCTTTCTTGGATGCACTGATCCTCATTCCCTTAGACTGTCTCTCTGTCTGGGGGCCTCAGTTCTGAGGGTGGTGCGGGTGTACATCTCTTTTATGACCAACATCTGTTGGTGGCCCACATCAGATGTACCGTGCACCCTACATAGTAAAAGACTTTGATGTACTGGCCAATGTTGGGTTGTCGCCTTGGCAGGCAACTCCTTTGTCAGGAGTACTGCAACAGAGAAGAGAAGGACATATATCATTATGGTAAGTTCTTAACACAGCTAATCTTTCTTTAAACCACTTATTTGGATGCAAATAAATGGATTCTGTTGAATGTTACTTACTTTATTTAGATCTTATCAGTCAGTACAATGGCACATTTTTATCATGGCTCACAACAGTAAGCATAATATTCACTCATTCAACTGGCTGTGATTACTCGTTTCTTAATGGCACCTAAGGTGTCCACCATTGTAACTTCTGCCGTGTGTTAATCCTGAGAGCTACTTGTACTTTTCTAGGAACATGCATGATGGACATAGCATAACATTTCAAAGAAAACCACTTGCACCTGTCATTTGCTTTAGTTGACATACTTCAGCAATGATAAACACACACACACACACACATATGCATTTATAATATATTTAAAAGTGTTATTGATCAAATAACATGGTCCCTTCACTTGTACTACCATGTCATTTGGTTAAGGCCTTTTTAAGGGAATTTTTCACTTAACACTACTAAGAAGATATTATTTATTCTCAAGAGTTAAGGTTTATCATGGAGAAGTTGACTTTATATCTCTTTGAGCTAGCATATATATATATATATATATATATATATATATATATATATATATATATATATTCACCAGGTGTAAAATATCATTCAGTCCTTCATAGAAAACCCTTTTGTTAAATTTTGTTACAGATCGAAAGAAATCTAGGGTATTGTACTGCAAGTACTCAGTGTTTCAGGGAAGTGGATCAGATATTCATAGTCTTACAGGGAAATCAGTTGTCCGTAAATTAACTTTGTCTAAACGGCTGTTCAAATGTATTGCCTTTTGCTGTAACATGTAAAAACAGACATTTGTAAGGCACATTTCACAGTATATCTGTTTAGGGCATCGACAACAGACGTTGGAAATATTTCTGCATGAGGTGTTTTGGATATTGCTACATGAAGAGTGTAGGTGGGAAGCCTGGGACTTTTGAGGAAGAGCTGAGCCAAAGGTCTGGCTTAGCTGTTACTCCTCATTTAGAGATAAGCCAGAGCAGACAATCAGAACAGTAGCTGGTTAAAAAAGTTCTCCTGTGGACTTCCAGACTTAAGGAAGAAAAGCTTTTATATCATATTTTTATTTGGAAGCAGCAATCCGGAGATGACCTTCTGCTTTGATATACAAGATGCCTCCACACCCCTTTTTTTAAAAATGTAGCCATCTTGTGTGCACATCTCTAATGCTTGATAGTGAGGAAAGTGGGGGGAAAAGGTAACCATAACTACAATAATTTTGACGTGTTGCTCTGTCACACCCTTGTACCCTTCAAAACGTATACTTTCCAAGCATATCTGTGTGTGCTTTGGCCCTCTTCTGGTACGTAGCAGACTCCTGCAACAAATTAGTCACTTTCAGTGCACCTTTCTGATATGTTAGGCTCCCGTGAAAAACTGAAAGGTATGGTAGCATCAGTAATAAATTCAGATTTTCTCTTCATAGACGCATACATTGTCTATAGACAGTCACGCATAACTACCTTGTAGCCCCCCCCCAAAAGAAAGCCACCTTTATGTACTCTTCTGATATGAAGTTATAATGACAATAAGAAAAAGAAGTCTTTCTTTTTTATCTTAACTTGTAGCTCTCAGAGACTATATACTATTCCCACTACCACCACAACAATAATTATTTTATTGGTGACCCTAACTACCCTTCACTTTTATCTACAGACTGCCCTCCTAAATGGATAACCACATCTGATAATCACTGCTTGTGTTCATAAAAATAAATTATTACATAACTAACTTACCTTACAAAGCACAAAGGAGTACAAAAGAATCATGCCCATATAGTCCACCTTGTAGGTAGTGCTGCTCATGTTCTCCTGATCTCTCACTTGCTCAAACAGGCTCTTCGCCCTCTGTGGAAGAGTTCAGACACTTTTCAATAAACTAAATAAAATGCCTCTCCTCCCAAAATTAGCCACAGACCTTTTTGATAAAAGCATTCCCCATCTACTATGTTTCACAGTTGTCGGCCTTTTCACATGTAAAACAATTAAGTTGTCTTCCTTTTAGGTACTGTGGCACCATCAGTACTGGAATTTTATCTAGCCATGCCCAGAGATGCAGACCAGACCTAACAGCACCCTCAGCCTGCAGGTCCAATCTGAAACAGTTAGCTGTTACTCTGCTGAGAAGGGAAAAAAAGAAAAGAATTGCAGTTGTGACTTGGCTCGTTCTCTGCTCTGTATCATGGCATATTATGAGCCCATGCCGAGTTTATATTCACTCACATGTAATGAACAGCATTCCCCACATTTGCAAACCCTGTAAACTGAAACTCAGGCGAGAGGTAGGATAGATATGGAGTGACTGTCTACCCAAATGTTATGATTCTGATAATTATATGATTTGTTGATGTTCTTCGTGTTTCACTGTTGCAGTCATCACACTTGGGTTATATCTGCCTGCAGGTAGCCCTCAGTCGGCCCAAGTACCAGAGTCCTAGTATTTCTGTGTCGGGTGCTGTCGCTTCTTCCATGACATCAGGTCGTCAGGGGTATAAAACAGGTAGTCAATGCCGTTACATCAGTCTTTCTTGCTGTGGAGGAGCCCGAAGCAGAAGCAGTTCGCAAGTGTCGGTCGGCTGCTACCTGAAATTTTCGTTTTCGAGTTTATAATCCTGAAGTCTTCTAAAGCGAAGTACCCCGTTGGGGATCCTTTTTTTTTGCTCTAACCAATGTCAGAAAAAGTTAACAATGTTCTTGCCTGTGGAAAGCAAATACCTCTGTTTAGGCCCAGATCACGACATCCCTCGCTGTTGGTTTTGTGCCTTGTTTAACGCCCTAACCATTCGTCGTCGGGCTATCTTTGGCACTAAATTCTTTCTCTCGTTCTCTGTATTCCGAAATGGCTTCGATAAGCCATCCGACTACCGATCTTCTGAAAAAAACGTAGAAATAAAAACAGATTCAGACCGCATAGGTCCAAAACTGCCGACGACGCTTCCGTTAAGCTAGTCGCCAGTCCGCCGGTACTCAGTGAGGCGCCTTTGCAGCCCCTGATTCCCGCTTCTGTGGATTTGCAGGCCTCTACTGAGATCCATTCGGAGTCCGGTATGCTGTGAGATGCTTCTTCGACTATGGAATCTGTGAATGTTTCTACCTTGGATGGGTCCGGAGCCGCTCTCGGTTTCTGAGGGTGTATTCCATCCTACCGATGTTCGAATCAAACCGACAACTTCGTTTTCAGCCAAAACAACAGAGTTTCTTAGGCCCAGAGTACGCACTATTCCTAGAAAACCAATGACCAAAGCACATGCTCAAGCTCCCATGCCACAAAAACAAATGCTTAGAATGGCTGAAGACCTTATTATCCTAATTAGGGAAAGCCAGCCTTCCCCTGCTAAGAGACAAAGAATTGAGTTTCCTTCTGATTCTACAGACCAGGAATCCGATGACTCTGACCCTTCTGATTATCAGGACATGCCCTTATCAGCCTGTGAGGATTCAAATGCAGAGGAATCCATTCCCTCTGCCTCCCCTCCAGAGGAGTTTTCTTTTGGTGAAACCTTGCATACTTTAAGAGAGCATTTCCACTGGGAATGCCAAGACTTCCCTCAGTCCAAAATGAGGCTGAGAATTTTTAGAGTTTCCACAGCACAGGCCTCTAGCTATACCCCCTGTCCCGGATGTTGTAGATTATGTTTTTATGGAATCTAGTCTTACTCCAGATACATTACCCACTAGCCTGTAGGAAACCTGACAGGTACTACAGAGTATCTGATTCATACAAATTTCTCTTCAAAAATCCTTCTGCGGATCCAGAGACCATTTCCCAGGGACCTAGAGGTATTAAGGATACTACAGCCAAAAATCCTATCCCTTCAGACAGGGATTCCAGTGCTTTAGACAGATGGGGTAAGAAGGTATATACCTCTGCAACTCTTGCCATCGGGGCATTGAATTGCCAGTTTCAGATGTTGAAGTACCAGCACCATATAATGGAACTAATTAAACAAATAATGGTATTATTTCCAGATTGTGCAGGAAATAAAGATTTACAAGAGCTAATGCATTCTGCAAACCAAGTTAGTAAGCATACTTTGCAGTGTGACTTTGATGCCCTAGAAGCATCTTGCAGGGCTGCAGTCACTGGGTCTATACTGAGATGGCATGCTTGGCTGAAGGAACAAACCTTGCCAGATCATGTCAAATCCAAAATACTAGATGCTGCTTTAAATAAGGGCAGTTTGTTTGGCAACTAAGCAGAAGAAGTTCTTAAAAAGATGGAAGAAAAAGCTAAATCTATGCAAACTATAAAATAATTCTTACAAGTGCAACCACCTAGATTCAGCAGGCATTGGCCATCTAAAAACTGGTCCTTTCCAGCCTCTTCCAGGCCTTCCCAGACCAGACTCAGGGGAAACAGGCCACCCAGACTATAGTGTCAGGGTATGCAGAGATCTAAACAATGGAGTGCCCCCACCCCAAAAACAGGGAGTGGTAAGCCGCCTCCATATGGAAAAAGTTCACAATGACTTTTTAGTTATCCTTTCCAGCCCTGCTCAATTACTTGTGCCCCTAGGAGGAAAACTTTCCCTTCATGCATAAAACTGGATGTCCATTAATCAGGACCGATGGATCCTAAACATTGTATCCCAGGGGTACAAATTCAACTTCCAGGTAGCATTGTCACCTCACAGTAAGATGCTGTCTGGTTTGATTCTCCGCTGGAGCGTCTTCTGCGTCGAGACATGCGTGAATGGGCATACCTTCGTTGAAGGTTGTGTGTCAGGGCTGGTAACTCGGCACGTAAAAATCAACTACCAATCATTAGCGGACCGGAGTTCCGCTGTGGCGACCCCTAACCGGGAAAAGCCGAAAGAGACAACATTCACTGCCAACCCCAACAGGGTTGCCAGACCTTCCTCCAAACCAGTGGGCAGCGGCTCAAAAGCAAGTACGTTCCCTGCACAATATCAGAGCTATTCAACGTGTTCCAGCAGAACAAAGGGGTCAGGGTTTCTGCTCCAGACTTTTCCTGGTGCCCAGAAAAGAGGGCTCTTGGCACCCAATCCTGGATCTTTCAATTCTCAACACCTTTCTGGTGATCCCAAAATTCAAGATGCTTACCCTGCAATAGCTTCTCCCTATGCTAGCCAAGGATGCCTGGTTAGTCACTCTAGACTTAAAAGAAGCTTATCTGCACATCCCCATAAGGGAGTCATGCAGGAGATATCTACATTTCAGGACAGGCTCTATGTACTAGCAGTTCTCTGCACTTCCGTTTGGTTTATCTACTGCGCCCAGAGTATTCACAAAGTGCCTGGCTCCAGCCATTGCATACTGCAGGCAGAGAAATATCAAAATTTTCCCATACTTGGACGACTGCCTGATTCAGGCAGACATTCAGGAATTGCTACTTCAGCACCTGGCATTTGTAAAAAGCCTTCTCACTTCATTGGGGTACACCATCAATGAAAAGAAATCACAACTGGTACCCAGTCAAAAGACTGTGTTCCTGGAAGCAAGCTTGGACACAGTTTCCTGGATGGCATTTCTCACTCCAGAAAAACAGGTCTATCTGACAAACTACTTCAAACAAATTGCCACCAAAACCCAGCTTTCTGCAAGAAAAATACTGCAAGCCCTAGGGTTCATGGCCTCATGTATTCTACTAATTCCATATGCAAGACTACATATGAGGGAACTTCGGTGGTACTTAAAAAGTCTTTGGTGCCAACATTCTCAGGGCCTGGAAACAGTCATTCCTGTCATACCTTGTCTAAGGACAGAGTTCCTTTGGCGGGCAGAAGTATGCAACCACAAGCGGCTGCTTTTCTCTCAACCCCTCCCGCCCAGACCCTGACAACAGACTATGCATGGTGGGCTTACATGGCAGGCAAATGCATTCAGGGCCACTGGAGCTCAGCCCAGATTATCCTGCACATCAATCAAAAAGAGATGCTAGCTGTACAGAACACTCTGACAGCCTTCAAATACCTAATCCTTCCAGGACAACTGCTTATAAAAACAGACAACACCACAGTTATGTGGTGCATAAACAAGTGGGGGAGAACCCATTCTTACCCACTCTGCAGGTTAGCCATGGCCCTGTGGAACACAACCTTGAGCAACCAAATGTATCTACAAGCTCAATTCCTGCCAGGCAAACAAAATTCACTGGCAGACAACTGAAGCAGAAATCTCCTAGATCCACATGAGTGGAAATTGGAGCCAAACACCGTCAACCTACTGATCCAGAGGTGGGCGAAACCGGGGGTGGACCTCTTTGCCTCCCCTGTGAACCACCAGTTGAGCAAATACTGTACCAGGAACCCTCACAGCAGGGCCTGGAATGTGGATGCCCTATCCTTTCTATGGGAAGTCCTCTCAATTTATGCCTTCCCCCCTCTGCTTCTTTTCTCAAGAGTACTACTCAAGATAAAACAGGACAGGCCAAGGGCAATTCTTATTGCCCCAGACTGGCCACGCCAGCACTGGTACCCACTCTTGCGCAGCCTGACAACAGTGCCACCGTGGCGCCTTCACCAGTCTCCTACCCTGCTGACTCAGCAGGAGGGACAGATTTTGCATTCACAATTGCAAACCCTAAACCTTGCAGCCTGGCTTATCCCTTGAATACCCCATCAACAACCCTCAGCAAACAGGTTCTGGACGTCATTCTTGAAACTCCCACTCTAATATCACCCACCCCATCCAACCACTACCTTTCTTTCCACCCCACTAACTACCTTGATTATAGCAAGCTCGGATGCTCATAAGCCTACTACTTATTATACAGCAGGAACTTCTTATTGTAACAATTGTTAATGTCTGTTATGTACTTTGCAGATTCTAGTTGTCTACTGATGTACTATGTTTTTCATATGTAACTGTGTTTGTAATTAATTGCTATGTTAATCAAATTGTTGATCGTTATGTAAATCCAATGTAACTACTGTCTGTATATTTTAACTGTGGAGCTTTTCTCCCCGGGCCTCCGCTGAAAATGGACCTACGTCCAGTCGGACACTCCCGGTCAACAAATGTAAATAAATAAATAAATAAAATAAATAAGCCAGAAGGCCTAGTACTAGGAAATGATATGCTGAAAAGTGGAAAAGATATTGTTCTTAGAATCAGTCTCAAGGGAAGGACACAGCAGTGCCCGCCTTACCTCTAATCCTGGATTACCTAGCAGAGCTACTCCACAGAAGCCTATCCGTCTCCTCCATTAAGATGCATGCCTCTGCCATCTCAGCTCATTATAATACTGAGCCACCTCTTTTTTTCTCACCCTCTCATCAAATAGTTGCTGAGATGGGCTAACAACTTAAGGCCCCCTAGGAGAGCACCCACACCTGCCTGGGACCTTAACTTTGTACTGGAAAAGCTCACGCTTCCCCCTTTTGAACCTACTGCCTCAGCAGAGTTAAAATAGAATTAATAGAACTGGCTGTACATTTTCCATGTAACGTGATATGTAATTGTAACTTTAGGATAGCTTCTTCTCCGAGGTGGGTGAAGTTGTGAAGTGCACGTTCGTGGCTGTTCAGGTTTCGCTCATAGTAAAATGCCGATAACAGATACCTCTCAACCGTACAGATTCATGTTGAATGTCTTGATTTCTGCCTCATTTTTTTTTTGCATAAAATTGTTGTTTTATGTAAAATCACTGGCAAATTGTTGAGGGTTGAACTAAAAAAATAGCGACAGACACTGTGCTAATGTCAGTCCTGTTATTTTATCAGCGTTCTAAGCTTGTAGGGCTGATATTTAAAAAGTGTCTAGTATGGTAGGAGTGCAGGTTGTGTGGTATTTATACAGTAGCATGAGTCATTAAATAGATACGCTCAGTCATGCCCTTTTAAAAGAATGAGTGAACCATGGGAATGCTATACTTTGTGGTTTGCTGCCTCTTTCGCCAGTGCGTGCCTTTTAATGACGAAATGAATCTGACACTGTGCTCTTTCTCTCTTAAGTGGCTATTCTGTCATACACAGAAATCCTTCAAGATAGGAATTCTCCACTCTAACAAATGACACATTATTGCCAAGGATCACTGCAGTTAGTGTTTTTCAACCAAGTTAATCATAATACAGTTTGATTTAAGAGTTTTTTTTTTTTTTTTTTTTTTTTTTTTTTTTAACTAATGTTGCCATAGGGCAGACATTCTTGTGTCGCTTGGGTATAATAGAACCCATGTATATTTTTGTAATAAATATGAATTACATTCTTCCAAAACCCTCCAGGTAACACTTTGCAAATGCCACATGAAAGAACATATGTATGAGTAATGTGTTAAAACAT
Organism: Protopterus annectens; assembly: GCF_019279795.1. Taxonomy (NCBI): domain Eukaryota; kingdom Metazoa; phylum Chordata; order Ceratodontiformes; family Protopteridae; genus Protopterus; species Protopterus annectens. Next base: position 1,523,449,148 of record NC_056743.1, on the reverse strand, counting down.
GGAGCAGCACTATATGGAGACCGTCTGGAAGTCTGGATTCTTCCCCAGTTGCAGAAAGCACTGTTGTATTGAATCTAGCCAGAAATATGATAACAAAGTACTTGGTTGTTTTGAGGTGTAGTGAAGAATTCAGTAGCACAGATTCTGAATCGTGTGTGTGTGTGTGTGTGTGTGTGTGTGTGTGTGTGTGTGTGTGTGTGTGTGTGTATATATATTTATATATATATATATATATATATATATATATATATATATATATATATATATATATATACTGGGTCTGAAAACACTTTTTCCTTCCAGTAGACTGCCATGCTTCTCTGCATTACTGCTAGCTTTCTTAGAAAGGGTATACAAATGTTAGCATTCAGTCCCCGGTTGTGTTCCTGCAATGTTAATTGCAGTGAATAAGGAGGTTCTTGAACCATAGTTGTTCTGGGTGAACTGAAGTAGTGGTATACAAGCTGATTTATTCTCGGGAATTAATTTGACATGATAACATAGCTAGGATCATTATATGAAGGTACTCACATTAGTGGCACAGTGAGGATGGTGGTAATCCTCAGTGGTAACTCAAAGAAGTTACAGATGTGGTTTACGGGAGCTTGTATGGAGACTTTCTGCCAAATCACATGCACACTGGGACCAGGAAGGCTGGTAGACACTTTTTGCAACCTGCAACTGAACTGCATAGAATGCCAGAAAGACTAGACAGAGGTAGTGGGGAGAGATGATTATTATGGGAGTAGAGGGAGATGAAGAGCTAGAGTTAGGATAAGGTGGCTGTATTGTGCCAAAGTGATAGAAGGGATAATAAAGTGGTCCTGAAAACGTAGGTGGGAAATAGGATTTGGACCTCATCATCTGCTAGGTGTTATAAAAATGGTATTAATTTTGGAAATAGGAGTTATACAAATGCACACACTACTTTTGCTATTGCTTTCAGCTTTGAATAAGTATATTTGTGTCCTCTGCAGGGCCTGGAACAGTTTTCACTAATAGAAGGGGAAGTGATAGTAGTTGTGAATTCAACAGACATGCATAGCTTAATTGGAGTGGCATGAATCACCCTGATATGGGGGGAAGATGACTTTCCTTATGATAGTTGTTTTTGGGTTCTTAAAGTCATGGTTCTACAAACAGCAAATGGGAAATTAATAGTAGATTTATTAATGCTGACTTACGTTAATAGCGTGTTATATTGTCTTTGCATCCTACAGTGTAATCTGTTTTGCACATCTTTTATAACCTTAGTTAAAGGGCCACTACGTGCTTCGTTAAACGTTTTCTCATTTCCTTCATCTCTTTCTCCCCTATCTTTTGACAGTGGCATCACTGAATACTCATGCTACCTGAAAAAAATGCATTTTTACTGTTTCCCTTAGCCCCCCTGTCTGTAGCTTCGTTACTGGAATCCATCTTCCTGACTGTAAACATCGCGGCACTGTATACAATGTGTGGGTGCTGCAAGAGAGCAGTAATAACGCCCTTTGTTTTCTTTCAACAACAGCCCTCTTTCAGTCCTTACACCCTGAAAACGCCCAGACTGTTAGGTATTCAAAAATGTCTTATAACTCCTCCTATGCCTGTAATAAAAAATGCTGGAGATCATGTAACTGAGGGAACTATTAGTCTCTCTTGATTTGCTGGGAGCATTTGTTTTGTTGACTGGCTATTCTGGAAACTGTGGACTAGCTTTTTCCTCTGGAATTAATTAGCATTTCTTTATTTCAGGTATGTTGAAACTATATCCTCCATAGCTATTGCTTGTACAATGTGCTTATTGTTTTTTAATGTAAATTTGAAGTAGGGTTTGCCAGACTTCTAAGAAAGTTTGCTGCATTGAAGTGTGTCATGGCTTTAACGTTGTGCAGTAAGATTTACATATGAAAAGTAACGCCAAACAATAACATTTGCAGAATATAAAAATCTTTTTTTTTATCCATTGTAGAGTAGAATAAAATAAACTATATCATGTGGAATTATCTTTCAAAACATATCACCAAGGGTGAGAAGTTTGACAGAGAGTGGGAGTAGATAATTTTTCACCAAAGTAAAATGAAGAAAATGCATGGATATATGAAATGGCTCTTGTGAAACAGTTTTATTGTGGGAAACTTCCAAGAACATACTATGCATACATGAGGGAATCCTAGTAAGAATTCTTAATATGCATGCCAATTGGTACAGAAACATTGGTAGAGTAGATGCAAACTGTGTACAAGAACTCTGATAAAAGTGCAAACCCTTTTCAGACTCTGAGGACTTCCCATTGAAAGTGGGTGTACATTAGGGTTCAGCTCTGAACCCACTACTGTTTGAACTGGTGGACCGTGGACTGAATTGGCATACTGGTCAAAGTGGAATGATCAGAAAAGTTGCTCTATGCAGATAATGTGGCAGTGCAAACAGACTTAGCAAGTACTTCAGCAAATGATAGGAAACTGGATTGCAGAACTGAAGGCTGATTGGTCATGCTTCATACTGTTTAGAAGGCAGCCTGGGATGTTGTCTGGGCCCATTGATGCAGTTTTCTTGGCCTTAGAGAGAGCATGTGGTGAGGCTTTGTACAGCAAGATGGTAGTTATGGCAGGAAATGGAGGAACCCAAAAGAAGCTTAAAAGCGAGCTAGAATAAAATAGTGGAACAGGTTAACAGCTTCCATTATTTGTTGGATATGTTTGAGAAGAAACTAAAAGCAGAGAAGCCAGCTTGCGCAAAGGGTCTGGGGTAGTGTGTAATGGAAGAATGCCAAAGAAGTTGAAAAATAAAGTTGCTAAAACAGTAGGGAAACCATTGCTTCTGTATGTCACAGACATCTGAGAAGTGAAGACAGAGCAGCTGAAGAAACATTAAGTATGTGACGTAGGTAACAGGATGCACACTATGGGACAGATGAGGAAACGAGAGCATCAATGCAGAAGCCAAGTAGTCCCAATTAATTAGAAGCGTCAGGGAGAGCAGATTATGGTAGTTCAGTCACTTCTGCAGGAAAGCAGAAGACATTTTGGGGGAGAGAGAGGAAAAAGGGAAAAAAAAGGCTAGGATGAACTGGGTGAGATAAAACCCAAGATAGACAGGCTTGACTGTCTACGAAGGTAGACGAATGGCTGTGAACAGACGGAAGTTGGTACAGATGATGTAAAACTCAGGCCTCCATGTAAAAATGGGGAAGAGTAATGATAATGCAGGCTGTTTATCTTTTGATCAGTAATACAGACAGGGAATTCAGTTCATTGATGTATTAATAGGCTAACAACCACTGAGGCCTTTTTAAACCTGATCATGCATCCCAAATCTCTGACAACTTCTGGTACCCTTGGTAGTGTAAGCAGTTACCTGGGAGATGGGCCACTTACAGGCAGCCAGTGTCCATTAATGATGTAGGTGCCAAACAGGTGAATTTCCAGTACCCCATCAAGTTGTCCAAGTTGCACTTGAATTGGCTTAGGGAGGAACTCTGTTTCACATGGATGAGGAGTCTGTTCCACAGAAGGGGTTGTCCCTGGGACACATACCGCTCTCTCTAGCAGGTCCATTTATAAATATCACAGGCAAGGTTTGAGTTTAGAGTGGATAATTCTGGTGCTGTTTGTTTTGCTGATGTACAGAATGCCTATCAGAGTGGGGTCTGAGTATGCGTTGTATGTCTGACCTAGATCTCCCCTCAATAGCGTGTAAACAGACAGAATATAGTGATAGGGCTTTGATTCACTCTGCTTAGAACATGTTATTTATGCTCTGTATTTTATTGTGGAACCTCTGTGAACATTCCAGTTATTGGATGTGCCTTGTTTGGTACAAACTAGAGTGCCAAATATAGTGGAAGAATGACCTCCTTGGACTTGTATTTCGTATCTTTGTGCGAGTTGCACAACATTGAATGATTTACCATCATGTGCCTACTTTAGTGAGGTAAAGATTAAATTACTGTTTACATGTCCCCACGTTTTTGACTGCTGGGTCAACTTTTAGGGTTGTGTTATCAATGTGGCAGTTATAATGGGTGGCTGACTTTCCGAAGGATACAGTTCTGCATTTTTTGGCGTTTAACAGTCCATGACTGTTGAACCAGTTATTTGACTGTGTCCGTTCTTCTCTGAGAATATTGGTGTCTATAGGAGATTCTTTGACTGCTCCTAATTTGCAGTCACCTGCAAATTTGGTCAGCCAGAGGCCTTTAATGTTGGCCTTTACTTCAGAGAAGCAGATGCCAAAGAGGAGTGGTCCCAGGGCCGATCCCTGAGGGACTCAGCTGATGAGTGGCCTCTTTGTAGTGGAGGACACCCCAATTCTAACTTCTTGGGTTCTGTCGTCAAGCTAGCTGGATATTCACCAGGTGACAGAGGGATTCATACCTACCCTTTTGAGTTTGTCAGTCATGCCCGATTTGGGTATTTTCACAAATGCCTTGGACAGGTCAATGTAGACAATGTGAACCATTTTGCCCTTGACCCTGTTTGGGTAACTACCTCATAGAAGACCTCCAGGTTAAATAGGCATAACCTGCCCTTGACAAAACTAAACTGAGTTGAGTACAGTGTCTGGAGGTTTCCTGTATTATTATTGATCATTTCAGTGTTAATTTGTTGCATGGCTTTGTATACAAGACTAGTGAGACTAATGGATCTGTACTTTACATTGTTTCTAGATGGCCCATCTTTGTGCACAAGGATGACTGTTGCAATTGTTCATTCATGAGGCATGTTTAGAGGCTCTGTGCCTGATGGGTCATGTTTCAAGCTGTTTAGAAGGCAGTCTGGGATATTGTCTGGGCCCACTGATGCAGTTTTCTTGGCCTTAGAGAGAGCATTGAGAACTTGTTCCTTAGTGATAGCTAAGGAAGTTGTATTTGGTTCTTCCTGAGGAGAGGCTGGGGTTGAGGTTAGAGGTGAATTTGTCTGCCAAGTAGGTTTGCTCTATCTTCTGGCTCAGTGTAGGTGGCTCCATAAACAATGAGTATTGCACATAATTATGTATTGCCTTTGAGGTGGCTCATAGCTAAGAACGCCTTCATTTCTTTGTGGTTATCCTTGGCCTGTGAGGCCAGACTTGCTTCATATTTGGCTTTGGTAGACTTTATTTGCCCTCTGAGTTTTGTTTCATTTGATAGTGGTTTAATCCTTCTGGGTACCACACCTCCTAATTATTGCCATGATTTTCTTTTGTGTTATACAGCCTTTGGTGTTGTGGCTCTACCTTATTTTTAAGTTGGTTCTGTACTTGTTCCTGTTGGGTACAGCTGCCTCTGTGTAGCTATTAACATGCTGATATAGCATTTCTGGGAACAGATTTCCACAGGCAGCTGTGCTCTTGGGGTTTGGGGGTGGGGATTGATATTTTGCCAGGTGTTATCTAGTAGCAGAATGTTAGTCTTGGAGTTGTTTCTGAATATTATAGAAATAGTTGGTGTTCTGGGTTTTTATTCTTACTTAAAAGGGTATCGTTTTGTGGTCTGACCTTACCAGAGAGGACGTTACACTAGGGGGATATATACAGCACTTTCCTATATTAGTGAGAACCAGATAACAGTACATTTGTTTCCCTGTTCAGTGTATTGAATATCTGGTCCAGGGAATTTGTGTTTGCAATGTTCAGCAGTCTGCCTGCAAGTTTGATTTACTATATATGATTTCAAGTTTAATAGTGAGGTCATTAAAGTCATCCATGAATGTGATATTGGGTTGGATGGTGAGTGTCTCAAGTTTAAGACACTCAACCATCCAAAAACAAACTTAATCACAACTGTGGGCAGGATAGTCGTATCAAACTCTTATCACACTGCTTGAAAGTTATGGAGAGAGGTGATAAACGAATATGCAGTGTTAGGAAGTAAGATGGGAAATGAGTAGTCCATATTCAGATAAGGATGTAGCACAACAGACGAAGTTTGTATTGAGACAGATACTTGAGAAGAGGATAAACATGAGAAAAGTGTGTAACTGAGCATTCCTAGACTTGGAGAAAGCATGTGACAAGGTCCTAAGAAAGCTGATTTGGGCAATCCTGCGGTGGTTCAAATTCCCAGAGACATTGGTAGAATTAGTTCAAGCTATGTACAAGGGCTCAATGACTTAATTATGAACAGTGTTCAGTCTCGCAGAGGGGTTGCCAGTTGAAGTGGATATGTACCAGGGTTCAGCTGTGAGGCTACTGCAGTTCATACTGGGGATGGACTACATTTGCTAACAGGTCAAAGAGGACAGAGCAACATGGTTGCTGTATGCAAGTGATGTGGCATTGCAGGCAGACTCTCTGAGCAAGAACTTCAGCAAAGGATAGGGGAATGGAATGCAAAACTGAAGGCGTGGGATGAAACTAAGTACAGATAAAACAGTGATAATGGCAGCAGATTGGGTACATCAGAAGAAGCTGGGAATTGAGATAGAAGGGAAGATAATGGAACAGGTTTATAGCTTCAGGTATGTGGGAGAAGGTGGTTGAGTAGAAGGGAAGTCTGAATGAAGAGGTCTGAGCTAGAGTCAGAAGGGCTACTGCCAAGTGGCATAGAGTGTCAGGTGTAGTCTATGACAGAAGAATGCCAGAGAAAATGAAAAGTAAGGTGTACAAAACAGTGGTGCGACCAGTACTACTGTAGGGTACAGAACCCGGAGAGTAAAGGCAGAGCAGTTGAGGAAGCCAGAGGTGATGGAAATAAAGTGCCTGAAAAGGGTGGTAAGATGCACACTGAGACAGATGAAGAAGTGAGGACCTAAGTGCAGAAGCCAAAGTAGCTCCAACTGCACAAGAGATCAAAGAGAACAGATTACAGTGGTTCGGACATGTGCAGAAAAGCAGAAGACAATCTCGTGGAGATGATTCGGAACAAACTGGAAGAAGGTAAGAGGAAACGAGAGCATCCAGCAAAGCGGTGGATGGATTGTGAGAGAGAAGATCTGAGACGGTCAGACATGAGTTTCAAAGAAGGCAGGAGTGTGGCATTGAATCAAGAGGGATTGTGACATTTTATACAGCACCCTGACTCCATGTAGTTTGGGGAGAAAGGGGGTTTGCTGATTGGCGATTTTCCTGGATCATCACATTTTCAGTTTACTGCTTTCCCCTTTGGTTTTTCTACAGCTCCAGGGGTTTTCACAAAGTGTATGTCCCCCTTGGTAGCTTTCTGCTGCACTTTGGGCATACAGATCTTTCTTTACCTGGATGACCTACTACTGCAGCCTTTATCTAGAGACACACTCCTCAAGCATCTTCATTACACTGTATTACTTTTGACCCTCCTGGGGCTCACCATCAATTACAAAAAAAATTACCTCATTACTGCCCCAACAGTTGGCCTCTCTGATATGCAGCCTTGACATGTCCGCCATGCATGCCTCTTTTCTTCACAAGGTAATCTGCCTATCCACAGACTTGTTAATTCTTTGCAACGAGGATCACTCCTCTGCTAGACAAACCTTCATGGCTCTTGGACTCATGGCTGCCACAAACCATATGCAGCTCCTCACCAGACAACATATGAGGAAAATATAGTGGTATCTGAAATCAGTATGGTCCTAGCAGTTTCATCCTGTCAAGACCTGCTTTCCTCCTCTTCTGTTCATCAAGAAGGAACTCCTTTGCTGGAGATACCAGGTTACTATCAACCCAGGTCTTCCATTCATTCCAACCCAACACAACAAAGTCCTGTTTCCAGATGCCTCAGACAGCACGGGGTGGGGGGCAGCTTGGACAAGAAGCCACAGAGATGGAGAGTAGCCTGCTCGTGTACTGAAAGAACACATCAACATAAAGGAAATGAGGGCTTTCTTATTAGCCCTACAGACCTTCTCACATCTTTGGAAACCAGTCACTCTGCTGGTGTATATGGACAACATTACAGTGATGTTGTACATAAACCAGCAAAGAGACAGAAGATCCTACCCCTGTGCAGGCTGGCACAGGAGATCTGGCACCTAGCATGTCAGTTGAAACTTACCCGTACTGTGACATATATCCCCTCAGTAGAATGTATTGGCAGATACTCTAACCAAGGACATGGAGGGACCCTCACAAATGGTCTCTGTATACCAAGGTTTTTAAATCCATAACTCACATGTGGGGGGCTCTCCAGATAGACCTCTTTGCCTCTCTCGAGCATCACCTGCTCCCTCTTTTCTGCACAAGGAACCCATCCCTTCTAGCCTGGAGGACAGATGCATTCTCTTTCCAATGGGTGGGACATTCCTTTATTCATATATGCCTCTGCCTCTGCTCCCAAGGTCCAGAAGGAATCAACAAAACTCCTGCTTCTGGCACCTTTCTAGACAGGACAGTACTGGTTCCCACTCTTGTTTCACCTGTCAAAAGGAAAGTTACTGGAGAATCCCTCCACAACCTGATGGAATTACTCATCAGAAAGGGCAGCTCCTTCATCCCAACAGTCCACACTCAAACTCTCTAGATGATAGAATTTTAATCCCTAGTCGACAGACAATTTCTGAAGAAGTTATTTGAGCCCTGCAAGAGGCCAGGAAACCTAACTACAGGAAATTGTACACAGACAAGTGGAAGAGATTCTTAATCAGATGCAATAAGCTTAAACTCCAACCTCTGCTGTCGGACATCCAACAGTGCTCCAATACTTGTGTGACATCTTAAACAGTAAAAAAAGGAATACATGAGCCTTCAGTACGAGGACAGAATTGAAAGCTTTCACCTTAACCTGCAGACAATAATTGGTTATCCTTGCTTCCTATGTACTCTCTGGTGAGTTGATACCCAGAATTGCATTTAGGCTCCACTACTGTAGTCCTAAATGAAAATAAAGTTTACTTTGGCTTTGACTGTAAGATTTCCACTGAATGCCTTGGCCTGGTCAAGGTTGGCAGTATGCACCATTTCGCCTTGTCCATTGCTTTGGTAACCTTCCCAAAGAAGTCCACCAGGTAGAGTGAGCATAACCTGCCTTTGACGAAACCAAACTAGATTAAATCCAGTGTCTGAAGGTTTCCTATGTAGTTGTTTAGCATTTTGATAATTTTTTCCATGGCTTTGCATGCGAGATTAGTTAGGCTTATGGATATGTAGTTGCCAGAGACCAATGAAGGCCCATCCTTATACAGAGGATGACAGCTGCAGTCCTCCATTCACCAGGCATGAAGCCTGTTTGGAGGCTACAGTTAAATATTGATTCTATTGATCCTGATAGGTCATGTGTCATGCTCTTTTGGAGTCATGCTGGGATATTATGGGGGCCCATCAATGTGGTGTTTTTGGCCTTGGAGAGTGTATTGAGGGCCTGCTCCTTAGTGATAGTTGGGGATTATATTCAATGGTATTTCCTGAGGGGTGTCTGGGGGAGGGGGTATACAACTGGAGCTAAATGTATTGGCCAGCAGATTTGCCACGTTTTCAGACTCAGTGTAGGTGGTTCCATTTATAATTAGTCTGACACATTGTTGTGTACTGCCTTTGAGGTTACATACATTGCTGAAGAAAGCCTTGAAATTGTCTTTGTATAAGGAGGCTATTCCTACCTCAAATTTGGCTTTGGTACACTTCATTACTCCTCTGAGTTACTTGTTTAGATTGAGGAGAGAGTTTTTATATTGCTGGGCTTTGCACTTCATAATTTTTGCCGTGATTTCCTTCATGTTATTATACAACCTATTGATGTTCGGATTCCACCTGTGTGGCTTGTTTTTCAAGTTTGTCCTGTGCTTATTCCTGGTAGGTACAGCTGTTGCTGTACAACTACTAACGTGATTGTACAGGGTTTCCTATGAACAATTTTGCAAAAACAGCTATGTTCTCAGCGTTTAAGGAGGTTTGAAATTTTGCAAGGGTGTTACAAAGTTTGCCTTGGAACAGTTCCTAAAAGTTTCATTGTTCGCTGTGGTCCCAGGTTTTATTTTTTATTTCAACGAAGACAATTTATGGACCAACCTTACCAGAAAGGACATTACAGTGAAGGTGGTTGGGGGGGGGGGGTTATGCAGCATTCTTTCCTGTTTGTAAGGACCAGATCCATGATGTTAGTTCACCTACCGGGTAAAGACTAGCTAGTCCACGGTGTTTGTGTTTACAAAGACCAGGAATCTCTGGGCCTGCATTTTTGGGGTCACTGTATGATTCCTGATTTATAGTGGAGGAGTTAGTCACCCAGGAATATGGTACACAGTTGAGTGGGTAGTGTCTCCAGTAGAAATAAATGCATGTTGTGGGTTTCCTGGGTCATAAGGAGGGGCCTATAGCTTGCTAATGTATGGTATGAGACTTTGCCTATGGTAACTTGGACATGGAGAAGCTCAAGTCTGTCATACTTTTGCCTATCCTTGAGGTGCGTTTGTTTTTGATGCAAATTGAGGCACCTCCATATTTTGTCTCTTCCAGTGAGGTAGCTGGTCTAAATGTGTGGAAGGCATTATAGCTCTCCAATGCCAGGGTGCTGTTGCAGCTTTAAACCGTATCGTGGTAACTGCACAAATGTCTACATTTTCCAGGCTGAGGAGAGCTTGCAGGAAGTAGTTTCCTGTTTAGACTCCTGGCATTGAGCAGTAATACTTTTAGACTTTTGTTGGGTTGGTTTTACTATGTCAAAAGGTTTGTTAGGCTGGCATTGCTTAAAATAAGTACTATTGGTAAGAACAGTGTTTTAACCAATATTCAAAAACCTAGAGGGGGACAGGTCCAGACCATTCCTAGCAAATCACTGTGGTCTGTTCACCATATCCTTCCATGCTGACAAATATTGTACCCCCTATGAAGGACACCAAAACCTAAGTAAAATTTTAAAGTCTGTCATTTTTTTGTTTGTATTGTGGCATCATCCTTGGAGAAGGTAGAATGCTGCTTAGTGGTAGGCTCTTAGCTGCCTGAAACATATAGTCTGAGAGCCCCATCATGTCTCTTCATATAGTTCAGGGAGGCACATCTCTTTTTTTTTTTTGTTTTTTTTACACACACATGGACTATGACTGAATCATAAAGGTGTACCTGTGATTCGGTGACCTGGTGGATCCTGGCCCTTGACGGACAGTTGACTGTGACTCTATCCTTTCTCAGCCTGGTGAGTGACACATCTGTGCGTCTCACAATGGAGTCTCCTATGACCAAAATATTGAGTTGTGTGGTGTCTTGCTATATGGGATTAGAAGTTGAGACACTGTGAAATGTAGCTATATGTATTGTGGTGAGTGTTGTGTTGTAAGTGAAATGTTTGGGAGGCATTTGGGGTTTAGGAAGGTTACATTTAAGAGCCACAGCATATGTGGGTGCAAGTGTCTGGTCTATACAGTGTGTGGAGGGTATACTGTGCATATTACTGACAACCTGATTAATATTATAAGTGCTTAGATGTGAGGGCCTTATCTCCACTAACATCGTGTTACTGTCTCGCACATAATATATCAAGTTTAATAATTAGTTGGTAGTCAGTAATCAGACAACTGCTACATTGCCTTAGGATGTCCAAATCCACCAAACTGGCTACAAATATAATAGGAAAGTATATATCCATGCTTACAGGTCCTTGTTACATCATCTACAAGGAGATGGTACAAGAAGGGGTTTACAGCAAGCTGACTTGGGTAATGTGAGAGTATAGACTACAATAAGGTTATCTACAACTGAAATCCTGAGGCAGTGCTTCTGAACATGTAAACTAGTTGCTCTTTGTGCAACGAAGTACTGCGGTAATTTCAAGGGTAGTTTTTGAAGGAAAGTTTCAGTTCTAAGCACCTATTCTATTAAGCCCACAAATCTAATACCCATGTAACCCTGAGTCTCCTAAGAAGCTGCTAGATGCAATAAATGCACAGCAGTTTACAGAGACAACAGTGAATAGCCCTTATACATATCCTGGATAAAATAAATGGTTTGGATTTTTTTTTTTTTTATTTTATACACTTGCTAGCCAGGGAAGCCCAGGGCACACAATTACCCCTTTTCAGGAGCTATCTGAAAGTGTTGTCTGGTCACGTGATCAGAGGCACACAGAGTAGGCAAATGCAGGTAGAATGAAACCCTCTATCCTTGATTACGGGAAGCAGCTCATTAATAGCTCAGAGCTTTAATCCTGTGCACTAACTGCCAAATATTTAATCACTAGCACCTTTTTTTTCTTTTTCTATCTTTTTCATCCAAGTACAAAGCCTTTAGAAGTGCTATAAATTTTGGGGGAATCCAGAATAGACCAAAACCTGGAGCAAGAAGTATCAATTCACTTTCAAATGTCTTTTCTAAGTCAAATGCCTTTTATTTCTAAATTATGATATGGTGTCCAAGTTTGGTGGGATCTTGTATTGATCCATATGTATTATGGTGTTATCCAAAGTTCTGCTATCATGAATGAAGTCACATTAGGCTACATGGACTAATTTAAGCATCATGGGGGAAGGGGGCAACAACGTCAGAATGAGTTTCTGAAGGGCATTTTGCCACTTCCCTCACTGGCATTCTTTTGCACTTCCTTAAAGTCAGATTCTCCATTTCTGTCTCTTTGGCAACAGGTTGTTTCACACAAATTGGTTCAGAGAATGACTCGGTGGGAAGAGATCAGTCTTGCACAGGACAGTATACAGAGACCTAACCCCTGTCTTGCCTTCTGTCCTGCAAGACAAGCTTCATTGGGAGGGGGTTATATGAATAGTTCCTTTCACCCAGTGTGGAAGAAGTTTTAACTCCTGAATGTTTCTGAAGCCAAAAAAGACCAACTGCCTGGAGATCAGTTTTGGACGTTTTGTCTTAAACCGTTTGACAGTTAAAGAGCCTGTCATAACACAATCTCTTACCTTTCTTCCACTTTTGAGTTTGCTGGTATGTTTCACATTTTAAGAAAACAGCAGCAACTGATAGTCTGATGGTATAAGATGGTACTGATCTCAACTGTGATGTCTATTAATTCTATTATGTTAAGGTGCAAGATGTCATTATCTAACAAGATGTTGACATGGATTTGCGTGTCCATGAGGAAAACATGACTGTTTTCTAGGCCAGTGGAAGGGAGACTGCACAAATAGGGTTTGTACATTTGCTTGGAGCTACTTTCTGGTGTCCTGTACTTGCTCAGATGTAACTGTATTGTGAATCAAGCATGATTTGAATATTAATGTGTATCTTTAGTTTAAAAAAATGGTTTCCTCACTGATACTTCTCATGCTTCTTCTGATGCTATTGTTTGGATTCCTCTGAATGTTCTACGTTGTGTGACTTACAGTTTCCATGAATATGCATAACTCCTCCTCCATATATTATAGCTGAACAGTCAACAGAAGTTAGACTGAGGAGTCGTGATGTTTTCATAGCGAATTCATCTTCTCAGCATGATGCCTGTTAGCTCAGCATGCCCCTTCCTCTTCTGAGAGTCAAGAGCCTTTGTTATTCATCTGGCTTCACAAGTTAGCCACTTGTAGATGCTAAGACACGTGGAATGTGTGTTGTCTGCATAACTGATCTATCTTTAACATTATATCTTATGATGTTCTGTCTTTTTGCAGTGTTGTTGCCAAGGGCACTTTGCACATTTGCTGTCTTGACTGTACCTTGACGTTACAGCTCAGTTGTTTAAAACCAAAACTTGGCATTTTGCACCCTTTTTCTTTTGATGAAGCCATGGCCCTCCCCTGTAATACTTATGAGTTAATGTGTGGGTATAATCCTACTAAGTGTGATGTTTCTGTGCAAAAATGACATTGAGAGAGATATATACCCATTTTGTTGTACACCGGCACAAGTATGCGTATTCTCCAGTCATCTAGGACTCACCTTTCTCTCCTCACTGCTATGAGTACCCACAGAAGTAATTTCTACTCTCTCACCCACTGTCTTTGTCATATCTGCTGTGACCTCATCTGAACCTGCTGCTTTCCATGGCTTCATTTTCCTTAGTGCTCTTCTTACTTCTTCTGTGGTGGGCTCCTCTTCTCTCACTTTAGGCTGTTTCTGTGGCAGTACAGCTTCTCTGGAGTTTATTTCTTTCAGAAGTTGCTGGAAATGCTCTTTCCATCTGCCTATGATGTCCTGTGGACTAGTGAGCAGGTTGATGTTGGCTTTACTTTATAAAGTGTGTCTGACTGTCTTTATCTTTCTGTGTCTATCTTTGCCTTGCAACCTGATTTAGTTTTTTTGAGGCACCTAGAAAGCCCCTTTCCAGACGATGTTACAATGTCTCCAATGCCCTTTTTTTTCACTATTGCAACTCCTTTCTTAGTTTCTTTGTTAGGCAAGCAGTAATCCTTCCGAGTCTGGATGGTGCTTTTTATCTCCCACTTTTTCCTTCTTTGTTTTGCACACTTCAGGGACTGATGCAGTCCACTGCCCAATTTCCTTAAGTACCGTATTAACATAACTGGCTTGGCCATATATCAGTTCATGACTCCTCATACATGCTGGTTTGAGGTGCTGCCATTCTCCTTCAGCTTCACCTATTTCCTCCTCCACTTAGTGTGCCTTGAGTTCATCCTCAAACTGTTGTAACTTCTCTGCAGTCAGCTTCCAGGTCTGGAGTCTGATCTCTGGTGACTTTAGAGCCCTCTTTCAATACTGCTTGTATCCAAGTGTGGCAACCGGGGGTTTATGCTGTGGGCCAACTGTTTCTCTGGGGATGACTTTGAAATCATTGATTATACCCTTGTACACTTTTCTTACTAGGAGAAGTCTACCTGAGTTGCATATTGGCCACTCTTGGATGTGAACTTTGTGGCAGGCTCTCTTTCCAAAGCATGTGTTTGCTCCTGTCATGCCATTTGGCAGACAGAGTTCTCAAGTGGCCTCTCCCTTATTCCTGTAGGCCCACCCATGTGGAGCCACCAGGAGAGTCCTCTATTCCTGTTTTGTCTGTCCCAGTATGTTCATTCAAGTCATCCATTATCAGCACCAATTCATGTTGTCCTGCTGTCTATAGTAGGTCCTGCAACTGCTGTCTGAATGAACTCATTTCATCAGTATCACAACCCTGGTATGGGTCATAGGCTGAGGTTATGAATACTGCCCTTTCTGTACATTGGAGTCTAATTGCCATGAGTTTGTCACTAATTCTGCTGAAGTTGCCTACTGCCTTCTGATGACTTTCTCTCACCGGCACTTCAACACTATTTCTGTCCTGTCCTCTTTGAGTAGTAGACTGTATCCCAAGCAAAGCAGCTTAGCTGCACTTCACTTCCATCTTGTCTTCTGGATAGATCGGATGTCCAGCCTTCTCCTTACCATCATGTCATCCACTTCCAAGCTGCATCCTGAGAGTGAACCAACATTGTGTAGCAATTCTCAGTTCATGTTTGGCAAGTTCATTGGTTTATGTCCAGCTTTCACTCGACAAAAAGAGCTATCCAAGGTAACTAGCGCTGGACAACTAGACGCCTCCCGGCCAGTAGCTATTTGAACCCACAGTTGCTGGCATTCATGATAGGCACACAGCCAGTAAGTGTCACATACACATTTTGTGGAGTGCACTCAAAGCTTAACATAATCTATATTTATTTATTTTTTTATATATATATATATTTGGTGACAGGTTTCGTCCCTTTTTTTCAGCGTAGAGCTGGGGAGAAAAGCTCCACAAACTTGCATAGAAATCAAATCATTAATATTTGTAAGTTCCGTTTTTTAACTTCCACAAATTTACATAAAAAAAAAATCAGCATTAGCATTTTTAAGTTAGAAGCAGTAGAGCATTGAGACTTTACAGAGCTATCATTGACATTACACTTATGATATGTGCAGGAAACAGTATGCAGGTTTATCATACAGTATACGAAGTTAAAAATACAGTCAAGGTGGTGACTGTTAGAGAAGAGGCCGTGTAAAAGTACAGAATAATTAGTTAATATGCTAAACAGAGCTAACATTAAACAGAACTTAAACCAGTAAAAGGCAGAAAAGTAAGATTACAATTGGTGAGAGACAGTTTATAGAGGATATTTTTGCTAGTGGTTGGAAAGTAAAAGGAGTAAGGAGTCAAATTCATATTTAACATGTTCTTGTCTTTGTTCCCATCCCAAAAAAACATGAAGCGTGGTATAAAAGGAGGCAATTTCTTGAAAATATATACTGAACAGAGAAGTAGAAAATGGGAGGTGAATAGTAGACGCATCAGATAGTCATTTCACTTGTGCCCCAACAGCACGTCTGATTGTCAGTAGAGATTAGAGATCCTGCTACAAGGTTTTTACACTGGAATTAATGGTCCTACAGTGGTATTGCAGAAGAAAGGGGTTCCCAGTGATGCTTCATACATTGTCAGATGTGCATTATGGTTGATCAGAATGCCTGAACACACAGCAGTGGCTTCAGTTTTTCAGACATGTTCTGATAGTTCATATATGTCTGTTTGTGTATTCAGTTTCTGGAAGATAAATGTCTCACCAAGTGTGTATACCAGTTGGACTATAGTGTTTTAAATTGCACCTTGAAGCCAGAATGATATTGCTGTGTGATCTTCTGCAGGGAGGGAGTATTCCATTTATTGTACTGTTGTATAATTCACAGTTCTATATAAATGCCACAGTATGTTGTTAACAAGAGTCCGTATCACCAGCTATGCCTGCCTAACATTTGGTGACGTGCCTTTTTTATGTGACTTGCAAAAGCAGTCTGTATGGTACACATGTAAGGAAAAGAGTAATTGATAGTCAGATGGTACAGTGAATTACAGATCGCACAAGTATGGATGTAATTTCTTTTGAGCTACTATCTGGTATCCAGTCCATGTTGAAATGCAACAGTTTTGTGACACGGGTACATTGTGAATATTGAGTATCTTCAGTTTAAAAACTTGTTTCCTCTGTGGTACTTGTCTAGCGTGTGAAAATGCTAAGCTGTTGTCTGTGACTTAGGGTTCCCATGCATATGCATCACACCTCCATCTTCTCTTGCTGAACAGTCAATTGAAGGTACACTGAGGAGTCATGATGTCTGCATAATGGAATCATCTCCTCAGCATGATACCGGTTAGCTCAGGTTGCCCCTTGTTGTACTGAAAGCCAGAGCCATTGTTATGCACATGGAAACTCTGACATCCAAGTCTAAGCTGTCTAATATAGTCACCCCAGAAAAAGATATCTCATCCAAAAGACAGAAAACAAATAAGTCTCAGACGGAATCTACTAAACTAGCCCTCAGATCAAAGCAAGAACAAATGTAATGCTTGAAGATCTTAAAACTGCTTTACAACCACTTCAGGCAGAAGTACAAGGATTCTCACACAAACTGTCTACTTTCAGTTCTAGCATAAATCAAATTATGTTCAGACTGGAACAGAATGAGGCAAAATCCATGGAAAATGAAGTGAAAATAAAGGATCTTGAAAAGAATCTGCAAACTGTTAGAAAAATATTAAAGAACTACAACAAAAGTGCTGGATTTGGAAGCTAGAAGCAGAGATAACATTATTATCAGAGGTATTCTGTAAACTGTTGAAAGCTCTCAACTTAACACAATAATTAAAGTACTAAGTACACTGTTAAACCATAAAGACCTTCTGGATGATTTAACTATAGAAAGAGTGCACAGATCTATAAGACGCGCACAAACTGCAGATTATCCAAGACAGATTTATGCTAGGATCCTAAACTCAGCACATGTTCAGGCAATACTCTCTGCTTACAAAACCAAAAAGAACTTTACTTGGAGAGGGCATAAAATCACCATAAGCCAAGATCTTCCTCTTAAAATCAAGCAAAACCGGAAAAACTGAGTAAATGCTGCTCTTACCTGATAGAAAACAACATATGCTTCCAAATGAAGTATCCTGCCACATTAACTTTCTTTCACAAACATGAAAAAATATCCATCGAGACACCTGAAGAGGCAAAATCCATTTTCCTTCATCTATTTAAAGTAAATCCAGCATGAAAAATCCTAATTCAACCTTTCTGAGACATCTGACTGGCATTTTCTTAATTTTAAGCCCAAATCATGCTTACCTTGGCTCTTTTTTAAGGTAAAAAGTAAAATCCATTTTTTCTGGTATTTTCTAAACAGGCTGCGGGGTCCGTTAGCATTGCGACGTTGCATTACTCATAATTCCACTGGAACACAAGGGATAGCAGTAACCTTTCACCTTTCAACTCAATAACTCATCTGCAGCCTTCTGGGAGCCGCACTGCATTACTGGGAATGGATAAATGTCTGAAAACGCTTTAAAAGTAAAGGAACTAGTTTTGGACTTAGTTATAAGAAGATAATTCCTCCTTTCATCTAGAAATGACCTTAGATGGCTTACTACTGGCAGCAACTGGACTTAAATGGCTATTTGTAAGCTGATTGACATCTAATTGGTACATTTATGCATAAAGAATGTAAAGTTAATACAGTTAACTTAGACAAGATCTGCAGACATTATTTACACCTCTGTTAAGTATGTCACTTTAATCTGGTACCTGTTTAAGAATGCTAGCTGATCTAGTAAATGAGGTAAATAATATAAACACTCACATTTCACAGTTTAAATCTATTTGACAGAGACCATAGAGTTAGTAGTGGAATTTAATGTTATTTTTTCATATGACACAGCGGCACATATAATTGTTATTAAAGCTAGTGTTCTCTTCTCATAGAGATCCTTAACATTATGCTTACTATTGGGGAAAAATGCTTTAATACTGAATTTTTTCTCTTTCAAATGATAGGATATAGAGACTGTTTACAAATTCTAGTTGTTTACTGTATTTAAACTATTTTTGCAGTGCTGCTGAATAACCTCCAGTCTATAAAGAGGATTTAAGATAAAATGAAAGATGTTAATAGCATGCATGAAAAATGTGCTAGAAGGCTGAGTTCATTTATTTGATCCTAAAAGACAGAGATGGCTCTAAATAACCAGTTCTGCCGCCTTCTTTTAAGCAGTAGCAGTGTTGGAATAATGTTATATTACATGTTGTTAGTCTCTTGTTACTTATTTTGTCACTAAAATAACTTGGTGTTCTGTATAGTATTTAAATCAGCTGGCAACCTGAGGCTAGAAATAGCTACTATGGAATGTAGCCGGCGATTAACTACTGTTAATATACCCTTTAGTGCTTTTCTTTTGAGTAGCAATACTTAAGATTCTCTTTCTTATAAAAGCTGACAAGATAAATGTTTTATTTATAGTCAGATACCTATCTTTCGATTTAACTTTTTTTTTTTTGAATGGGGAAGCTGCACTGTGGGTGTTAGTACAGATGTTTGTGTACGTTTGGAACATAATGGGTATTTTTAGCATCCCTCTATTTCATGAGCAATATATTCAAAACCAAACTCAAAGACTTTATATACGCTCATCTCATACTTACTTACCGTTACAGAGGGATGGGTGGGTAGGCACACATAAGGGTGGTAGGAGAACAGAAGTCACTATACAGAATGTGTTACATACCACAAATAGCTAACAGAACTCGGGTATATCTTTAGTCATTTACTTTATTTCATTATTATTAAACTATGATTATAATTTAACTTCTTGAAATGATAACTCTAGAGTCATGGAATGTTAAGGGGATCTCAGATAAAGCTAAAGGTAGTCTTGTCATGCATATCACATATCAAAATAAATCAATGATAACCTTTCTTCAAGAAACTCACATGACCACACAACGTTGGGATGGGGAAAGGCAACGGAAATGGATCAAACGGATAACAGCTGCAGGTATAACTCTTCTTCCAGAGGGGCTGCGGTTATAATAAATCAATCCTACCAGGGGGAGATTCTATCCATAAAAACAGACTCCGAGAGTAGATGGGCTCTCTTCACTAGCAAATATCATAACATAGACAAACCCTTACTTTTTATTAACATTTATAGCCCCTCCTCCAACCAGCAATCTTTTATATATGAAATATTTAATCTTCTAGCTGAGTACCCGAATCATCTATATGTTATAGGGGGTGACTGTAATGCTCTATTAGACCCAGATAAAGATAGGTCCCACAAAGAGACCAGACAATCCCATTGTATTACAATGGCCTTTGATGAATTATTAAACTCCTTTGATCTATTTGATCCCTATACCAACTTTCAACACAATAAAACAATATCTAGATTTGCCTTCTTCTCATCCTCCCATAAATCCTAGTCATGGATAGACGCCTTTTTAATATCTCAACATTTTCGGTCATTTAGGTTAAGGTATTCCATTTCCCCTAGATCTATTTCAGACCATTCAAAAATTAGTCACTCTATAAATTCATTAAGCCCCAAACAGACCATTTCTTATTTTAATAAATGGACATTAAACCCTAAAATTGTTCAAAAACAGGAGGTAGCAAAGGAAATAAATAGCATACTAGTTCAGTTAGAGAACATGGTGGTGGTGCTGCGGTAGCGTTGTTGCGTCACAGTAAGACGCTGTCTGGTTCAACTCTCAGCTAGAGCGTCTTCTGTGTGGAGACATGCGTGAATGGGCGTTCCTTCTTTGAAGGTTGTGCATCAGGGCTGGCAACTCGGTACGTAAAAATCAACTGCCAGTCATTAGCGGACCGGAGTTCCACTGTGGTGACTCCTAACTGGGAAAAGCCAAAAGACACAACAACAACAACTAGTTCAGTTAGAGGAGGACCTTATATCCATCCAGATACCTTATGACAAGCAATGGGAAGCGGCTAAAGCAGTTATTAGAGGCGTTATAATGCAAAAATCTGCCTGGTTTAAAAAAAAATACACTAACACTAGAATAAAATTAAAATCTCAGATTGCTTCAGCTGAGATAGATCTACAACGCAAGTACTCAGAAGAATTAGACAAAAAAAATGGTCGAATGGCAAAAGCAACTCCATAAACATTACTTAGAAAATCTAACTTTTTTAGAAAGCAGGTCCCTATACCAATATTCAGAATGGACGCAAATACCCTCAAAATACTTAGCCAGACTAATAAATATAAAGAACGGACCACCAAGAATCAAAGAAATGCACTATGCAGGTCGGGTAAATCATGAGGATCAAGACATCCTAAATGTGTTTGAGACCATATATAAAAAACTGTACAACATGCCCCCCCCCCAAAATGACAATTTTCAAGATTATATGCAAAATCTAAAATTTACATAAACTACCCAGGACCAATAAAAAATTCTAGGGGCACCTTTGCATCTAAAAGAAATTAAAAATGCAATAAATAAGCTCAAACTGGGAAAATCACCAGGACTGGATGGCTACACAGCTGAATTGTATAAACTATTCTCAGAACCTGTATCAAACATTCTATTAAAAGTATACAACTATATAATACAACACGGCATAACAGATATATACATAAATAACTCATAAACCATCCTTATACCCAACTGATCCATCAAATTACAGGCCAATTGCCCTTATAAATACTGACCTTAAAATCTTAGCTCAAGTTTTAGCTAATCGTTTGAAAATATACTCCCCTCTATTATATCCCAAGATCAGTTGGGTTTCTTGGTAAATAGGCAAACCTGTGACCAATACCCTGCTATTGGATACAACTATTAGATTACTCAAGACAGATAAAAGTCCCATATATGTTATTACCGCTGATGCTAGCAATGCGTTTGATAGAGTTAACTTAAGCTTTCTCTTCAATGTAATACCTCTGTTTGGTATTCCTCAAGAATTTGTAAAAGAAAAAAATTATGGTCCTCTATCAAGTGGCTTCCACTTCCATTTAGATAAATTGTAGAACCAAACCTATCCCAGTCTCTAATGGCACAAGACAAGGATGCCCGCTCTCCCCCTACCTATTTAACTTGTACCTTGAACCCCTGCTCCTTTTTATCTCACAAAGTGTTTCACCACATTCCAAGATTACATAACAAACTCACGTTCTTGGCTTTTGCTGATGACGTAAATATTTACCTGCAACTTCCCTCAACTGATCTCCCTAAAATACTTAAAGCAGTCAATAGGTACTCTGAGATCTCCAATTATAAATTAAACCCTAGCAAGTCCACTCTCTTTCCTCTAAATCCTCTTGGACACAAGGATTACTACTTCCCTGACAGCGAGATTAAGTTAACCTATCAGATGAAATATCTGGGAATAATATATACCTCAAACTTTGAGGAAATTATTAAAAATAACTTAGGCCGTACGTGGACCGCTATTGACAATGACTTAAATAGATGGAAGAGCATCAACATGTCCTTGCTGTCAAAAGCTAGTGTAGTAAAGATGAAAGTACAGTTGTGTACACTTACCATAAATGTAGATGTTCGAGTGTATTCACTGTTGCAGTCATTACATGCGGGTAATCTGCTGGCAGGTTGCCCTCAGTCAGCCTGATTAACAAAGTCTTGGGTCCTACGTCAGTTGCTGTCCCTTCTTCCTTGACATCAGGTCATCAGGGGTATAAAACATGCAGCTGACACCATTACATTAGTTTTTCTTGCCCCAGATGTCAGGTGCCCCCCAAATGGGGAGCAAAAGATATATATATATATATATATATATATATATATATATATATATATATATATATATATATATATGTATGTATGTATGTGTGTATATAAAATTTAAAACACAAAAAATATACTGCCAAACAAAAACAAATACACCCAAAAAGGCTTTTAAGCATAGTAAAAGAAAGTAGCGATATAGTAACAGGGGGCTGGAGGGTGGTTAACCAGGACTGCAACAGTGAGTACACTCTAACATCTATGGTAAGTGTACACAACTGTACTATGTTCTTCGTGCTTCACTGTTGCAGTCATTACATTTGGGTAGAATCCCAAAACTATGGCTGGGAGGATGGATTTATACAGCATTAGGACCAGTTGTAAGGCCCTGCAGGACAGCAGTGGCAAAGCCAGCTCTAGATTTGGAGAAGAAAGGTAAATGGTAATGTTTGGTGAACGTATGAACTGAGTTTCAGGTAGCAGCTTCTAGAGAGTCTCTGTTAGGAATGCCTGTGAGAAAGGCTGCAGACATAGATGCAGCCCTGCTGGAATGAGATCTGATCCCTTGGGGAATAGTTTTACCATGGTGCATATAGCAGAAACTAATACAATGGCTTATCCATTTGGAAATAGCCTGCTTTGAAATAGCATTTCCCTCAAGCCCTGCAGCAAATGCCAGCAGTAGTTCAGATTTTCGTAGAGATTTTTTTCCTGTTTAAGTAAAATCTAAGTTGTCTGTGTACATCCAATGAATGCAAAATCCACTCACCCTTGTTCTGTGGATTGTGAAAGAAAGTTGGCCGACGAATGGTCTGATTAAGAGCCACACTGGATACCACCTTAGGCATGAAAGATGGATTGGTCGTGAGAGACGCCTGTCTGCATGAAAAATAATGAAAGGCTCCACTGCCATAAGAGCCTGTAATTCAGAAATCCTTCTAGCTGAAGTGACTTCTAAAAGGAAAGCTGTTTTCCAGGAGAGAAATTTTAGTTCTGCAGTGGCAGCTGACTCAAAAGGAGGGAGAGGGAGTTTTTCCAATACAAAATTGAGGTCCCATGCAGGGGTTGGAGCTCTCCTGGGAGGTCTTACGTTTTTGGCCCCTCTGAGGTACTGCTTTAGCAGAGGATGATAAAAGAGGGGAGGATCTGTGTTGTAATGAGCTGAAATGGCAGAGGCATGAATTTTTATGGAAGAAAAAGATAGGCCCTTGTAAAGCATCTCAATTAAGTATTGTAAAATCTGAGGAATATTGGGCATTGCTGTGCTTATTCCTTGTGATTGGTTCCAGGCACAGAATCTTTTCCATTTGTCAGCATAAGATTTTCTAGTACTAGGCCTTCTCGCCTCCAAAATGACATCCATCACAGGTTTGCTGAGGGATGCCAAGGGTGAATTTAGATGATCAGCCACGCTGCAAGATTCAAAGTTTGGAGCGGAGTGTGCAGAATTTGGTTGTTCTGCTGAGACAGTAGGTAAGGTGTCTGAGGCAGGTGCCACGGTGGAAGGTGTGACACATTGCACAGGAGTGGGTACCAACGTTGGCGAGGCCAGTCTGGAGCAATCAGAATAATTTTTGGTTTGTCCTGTCTGACTTTAGTAGAACTTTGGAGAGCAGAGGCAGAGGGGGAAAAGCATAAACTGCGCATCCACTTTCCAAGCTTTTTTCTGATGGACAAATTCTTGTGCAGAATTTGTCCAACTGATAGTTCTGGGTTGAGGCAAAAAGATCTATATCTGGACTCCCCCATTTGTGTGTCAACATGTTGAAAGTTCGTGGTTCCAGTTTCCATTCATGTGGGTTCATAAGATTTCTGCTAAGTTCATTTGCCAGAGTATTCAGCTTTCCTGGCAGGAATTGAGCTTGTAGTTGTATTTGGTAGGTCAAGGCCGTGTTCCACAATGCCATGGCTAGTCTGCAAAGGGGGTAGGAATGTGTACCCCCCCTGCTTGTTTATGTACCACATAACTGTGGCGTTGTCTGTCTTTATCATTAATTGTCATGGATGAAGGTAGTCCTTGAAGGCTGTCAGTGCATTCTGTACAGCTAGCATGTCTTTCTGATTGACATGAAGGTGTGTTTGAATTGGGCTCCATTTGCCCTGAATGCACTTCCCTGCCAGATGAGCCCCCCAAGCATAGTCTGAAGCATCTGTAGTTAGGGTTTGGGCGGCAGGGGGTGGAATGAATGGCAGTCCCCTGTTTTGGTGGCAGGCCTCTGCCCACTATAGGAACTCTAGTTGCAGGCCAGGTATAATAGGAATCATTTTTTCCAAGCTTTGACAATGTTGACGCCATAATTTTTTTTAAGTACCACTGAAGTTTCCTCATATGCAGTCTTGCATATGGAATTAGAACAATGCAGGAGGTCATGAACCCCAAGGCTTGCAGAATTTGTCTTGCAGATAGCAGGGTTTTTGTGACCACCTGTTTGAAGTAAGTCACCAAATGAATTTGCTTGTCTGGCGTAAGGTAAGCCATCTGGGCAGTTGTGTTCAAGCTTGCACCCAGGAATTAAATTTTTTGAGAGGGTACCAGTTGTGATTTCTTTTCGTTTATGGTGTACTCTAGACAAGTTAGAACCCTTTTTACAAACGCCAGATGTTTTAGAAGAATGCCCTTGTTTTCTGCCTGAATTAGACAGTCATCCAGGTATGGATATATCTGAATATTTCTTTGCCTGCAAAATGCAATTACTGGGGCCAGGTACTTTGTGAAGACACTGGGTGCAGTAGATAAGCCAAAGGGCAGTGCAGAGAACTGGTAATGCAAGTAGCCTGCTTTGAAGTGGAGGTATCATCTGCAAGATACCCTGATTGGGATATGCAGGTAAGCCTCTTCCAAGTCTAGAGTTACCAACCAGGCATCTTTGCCTAGCATAGGAAGTAACTGTTGAAGAGTCAGCATCTTGAATTTTGAAATGTCCAGAAATGTGTTTAGAGTAAATAAGTCCAGAATCTGATGCCATGATTTGTCTTTTCTAGGTACCAGGAAAAGTCTGGAATAGAAACCTTGTCCCTTTTCCGGAACTGGTTGAATAGCCCCCATGTTCATGAGGGACAGTACTTGTTTCTGGGCCTCTGCCCACTGATTTGGGGGTAGGTCTGGCCATCCGTTTGGGGTTGGCAACGTGTGGAAATTAAATGTGTATCCCAGGGATACTATATTTAAAACCCATTTGTCCTGGGTTGTAAGTTGCCAGTTTCTTGCATGAAGTGCCAGTTTTCCCCCCAAAGGGGCGGCTAAAAGGTAAATGCTTGGTAAGTGTAAAGGGAAGTTATTGAGACTGTTTACCATAGGAAGGTGCCTTGTTGTTTCCAGATTTGGAGGCACCCCATTGTTTTGTTCTAAATGTCCCTTGTGACTGAAACATGGAGCCTTTGGAATGTCTGGGTTTGACTTGAGTGGCTCTCAAAGGTACTAGAAAGGACCAGTTCTTAGTAGGCCAGTGCCTACTAAATCTTGGAGGTTGCACTTGTAAGAAATCTTTCACAGTTTGCATAGATTTAGCTTTATCTCCCATCTTTTTTAAAACTTCTTCAGCCTTATTACCAAAGAGACGGTCCTGTTGTAAAGGTGCATCACACAATTTTGCTTTGACATGATCAGGCAGAGTTTGCTCTTTGAGCCAAGCATGCCTTCTTAGCACAGACCCAGTTACAGCAGCCCTGCAAGAAGGCCTCCAAAGAATCAAAACCACATTGCAAAGTATGTTTTCCAACTTGTTTAGCTGAATGCAATAAATCCTGTAAATCTTTATTTTCCACACAGTCAGAAATTAACATTATTTTCTGTTTAAGCAGTCCCATGATATGCTGTTGATATTAAGCATATGAAATTTACAGTTTAAAGCCCTGAATGCCAAGGTTGAAGAAGTGTAAACCTTCTTACCCCATCTATCCAGCGCCCTGGAATCTCTATCCGAAGGGGTAGGATTTTTAACAGAAGAGGCCTTCATGCCCTTGGAGCCCTGAGAAATGGTTTCAGGATCTGCAGTAGGATTTTTGAAAAGGAATTTATGGGAGTCAGGGAACCTGTAATATCTGTCTGGCTTACAAGGAGCTGGAGGCAGAGAATCGGGAGCCATACTAGATTCTGAAAAAACATCATCAACAATGTCTAGTAAGGAGGTATAGCCAAAGGCCTATGCTGAGGAAGTAGAAGAAAATCCCTAAGTCTCTTTTTAGATTCAGAGAAATCCTGACTTCCCCAGTGGAAATGTTCCCGTAAGGTATGTAAAGTTTCCCCAAAACAAAAGTCCTCAGGGGGAGAAGCAGAAGGAATGGAATCTTCTGCATCATAGTCCTCATAAGTAGGAATAGACACATCCTGTTCATTAGAAGAGTCAGAAGAAAAAGAATCCTGTTCAGAAGATTCATAATCAATGTCTTGCCTAGGCCTCTTAGAAGGGGGGGGGGGTTGGCTACCCCTGATCAGAGTAATTAAATCTTCAGCCATTTTGATAATTTGTTTTTTAGGCATATGGGCCTGCACATGTGGCCCAAGTGCTGTTTTTAGACATAGATTTAGATTTTGGCCTTAGTTTTGAAGATGGCGTCTTTCTAATATACAAATCTGTAGGCCTGAAAATACCCTCAGAAACCGGTGCCTGCACAGCGGCTCTGGACCCATCTAAGGTAGAGACATACGTGGGTTCCATATTTGAAGCATCTCGTGGCATACCGGACTCCGAATGGGTCTCAGTAGAGGCCTGCGAATCAAAAGTAGCTGGTATCAGGGGCTGCAAAAGCGCCTCACTGAGTACCTGTGAACTAGCGACTGGCTTAGGAGAAGCGTCGTAGTCCGTTTTGGACCTTGACGGCCTGTCTCTTGTCTTTTTCTTTGTGTTTTTTAGAAATTCCGGTAGTCGGATTGCTAACCGACAACATTTCTGGATAATTAAATTGTGAGCCAAAATATTTAGATGCAAAAATATATCGACGTTTAATAGTGCGTTGATTAAATTTAGCACAAAACTGACAGCAAGGTACATTGTGGTCAGGGCCTAGGCAAGGAATACAGTACAAATGAAAATCCTTATGAGGTATTTGCTTCCCACAAGTAATGCAATTATTAACTTTTACTTACATCGGTAAGGAGCAAGAAAAAGTTTCCCCAACAGGGTACTTAGCTTTTTAGTTGAAGACTTCGGTGCTGAAACTTGAAAATGAAAATTTCAGGAGTCGGCCGACCGGCACTTGCGAACTGCTTCTGACACCGTGTGGCAAGAAAGACTGATGTAATGGCATCGGCCTCATGTTTTATGCCCGTGACGACCTGACGTCATGGAAGAAGGGACAGCAACCGACGCAGGACCCAAGACTTTGTTAATCAGGCTGACTGAGGGCAACCTGCCAGCATATTACTCAAATGTAATAACTGCAACAGTGAAACACGAAGAACATCCTGTTAACAGGAATCCTTTTCCAACTAAATGCCACCTTTTTAAATATTCCCAAAAAATTCTTTCTAGATATGGAGAAAAATATATCTAGATTTCTTTGGTATCCTAAATCTATTAGAATTAGATACGATAAACTTGTACTTCCAAAATCTAATGGAATATTAGGATTACCGGACTTTAAATTATACTGTAGTTTTATTACTTCATACAAATTATAACAGATAATAAATTATGACCCAACTATGAGAACGTGGTCCCCCCTATGGTCAAAAATTTGGTCTCAACAAATTAATTCACTTGGGTACAATCCCAAATCTCTCCTCTTTCTTAACTTAAACCAAAAGTCTGAATATGTAAAGAGTTTACATCCAGTTATTAAGCACATGGTAGTAACTGCTCAAAAGCTTTTTAATTCAATACAGCTATCTAAGGCCCTCTCCCTCCTGCAGCCCCTTCACCTTAATCCTAATTTGCAGCTAAATGGTCAATTTATAAATTTACAAGGGTATCCTTTATTAAGGGACCTTACAGTTTGGGAGACCTACAGCTGGAGAGAATATGATATAACACAACTTAGAATGCAACTTAATCTTCCAAAGAAATATGTAAGCATTCTTAACTCGCTGCATTATCTTATAAATGCCAAATTCATGCCAGATAACGGTGTTATGCAGGATGTTAATCTATCTCAATTAATTCTCAATAACCTGACGATTAAGGGGAAAACAATTTCTAGAGTATACAAACTGATAATGGATATAAAATGTTGGAATCTTCTATCATTCTCTGTGTTCTGACAAGGGAAATCCCAACAAGTTAATGAACAAAACATAAAGATTGCTATTGAAAATACTGTCAAATTCACTCCATTCAAAAAGCTACTATACACCCAACTAATGATTAATAATGACGCTTACTTCACCCCACAAAAAATTAATAAATTCAATACTAATCATTCACCTAAATGCCCGCACTGTCCTACTCAATCAGCCGATATCCTTCATCTTATTTTGGAATGCAGCAAAGTGCATAATCTGTGGTGTTCATTAAGAGCTAGGCTTGAAAAAATGGGTTACGAAAAGAGCACTCTGTCATGAGAAGCAGCTGTACTACACATTAATACAATCTCCCAAAAATCCTACAGCACATCCTCATCCCAATTTGTGCTCTTATTAAATTCTACATCACAAAGAACTGGACTCTTGCCCCCCCCCCCCTTTCTTGGGAAGGCTTCAGCAACTTAGCCATTAAATACATCTCTTCCCACAAATTACTGTGCATAACCACAAAACATAAATATTACTGCAAATATTGGGAATACTTGCTGGATGTCATCCTTAAGAGGTGAAAATATTACTCAGTGTTAGAAAAGATCTCATTATAAGGAGCTGGTAGGATATTTTAATCAGACCTTTTCTTTTTTTCGTTTGTTAGTAATTAGCTGACTATATAAGGATTTATCCCATATATACGATACATTCTCTTTTTCCTTGTCCCCCCCATTGACAATATCCCATTACTGGTTGTTCTTTATAGATCCTCTCTTTTTACTTAAGATTGGCTTTCTAATAAGTTGGCTGTTAGTGTGACGACTTTGTACATAATGTATATAGGTTGTTGTTATTTTTGTTACTGTTTGTATGTATTGTAAATGCATGTTTTTCCATTTGACATGATGTGTATAATGGAAGTTTATTTTACTATTTCTATTTGGAAAACTGAATAAAGACATTTTTGAAAAAACAAGTTATGCACAGATAACGGAAAGGTGTTTTATCTATATGATTGCTCTGCATCTAACTTTATAGAAGCTCTTATAATATTTTTCTTTTAGCATTGTTGATGCCATGGGACTTTTGCACCCTTTTCTTTTTCTGAAGCCATATCCTATCCCTGTGGTACATATGAGTTGATGTTTATGTATAATCCTACTAAAATGCTGTAATCAAATTTGCTTTGTTGATGTTCATGGCTAAATGTCCTTTCAAGCTTGATCCCTGCTGTAAGAAGTGTATTTATATATTTATAGAAATGCCGCAGTCACAGGTACGTAAAAAAAATGACTGTAGTATAAAACATATTATTGGAGGAGGTAGTCTGGTTTATCTAGCTTCTTGAGGAAATGTGTGAAATTTTGCGTATCGGTGAATAGAGCAACTTGTACTGTCAGCTTGCAATGGACAACAGTATTGAGACTGAGGAAGAACAGCATGCACACTGTTCATAACAGTGAGAGTAGGCGCTGGATTGCATGAAGGAAGTAATATTTTAAGTTGACTGAAAAAACACCACCAATAAGTATGTACAGACAATAGCAGTAGTACACACAAATATAAGGAGACATCAGTAGTATGCATAAGGGATAACAAGTTAAAACACTGAAATTCTATGCAAGGCAGATATGAATATTCTTATGAGTAGAGTATTATTTGCAGAGAGAGAGCGCCCAATCTGTCAATGAGCAAGATGAATTGTAATATGTGTATGTTACAGGCATGTTTAGAGCAATACTCAAAACACCTTTATATCAGGGTTTGCTAAAAGCATTTTTGTAACCTGATTTACTTTAAAAGTGCTATTTAGATGATAGGAGTAAGGAGGGAGATTAGAGAACACTTTTAGAGGTACACTAGGCAGACTGCAAGCAAATCTGCTTGATGTGTATTGTCATGCAAAGTTGACTGAACTAGCTGAACCTTGCAGGGCGGGAAATGTGATACTCTTGGTAGCAGGGGGTTGGAATATGGGAGGAGTAACTTTAGGTGGAACTGAAGCAGATCAAAAGTTAAATAGGTTCATAGGCTGGTACTAGGCTATCGGTCCTAGGGCCTATACAAGCCTAGCCATAACAATTCCCTGGCTGTTTCATCCCACAATGTTTACTTCCCTGGTCCCCTATCTAGAAGGGCCACTGCCGTGAACCCCGGGGTGAATTTCCTATCTCCCATCCAGTCGTCAAGGTTCCTTTTGATGAGGGCCAAAGAGGCGCTGTGCTTGACATGTATGGGCAGTCTATTCCAGAGTCTGGGGAGTCTCTGGGTCAGGAACCTATCCCTCCAGCATGTTTTGTTCATTGTGATGACAAGGTTTAGATCTCTGGAGCATGTGGCTCTGAGGGATTGGGATTTCTTTGTGTAGCATGTCCAACAGCTCTGGGTTTGACATGGCCTTGTATGTTAAGCAGAGATTGCCTCTGAGTAGACGATATACGACAGAGTATAGTTGGAGTTTTTTAGACGGTCAGCATAGGGCATCTGCTTTAGGCCTGTGATTCTTTTAGTGAGGTATTTCTGCGGCCTTTCCAGTTGCTGCAGATGTTTTGAGAGGTACATACCAAACAGGGTGTTGTATTCTGTAGTGGGACAATGACCTTTTTTCTGGATGAAAAGCCCTTGGTGTTAAGTGTACCTATGTGGTAATTCACGGGTACATGTTTTTTCCCCAAAGGGGATAACTATACATTTCTTGGCATTGAGCTTGAGCCCATGACTCTGGCACCAAGCATCTGTTTCTGTAAGGCCATTTTGTAGAATATCCACATCATTTGGGGATTCAGTAATGGTTACCAGTTTGCAGTCATCTGCGTACTTTGTTAGCCAGAGTCCCTTAGTGTTGGCCTGTACTTCAGAGAAGTAGATGCCATACAAGAGCGGTCCCAGGAGTGAACCCTGAGGTACTCTACTTGTCTAGAGCTGGATTTGGAGTCTGCTACTTTTACAGTGTGGGTTCTGTCAGTAAGCCAGTTGGCAACCCATCGAGTGATGTAGGGATTAATGCCCAGTTTAGTAAGTTTATCTATGGATGGTGTTGAAGGCCATGGCGAGGTCCAGATAGGCTGTGTGGACTGCCTTACCCTTGTCCACAGCTCTGGAGATTGATTCGAAGAAGTCAGTAAGGTTCAGGAGACTAGATCAGCCCTTCTCGAACCCAAACTGGGTGGGGTCCAGTGTTTGAAGGTTGCCAATGTCTTTGTAAGTTCCATGATAGTACGTTCCATGGCCTTGCAGATCATGCTCATCAGACTGATGGGGCGGTAGTTCCCAGGATCCAAGGTGGATCCCCCCTTGTGGAGTGGGATAACTGTAACAGTGCACCACTCAGTGGGCAAGAAGCCTGAGGTGAGGCTATGATTAAACATGACACTTAGGTGAGGTGCCAGTTAATTTTGTAGTTCATATAGTGCACAGCCCGGGATGTCATCTGGTCCCATGGATGCTGTATTCTTAGCTTTGGAGAGTGCGGTTTTACCTTTGTGGCCATTATTACCGGAATTTGGCAGTCTTTTGGTATTGAGATGGCCCCTTTAGGGGGTGAGAGGGGGTGAAGTTGGCACTGAATCGATCTGCCAGGATATTGGCAATATCCTTGGGTCAGTATATTTAATGCCATTCTGTTGAAACTCAGAGCAGATCTGAGCATTGCCATTTAGATTCTTGACAGCTATAGAATGCTTTGTGGTTGTCTTTCGAATCTTTACCAATTTTATTTTCATAACTAGCTTTGGAGGATTTTATGGGGGATCTTGGCTTCTTACTGAGGCTGGTAAGGGAGTTTTTTGCATCCTGGGATTTTCCTCTTTTCTGCAACAGTTTCTTCCTTTTGTTGTAAAGTTTGTTTTATGGCAGGGGACCACCAGATCGGCTTCATTTTTTTGGTGGAGAGCGTCTTGGTTCTATTTGGAATGGCGCGATTTATGCACGAGTGGATGTGCTCGTACAGTGCCTTAGTGTAGGATTCAGCAGTCGAACTTTCAGTTCCCGTCTGCATGGGTGTCATGAAGTTTGTCACTTCTGACTTGAGTAACATGAAGTTGGCTTTAGATTTTACGGAGGTTTCCTTACTGGAGGGTGGGGGAGGGATGTGGATGTCGAGGGTGATTAGCTTATGGTCAGACCTGACCAACAAGGGTGTGACCATAGGTGTGGTGGATCGATTTCACATGTTGCTAATGACCTGGTCTAGGATATTGGAGCCCCTGGTGGGACTATGGATTAGCTGATCCAGGGCATTGGAATTTATGAATTCCAAGAACCATTGGGCAAAGGTGTTGGTACACGAGTAGTTTTGCCAGTTAATGGCAGGGTAGTTGAAATCACCCAGTATTAGGGTGTTGGTTTTATCTTAATATTTTCCATTATGTTTAGAAAGGTGTAATGAGAATTTTGGGGCATGGTGGGGGATCTGTAGCAAGCTACAATTTGGAATCCAGTCTTACCTAGTGTTAGTTATACCTGGAGAATTTCAGACGCATTGTGTTGGGCAACTAGCCTGGTGGTGTGAATATCCTTGGTGAATATGGGCACTCCTCCACCTTTAGTGTTTCGGTCCTGGGTTGGTGGCCGAAAAGTGTGGTATGAGTTGTAGCCCGGTATTGCAGGGGTGCTCTCTGGAGCCGTGAACCAGGTCTCAGTTACTGCACAGATATCTGTGCTCTCCATTTTTAGGAGTGCCTCAAGAGAGTGCATTTTAAGGTTTATACTTCTAGCATTGAGTAGCATTACCTTCAGATTTTGTATGCTTGTACCTGTTATTGTGGTGGTTTTGTCCTTTGAACTTTGCCTAAAATAGACACTATAGGGGTGGCAAGAGCCTTAGCCAGTAACCTGAATCCCAGGAGCAACAGGTGCATACCATCTCTGGCAAAGCATCGTGGTCTGTCGATCATGTCGTCCCAACCAGACAGATACTGGATCCACTTTGAATGACACCAGAAGCTTAGCCAATTGTCGAAGTCAATCATTTTGTCCTTCTACTGTGATATCATTTTGGGTGAAGGCAGGCTGCTACTCAGGGCTAGGGTCATACCTGCCTGGACCACATGATCCGAGAGATCTTCCATGTCTCTTTTCATGTAGTCCCAGGGAGGTACATCTCAAGTCATTCACTCCAATATGTACAATGACAGAGTCATATTTGCACTTGTGGAGTGACTTGAGTGCATGCATTATGTGGCGGATCCTGGCACCCAACAGGCAGCTGACTGTAATTTTTTCCTTGTTCAGCCTGGTGAGTGGGACATCAGTGTGCCTCACTGTAGTGTCACCAATGACTATGCCCTACGCTGACCGCCTTAAAAAACTCCAGCTATACTCTGTCGCATATCGTCTACTCAGAGGCGATCTCTGCTTAACATACAAGACCATGTCAATCCCAGAGCTGTTGGACTTGCTACACTTAAAGAAATCCCAATCCCTCAGAGCTACACGCTCCAGGGATCTAAACCTTGTCATCACAATAAACAAAACATGCTGGAGGGATAGGTTCCTGACCCAGAGACTCCCCAGACTCTGGAATAGATTGCCCATACATGTCAAGCAGAGTGCCTCTTTGGACCTCTTCAAGAGGAACCTTAACGATTGGATGGGAGAAAGGAAATTCACCCCAGGGATGATGTCAGTTGCCCTGCTAGACAGGGGTCCAGGAAAGTAAATAATGCGGGAAGAAATAGCCAGGGAATTGTTATGGCTAGGCTTGTATAGGCCCTAGGGCTGATAGCCTAGTACCAACCTATGAACCTATGAACCTAAGTGTTTGGTACATTGTCTTGCCTTAGGGGCTGCTGTTGGGTGGCACACTGGTGTTGTGAGCTATGTGACACTTTGGTTGTGATTGGTGTTTGTTTGCATTTCAGCTTCAGAGTTCCTTGGGCAGGTCGCTGTTAAGGGCCTCTGCATATGAGGGTTTAGTAGTGCTATGTGAGGGTGTTGGTGGTGTGGGTTTAGAAGGGCTATGTGTTGTTTGAGATGTAGTGCGGGTGACTGTCTAGCACAGTCTTGGGTGGAGAGAGCTTTGCTTCCAGTTTGGCTATGTAAGTGCATCTCTCGCAGGTTGTAGTGTTGGGTGGTAGGAGGAGAGGGTTGTCTGTATACGTGAGGCAATTGCTGCATTGCCCCAGTATGCCCAGATTCACCAGGTGGACAGGAGAAATCACTGGATGCTGATCCTTGAGACATGCCTGGTTTGGTGCTTTTTTTGTAAAGTACAAGAGCCATTTTCCCTTACCTTAGCAAGGTACTTTGCAGTTATAGGCTGTATAGTGCCTACAATTAATTTCTACTTATTAACAAGGAGAGTTGAGTGCTTGCATCACTTTAAGGCTTTCTAGTGCTTTCCAGCAGGTTTTAGAGCAAGTGCTAGTCACAGGGATGCTTAAAGGTAAGATGAAAAAAAAAGGTTTATCCTAAACACTGCAGTGTACACTAGAGGAGTTAGACGTGAAAGTAGTAACTTAAGTTTTACCTGTCTAAAAAGTTAAGTTTTAGTGGAGAGTCACTGTTTTTAAAACCGCAAGAAAGATTGAAAGGGGGTGGTCACTTCTGTATTCTGGTACTATGGAATACAGTAGGATGGCCAATAAATTTAAATAGTTGAAGGGGAATGATTCCACAAAAATTATAATTTTGCGCTTATTCACACAAGTCAGTAAAAGCAGAGGGGAAATGAGATATATGATCAAGTTAATATAAGGGGCAGGCAGCTAGAAAGACAGTGGCGTTTAAGAACACAACAGTCACTGGGTGAGAGGGTGGGGAAAAACATTTCTGCCTGACTCACTCACAAGAGACAGAGCTGTGGCCTCTTTTCAAGTTTTAATATGCAGTTAAAAGCAGAATACAAGTAAAACACAAGGTAAAGAAAACAAATCACAGTATTCAAAATAGAAAAAGGCAATAAAGTAATACAAAATACAACAAATAAAAAGCAAACTAACCTTTCCCTCACAGCAAAGTGTAGCAGAGTCTAGGTGAGCCTTTCTAGTAAAGCTCTGAAATGTTTTATTTTACCCCTTAAATAGAAGGTTTAGTTCCTAGCTCCACCCCTCAGTTCACAGATGATTAACCTTAACTGACCTGTTCTGTCTTATATGTGAGTCCTTAATTGATCCGTTCTAATTTCTGCCTGACTCACAAGATACAGAGCTGTGGTCTCTTTTCAAGTTTTAATATGCAGTTAAAAGCAGAATACAAGTAAAACACAAGGTAAAGAAAACAAATCACAGTATTCAAAATAGAAAAAGGTGTTATCTAAAAAGGCTGTTATCTTAGCAAAGAACTGCTAGTTATGGAAGCTTTTTTCACAGAATGTGTAACACATTAGCAGCAAACACACTGTAAGAGGCACTGCATGACTATGAATTTTACTTTAGGTGAGGGCTGTGAAAAGTAGCTGCTCTTGTCTGTTCTTCCATTCTAAGTGAATGGAACAGTAATGTGACAGTCCAGCTATGGGCACTGTGTAATCTCAAATACAGTGAACTTGCAATGTGTTATGGGGAAGATTTTTCTGTAGAATAAATCTAACTGTCATCAGGATGTCTGGCCACAGGAGGGCAGTCTGGTACAGACAGAATAAAATTAGTAGTGACTACTTTTGCCTGGAACATACAGGTTTGCAATGAGCCATACTTAAGGAAAAGTTAAAAAAATATATCTGTTTTAATTATTTTCCCCGTAGTGGTCCTTTAATTATATGACTCATTTGAATCGACTAGTCTTAACATTCCTTTCGTCCATGACTTGGACTGTAAACAGGGGTAAGTGTAGTGTAACAAAAGTGTAGTAGGAGTTATTTACATACTTAAGATTCAGGGAACAGATGACACTGTTTTTAAAATGAAGATTATTCAGAAGATAAAATAAACATTATACACATGTTCATGATTTTCAAAACAGAAAAAGTAGTACGTCTCACTACCCATATTCAACTTCTTCATCCCTGCACTAGTCTGCTCCCTTCAGCTTCCCCTTAATGTGTTTCTGTATGTACAGGTTACCCAAATCAAACCTTTGGGGTCCTGTAACCAGCCCATTTGTTAATAGTGCTTCATCTTTCGGTTTTACCCTGGCCCTTTCTTCCATTTGGTAACCAGACAGTGTTCTACCATCCGTCTTCGAAACAGTACCCTTGCCCCCAAACACGCTTATAAGGTCAGCTCTCTTGGCCTGCTGCTTTGCATGTTGTCCCATTAGCTAAAATGGCACATCTTTTAAAATCTCTTATTATCTGTGCCATACTTCCTCCACCCCCACCCTGTTCTTTTGTTTTTTGTTGTTTGATGGTTGGCATTGAAGTTAGCCTGAGGATATTACTTCTATATAATGTTCTGGTGAGTTGTGCCTTGTTTTCTAACAGGCAGCAGAGACGAGCCTTTGCGGCTTACTATCGCTTGTATGTTATTATCTCCTACGAACTGCGGTTCAGAGAATCTTTTCTTCTTTTTCATGAATGATGTCCCGTGAATGGTTTTCCGTAAAATGGTTTCATTGTTTAGTAGGTTAATTTTATTTTATATCAGCAGTTTATATGCTTTGCTAGTAGTTTCAATATCTTTATTATTATACAAACTAACAATCTTCTTTTAACTGGTTGGGTGACAACACCAGTTTCATTGTCACTACATGCTGAAAAAATTCCTGATGAGGTTCTAATAGTATGAGATCTATACAAGTCTAGCTAGTCCACAAAGATGCAGGTAGGTGACCTGCTGTGTTCAAATAATTTTTGAACTTAATTTTTGAACATGTTTTTTTGAGACATATTAGCGTTTAGTAACGGGTCTATGGACCATGCCAGCAATTATTATTGTGAGTAGGATGAGGCCAGTTGTACCGCTGTGAGCGACTTTCTGTGGGATCTTTTTAGAAGTGTATCCTAATGTTCTAGTTTAGCAGTATTCCGTTGTATACATGAGGAGATAGCTTGATTATTATTACAGTAACGCTGCCTAATATGTTCGAGTTTCAGATGCGTTTAAGCAGTTTATGGTATGTGTTATATGCATCATAATTGAAAACTCTTTTTAAAAGTTTTTATGTTTTGTGAAACATGAGGTTATTCTTCATTTTTTATATATTGTTTAAAGCATTGATGTTTGAGCCTTTGTAAATAGTTTACCGGTAACCCTGGTTACGGGCTTAATTGTTTGATTGTTTAATGTTCCCGCCTAAATGTATGATTTTACACTGCTTTTACTCTATTTAAACAAGCGGCTATTATGTTTGAAATGTAATTATCTGAGGAAGCATAGCTCCGCTATGCGAAAGCGCTTATTCACTGCATTTTCATCTATTGTGTTTTAGTCTATTAAATATTTTGCAACATTTACAACGGAGACTATTTTTTCGTGGTGACTCCTTTACGCTCTACATTTTGATTATCTTGGTTCTTTTGTCGAAGGGAGTCTTTGAGATCCAGGCAACAGTTCTGTTATTTTATTTTATTATTTTATTATCTTTTAAAATCTCTTATTATCTTTGCCATACTTCCTCCACCCCCACCCCCACACCAGTTTAACATTATTCTCTTCAGTACAATTATTGTACATGTCTCAGGTCAAGCTGGTTAAATCATCCAGGAACCCTTGGTCTGATATTGAAGCCTTCCTAAATGAAGTGCATGACTCCATATGATGAGTCCTGAGACTTTGTAAATTTAAATTTGACTACAGAAAGAAGCAATAAATATCTGAAATTGACAGCAGTGTCCCACAACTCATTGTGGAGGGTGGAGGTTGTGCGCTCACACCCATGCTACTTGTATATATTAACTGTTGTAGTGCTTTACCTTAGAGTAAGAGAAATATTTCAAGATACCACAGATTTGACGTAGAATATATTCTTCACAGTCAAACTTAAATTTTCTATGTTACAAGGATTGTTATGGTACAAAAGCTTGTAGTGACCACCTGATAATGAAGATATCCATTCGTGGTAACTAATAGGACTGATATCCTGACCATTAACACTACTTGGCCTGTGAAATTTCCCAGGTCTTGAACACCATCACCCATTCTATAGTACACTGCTTCCTGCTGCTCTTCTTCATTTCTTTCCTGTCATGAAAGATTAATAAGTAGGAAGAAAAAAAGGAATAAGCTGCGTATTAGAATTGTAAGACAGAATTTTAATTTCAGTCTGTTCAGGTATTGACATTCATAGGCACTCTGATACTTGGATATGGGGCTTGGGCATTTTTTATTTCTAGAAAGGATCAGTAATGTGCTGCTGGTGATGCTTCAGTCAGCATGGACTCCCCTTAATTGGAATGTTTTGGAGCTCATGACAGTCCTTA
Source organism: Protopterus annectens (assembly GCF_019279795.1). NCBI lineage: Eukaryota > Metazoa > Chordata > Ceratodontiformes > Protopteridae > Protopterus > Protopterus annectens. The sequence continues at coordinate 1,523,410,393 of NC_056743.1, read as the reverse complement.
TGTTCATACTTACATAATGAGGGTTAATCAGTAAACCATGCTTGTTCAGGTCACAGAAGAAATATACTTTTTCTGATTTCATCCAATTATCGAAAGCTTGCAGGTCACACTTGGAGTGGTGGACAAACTCCAAATATCCTTTTAGGCAGGTTCTTAGCCCTGTTCCCACAGTTACAGTAGCTGCTTCTCTCCTTGAGTGTGGGGGTATTTCAGAGGATAAATTGCACGAGGGAAGCTTGACCTCTGCACTAAGTCTGTTCTGCATATCAGTGTTTTGGAGATGAAAACAATTGTTTTTCATCTCAAGCCTTTCTCAAAAATTTTGTCCCAAGACATCTGCCCATTAACATGGCAGTAGACGAGTGTGTGTGTATGTATGTATATATATATATATATATATATATATATATATATATATATATATGAAAAAGAAATAAAAAGGTTGTGGTGGCTTCCTCAGACCATATAACCAGAAACCAAAAGTTTTCATTCATTTAAACACAGGACACACTCACTATTGGTAGACCAGAACCACATGTTACTATATGCATCATCATCATTAACACTTCACTCCCCCTTTCTCATTAGCTATGCATATGTTCCCCATTACTCTATACTTAAAAACTGCTTGAAAACCATAGCTCTCAATATTTCAAAAAGCAGACTTGTACATTTCATATATATATATATATATATATATATATATATATATATATGTATATGTAATGCCTATATAATTTATACATTCTTGCTAAAGCCCCCTTACTAATACCACTTATTTTTCAAATCTAGAACATTTAAAGAGAAATAATAAAAACATTCCAAAACGAAGACCATAAGTATATAGAAGCACATCCTTTAAAACATGCATAGAAATGCTTTCCTAAATATAATGTGTATTGGTCCTTTCTATAAAGCATTCTTTAAGGCAAAGCATATCATATCATGCACATATTGCCATTCTGTTTCTTGCATCAATTTATGCATTTCAGATGTGTTTTTATTTCAATATATAAAGTCCTCACTTACATCCCCAATTTCTTACTCCATTCAAGATTGTTTAGTATCTTTGTAGGTTGATAGTACATACATTCCTTACTTCTAGTGCCTTCAGCTATACTTGCACATGTTCTTAATCCCATCATACCCAATAATGTGTGATATGTGCTGTCCTGATCTATATAAACCTTCTAAGATACAAAATGTTGATACTGCCTATGTTTAATTTATGTTTTCTTCGTTTTTTCCACTTCGATCTATCCGTCATATTATATTCCGTATCAACGGACACAAACCTCGCTAGTCTGTACATCAATACCTCGTAGTACTTAGGATAGCTTAGTGTATTCAAACATAAAAGTTTATATTTCTTAAAACCAGGGGATAGAATGGGAGATATCAGAAATAAAGTTGAGAGTAAGGAACTCGGGTGAATCCTGAGACTAAGAGCGGATAAAGGATATGGCCTCAATATCAAGGTCACAGTCAAGCCTGTTTTGGAATCTAGAGGGGTTAGAAATTAGTAACTATTTTAGGTAGCACAGCTCATTCCCTTATATATATAGAGATGAATGATTTTCATGTCATATGAATGTGGATATACATATTGGCTTTACATATACATTAGGTCAGGATATTACATTAGGTTTCCACACCATGATAATATGGGATATATGTAATACATGTAGTATGCATATAATAATTTTTTGAATAGGTAGGAGGATATAGTACAAATAGGGGAATGTTTTTATACATAACGGTGTGTATTTACACTTGTATAGGGACATAAAGTAGTTGCCACATTTTATATATAATTTTTACTAATATAAGTGTTTGAAAGGTGAATGGATGTTGTTATATACTGCGCTGATGGTGCACATAGGGTGGCTGTTTGAGTGGCGTTTGTATTTGTATAGTAGAGTTTCCACACCGTTGCATACAGTTCTCGATAAAAGTATAAGGAGAATGAGTATTTGTATACTGCGTCTTTAATATGCCTGGAGTGACTGTTTTGAGTGATGTAAGAGGAGACAGAGAGCATGTGCATAACTGCTTTGAGATCTTGAGCGGTTACAAACGAATGATAAGTTAGCAGAATTAAGAAATATAAGCTTTTATGTTTGAATACACTAAGCTGTCCTAGGTACTACAAGGTATTGATGTGCAGGCTAACAAGGTCCGTGTCCATTGATACGGAATATAATAAGATGGATAGATCGAAGTGGGAAAAAAAACAAAGAAAATATAGATTAAACGTCGGCAGTATCAATAGTTTGTATCTTAGAATGTTTATATAGATCAGGATAGCATATATCATATATTAATGGGTATGATGAGATTAAGAACATGTGCAAGTATACCTGAAGGCACTAGAAGTAAGGAATATATGTACAATCACCCTACAAAGATACTAAACAATCTTGAATGAAGTAAGAAAAAGTTGGGGATGGTAGCGAGGACAATATGTATTGAAATAAAACACATCTGAAATGCATAAATTGATGTAAGAAACAGAATGGCAATATGTGCATGATATGATACGCTTTGCCTTATAGAATGCTTTATAGAAAGGAGCAATACATATTATATTTAGGAAAGCATTTATATACATGTTTTAAAGGATGTGCTTTTGTATACTTATGCTCTTCATTTTTGAATGTTTTTATTATTTCTCTTTAAATGTTCTATATTTGAAAAATAAGTGGTTTTAGTAAGGGGGCTTTAGCAAGAATGTGTAAATTATATAGGCCTTACATATATATGAAATGTATAAGTCTGCTTTTTGCAATATTGAAAGCTATGGTTTCTAAGAAGTTTTTATAAAGTATAGAGTAATGGGGAACATATGCATAGCTAATGAGAAAGGGGGAGTGAAGTGTTGATGATGATGCGTACAGTAACGTGTTTCTGGTCTACCAATAGTGAGTGTGTCCTGTGTTTAAATAAATGAAAATTTTTGGTTTCTGATTATATGGTCTGAGGAAGCCACCAGGAAGCTGGTGAAAGTGCATACCTTTTTGCATTGTAATAAATTATGTGTGTGTGGAGCTGTATGTCTTGCGACCATTTTATTTCTTTTTCGTATACAGTATTGATTTTATATGGCCGCACGTTTATCTGCTTGGTATTTTTCTTTGTTTATATATATATATATATATATATATATATATATATATATGTGTGTGTATATAAAATCTCAAGGGAAGAAGGCTGTCATTCTTGCCTTTATATGGAGGCCATGCATATTTGAGAAATTTTCTAACAGTTGTTTTCTGTCTACCAGTCACATTCTGAGGATGCCAACTAGTATGAATCATTGCTTTCTCTTGCCATAAGAATGACCGATGCCCCTTGATTGTCAGAAAGGTTTTCTACAAATGGGTAATGACCTCTCGCCCCTTGATTGTCAGGTTTTCTACAAATGGGCAAACCAACCTATAGTTCATTTGTGACTCTGACCTATACCATATGTTGCTGTTTTTCCATTATCCCCACGCAGCAGGCAGAGACAGAATGTATTGACAAGACTTTGACCTCAAGCATAGGTTCATAGGTGTTTACTAAGCTAATGACCACAAGGGCCTTTTTTAAGCCTAGCCATGCATCCCAAATCTCTGACAAGTTCTGCTACCCTTGAGAAGTGTAAGCATGGGCCTGGGAGATGAACCATTTACAGGTTACCTCTTTGCATCAGAGAGATAGGTGCCAAACCAGGGACGAATTTCTGGTTTCCCATCCAATTGTCTTCTTTTAATATTTCTTCTTTTTCTTTCAGTTAAATTCACTTAAAGGCAAAATTCCATAAAGCCAAAGTAATCCTTCCTGCTCCATTTTGGCCAAGACAGTTTTCCCCTTTTACAGCCTTAATTACTTCAAAGCCCACTGGCTCACTTTCTTGCCAGATACTTCCCACTCACCCTATAGAGAAGTTGCATCTAAACTTTCTTACTGTCAAGTTGATAGCTTAGTTGATTTATTTCTACTAGTAATTAAGGAGGGCATGCATATTGGATTTTGTGTGTTGTATCGTTGAGGCCTTCCATACAAAAACTTGCAGGTACAGGTGTGAACGTTTTTCTGTTTGGGCAGTGCAGCACTCTCTCAACTGTAATTTGCTGCATTTTAAACAGTCTTGCAGTAAGTATCTGAATTTTTTAACTTTGGCTTTAGTCTGTTTATCTTGCATGTCATTAGCTTTTGTTCAGATGTGGGTTTTTTTTTCTTATTTTTTAATTATTTTCCTGGAACTTTTCTCGAGTCTCCACTGAAAAAGGGCTCTCTGGGCCCAGTCGGACTAACCTAGTTAACAAATGTAGGAATAAATAAAATAATGTAAAGTCTGTCTTGGAGGTGATTTTTTTTCTCAGGCCCATTGTCAGAGACCAGATTATTCCACAGGATACTTGTTTAAATGCAGGCCCAGTCTTTTAAATTCCTCTAACTGGCATTCCATAAGGAGATTCCATCAGGTCTAATAAATGCTTAAAGATGCTAAGAATGTAACCTGAGGAACTGACCCCATGGTACAGAGGAATAAAGTCCTTACTGCACCCCAGGTGGCCCATGTTCAACTAGTGGACCAGGCACTGAAGAGACAGGATGGGGGATGAGAGTGAGTGGTTGTTGCCAGCTCAGTTATCTTGTGGGGGAGGGAGACTGCCTATGCTCACAGTAGCAGCAATAAAAAGCCAGGTGAACTCTGCACTGTAAGCAGTATTTTACTTGATCTGGAGGTTGTGTATGTGTGGTAGAGTGTATTCACCTCCATAGGCAGCAGTTGTAGCGCTAGCAAGCCTGCTGTGGGATAGGAGGGGATTAAGGCACATTCCCCAGCAGCAGTATGACCCGGCTGTAGTATCCTCTGTCTCTTCACTAGCCACAGACATAGATTAGGTCAAGCCTGGTAAAGGCTAAAGCACTGAACAAAGAGAAGAGCTAGTGGCAGCTGATGGTCATCTGTGGGAAGGGGGAACAAAATAAAGTGACCTGAAGCAGTCTGTTCATAGGTAAGTACTAGGCTAGCTCTCCTTGAGGGCCATTTTAAGCCTAGCGAGTTTCCCTTTTTTTGCTGGAATGAACAGATTCCATTTGGTTAGAGAGATTAGCCTTTCCCATCCCATGCTCAATAGTTATATATTACTCCTAATGAGAATAACTGGGATCCTATGAGGAGACACATGCATGGGATAACTAATTTAGGAACTGCCTGTGTCCATTATAATAGTATGGGGGCAGTCCTGGGGTCAATTTTCTTTTCCAGTCTATAGATCCAAGTTGCACTTGAATATGGACAAGGATCAACTTTGTTTTATGTGGATGTGGAATCTGTTCCAGAGCAGCAGTATTCTTTGTATGGTATTCATCTGATAGTCTTTTATTCTCCTTATTCTTATAACAGAGAATATCTTGTTTGTTCATAGGTTCATAGGAGTGTACTAGGCCCTGGAGCCTTTACAAGCCTAGCCCAAAAGATTCCCTGACATCAAGCCACCCAACTTCATTTCCCAGTGCCCCTGTCTAGCAGGGCCACTGAAATGATCCCCTGGGTGAATTTTCTATTTTCCATCCACTCGTCAAGATTTCTCTTGAAGAGGGCCAGTGACGTGCTCTGCTTGACATATATGGGAAGTCTATTCCATAGCATGGGCAGTCCCTGGGTTAGGAACCTGTCCCTCTAACAAGTTCTGTTGAGGTCTCTGGCGCATGTGGCATGGAGGGATTGGGATTTCTTTAGATGTAGCATATCTAACAGTGCTGGGTCTGACATGGCTTTGTAGGTCAAGAAGAGATTGCCTCTAAGTAGGTGATATGATACTGAGAAAAGTTGGAGTTTTTTCAGTCTTTCCGCATAGAACAAGTGTCTAAGGCCTAGGATCCTCTTAGTGAGGTATTTTTATGGTCTTTCTAGTTGTTGTATGTCTAGTGAGGTACATGCCGAATGGGGCATTGTAATTGATAATTGGTCTAATGAGGGAAGAGTAGAGAAAGACAATGACCTCTTTCTTCCTGGAGGCAAAACCCTTTGTAGTGAGATGTGCCACATAGAAGGATTTTCTGACCACAGTGGCAATGTGATTATCAAAGGATAGGTTGGTATCCACTTGTGTTCCTAGATCTCTTATGACACCTTCAGTGTTCAGTGGACTACCATTGATGTGGTAGCTCATGGTTACCGTGTTCTTCCCAAATGGAATGACTATGCATTTTTTGGCATTGAGCTTAAGGCCATGGTTCTGACACCAGTCACTAGTCTCCGTGAGGCCTTTTTGTAGAATGTCAACATAATTTGGGGAGCTAATAATGGCTCCCAGTTTGCTGTCGTCTGCGAACTTTGTCAGCCAGAGTCCCTTGGTTTTGGCCTGGACTTCAGAAAAGTAGATGCCAAACAGGAGAGGACTCGGGACTGATCCCTGTGGGACTCCAGTCGTGACTAGTCGATAGTCTGATTTGGAGTCCGCTTCTTTCACTGTATGAGTTCTGTCAGTAAGCTAGTTTGCAACCCACCTTGTGACACAGGGGTCAATGCCTAATTTAGTGAGTTTATCTATGATTCCTGAGTGAGGAATTGTATTGAAGGCCTTGGCCAGATCGAGGTAGGCTGTGTGAACTACCCTGCCTTTGTCCACAGCTCTGGTGACGGACTCGAAGAAGTCCACCAGGTTGAGCAGACAAGATCTACCCCTTAACAAATCCAAACTGCGCAGGGTCTAGAGTCTGGAGATCCCTTTGTCCTTATTTATTAGGTCCATGATGATGTAGGTCCATGATGATGCACTCCATAGTCTTACGTACCAGACTCGTCAGGCTACTGTGGTGGTAGTTCCCGGGGTCTGTAGTGAGATGACTGCAGCAGTGTGCCATTCGGCGGGGACAGTGTCTGAAATGAGGCTGTGATTGAACAGGGCACACAGGTGTAGTGCCAGTTCATTTTGCAATTCATGTAGAACACAGCCAGAGATGTTTTCGGGTCCCATGGATGCTGTATTCTTGGCCTTGGACAGTGCAATTTTAACCTGAGCAGCTGTAATATTAGGTACTAGGCATTCCTCAGGTATTGTGATTGGCCCTTTAGGGGTGAGAGGGAGATGAAGTTGGCACTGAATCTGCCAGCCATTGTATTGGCAATGCTGTTGGCTCAGTATAGGAGTTACCATTCTGTAGTAGCTCCTATCAGATCGCCTTGCCTTGTAGATTTTTGGCTTCCTTTTTTTGGAGGAGAGCGTCTTGGTTGCATTGGGAATGGTTTTGTATTTGTGTACGTGTTTGCCTACCTCAGAGTTTAGAAGCCCAAAATTGCCTTTGGAGAAGACTTTTTATGATGGTTTCCTTTGTGGGTATGATGTGGTTATCCATAGTGACTAGCTTGTGGTCAGAATCAGACCAGGAAGGAGTTGACAGTTGGTGTAGAGCAACGGTCGCCCATATTAGTAATGACCATGTCAAGAATGTTGCTGCCCCTGGTGGGAGTGCGAATGAGCTGGTCCAGGGCATTGGAACTGATGAATTCCAGGAAACGTTGAGCAAGTGTGTTGGTACTTGAGTAGTTTTCCCAGTTAATGGAGGGGTATTTAAAGTCACCCAGTATGAGGGTGTTAGGTTGGACCATAACATTTTCCAGGGTGTTTAGGAATGTGGAGTGGGAGTCTTGGGGCATGGTGGGGGATCTGTAGCAGGCAACAACCTGGATTGTGGTCTTGCCCAGTGTTAGTTGTACTTGGAGTATCTCTGATGCATTGTGTTGGGCTACTAGCCTGGAGGTGTACATATTCTTTATGAATATGGAGACACCACCACCTTTAGGGCTTTGGTCCACGTTTTGGGGCCGAAAGGTGTGGTATGAGTTATAGCCTGGTAGAGCAGGAGTGCTTTCAGGTGCCTTGAACCAGGTCTCTGTTACTGTACAAATGTAGATATTCTCCAGTTTAAGATTTAGACTTCTAGATTTGAGTAGCATAACCCTCAGATTACATTTGCTTGTAGATGTTGTTAATTGGATTTTAATCAACAACTCCAATACTGTGCAGTAGAACTCCGTCTACTGGTAAAGATGATTAGCCAGTTGTTTTCTTTGTCAGAGGCTGAGAGAGGATGTTTTGAGAACACTGCCTTACTTCTCATTGTTCCAATTTTACTATACCAAATATGGCAAGTCTCTACACTGGCTACAAAAGCACAAATTGTCAGCATTGTTTTTGCATCAGCAACTTTCTTTGGTAATGTTCCCTCGTTTGACATTTGTGTTGAGTACCTTTACTACATGCTACAAGCTGAGCATTTACTTCCAGGTTGACACTCTTCCTTTGGGCCACATTAATCCAGGGTATGTTTCCACATCGTAGCCCCTTAGGAGATTTGGCTAAAGTTCTCATCTTCAGTTTACTGCAGTTGGGTCTTCAGTATTGCATACAAAGGTTATAGGCACTGCTCTAATGGTAGTTGTGATATGAAGCCCATCAACATCAGTAATCTCTTTCCACAGCTCCCTGTTTATTCTCTATTGTTTCTTTGTGAGATGTTTCCCTCTGGTTATTAATCTGAAGTTATTAATCTTCTTCCTATTCATCACTGATGGGTTTGGTTCCGAGTCCTCAGAACCTAGTTGGCCTTGTACCAAGCTTGCGTGCACCAAAAACTCTTAAGCTAAGCTGCTACCCACAGTGTCCTTTGCTCAGTTACCTCAGATCTCATTTGCTGCGCAGCCATATAGCAGAGTTTCACCGAGCTCTCCAGCTAAGTGCTTTTTTCATAAATATTTAAGTTTGAAAAAGTTTTTTCTTCCTTATAACTTGTTCTTGTTGTTCTGTATTGTTACTGCTCTACCCACAGATATTTCTCTCTTGCCATTGTTGGTGATTTATTTGTATTTCTAACTTTCTACCTTTATGGTATCTTGTTACCATTGTTGGTATTTGCTTTTTCTCTCCCCCATTTCCTCTCTCTGTCTCTTGTGTGTGAGAGTATCTGAAAAGAAGGGAACTACGGGATTTAAACACTGCTCTTCTTGCAGTGGGAAACTGCTGAATGGTGACCTCCATGAGGAATGTGTTTACTGTTTGGGGGTTCCGCATTTGTCTGTGAAACCCCCGTGCGATATCTGTGGTAGTTTCAGTCAGCGGACGCTGAATGAACATTGTGACAAACTTATTTTAAAGGGCCTGCTTGCTTTGCCTTTCTCAGAGTCCATTTCTGCAATGGAGGTCTCACCCCCTCCTGCTTCGGGTAAGAAACGTCCTCGATCGGACCCTCTTCACTGTTTGGTGACAGAGGTAAAGGTCACAAGCTCAAGGCCCATAAGTCATCGTCTGAACACCGTTCTGCCTCCTCTGTGCAGACTACCACATCGGCTCCGAGCTCGGCTCTAATGAAGTTTACCGAGGTAGCCTCATCAGCACCCACCCCGGCACCGACCATTACGGCACTGCCTACATCTTCAATACCGACCAGTATTATGTCTTCGATACTGACCAGTATTTCCACTTCTTTATCGGCACCAACTTCACCCGTTTCGACCCCATGATCTGTTCCGACAACGTCCTCAGAACCGTTCCTATCGTCCATTCCTATAGTGACTTCTGCTCCGAGCCCGTTCACGGCTCTGACCATACTGTTATTACCTGTTGCAAAATTGGAATTGTCGGTGCTGTTCTTCGACACACCACGGACCCGATACTCATCCAATGTGGACCTGTTTGCCGGACAAGCCTGCAGCCCCTTTTTAGACCGGGCTGACTCTCCTTCAGGTGCATCGGTGAGATCTACCAGGAGCCTTTACAAATTGGATGTGGTGCGACTTTTTGATCAGCTGCTGACTGCTAGGGAATCTCAAATCCGCCTAGACCCTATACCACTTCTGGCATTGGGTCTATTTCTCCAGCAACTCCTACTTACTCTCCTCCCTTGGACCCCTCGGTTCCAAGGCTCATCTCTCCAACTTTTACTAGAGAAATTCCATCCTCGGCGCTGACAATAACTCTGTCTGAGGCTCGGAGATCCCTTTGGGTGCCGGCTCCTTCGGAAACCCACCTTTCCTCAATTTCATGCTTGAGGGGGTTGGGCCCCTGGTCCCGGTGTCTGTTCTGATGGTTATGTCGGCCCCGACATTGGAGCAGAGCATGACTACCGCTCCAAGCTTGATTGAGGCTCCTTTCTTGGGGACGGTCCATCTGGAACGGGGTGTGACCCCGGTTCCGATTCTGTCTTCTTCGGTTCCCGGCTCCCATTCCTCTTCGGGCGGGCCTGCTTTACGAGTGATGGAGAGGGCACTTGCTGTCAGCAATCCTCCACATTTGGTTATTCCCCCAGTTCCCTGTAAGCCGCAGCTGTCGAAGTCCACCCCCTCCCAGGACTCCGAGAGTGCAAGGCCCAGGAGACCGCTGTTCAGGGCATTTCACTTTGAGTCTTCTTCGGATGTTCCCACCAAAGAACCCCCTCGGAAACAGGTGCGTAAGAGGAGACACACGGACTCCCCGGAGGAGTTGCTCTCAGAGGATACGGACTACAATGATGGGGAAGGGTCCCCACGGTCGCCCCCTGATGATGTCTCCTTCGGGGACATCATGGAAATCTTGAAACATAGGGGTGACTGGAAGTCCTCAACCTCTTCCTCAGAGGAATCCATATTCCTGCAGGCCTTTCGCTGTCAGCCCTCTACTTCTTGGGTGACCCCCCCCCCCCGCCGATGAGCTGGTTAAACTCCTCATGCAATGGGCTTGGAAGAACCCAGACTCCTTTGAGGCCATCCCCAGGAGATCAGACAAAGTACTCTCCCCTCCAGAGGATCAACCCTATTGGTCCAGAGGCTTGCCAGTAGACGCTATGGTGGTGGCGGCTGTCACGAAAAAGGACCTTGCAGAAGAGAGTCCTGCTGTTCACCTGCCCAACAGAGAGTCCCGGGCAGGGACAGGTTAAGGAAGCAAATCTTTGCGTCAGCGACCTTCGCGCTTAGGTCTCTGAACTTTATGGTACATTTTATGAGGCTCCAGAGAGATCTTATATCCGAACTCTCCGGAACCCTCACGGGTCAAGTATTGGATGGAGCACAAGATAAGGTTGCTTCCCAACTTGCCACCCTAGAATCCATAACTAATTCATCCATGAGGTTGCTGTCACACACAACCGAAGGAGCAGCTAGAGCTGCGGGTGCAGGCGTAGTCATGAGATGTCATGCCTGGATGCACATCTGTGACCTCGCGGACTCCTTCAAGTCTTCCTTTCTAAATGCCTCTATCGAGCCCTCGTCTCTATTTGGTGTGAAGGTCAAGGATACACTAGCCAGGTGCAAGCAAGATGGGAAGACCTTGTCTGCCGTTGATCTACGCTTTTCCAAACCTCAGCATTCATTCTCCAGGAACCAGAGGAGCGGAAAAATGTGGCACAAGAAGTCTCAAGGTCCTTTCCGAGATGCACATGGTGAGGACTCCTCCAGAGGCAGAGGGGGTTCCAATAAAGGAAGATGCCCCTTTCGGGGCAGAGGAGGTCCCCGGAACCAGGGCTCCAGTGATTCCTTCTCGGGTAGACCATATCAGCGCTCCTGAGGCGCTGCCCGATTGCTTTCCTCTGGAAGCAGTCGGGGCACGTTTCTCTCTGCACCAAGATGCCTGGCTGTCCATTACGAATGATCAGTGGTGCAGAGAATCATTACCAGAGGCTACCATATTCCAATAATATCCTGTCCAAGACCTCCAAAATCCCTTCCCGATGTTCCACCCAGTCAAAGGGAGGAGGCGGCTTCCAAGATACGAAAGCTACTTCAAAAAAGAGCCATCCAAAAGGTGCCATCAGATCAATGCGGATCAGGGTTCTACTCGAGATTCTTTTTGATGCTAAAGAAAACAGGAGAGTGGAGGCCCATTCTGGATCTCAAATCATCAAAACAAGTCAGTAGTTCAGGCCAAGTTCCGCATGGTCACAATTCAGTCCATCCTCCCCTATCTGCAGGAGGATGTGGATGTGCTCATTAGATCTCCGGGATGCGTATTACCATATCAAGATGGACAAGCCATTTCAGAGCCCTGCCTTTCGGTTTCTCGACGGCCCCCAGAATGTTCATGAAATGTCTGGCCATCTGAGACTTCAGGGATTCCAGGTGTTTCCATATCTAGACGATTGTCTCCTCTCCACCCCCACCAAGCGTCTCCTGGTCAGGGCCCTCTGCTACACCTTTCCCCCTAGCGGAGGCATTAGGCATCACCATACACTGGAAGAAATCAATCCTCCATCCATCACAACAACTGGAATTCATAGGGGCAATTTTCAACACGCAGTCAAGCCTAATTTCTCTTCCTCCCCACAGGCTTCAGAGACTCGGGGCACAAGTTCAGGTGATACTCTGCCAAAGCAAGGTGTCTGCAAGGGAGATTCTTCAAGCCTTAGGATCTATGGCCGCAGCCATCCCCATAGTCCCCTTAGCCAGAATACACATGAGATTACTACAATGGCTCCTTCAGGCCCAGTGGATACCCAGTCTTCACCCCCTGAACTCAAAGATTCTCATCACCAACATTTGCAAACAAACTCTCCTCTGGTGGATGCGTACAGACAAAAATCTTTGGTGTCGTCCCTTCCAGGTTCCACAGCCTAGCACCACGGTGACCACAGATGCTTCCCTGACGGGGTTGGGGGGCCACTTCCAGGAAAGTCCGTCCAAGGCACGTGGTCTGATGTGGAGGTCAATTTGCATATCAATGTCCTGGAGTTAAGAGCGGTGCTGTTGGCGTTGCAAGCTTTTCATCCGCTTCTTCCGTCCGAAACAATTGCTGTCCAGTCGGACATGTCTGTGGTCTGGTACATAAACAGGGAGGGACCAAGTCTTACCCCCTTTGTCGCAAAGCCATGAGAATCTGGCAGTGGGCAATAGCTTCCAACCCCTTCCTGATCGCAACGCACATCCTGGGGAGCTCCAGTGTTATTGTGGACAGACTGAGCAGATGCATACTTCATCCGCACAAGTGGTCGCTCAACCCGAGGGTGGCGATGGAAATTTTCATTCGCTGGGGCCAGCCATGCTGTGACCTTTTCACCTCCCCTTCAAATGCAAAATGCAGCAGCTACTTTGCCCTCTTTCCCCCTCTCGAGGAGTCACCGAGAGACGCTCTAGTCCACGATTGGCCCACGGGTCTCCTTTATGCTTACCCTCCGATTCCCCTCGTTCTGTGGAAGGCGATTCGGTTAAGAAGCAAATTGATCCTCATTGCTCCATTTTGGCCTCATCAAGTGTCGTTTCCCTTCCTCCGACCTCATCTGTTATGACCTCCTTGGATCCTAGAAAACTCGTCAAGACCTAATTTCTCACCCACAAGGGCTGACCCCTCCGAATCTGTCCACCTTCAAGCTGACAACTTGGTTTCTCCACTTCCATTAGTTGTCAGGCAAGAAACCCTTTCTTCACCTGTCTGGGATATTATTTTGGCTTCACTTAAACCATCCACCAGAAAACTTTACAAGGATAAATGGAAAAGATTCTCTATTTGGTCTCATAATCAGGAGCTAGACCTATTCTCAGCCCCCGTAGCCACTATTCTTCATTATTTGGCTGAGCTATTCGGCAAAGGTGCCTCGTCATCTACCATTCGAGTCCATCTAGCAGCTATTTCCAACTACCATAACAGGTCTGAAGGAGTGTCACTTATCTCCTCTCGTCTTTGCAAGACCTTCCTCATGGGTATTTTTCACAGCAGGCCTCCCATCAGACAGCCGGTGGAGGCATGGAATTTGTCCTGGGTTCTGATGACTCTCTCTCGTTTGAGCTGGCTGCCACCTGTGATCTAAAATTCTTATCTTGGAAATCTTTATTCCTGGTGGCTATAACTTCAGCAAGACGAATTTTGGAATTACAAGCATTATGTATCAAGAGCCCTTATTTGATCTTTGATAAGGACAGAGTATCGCTTCAAACTAACCCATCCTTCCTCCCCAAAGTGGTTTTGGACTTTTCCATTAACCAGTCCATTGAGCTTTCATGTGTTTTTCCCAAATTACTCGAACAAGGGAGAATACTGCTTACATTCCCTGGATGTTCATAGGTTCATAGGTTCATAGGTTTATACTAGGCTATCTGCCCTAAGGCATTTATAAGCCTAGCCCAAATTTTTGTGGCTTACGCCACCCCTTATATGAAAAAATACTGTGCCCATTAGTTTGTTGTGCCTCTGTCCAGCAGTGACACAGAGATGATTCCCGGGGTAAACCTACGATCTCCCATCCACAGGTCTAGATTTCTCTTGAACAGAGTCAGCGAGGTGCTCTGCCTCACATGGACCGGGATTTTATTCCACAGCATAGGGAGTCTCTGAGTGATAAATCTATCCCTCCAGCACGTCCTATTTATATCCGTGCTAAGGTTTAAGTCGCTTGCTCTAGTGGTTTTGGTGGATTTGGATTTTTTGAGGTGGAGAATGTCCATTAATTCCGGGTTGGACATGGCCTTGTATGTCAGGCACATGTCACCTCTGAGCAGACTGTATGCACTGAATAGAGCTGGAGTTTCTTCAATCTGGCAGCATATGACAGATTTTGGAGTCCCTTTATCCTTTTGGTGAGGAACTTTTGGGGTCTCTCCAATTGCTGCAGATGTCGGGTGAGATGCATCCCGAATGGGGCATTGTACTCGATCATTGGTCTGATAAGTGAAGAGTACAGGGGAACAATGACCTCACTAGATCTGGATGTGAATCCCTTCATGATCAGGTGGGCAATGTAGAAGGTCTTTCTAACCACTTTAGCAACGTGAGTGTCAAAAGAAAGGTCACTGTCAACCTGGGTCCCCAGGTCCCTGATAACCTCTTCTGTGCTTAGTGGATTGCCACCTATATGGTAGCTTGAGGTTACCTTGTTTTTCCCGAAGGGTATGACTATACATTTTTTGGCGTTTAACTTCAGGTCATGGCTCTGACACCAGCTATCTGTTTCCGTGAGTCCCTTCTGAAGGATATCCGTGTCCGATGCACTTTCCACTATGGCGCCCAGTTTGCAGTCGTCTGCAAACTTTGTCAGCCAAAGTCCTCCCATGTTGGCCTGTACTTCTGAGAAGTAGATGCCAAACAATAGGGGGCCAAGGACCGATCCCTGTGGGACACCACTTGTGACCGGCTTGGAGTCTGACAAAGCGCCAGCAACTCTAACCCTGTGGATTCTGTCCTTAAGCCAGTTTGCAACCCATCTTGTGACATATGGGTTTACATTTAAGCTGGTAAGTTTTTCTACAATACCCGAGTGGGGTATTGTGTCGAAAGCCTTTGCAAGGTCAAGGTAGGCTGTATGGACTGCCTTTCCCTCATCAACGGCCTTGGTGACTGTTTCGAAGAAATCGACCAAGTTCAAAAGGCATGATCTTCCCTTGACAAAGCCAAACTGGGTCGGGTCCAATGTCTGCAAGTCCCCTATATCTTTGTTTATGAGCTCCATTATGATCCTCTCCATAGCTTTGCAGACTAGACTTGTTAAGCTTATGGGGCAGTAATTACCAGGGTCCGTAGAGGCGCCGCCTTTGTGGAGTGGGACCACAGTTGCCGTACGCCACTCCTTGGGCACGTATCCTGTGGTAAGGCTGAGATTAAACAGCTGCCTTATGTGCGGGTTTAATTCATAGACCATTACGCTTTTATCTGGACAGAACTAAATCATTCTGCAAGTCAGACCAGCTTTACATTTCCTTTGCAGGCCCTGGAGTGGGAGGTGCAGTATCAAAAGTTACTTTGTCTAAATGGCTACAGGATTGTATTGCTTTCACATATTCACTTATGGAGGGATCTAAGCCAGGCCAAATCAAAGCTCACTGAACTAGGGCTATTGCAGCATCTGTTGCCTTCCACTCTAGGGCCTCCATGGATGTCATTTGTGCAGCTGGCATTGGGCTAAGCCCTACACTTTTATCAAACATCACAAATTGGATCTGATCTCCAGGGGAAGAGCGGCCTTTGACTCAATGGTTCTCAGGAATGTTCTTCCATAAGGGCCACCCAGGTTCTCCAGATAGCTGGGGACTCTGTCCCATTAGTGATGAATAGGAAGAAGATAAACAGCTTCAGGTAAAGAAGTTATGGCTTACCATAACGTTCCATCTGAGTTGTTGATCTTCTTCAGTCATCACACCCGCCCACCAACCCCTTCCTAAGATTCCTGCCCGATCTTCTGGGTCTTTGTGGTGTTTAAGGGTTTCTGTGCTGAGATGGCTTCTGGCTTGCTCTTCCTGTATATGTTGCATGCAAACTCGATCTGAGGTAACTGAGCAAAGGGCATTTTGGGTAGCAGCTTAGCTTGAGAGTTTTTGGTGCATGCAAGCTTGGTATAAGGCCGACTCTGTTCCGAGGACTCGGAATCAAACCCATCAGTGATGACTGGAAGAAGATCAACAACTTAGATGGAACATTACGGTAAGGCATAACTTCTTTTTTCCCTTCGTCCGGAACTAGAGAGGATTAGCAGCGAGTGGTGCATTGTGGGATGGGGTAGAGTTAGCTGACAGGAAAAACTGAACATTTCAGGCAGCATCAATACTGGGTGGCATTGGTCCTATGAGTAACTGCAGATGGTCCTCTTCTCTTGAATTCAGTATTATGGTAAGTATCCATAACTGTAATGTGGTAAGTTGCTGCCTTATTAGGATATATTTGTGTTCATTCCCTGGCCAGATAGATGGCATAGGAGCATGATATCCACCAGTGATGCCAGTGACCAGGGTTACAATAGGTGCCTGGATAGTGAAGGGTCATTTGGGATGGAGGCATGCATGAGCATGCAACACTGCTTTTTCCACCTATTTTTAATTTCTCCAGGACTTTTGGGTTTCTAATACCGTGATGGGAATGGACCCCATTCCTAAGTTAAAGTATGTTTAACTTATGAAATTAGTATTGTTTACATTTTTGATGTTAGCCAAAAGGGGTCCCTATTATTTTAGCCAAAAGGGGTCCCTATTATTTTAGCGAACGCAATGAATCGCAAATGCAGTTTAGTCGAACGTCATTACGTGAAATGGCAAAATACTGAAAGCATGGAACAGCGATTTTTTTCCCTAGGGAAAAGAAATCACTGGGCCATTTTCGGGACTTTGCCATTTCCTCCACTGTGGTGCAATCTCGGAGTTGGTATATTTAACTTCGGGGGGGGGGGGCTTCATTTTTATTTATTTATTTGATACAGATCAGCTGAGGAAAAAATCGCTGATCCGTGTGTTCGACATTTGGGGTTTTTGTGGATTGTGGGTCGATTTATATAGCGTTCACAATTCAGTGGGTTTTCTTATATAATATAGACCCAGCCAAAAGTGCTCTTTGCAGCACCTGCAATGTGCCCAGAAGTTACTCCTCCTGCAGTTCATATGGAGTTACATGTATCAGTCTTTGGGCATTTCCCAGTTAGGGGTTGCCACAGAGGAACTCCGGTCTGCTAATGATTGGCAGTGGATTTTTACGGTGCCAAGTTGCCAGCCCGGCACCCAGCCTTCAAAGAAGGCATACCCAATCACACACACACCTACCTGCATGTCTTTAGATGTTATTCGACCGCAGAGAGGACATGCAGACTCCACACAGAAGGCAATCCAGCCAGAATCTAACAGGAGAACCTCTTGCTGTGAGGCGACAATGCTAACTGCTCCACCACAGCGGCTTTAGTTATGACTGTAATTTTATTTTATTTTTTTTTTTTTAGAGCCATTGCTGCTCCTACTGGGTATCCTTCTTCCACATTGCCCTTGTTTCTGTCTACAAATATTAGTATTGAATGACTTTGTTGGTGTCTGTACGCAAGACACTGTAATTACTGGGTGTTGCAATTTCAGTGATCAATGCTACTTTTGTCGTCTTTTCCTGATCTGCTATATCTAGTTTTCTTGCATCTACTTCAGTGTTATGTTTGCACAGTCCCCAATGCAGCAGTCTTGCCACATTATTATGACTTTAGTTTACAGGCTTTCTGCCAGTAGTTTATCACACCAAGCAACAAGATGTGCGACTGTTTCCAATTTTGTTTTGTCAAACTTGCATTTGTCGGTTTCTCCGACATGGTCATTGGATTTAGTGGACTATGTACACGTTGATTTACAATCTTGAGCTGACAGTATTAACCTTTTGTCTTTTTGCTTAAATTCACCTCTCCTTAACCATTCCTGCATTAAATCCTTATCGACATGAGGTTGTTCCAGGAGTTCTCTGTACTTGCAATTATATTTATGCGTTTTCCACATTTCTTGTCTTCTCATTTGATCCTTCACCTTATTTTCTTTCTTTTGTTTTTTGGCACATTCAG
This sequence comes from Protopterus annectens, assembly GCF_019279795.1. Taxonomy (NCBI): domain Eukaryota; kingdom Metazoa; phylum Chordata; order Ceratodontiformes; family Protopteridae; genus Protopterus; species Protopterus annectens. Next base: position 1,523,392,147 of record NC_056743.1, on the reverse strand, counting down.
TTGCTGCCTGATTTTTATCACCTTCTGGTTTGATTTCCTTTCCTTTCCCACTTGACAGAGATATGCTTCTGCTAAATTAAGTAGGGAAGTCATCTTAGACTTGTTCTCGTGTTTTAAAATTTTCTCTGTTTGGATCTTGTGAGGTCAGCAAATATGTATGCAGTCCTACAATTGCAGATCTGTACATGTAATCAGTTTTGAGGAGGCCCATACCACCTTCAGAACAAAGAGTATAGAATCTTGGTACACACTGAAAAGCATTTGATAAGCATGAAGCATTTTGCTTGTTTTCTTGCCCGACTGATCCAGTACCTTTTTGGGGGTCATTCAGTCACCCCAAAACAGTATGTTATAACAGAAAGGGCAAATTGGTTTATAGATTGGTCTTTGTGGTAGATTTCTGCTGTTTTTGGCATCACATTCCTGTTCCAGACAGATTGTGGTGCTTCAGCTTTCCAGCTTTAAAGGTTGCTTTTGCACATTTATCAAGACCTAATTGCATTCTTATATCTGAGAAAGTTTTGACCACGTGCAGTTGTGCTTTCAGTTCCTCATCTGATGAAGTATACAGTTTTATATAATCCACAAAAAGAAGATAAGTCTTTGTACTTTGTTGTTTTCTGGGAGATAAATTGTAGGCATGACCTAATCTGTTAAGTAGACTTCTTAATTGGTTAAGTGCAAGACAAAAGAGCAGCAGTGATGAGTCACTCTGGAATATCCCCCTTTGAATTTTTATCCCTGGTATAATAATTGGTCCTCTGTCATGGCTTGGCTGCAAAGTGGTTTGCCTCTGTTTCATGGTCACTGTAGTGTAATTGATCATTCATTATAGAGTGTATCTTATACATTTATAAGTATTCTTTTATCCATGAATGTGGGATGCTATCAGATGCATTTTTGGTAGTCACTCTATGCTACACTTACATTCTTCCCCTTTTTACCAGTCTCCATTAGAAGTTTATTTAACAACAAATGATCCCTGTTGACATCAATTCCAGTGTATAACTAAAGCATCATTGCAAGGCAAGTTACTGGTCTAGAGGTTTTAGGATATCTTACAGGTTCACTCTTAAGGAGTAGTATAATTTTTCCTGTTGTTAACCAGGTTGGCATCTGTTTGAGTGTGCATATATAGTAAACTCTCGGTTAACCAGCACCCATGGGGATTGGTAGATGCTGGATAACTGTAGTTTCTGGTAGCTTGAGATTTACTAGTAAAAATTGGCTTGACTAATACTGAACCCTATACTATTTGTTTGGTTTGACTTGTTCTTAGGTTTAGGAGAGAGGGAGGGAATTTATTCCTATCTTCCTTTTTAAGACTCTAAAAATGTAAGGTATGTTTCTGTGGGTGGGGGAGGGGGTGCAACAATGAAAATTGTACTGTATTTCTTAGATTTTTTTTTTCTGGTTGCTTGAGTTCCGGTTAACTGAGTTTACTGAAAATCGTTCTTGCTCATGGCTAAATCTTCATGTAAAAGATGTTAGTACTTTTAGCCAGAAGTTGAGTACTGAGTTTGGGCCTGAGGTTTTCCAGTTAGGAGTGTTTCTTAATTTTGTTTCAGTTTCTCTGGCCGTTACTAATTCCCATTTCATATCCTGGACTTTTGAACTTCTTATTCTTTCTTTTACTTCTTCAGTCCTTTCAGCATCTTTATGTTCCACGTGATCTTCATAGATATTTCTCCAAAATTTGTCTATTTTCATCTTTTTTGGTGGTTCTTTTCCTTTTGCATTGTTTCCCAGTTCTCCGTAAAGCTTTTTTTTTTTTTGGGGGGGGGGGTGGTAATCAATAAATTGCTTGCTTTGTACTTTTCCTTTATATTTATCTGCATATGTCCTAAGTTTTTCTGCCTGTGCCAATATCTTTAATTTATTATTTACAATAGTGTATGATATGTCCTGGTCTTTTCTGATACTGTGCATTGCTTTTATCACGTCTATGTTTCTCAGTATTTTTCTTTTATCTCTTCCTTCTTATGTAGTCTTGTAACAGTGACACTTCTTGTCTTAATTGCTTTATAGTTTTCTCTATTCGATACTTCCGTGATGGCATTTGATTTCTCCCCTTCTTATCCCTTACTGCCTTGTGGTTTTTGTGATAAGATTTTATCTGTTTATTAATTCAGATGCATGGTAATATATCCTATTTACTTCTGTTGTATGGCATGAATTTCTATGAACCGTCTTGATTACTGTGACTCTGTTATCAAACTTCTAACATTTTTGGGTCTTATTGACTTTCTGTAGTCTCTTTCATTAATCTTAATACATATATCCATCTGTCTTAAATCAGGCAATTCTTCCCTTAAATAATTTTCTTCTAAACTAAAGGCACATTCTTTGCTCTCCGTTTCCAGCATGCACTCTATAGAAAGTTCCAGAAAGTCTTCCTGTGCCATATTCTCTTCAGCTTCACCCTGTGTCATCCGTTGCTCTTTCATATGGGAACTCACTGGTGTATCACTCCACAACATTGACTGCATCAGAGTTGCCACAGCTTCCTGTTCTTCCCTTGCTGTGCAACTCCAACTGAACTTTTGTACTGGTTTTCTACTGAAGGCTCCAAAGTATCTTTATATGGCAACTGGTCAGATGCTTCCTGCTCCATTGGTTCCTTAATGTGGGGATCCATTATTCAATCGTGATGTGATGTTTTCAGAATTAGATTTTCTACACTAAGTCCATCAATTTGCAGGTAATCTGTAACTTCAGTTTCTGGTTTTCTAACTTCTCCATTACTAATCCTTTTTTCTACTTCTCCCCTTTTTTTCGTATTTGTCTGTATTGTAAAGTTTTCCATATCTGGATGCCTTTGCCTGTATTTCTCTTCAAATAGTTTTGGTGCTGCTTTTTTGACTTGGTTGGTTTTGCTTTCTCCTTTGCATAAATATTACATCATATTAAATCTCTTTTCCCCATGTCTGTATTTTTTCTTCAGATCTCTGTTTATCATGCTGTGACATAACCTGTGTTATTAGACTTTCTACACTAAACCCTTCCCTTTGCAGGTATTCCATAACTTCACATTCTACTTTATAAATTTTCTTTTCTACATTCCCCCATTTTGATCTTACTTTTTGTATTGTGAAATTTTCAATATCTGGTTGCCTTTGTCTGCATTTCTCTTCGAATTATCTTTGGAGCTGCTTTTTTGTATTAATTAATTTGGCTTTCTCTTTTGCATAAATATTGCACCATATCATGTCTTTCTTTCTTTCCCATGTCCATATTTCTTTCATACCTTTCAAAAATCTCTAGATTTTGTTCTTTGTATTTTTGCACTTCCTGAGTCCCTTCTTTTTCCAAATGACCCAAGTTTTTTGGTCTGTATAATGTTTTTCATGAATCTGTTGCATTAATGAACACAAATTTGCTTTTGTCAGTTTTTCTTGTGCAAGTATTTTTCTTTCCTCTAATTTCTCTCAATCTTTTTGTATATCTTCTGTCTGGAAATTCTGGGCTTTTTACATAACAGTAACAATACATAATTTCTTTCTTATCCTCAGTAGTACATTCTTTCATCTTTATGGCACTTTTTTAGCCTGTCAGTTTTTGTGGATTACTACTACCTTCTACAACCGGGGTGGGGGTGGTGGTGTTGGGCATCCTCGCCCTGATCCAGGACTAACCCTATTATAGGAATGTTTCCATGTCTTGAGGATTGTACATTGACATTTTTCCCAGTCCTGGCACCAGTGCACCTACCAGGATTGGGCAGTTTTTTATCCTAAGACTTCTGCACCCAGCTGTCTTTTTTATTTTGTAATATGTGTCTCTGTCCATGATATATGTTACATAAAATATAGCCTGTATATCAGTGTAATCCTGGTGACATTTTGTAAAAGCAGGGTCTACCTCGTGAAGGTACTCACCAAGACTTGAGGATGAATTCATTTCCAGCAGTACTACTCTCCTTTGCTTAGTGATTTTATCATCTCGCCATCCAGACCCCTCCTGTGGAAATTTGTAGATGTTGCACAGATTTACTGGTTCCAGGTGGAAGCTCTGGTTTTCAGGACGTAAGAGCTAATATAATATACCCTGTGGTGTGTGTGCGTGTGTGTGCGTGTGTGTGTGTGTGTGCGTGTGTGTGTGTGTGTGTGTGTGTGTGTGTGTGTGTGTGTGTGTGTGTGTGAATACTGAGCTGTCTGGGCGTACCTCCACATGACAGCTGATTATCCTGGTCTCTCCTGATAGCTGTAGATTAATGGTAATGAATATATTGAACTAGGGCAAGGAATGAGATGAGAATATTTATGTAAGGATCATCCGTCTTCTACAGGTTGTTGAGGAAGCAGAAGAATTTCTTACTTTTCATGCATTTTTGTCTAATTGCATTTATTTATTTTTACTTTATATTTGTTTACTGGGAAGGTCCGACTCTGTGAGCGCGTTTTCAGCGGAGGCCAGTGGAGAAAAGCTCCTGGTAAGTTACATAGATTACATAGCTTACAGTGTCATAATACATACCAAAGTTACAAGTAGATTCAAAATCATACAAGTAGAGAGATAACATACATAGCCATTGAGTATGCAATTTTAGTTAAATAAATATATGATATTGTGATCAGAGGAGTAGATATACATACATATGATAGAGAACTGCCTGAGAGAACGTGTTAGGAATTGATCAAAAACTATAGAGATCATTTAAGTGGTTTGGATTAGAGGTGGAGGGAGGAAGGGAATGAAGATAGGCTGAGAAGTAAGAGGGGTACAGATACATTGGAATATAGAGAGGAGAAATGGGAGAAGGTGTATTGACAGTTAAGTTATGGAGATTGGAGTGTAAAAGCTTAGGGGGAATTAGCCGGGGCAGATACAAGAGCAGGTCCATTTGTTAGTTAGATATTCTTTTAGGAGTTTTTTAAATTGAGCTGGGCTGGAAGTATCTATAATATGTTGCGGGATAGTATTCCAGATCTTGGATGTATAGCTAGAATAGAGGGAGTCACTGGTCTCGTTGTTGTTTTTAGAGACATTTAGGAGGGTTTTATGAGAGGATCAGAGTTGTGTAGTTGTGGAATATGGAAGAAGCATGTTTTGTAGAACTGGGATTCTGTCAGGTTGGTATACAATTCTATGGGCAGAGATGAGTTTGGGTATAGGTTACAAAATGGGGAAGTTAGTTCGAAACATTTTAGTTGATGTAAGGCATAACAGTGGTGGGATCTGTATGGGAAATTGGTGGCAAATTTTGCTATTTTATTGTAGCAGGAGTCTAGTTTCATGAGGTTAGTGAATATGGGGGAGGCATAGAGTAGTGTGAACAGGAGATGTGATGTTCTTCGTGTTTCACTGTTGCAGTCAGCACACTTAGGTTATCTGCCTGCAGGTAGCCCTCAGTCAGCCTGAATACCAGAGTCTTGGAATTTCTGCGTTGGATGCCTTCACCTCTTCCGTGACGTCAGGTCGTCAGGGGTATAAAACATGCAGCCAACGCCATTTCATCAGTCTTTCTTGCCGAGAAGGAGCCTGAAGCAGAAGCAGTTCTCAAGTGCCGGTCGTTCGCTACCTGAACTTTTTGTTTTTTCAAGTTTCAGACCTGAAGTCTTCTAAAGCTAAGTACCCCGTTGGGGATTCTTTTTTCTTGCTCTAACCGATGTCAGAAAAATTTAACAATTGTCTAGCCTGTGGAAAGAAAATACCTCACAGAGATTTTAATGCGTCACCTGTTTAGGCCCAGACCACGACGTCCCATGCTTTCTGTTTTGTGCCTTGTTTAATGCCTGAACCATTCATCGTCGGGCTATTTTTGTAGCTAAATTATTTCGCTCTCTTTCTCTGTATTCCGAAATGGCTTCGGTAAGCCATCTGACTACCGATCTTCTGAAAAAGCACAAAGACAGAGACAGTCCATATAGGTCAAAAACTGCCGACGATGCTTCCGTTAATCTTGTCGCATGTCCGCCGGTACTCAGTGAGGCACCTTTGCAACCCCTGATGCCCACTTCTACAGATTCTCAGGCCTCTGCTGAGACCCATTCAGAGTCCGGTATGCCAGCCATGTCCAAGTACTTGTGCCGCTAGGTGGAAAACTCACCCTTCATGCAAAAAACTGGATGTCCATTACTGAGGACCTATGTGTCCTAAACATTGTATCCCAGGGATACAGATTCTACTTCCACTCACTGCCACCACCAAGCGGGTTGCCAGACCTTCCTCCAAATCACTGGGCAGAGGCTGAAAAGCAAGTACTTTCCCTTCTCCGTATCAGGGCTATTCATCCTGTTCCAGTAGAACAAAGGGGACAGGGTTTCTACGCCAGACTGTTCCTGGTGCCCAGAAAAGAGAGCTCTTGGCGCCCGATCCTGGATCTATCAATCCTCAACACCTTTGTGGTGGTCCCAAAATTCAAAATGCTTACACTGCAACAACTTCTTCCTGTGCTAGCCAAGGATGCCTAGACTTAAAAGAAGCTTATCTGCACATCCCCATAAGGGAGTCTTGCAGGAAATATCTACGTTTCAGGGCAGGCTCTATGCACTATCAGTTCTCTGCACTTCCTTTTGGCTTATCTGCTGCGCCCAGAGTATTCATAAAATGCCTGGCTCCAGCCATTGCATACTGCAGGCAGAGAAATAATCAAATCTGTACACACTTGGACGATTGCCTGATTCAGGCAGACAGTCAAGAATTGTTGCTTCAGCACCTGGCATTTGTAAAAAGACTTCTAACTTCACTGGGATACACCATCAACGAAAAGAAATCACAACTGGTGCCCAGCCAACAAATTGTATTCCTGGGAGCAAGTTTGAACACAGCTTCCCAGATGGCATTCCTCACTCCAGAAAAGCAGGTCCATTTGACAAACTATTTCAAACTAATGGCCAACAAAACCCAGCTATCTGCAAGGAAAATACTGCAAGCCCTAGGGTTCATGGCCTCATGCATTCTGCTAAACATCAGTGGTACTTAAAAAGTGTCTGGTGTCAACATTCTCAGGACCTGGAAATAGTGATTCCTATCATACCTTGTCTAAGGGCAGAGTTCCTTCGGTGGGCAGAAGCATGCAACCACAACAAGGGACTTCCTTTCACTCAACCCCTCGCCGCTCAAAACCTGACAACAGACACATCAGACTATGCATGGGAGGCTCACATGGCAGGCAGATGCATTCAAGGCAAATGGAGCCGAGAACAAATTCCCCTGCATGTCAGTCAAAAAGAGATGCTAGCTGTACAGAATGCTCCGACAGTCTTCAAATACCTTATCTTTCCAGGACAGCTCCTGATAAAGACGGTCAACACCACAGTTGTGTGGTACATAAACAAGCAGGGTGGGACTCATTCTTACCAACTCTGCAGGTTAGCCATGGCTCTGTGGAACACGGCCTTGAGCATCCAAGTGCACCTACAAGCTCATTTCCTGCCAGGCAAGCAAAATGCACTGGCAGACGACTTAAGCAGAAATCTACTGGACCCTCATGAGTGGAAACTGGAACCCAATTCATTCAAACTTCTAACCCAGAGGTGGGGAACTCCGGAGGTGGACCTTTTTGCCTCCCCCCAAAACCACCAGTTGAACAAATTTTGCACCAGGAACCCTCACAGCAGCCTAGAAGATGGACGCCCTATCCTTTACATGGGAAAACCTCTCAATTTATGCCTTTCCTCCTCTGCCCCTCCTCTCAAAAGTAATACTCAAGATCAAACAGGAAAGGCCAAGGGCAATCCTTATTGCACCAGACTGGCCACGCCAGCACTGGTACCCACTTCTATGCAGTCTGACAGCAGTGTCACCCTGGCACCTACATCAGACACCTTCCCTGCTGTCTTAGCAGGAGGGACAGATTTTGCATCCACAGCTGCAAACCCTGAACCTTGCAGCCTGGCTTGTACCATGAATACACCACCAGCATCCCTCAGCAAACAGATTCTGGACGTCATCCTTGAGGCCAGAAGGCCTAGTGCTAGGAAATCCTATGCTGAAAAGTGGAAAAGATATTGTTCTTGGAGTCAGTCTCAAGGAAAGGGCACAGCTGTGCCCAACTTACCTCAAATCCTTGATTACCTAGCAGAGCTGCTCCACAGAGGCCTATCCTTCTCATCCTTTAAGATTCATGTCAATGCCATCTCAGCTGATTATAATACTGAGCCTCCTCTCTTTTCTCACCCTCTCATCAAGCAATTCCTGAGAGGAGCTAACAATTTAAGGCACCCTAGGAGAGCTCCCACCCCGGCCTGGGACCTTAACTTTGTACTGGAAAAGTTCATATTTCCCCCTTTTGAACCTGCTGCTTCAGCAGAGTTAAAATTCCTCTCTTGGAAAACAGCCTTACTTCTAGCTATTACTTCAGCAAGAAGAGAGTCTGAGTTGCAGGCATTAATGGCAGTGGAGCCCTTCATTATTTTTCATTCTGACATGGTTTCCCTCAGGACTAACCCTTCCTTTATGGCCAAGTTGGTATCCAGTGTGGCTTTAAACCAATCCATCCATTTGCCAACCTTTTTCCCTAATCCTTAGAATTGAGGGGAAAGGATCCTGCACTCCTTGGACATGCACAGACAGCTTAGGTTCTACCTTGACAGGACTAAGCCTTTCAGAAAATCTGACCAGCTACTAGTCAGCTTTGCTATGGGGCAGAGTGCAAGGCCATTTTGAAGCAAACCATTTGCAAATGGATAGCACACTGCATCCACTTCTGCTACAAGCACCATGGAAAACCTACCCCGCTGGGGATCAGAACTCATTCCACTAGAGCTACTTCAACCTCTACAGCATTTCTCAGGGGGGTCCCCACCAGGGACATCCTGGAAGGTGCAACCTGGAGTTCTGTACACACATTCACCAAGCATTACCACTTGCCTATTTTTTCTAAATGCAGAGCTGGATTTGCTACAGCAGTCTTCCAAGGCCTGCTAGCCAACCTCAACACTTCTTGACTGCCTCCACCCTTCCACAGCTTTGTGATGGCTGCAACAGTGAAACACGAAGACATAGTACAGTTGTGTACACTTACTATAAATGTAGATGTTCGAGTGTATTCACTGTTGCAGTCCTTGTTTCCCACCCTCCAGCCCCCTGGTTTTCTCTATCCTTTTTACCTATCCTCTTTATGGCCATCTTTTATGGCAGGAGTATTTACTTTACACACCATGTAATAGCTTCTTATTTTAGGGGCTCCTGACATTTAGGGCAAGAAAAACTGATGTAATGCCATCGGCTGCATGTTTTATACCCCTGATGACCTGACGTCATGGAAGAGGTGACAGCATCCGACACAGAAATCCCAAGACTCTGGTATTCAGGTTGACTGAGGGCTACCTGCAGGCAGATAACCCAAGTGTGATGACTGCAACAATGAATACACTCGAACATCTACATTTATGGTAAGTGTACACAACTGTACTTTCTTGCTATTTTTTTGTCTGGTATGTTTTGTAAGAAAAGGCTTGATGCGATCCAGGGAGCCTAGTTTAATGTGAGTCTTTTCAATGATCTGAGCTAGGTGTTGGCCCAGTTTCATTTTGTTATCGTTATTAACACCTAGTAATTTTGTTTGGGAGATGGCTGAAGTAGTGGGGTTATTGATGGAGTGTATCTGAAAAGTTGTAGGGATATTAGCTGTTTTAGTGGGATGAAAGAGCATCAGTTTGGTTTTGGATAGGTTCAGTATAAGTTTGGCTTTGGCTAGCCAGGCATCTACTTCAGAGAAGGACTGTTGAATGTTTATTTCTAATTGTTTAAGAGAAGATGCAGTACAGATGAGGGTAGAGTCATCTGCGTATTGGATGACTGAGGCAAGAGAAGTGGACTTTTGTGTATCTGGTTATTGAAGATGGAGAAAAGTAGGGGGCTTAATATTGAACCTTGAGGAATGCATGTGTTGACAGGAAGAAGAGTGGAGAGCTCCTGTTGCCATTTGACCACTTGCTGTCAGCCAGTAAGGTAGCTGTGGAATCATGTTAGGGAGGAATGGCTGAGGTTAAGGTTGGCAAGCTGAGTGAGCAGTGTCTGGTAAGAAATTGTATCAGGCTTTAGAGAAATCTAGAAAGACAGATGAGATATATTACCCTGGTTTCTATATTGGTTTACAGTATCAGTGAAGCTAAGAAGTGCAGTTGTAGTGCTATGGTGTTGGCAAAGTCTGTGTTGGGTGGGGATTTTGATTAATTAGTTTGTAACAGGTTTAAAGGAGAGGCTGTTACTGGCTGGATTATTAGTGTTTGGGATAGTTGGAGGTGTATTTTGATGACAGTATATTAGGGAGTATATTGAGTTTGTAAAGAAAGTATTGAATTGGGAGGCTGTGCTGTTGGTAGCTGGAGCTGCATTTGGTTTGGGAGTAGTGGTATTACCTGGTTGGAGTAGTTTTTTTTTACGGTTGACCAAAATTATTTAGGATTATTGTGTTTAGTTGTTGGGAAGTAGTGTAACAAGTTTTTAGTCAGATTTTATTTGAGATGGCTTTGTTTCTAAGTTTCTTGTAGAGTTGTAGGCTTTCTGGAGTTTTACTACTTTTCCAGTGTGACCAGGCTGTGTCCCTTTGTTTAAGTAGAATTTTGGCATCTTTTGTGAGCTATGGTGTGTAGTGATTTCTTAGACGAGCAGATCTGCAGGGGGCTAAGCTTTTGAGGATGTTTAGAAGGGTGGTGTTAGTGTTGTACAGCAGCGTCTAGTGGTAGGGTTTTGAGGGGTGTCCATTTACATAGTTGTAAGCGAGAAAGGAATGTTTGGGCATTCAATCCCTTTTTCTTATGGATTAGCTGGATATGTGGCTGCCTGGGTAGGCTTGTGTTGTGTCTAAGGAGGTATATAGGGAGGTGATCGCTAATAGTATCTGGGAGGCAACCCACTTGGTAGGTAGCTGATGATGAGGGTCCTGTCTAGAATAGATAATCTGTTGGAGCATGTATAAGGTCTAGTGGCATTTTGGATAAGTTGGGAAAAGCCATATAGGTTTATAAAGTTAGTGGGATTGTTGGAGTTAATGGTGGACCAATCCGTATTGAGGTCACCCATTATAATGGCTATTTGTTGGAAGGTTAGGAAAGTCCATTGCAGTATGTTTTCAGTATTTAGATTGTCACCTAGTAGAGTATAGGTAACAATTATTAGATGTTTGCTATCATTGATTTTTAGTTTGCTGGGTAGAACTTCAGTGTTCTTGAATGGGGGTATGTTTACATTGATTAATTCTAGTTCTAAGTTTTGTTAGTACATTATGGCTATCCCACCCCCTTGGTTGTTTGGACGATTGCATCTGTGTAGGTTGAAACCTGGGGGGGTATTTTGTTTGCAAAACTGAGAATTAAGCGCTTTCGTCTCCTGAAATGGTGTCTTCATCAGAATTCTGATAAGTCTCCTTTTCAGGAGATGAAAGCGCTTAATTCTCAGTTTTGTAATAGAGTGTGAACCTTGAGGAGCCTGGATTGTTCTTTCTACTGTTTGCTGGTGATTTTTGGTCTGGTATCTTGGGAAGTATTTTGTTATTTTTCATTTCTGGTTTAAGCAATGTTTCTGTAAGGATCGCTATATCAGGGGAGTATAAGGAAATTAAGGCGTGGAGTTCATGTACCTTGTTGAAAATTATTCTTAGCTTTAAATTTAGTAGTAGAAGATGATGCCCTTTGGAGGGGATGGGGATGATAGAACAGTGTGTTGGGCTATGAGTGTTGGTAAGTTTTCGGTTAAGTTTAAGGCCAGGGTTTGGGTGTATGTCGCCACAGAGTTGTAGCTGTGTTAGTGTGTATATGATGTTTTGTGTGAATTTGGTTTGCAGTTTGTTGTGGCATAGGATTTTTTGAGGTTGTGAGTGAGTTTGGTGGGATAGCTTATGTATGTTAGGTTATAAAGATTAGATGTGATTTTAAGTTTGTATCGTGTTGTTTGATGGTTGTGGCTGTTCGTAATGGAGTTGGGTTTGTAAAACCTTTGCAGTAAAATGTGATAGGATGTTAAGTGGATGTTAACAAGTAGTTGGAAAAGGCTAGATGTGAGGAGAGATAGGTTTAGTAGTGTGTAAGATGTTCTTCGTGTTTCACTGTTGCAGTCATCACATTTGGGATATCCTTGCCAGGGTAGCTAGCCCTCAGTCGGCCCGAATACAAGAGGCTTAGTATTTCTGCATCGGTCGCTGTCGCTTCAGGACTGACATCAGGTCGTCAGTAGTATAAAGTAAGACAGCCGACGTCATTACATCAGTCTTTCTTGCTGAGGAGCCCAAAGCAGAAGCAGTTTGCACGAGTGCCGGTCGGCCGCTACCCGAGTTTCATTTTCCGAATTGAAGCTGAAGTCTTCTAAAGCTAAGTACCCCATTGGGGATCCTTTTTTCTTGCTCTAACCGATGTCAGAAAAAGTTAACAATTGTCTCGCCTGTGGAAAAGCAAATACCATATGGAGACTTTCATTCTTATTGTGTCACTTGCTTAGGCCCAGACCACGACGTCCTCGCTGCCGCTTTTGTGCTTTGTTCAACGCCAGATCTATACATCTTCGGTCCCTTATTGTAGCTAGTTATTTTTTCTCACAGTCCTCTAATTCCGATATGGCTTCGGTAAGCCGTCCGACAGCAGATCTGAAAAAACATATGGATAAACACAGAGACAGACCACACAGGTCCAAACCTACTGAAGATGCTTCCGTTAAACTAGTCGTCAGTTCTCCGGTCCTCAGTGAGGTGCTTTCACAGCCCCTGATACCCGCTTCTGTGGATTTGCAGGGCGCTACCAGCACCCTTTCGGAGTCCAGTATGCTGCAAAACTCTTCATCGACTAAGGATTCTGCAGTTGTCTCTACCTTGGATGGGTCCAGAGCCGCTGAGCTGGCACCGGCTTCCGAGGAAGTACTTTGCACTACCGATTCTCAACACAACCCGACGACTTCTTTCATGTCTACCGTTCTTTCGAAAACTACAGAGTTTCTAAGGCCCAGGGTAAGAACCACACCTAATAAACCAACGACCCAATCTCAGACACCTGCTTCCTTGCCTCAGTCTCAAATGCTTAAAATGGCGGAAGACCTTATAATGCTGATCAGGGGAAGCCAAGCTACCCCTTCCAAAAGAAAAAGAGATCTGACCCCAGTAGTTTTATCTGAACATCCGATGACTCTGATGCATCTGAATATGAAGACATGCAACCCCTCTCTGCTTATGAGGATTCTGATGCAGAGGAATCCATTCCTTCAGCCTCTCCACCTGAGAATTTTTCCTTTGGGGAAACCCTTCATACTTTAGGGAGCATTTCCAATGGGAATGTCAGGACACTACCCTCAGTCTAAAAAGAGACTCTGAGAATTCTTAGATCTTCCACAGCACAGACCCTTGGCCATTCCTCCTGTCCTGTATGTTGTGGATGATGTTTTCATGGAATCTAGTTTGACTCTTAACTCCCTCCCTCCTGCCCCCAGGAAACCTGACAGGTATTACACAAAGACAACTTATTTGGCACCAAGGCAGAGGAGGTCTTAAAGATGGAAGAAAAAGCTAAATCTATGCAAACAGTTAAAGCTTTCCTGCAGGTCCAGTCACCCAGGTTCAGTAAGCATTGCCTGTCCAAGCACTGGTTCTTTCCTGCCCCCTCCAGGTCAGTTCAGCCCAGACCCCGGGGAAGCAGACCCCCCCAGACAACAGCCACAGGGAATGCAGAGATCAAAGCAATGGAGTTCCTCCACCTCAAACCAGGGAATGCAAAGCCACCCCCTCATGATAAGAACTCACAATGACTCTCCACTTCCACCCCCTCCCTCTGCCCACCTGCACTTGCCTCTAGGAGGAAAACTCTCCTTCCACGCAAGCACCTGGCCCACCATTATCAACGACCACTGAGTCCTCAACATAGTGTCCCAGGGGTACAAATTTTCTTTCCACACACTACCAGCCCCAAAAGGGTTCCCAGATCTTCCTCCAAACCAGTGGGCAGAGGCAAAAAGCAAGTTCTTTCCCTGCTCTCTATGAGGGCAGTAGAGCACATTCCTGCAGAACAAATAGGCCAAGTTTTCTACTCCAGGCTCTTCCTGGTACCCAAATAAGAGGGCACCTGACACCCCATCCTTGATCTATCCATTCTAAACACCTTCCTAGTGATCCCTAAATTCAAAATGCTCACCCTCCAGCAACTACTACCTATGCTCTCCTAGAATGCTTGGCTAGCCACCCTAGACCTAAAAGAAGCCTACCTGCCATCCCAGTCAGGGAATCATACAGGAAATATCTACGTTTCGGGGCAGGATCTCTGCATTTTCAGTTCTCTATGCTTCTCTTTGGCTTATCTACTGCTCCCAGAACTTTCACAAAATATCTGGCTCCCGCCGTAGCTTTTTGCAGACAAAGACAGATTCAAATTTACCCATACTTAGACGAATGCCTAATTCAGGCAGACAGCCAGGAAAAGTTGCTGAAGCACCTGGCCTTTGTAAAGTCCCTACTGAACTCCCTAGGGTACATGATCAACGAAAAGAAATTCAAACTAGTACCCACCCAAAAGATTATATTCCTGGGAGCAAGCCTTGACACAGGATCCCAGATGACATTCCTTACACCAGAAAAGCAAACTTACCTGACAGCCTGTTTCTCTCAACTAGCCACCAGACCCCAGATGTTCATCGTGTTTCACTGTTGCAGTCATTACATTTGGTTAATCTGCTGGCAGGTTGCCCTCAGTCAGCCTGATTAACAAAGTATTGGGTTCTGCTTCGGTTGCTGTCTCTTCTTCCATGACGTCAGGTCATCAGGGGTGTAAAACACGCAGCTGACGCCATTACATCAGTCTTTCTTGCCGCGCAGCGCCCAAAGCAGAAGTAGTTCGTAAGTGCCGGTCGGCCGACTCCTGAAATTTTTGTTTTCGAGTTTCAGAACAGAAGTCCTCAACTAAAAGCTAAGTACCTGTTGGGAAAACTTTTTCTTGCTCCTTACCGATGTCAGTAAAAGTTAATAATTGTATTACTTGTGGGAAGCAAATACCTCATAAGGATTTTCATTTGTACTGTATTCCTTGCCTAGGCCCTGACCATGACGTACCTTGCTATCGGTTTTGTGCTTTATTTAATCAGTGCATTATCTGTCGTCGGTACATTTTTGCTTCAAAATATTTCGGTTCTCGGTTTAATTATCCAGAAATGACGTCAGTTAGCCATCCGACTGCCGGAGTACCGAAAAACGCAAAGAAAAAGAGACGGGCCGTTGTGGTCCAAAACTGCTGACTACGCTTCTCCTAAGCCAGTCACTAGTTCGCCAGTACTCAGTGAGGTGCTTTCGCAGTCCCTGATACCTGCTACTTCAGGTTTGCAGGCCTCTACTGGGACCCATTCAGAGTCTGGTATGCCGCGAGATGCTTCACATATGGAACCCGCGGATGTCTCTACCTTGGATGGGTCCGGAGCCGCTGAGCAGGCACCAGCTTCTGAGGGTGTATTCAGGCCTACAGACTTGCATATTAAACAGACTCCAACTTCAGTGCTAAGGCCTAAATCTCGATCTATGTCTAAAAAACTGACGCCCAGGACACATGTTCAGGCCCCCATGCCTAAAACACAAATGATCAAAATGGCTGAAGATTTAATTACTCTAATCAGGGGTAGTCAACCCCCCCCACCCCTAAGAGGCCTAGGATTGAATTTGACTGTGAATCTTCTAAACAGGACTGTGTTTCTTCTGACTCTTCTAATGATCTGGAATGATCTGGATTTGTCCATACCTACTTATGAGGACTCTGATGCAGAGGATTCCATTTCTCTTTTGGGGAAACTTTGCATACTTTAAGGGAGCATTTCCACTGCAAAAGTCAGGATTTCAATGAATCCAAAAAGAGGTTTAGGGATTTCCTTCTTCCTCAGCATAGGCCTTTGGCTATACCTCTTATACTAGATATTGTGTTTTCAGAATCCAGTATGGCCCCTGATTCCTTGCCTCCAGCACCTAGCAAACCAGACAGGTACTACAGGGTTCCTGAGTCCCACAAATTCCTTTTCAGGAATCCTGTTGCGGAACCTCTGAAAACATTTCTCAGGAGCCCAAGGGCATTAAGGCTTCTACTGCAAAAAAACATACCTCTTCTGATAGAGACTCCAGGGCGCTGCATAGATGGGGTAAAAGGGTTTATACTTATGCAACCTTAGCAATCAGGGCTTTAAACTGTCAATTTCATATGCTAACATATCAACAGCATATCATGGGACTGCTTAAACAGAAAATTATGTTGATTTCTGACTGTGTGGAGAATAAGGATTTGCAGGATTTATTGCATTCAGCTGAACAAGTTGGCAAACATACTTTGCAATGTGTTTTTGATTCTTCAGAGGCCTCTTGTAGGACTGCTGTTGTCTGTACTTAGAAGGCATGCTTGGTTTAAGGAGCAATCTCTGCCTGATCATGTTAAAGCAAAACTTTTGGATGCTCCTTTACAGCAGGACAGCCTATTAGGCAATAAGGCTGAAGAAGTACTAAAAAAGATGGAAGTTAAAGCTAAATCTATGCAAACTGTGAAAGATTTCGTACAAGTGCAACCTCCTAGATTTAGTAGGCATTGGCCTACTAAGAACTGGTCCTTTCCAGCTCCTGCCAGAGCCACTACGGCCAAACCCAGACGTTCCAAAAGCACCAGGTTTCAGTCCCAAGGGACTTTCAGAACTAACCAATGGGGTGCTTCCACTTCCAAATCTGGAAACAACAAGGCACCACCCTATGGTAAACAGTGTCAAAGACTTCCCTTTGAAATTACCAAGCACTTACCTCTTAGCCGCCCTTTTGGGGGGAAAACTGGCTCTTCCTTCAAGAAACTGGCAACTTATAACCCAGGACAAATGGGTTTTAAATATAGTGCCCCAGGGATACAGATTACATTTCCACACTCTGCCAACTCCAAACGGGTGTCCAGACCTGCCCCCAAATCAGTGGGCAGAGGCTCAGAAACAAGTTCTTTCCCTCCCAGACATGGGGGCTATTCAACTGGTACCAGAAGCGGAAAAGGGACAAGGTTTCTATTCCAGACTTTTCCTGGTACCCAGAAAAGACAAATCATGGCTACCAATTCTGGACCTGTCTACTCTAAACACCTTTCTGGACATTCCAAAATTCAAGATGCTGACTCTTCACCAGTTACTTCCTATGCTAGGCAAGTATGCCTGGTTGGCAACTAATTCAAGATGCTGACTCTTCACCAGTTACTTCCTATGCTAGGCAAGTATGCCTGGTTGGCAACTCTCGACTTCAAAGAGGCTTTACCTGCATATCCCAATCAGGGAATCTTGCAGAAGATTCCTACGCTTCAAAGCAGGCTGCATGCGTTATCTGTTCTCTGCACTGCCCTTTGGCTTGTCTACTGTGCCCAGGGTATTCACAAAATGCCTGGCTCCAGTAATTGCCAGGCAAAGAAATATTCAAATATATCCATACCTGGATGATTGTCTAATTCAGGCAGAAAACCAGGCCATTCTTCTAAAACATCTGACGTTTGTAAAAAGAGTTCTAACCTGTCTAGGGTACACCATAAACGAAAAGAAATCTCAGCTGGTACCCTCTTAAAAGATTACATTACTGGGTGCAAGCTTGAATACAACTGCCCAGATGGCTTTCCTTAAGCCAGAAAAGCAAATTCATTTGGTGACTTACTTCAAACAGGTGGCCACAAAAACCCTGCTATCTGCAAGTCAAATACTGCAAGCCTTGGGGTTCATGGCCTCCTGCATTCTTCTAATTCCATATGCAAGACTGCATATGAGGAAACTTCAGTGGTACTTAAAACGTTTATGGAGTCAACATTGTCACAGCCTGGAAACAATGATTCCTATCATACCTTGCCTGCGCCTAGAGTTCCTATGATGGGCAGAGGCATGCCACCAAAACAAGGGACTGCCATTCACACCATCCCCTGCCACCCAAACCCTTACTACAGACGCATCAGACTATGCATGTGGGGGCTCATCTAGCAGGGAAGTGCATTCAGGGCAAATGGAGCCCAAATCAAATGCACCTTCATATCAATCAAAAATAAATGCTAGCTGTACAGAATGCAATGACAGCCTTCAAGGACTACCTTCATCCAGGACAATTACTAGTAAAGATGGACAACACCACGGTTATGTGGTACATAAACAAGCAGGGGGGTACATATTCCTACCCCCTCTGCAGACTAGCCATGGCATTGTGGAACACGGCCTTGAGCTAACCAAGTACTACTACAAGCTCAATTCCTGCCAGGAAAGCATAAAGTTCTGGCAGACAAACTAAGCAGAAATCTCACGGACCCTCACGAATGGAAACTGGAACCACAGATTTTCAACATGTTGACATGCAGATGGGGGAGCCCAGACATGGATCTTTTTGCCTCACCCCAGAACTACCAGTTCGACAAATTTTGCATAAGAACTCATCACAAAAAAGCCTGGAAAGTGGATGCTGTGTCCTTCAGCTGGAATAACCTATCAGTCTATGCCTCCCCCCTCTGCCTTTGCTCTCCAAAGTTCTGCTAAACGTCAAACAGGACAAACCAAAAATTAGACTGGCCTCGCTAACACTGGTACCCACTCCTGTACAGTGTGTCACACATTTCTCTGTGACACCTGCCTCAGACACCTTCCTTACTGTCTCAGCAGGAGAACCAAATTTTGCACCCTCAGCTCCAAACATTGAATCTTGCAGCTTGGCTAATCACTTAAATCCCCCCTTAGCATCCTTCAGCAAACCTGTGATGGATGTCATTTTGGAAACGAGAAGACCTAGTACTAGAAAATCTTATGCTGACAAATGGAAAAGATTCTGTGCCTGGAATCAATCTCAAAGGATGACCACAGCAGTGCCCAATTTACCTCAGATTTTGCAATGATTAACTGAGATACTTCACAAGGCCCTCTCTTTTGCTTTCATAAAAATCCATGCCTTAGCCATTTCAGCTCATTACAACACAGACCCCCCCCTTCTCTCATCCTCTTCTGAAGCAGTATCTCAGAGGGGCCAAAAACTTGACACCACCAAGGAGAGCTCCAACCCCTGCCTGGGACCTTAGATTTGTATTGGAGAAACTCACTCTACCTCCTTTTGTGCCAGCTGCAATTGCAGACTTAAAATTTCTTTCCTGGAAAACAGCCTTCCTTTTAGCAATCACTTCAGCTAGAAGGATATCTGAATTGCAGGCCCTTATGGCAGTGGAACCTTTCATCATCTTTCATGCGGACAGGGTGTCACTCAGGACCAATCCATCATTCATGCCCAAGGTGGTATCCAATGTCTCTTCAGTCCATTCATTTGCCAACTTTCTTTCCCAATCCACAGAACAAGGGAGAGTGGATTCTGCATTCATTGGATGTACACAGGCAATTTAGATTCTACTTGGACAGGACTAAACCTCAAAGAAAATCTAAACAACTGCTGGTAGCATTTGCTGCAGGGGCAGAGGGGAAGGCTATTTCAAAGCAAACTATTTCTAAATGGACAAGTCATTGTATTAATTTCTGTTATAAGCACCATGGAAAACCTATCCCCCAGGGGATCAGATCTCATTCCACCAGGGCTGCATCTACTTCAGCAGCCTTTCTCAGAGGTGTTCCTACCAGGGATATTCAAGAAGCTACTTCCTGGTGTTCAGTTCATACTTTCACCAAGCATTATCACTTACCAATTTTCTCGAAATCCAGAGCTGGCTTTGCCACTGCTGTTTAGCAGGGCCTTATAGCTGTTCCTAATGCTGTATAAATCCATCCTCCCAGCATTAGCTTTGGGAATCTACTCAAATGTAATGACTGCAACAGTGAACATGAAGAACATAGTACAGTTGTGTACACTTACCATAAATGTAGATGTTCGAGTATATTCACTGTTTCAGTCCTGGTTACCCTCCCTCCAACCCCGTTTTCTTTTACTATACGTCTTTTTTCTTTTACTATGCTTAAAAGCCTTTTTGGTGTGTTTGCTTTAGTTTGGAGGTATATATTTGTGTTTCTAATTTTATATATATATATATATATATATATATATATATATATATATATAGATGTATATATATGTGTGTGTGTGTGTGTGTGTATTTTGCTCCCCATTTGGGGGGCACTTGACATCTGGGGCAAGAAAAACTGATGTAATGGCGTCGGCTGCATGTTTTATACCCCTGACGTCATGGAAGAAGAGACAGCAACCGACGCAGGATCCAAGACTTTGTTAATCAGGCTAACTGAGGGCAACCTGCCAGCAGATTACCCAAATGTAATGACTGCAACAGTGAATACACTCGAACATCTACATTTATGGTATGTGTACACAACTATACTTTATCCGCAAGGAAAATCCTGCAAGCTTTGGCGTTCATGCCATCTTGCATTCTACTCATTCCATATGCCAGACTGCATATGAGGAAACTTCAGTGGTACCTAAATAGCCTTTAGTGTCAACACTCTCAAGACCTGGAAACTCTTATACCAGTGATACCTTGCCTATGGAAAGATTTTCTTTGGTGGGCAGCAGCATGTTACCACAACAAGGGACTACCCTTCTCACCACCCCACGCTGCCCAGACCTTCACCACAGATGCATCAGACTATGCCTGGGGTGTACACCTGGATGGCAGGTGCATACAGGGCCAATGGAGTCCACATCAAATGCATCTGCTCATCACCCAAAAAGAGATGTTAACTGTCCAGCACGTATTGACAGCTTTCAGGCCCCTTCTCTCTCCAGGGGCTCTACTGATCATAACAAACAGCATCACTGTGATGTGGTATATCAACAAGGATGGTGGGACTCGCTCCTACCCTCTATGCAGGCTCGCCATGACCCTTTGGCACACAGCCTCAGCCATGCAGCTACACTTGTTAGCACAGTTCCTGCCAGGCTCTCTAAACTTTCTGGCAGACAACTTAAGCAGAAGTCTTCTGGACCCACACGAGTGGCAGCTAGACCAAAGAACCCTCACCCCAGTAACTCAGAAATGGGGCACCCCGAAGGTCGACCTCTTTGCTTCCCAATCCAACCATCAGCTCAACAAGTTTTGCACCAGGGAACCTCACTGCAGGGCCTGGAGAGTGGATGCCCTATCCTTCCCGTGGGTCAACCTCTTGGTCTATGCATTCCCCCACTACCTCTCATTACCAGGGTACTGCTCAAAATAAGGGAGGAAAAACCCAGGACAATTTTGATTGCTCCAGACTGGCCTCACCAGCACTGGTACCCACTGGCAGCCTGTCCCCACTGCCACCATGGCATCTCCCTCAGATCCCAACTCTCCTGACCCAGAGGGAAGGAGAATTCATGCATCCTCAATTGCATACCCTCAGTTTGACAGCCTGGCTTATTCCCTGACCACCGAACAAGCTGCCAATCTCAGTAAACAGGTTCTAGATGTTATACGTGAGGCCAGACACCCTAGCACTAGAAAGTCTTATGCTGACAAATGGAAAAGGTTCTGCACCTGGATCCAGGCTAAGGGAGCCGATACAGCACAGCCCTCCCTACTTCTCATCCTGGATTACCTAGCTGATCTGCTACACAGTGGTCTCTCCTTTTCCTCTTAAACTTCATGCCTCTGCTATCTCTGCTCATTTCAAAACTGAGCACCCACATTTCTCACACCCTCTCATCAAACAGTTCCTAAGAGAGGCTAGCAACTTGAAACCACTCAGGAGAGCACCTACCCCACCTTGGGACGTAAACTTTGTGTTGGAAAAGCTCACCCTGCCTCCCTTTGAACCAGCAGCTTCAGCAGAGTTAAAGTTTCTCTCCTGTAAGACAGCCTTGCTTCTGGCCATCACTTCGGCCAAAAGAGTATCCAAGCTACACGCACTCATGGCTGTAGAGCCCTTTGTCATCTTCCATGCTGATAGGGTGTCCCTCAGTACTAACCCATCCCTTCATGCCAGAACTGGTGTCCAGTGTGGCTCTCAACCAATCCATTCATTTGCCCACCTTTTTCCCTAACCCACATAACAAGTGAGAAAGGATACTGTACACTCTAGATGTGCACGGACAGCTCAGGTTTTAACTAGACAGGACTAAATGGATAGCACACTGCATCCATTTCTACTACAACCAACCCCCCCTAAGGGGGTCAGGACTCGCTCTACCAGAGAAGCCTCCACCTCTGCAGCTTTCCTCAGAGGAGTCCCCACCAGTAACATCCTAGAGGCTACAACATGGACATGTGTTCATACCTTCACCAAGCATTACCACCTGCTTATCTTCTTCAAATCCAGGGCAGGCTTTGCCACTGCGGTCTTGCAGGGCATCCTAGCCAGCCCCTAGTCTTCTTGACTGCCTCCACACTTTTCCTCTTTGGGAATCAACCCAAATGTGATGACTGCAACAGTGAAACACAAAGAACATAGTACAGTTGTGTACACTTACCATAAATGTGAATGTTTGAGTGTATTCACTGTTGCAGTCCTGGTTTCCCTCCCTCCATCCCCCTTTCTCTCTCTCTCTCTCTCTCTCTCTCTCTCTCCTTACAAGGAACTTTTTGGTATTTACTTTCTACTGGTGGGGTTCTTCCGCCATATCCTGGCTCCAACTTGGGGGCTCCTGACAGGGCAAGAAAAATTGAAGTAATGGCGTCTGCTGCCTTACTTTATACTACTGATGACCTGATGTCAGTCCTGAAGTGACAGCAACCGATGCAGAAATACTAAGCCTCTGGTATTCAGGCCGACTGAGGGCTACCCTGGCAGAGATAACCCAAATGTGATGACTGCAACAGTGAGTACACTCGAACATCTACATTTATGGCAAGTATACACAAGTGTACTTTTTGGGAGGTGTAGTCATTTTGTAATGTGAGATTAGTAGCATATGGGATGAAAGTGTGGGATTGGTTAGGGATAAGTAATGGGAGGGGCCAGTTGTAGTTAAGTTAGGAGTTAGTGGGGGTGGTTGGGAATTGGGGTTAGGGTTGGGGAGTGGAGTGAGCCAGAGCAAAGCAAAGGGTGAATGGAGTGGGTTGTGCCAGGTTGTGAGGCAAAGTGGGAGAAAGAAAAAAATCTGCCACACTGTTTCAACCTTTTGGATGGAGGTGATCAAAACCTAAAAGGGACCGGGTTACTGTATAACTCTAGGAGCAGTAGTTCCCCTGCCAGCTGAGGTTTCACACAGATGTAGAATTGAGCAAAGGTGCATGCAGTGTAAATAGGAGGAATAGGAGGAGGAGGAGGAGGTGGAGGTACAGCAGTTTGCTGGTCCGGTGGTGTGTTAGTTGCTGGTATTACAGACAGTTAAAATATCAAAGAAAGAGACATACATGTGATTTTCCAGGTAGGTTTTTGGCTTTAGTTTTCACGCTGCAATTGTAGAAAGGCACAGGGATGTTGCGCACTGGGTGAAGGTACATTCCACACTTGAATATAATTGCAGTTTACAGTTTAGCGTAACTTTGACTGCCAAAATAGTAAAGCTTTGAGTTAAAGGAAAACTCCACCCTCTCATACAGTTAACTCAATTGTTAGGTTTCGTTTCTCTCTCCCTACAGTATGGTTCCAGCATTGCTTAGGTACCAGAAACCTGCTTGTACTTTTTAAAACTTTTACTTCCTTGCATTGGAGTAAAAGGAAGGGAAAGCCCACCTATTTTTTTTTTTTTTTTTAAACTCAACATCTCACATACTTTGCAGAGAAATTGTCTCCACCTGTATGACATGTCATAGACACAGTTAAATATGTGATGTTAAGTTGTCAATCTCGCCTTCATTCTTGCTTGATGGGTTCGGAGCCGATCCTCGGCTCCGACTCGGCACTTTGCTAAGCTCGAGAGTCACTTTTACCAGCTCGAGGCAGCCCCATATCCCATGATGCAAGGCGGTAAGTACCCAGATCTCGTTTGCCGCTTCGCTGATGAGGTCCTCCTTTTGCCAGCTCCTGGTAAGTGTTTGAATTAAACTGCTTTAGCCCCTTTTAGACGATTTTTTCTTAAAAATCTTTTATTATTTGTTAGTTGTAAGCCCCTTTTGACTAAAATTATCCTTCCTTCTTAATTTTTTTAGTCAGCCCCCCCCCCCCCCCCGTCAGGGTGTGTGTGTGTGTGTGTGAGGTTTTTACTGTTTGTACTTTAATTTTAATTGTTTGTTTGGGACTGTGTGTGTACTTTTCTGTATCCACTATGTCCAAAGAGCAGAGGGTCTCAGGCTTTAAGAAGTGTGACTCGTGCTGTCAGAAGATGTCTCTGACAGACGGTCACACTTCTTGTTTATACTGCCTGGGACCTCTCCACCTGCAGGACTCCTGTGCAATATGTCATTCTTTTAGCCAGAGAGTCCTGCAGGAAAGGAGAAACAAATTGATTTTAAGGGGACTCCTTAAACCGGAGGGCTCCCCGGCCAAATCGGCTCCGGGAAAGCCTTCCAAGTCTAAGGCCCAGGCTTCTGTACCCAAGCCTTCGGCCTTGGCTCCGACTTTGTTGGAGCCGAGATCGGCTCCGGCTGGAGCCGATCCGACATTGACTAAATCTTCAGCACTGATGGCTATCGGTGCCGATACTTCCATGGTCACTTTGGTGTCCGTTCCGAGTTCTGGCTCCGACCACCATGTGGCCCAGGCTTCGGTGTCGGCGCCGACCGACACTGCTATTTCGATGCATGCATCGGCTCCGGCTGGAGCCGATGCGTCTAGATCTTCTCTTGGAGCCGAAAAGTTATCGGCTCCGACTGGATCAGTAGCTTTGTCGGCTCCGATGGTTCCTTCGAGGAAGAGGTCCAGGTCCCCCTCTTTGGAACCGATTCTGTCGGCTCCGGCCTCACCTCTTCTTTTGGAACGGAGCCATCAGAGCCGATCATCTAGGTTGTCCAGGTTATCTGACCATGATTTAGAGAGGGTGGTAAGTAGATTATTAAAATCACAGGCACTGGCCCAGATGCTTCATAGTCCGTCTCAACAGACGACTATTAGTCCACACCCTCTTCAAGTTCCTCCTTCGACTCTACCCCAGAGTTTGGAGCTGGAGTCTACGGGGATAGTTACTGCTATGGCTGAGGGGCAGATACCCCCCCCTTCTGCACCCTCGGCATCTACTCTTATCTCCTCCTCGAGACCTTCCTTGGAGGGATTCGGTGGTCGGGCTTCCCTGGTCTCCTCCGAGGGGGTGAGTGGCATCGGACCCTTGTCCGACCCCGCTGTTCGCCTTGGAAGCTCGGCCTTGGTGAGCTCGGCTCCGACATCTGCCTCGAGCCTTCCCTTCGGTGGGCCCGGGAGTCCCAGTTTCTTCGGAACGGGTTCTCTCGGATCTCCCTGGGAGGGGGGCCTTCGAGGTGATGAAGAGTGTACTGGCCACTGGAGTCAGTCAGCAGTCTATTCCCTTAGCTCCTCCCTCTACAGTGCCTATCGATATCTCTTCCATCTCTCTTGCTCCCGGACCTAGAGATCCACCGCCTCAGGTTTCCCCATTGGGAAGAACCCCCTCTTCCGAGGATTCTCCTGATCAGTCAGGAGATCCTCCGCAAGAGGACTTGTAAGAGGAAACACCTGGACTCCCCTGAGTCTACCACTTCAGATACCGACTTAGATGAGTCGGAGGGATCCCCAAGATCCCCCTCTGAGGATGTCTCTTTTTCAGACATCCTAGAACTCCTAAAACAGAGGGGTAACTGGCCCTCCATAAATCCCTCCGAGGATGAGTCAGTATACCTAGAGGCGTTTGGATCTCGACCCTCCACCTCCTGGGTGTCTCCCCTTTTCGACCCCCTTATGGAGGTTATTGCTCGAAAGGCTTGGGCTGCTCCGGATTCTGTAGAGCCAGTTCCTAGGAGGCCGTCTAAATTTATTACAGCCCCTTCTGAAAAGCAATTCCTCACAAAAGGTGTCCCTGTTGATGCCATGGTGGTGGCGGCCGCCACTAAGAAGGAACTTGCAGATCCTTCCGTACCAGTCCATCCTCCTAATAAGGATTCTAGGACCATGGATAGGTATGGTAAGCGGATGTTCTCCTCAGCGACCTTTGCCATGCGTTCGCTGAACTATTTATGTCACTTCACCAGACTCCAAAGAGACATCCTTAAGGAACTAGGTGAAGTAGTGCAGGATCCTACGGCTGCAGGGGCTCAAGAAAAGATTGTTTCTCAGCTAGGAATCCTTAATTCTATAGCTAACTCCTCCATGCGACTGATCTTGTATGCAGCAGATGGAGCGAGTAGAGCCGCAGGTACAGGAGTGGCTCTTGGACGTCAATCCTGGATGCGGCTCTGTAATTTTGCAGATCCCTTTAAGGCGTCCTTCACGAATTCTCCCTTTGATGGGTCAGCATTGTTTGGCCCTCAAGTGAAGGATACATTGACCAGGTGTGAGCAGGATGGCAAGACTCTTTCTGCCGTAGGGGTCCGTTTTTCTACCCCCTCTAGACCTTACCCCAAAGGTCAGAAGGGCGGAAAAATGTGGTTCCGTAAGTCCCAGGGAGTCACACTGGACGCACGTGGTCAGTTTACCCCTAGAGGCAGAGGGGGTAATAATAACAGACGTCGCTCTAGAGGCAGAGGGGGTCCACAAAACCAGGGAAGCAGAGAGCCTCTCTCTGACAAGCCCTTCCAGCATCCCTGAGATGTTGCCCGACTGTCCATCCTTGGAGGCAGTCGGGGGAAGACTATCGCTGTACCCAGAAGCCTGGCGTTCCCTCTCTCAAGACAGATGGGTACAGTTGATTATATCCAAGGGTTACAAAATTCCTTTCGAGGAAAGTCCTTTCTCTCACAAAAATTCCCTTCCAGACGTACCACCCGGTCTAAGGGAAATTGCAGAGTTAGAAGTATGAAAGCTTCTACAAAAAAGAGCCATTCAGCCAGTTGCAACAGACCATTCAGAGCCCGGAATCTACTCAAGATTCTTTTTGGAGACTGGAGACCAATATTGGATCTCAGCAGACTCAACAAGTCTGTGAGAAAGACAAGATTTCGAATGGTCACACTTCAATCAATTTTGCCCTTCCTAGAGAAGGACAACTGGATGTGCTCAATAGATCTTCAGGACGCGTACTATCACATAAAAATTCACAGACGCTCCAGAAGATTTCTCCGCTTTCGGCTGGGGTCCAGTAATTTTCAATTCAGAGCCCTGCCCTTTGGTCTCACTACAGCCCCCAGAGTGTTCACCAAATGTATGGCAGTGGTCACGGCTCACCTGAGACGTCAAGGATTCCAGGTGTTTCCGTATCTCGACGACTGGCTCCTTTCAGCCACCACCAGGCATCAACTTCTTCAAGCCAGGGATTACACCCTAAATCTCTGCACTCAATTAGGAATTTCGATCAACTACGAAAAATCCTCCTTATTGCCCTGCCAGTCTATTACTTTCATAGGCGCAAACTTAAACACTGTTCGGATGTCAGCAACCTTCACAGACCAAAGAATCTCAGATATCCAAAGTCATGTGAGGATCATCCTTGCCAGCAAAAAGGTGCAAGCCAGAATGGTTCTGAAGGTGTTGGGCCTCATGGCTGCGGCTATTACCCTTCTTCCCCTGGCCCGCTTCTACATGCGTCTTCTTCAATGGATGTTCACTCAGTGGTCTTACCAACAACTTCCCATGCGTCACCAAATCCTGGTGACACAAATTTGCAAGAATCATCTATCATGGTGGATTACTTCTCTCCAGATTCACCAAGGCAGACCCTTTGTATCCCCGGCCCCAGTAGCCACAGTCACTACAGACGCCTCCTTGATCGGGTGGGGGGGGGTCATTATCAGGGCAGGATGGTTCATGGGACGTGGCAACCGTTCGAATACCACCTGCACATAAATGTCCTAGAGATGAGAGCAGTGCTTTTAACGTTGCAAGCCCTCAACGACTTTCTTCCCTTGGGAACAATTGCAGTTCACAGACAACATGTCTGTAGTATGATATATCAACAAACAGGGCGGAACCAAGTCCTACCCCTTGGTCGAGAAGCTCTCAGACTTTGGCAATGGGCGATCTCCTCTCATCGGTTTCTGGTAGCAACGCATATCCCTGGGAAAACCAACATTCTAGCGGACAGATTGAGCAGAGCTATTCTCATGCCTCACGAGTGGTCTCTCAAATAATCTATAGTGGAGGAGATTTTTCTAGAATGGGGCCGCCCATGTTGCGATCTTTTTGCTACTCCCCAAAACAGCAAATGCCCAGACTTCTTTTCTCTCTTCCCACTGCCAGGCCATTCCCCCCAGAGACGCTCTAACCCAGGATTGGCCCCAGGGACTTCTTTATGCCTTTCCTCCCTTCCCGCTGATTCCACAAGTACTCCAGAAAGCCACCGTTTTGAGAGCCAAAATGATTCTCATTGCTCCCTATTGGCCTCGACAAATTTGGTTTCCGTTCCTACATCGTCACCTTTTGGTGCAGCCGTGGCATCTGGACCCAGTGCCAGACCTTCTGATTCACCAATCGGGTCAGCTGCATCGGTCTATTCCTTCTCTCAACCTCACAGCGTGGTTGCTCCACTTCCTTCCTTAGCCAGGCTTCCTATGATCTCTAATCCTGTTAGGGATATCATAGTGGCTTCCCTAAAATCCTCTACTAGAAGGATTTATACCAGCAAATGGAAACGCTTCTCTTGTTGGGCAAAAGCTAAAAATATAGATCCTTTTACTGCCCCTGTTAAAGCAGTTTTGGATTTCTTAGCGGAAATCTTTCACGCGGGCTCTTCATCTTCCACGGTCAAAGTTCAGTTGGCTGCTATCTTGAACTTTCATGTCGGGTTTGCAGATCACAACATTATGTCCCACAGGCTTTGTAGAGCCTTTCTAAAAGGAATTTTTCTCCTGAAACCTCCAGTCAGGAGTCCTCCTCCTCAATGGGACCTAAATCTAGGGCTGACATCCTTAATTCTTCCTCCCTTCGAGCCAGCTGTTTCATGTTCCCTGAAATTTCTTTCATGGAAAACACTCTTCCTTGTTGCTATTACCTCGGCAAGGAGAGTGTCAGAACTTCATGCTCTCTGTTCGTCCCCTTATTTGGTCTTCCACAAAGACAGGGTATCCTTGAGAACTATTCCAACCTTTTGCCTAAGGTGGCCTCGAAAAATAATTTGAACCAATCTATTGACCTCCTGTATTTTTCCCTAATTACTCAAACAGATCGGAACAAAAATTACATTATCTTGATGTTCACCGCCAACTCAGATATTATTTGGAC
Source organism: Protopterus annectens (assembly GCF_019279795.1). Lineage (NCBI taxonomy): Eukaryota > Metazoa > Chordata > Ceratodontiformes > Protopteridae > Protopterus > Protopterus annectens. The sequence goes on along the minus strand of NC_056743.1, from coordinate 1,523,363,137 downwards.
AGAACAAAACAATTCAGGAAATCCGATCAGCTCTTTCTTTCTTATGCTGATAACAAGAAAGGCCTTCCTGTCTCCAAAGTGACCTTATCTAGATGGCTTTCTTCCGTCATCTCTGAAATCTATCAGCTCAGGGGAAAACAGCTGTGCTCAAAACCTAAAGCGCATTCAGCCAGAAGCTTAGCCACTTCAACAGCTTTTCAGGCTAGACTTCCATTAGACACTATTTGTGCAGCAGCCACTTGGGCCACTCCTCATACCTTTGTTTCTCATTACAAATTGGATTTGGCCTCCAGGGATAGAGCCAGTTTTGGCTCTACAGTTCTCAAGAGTCTGTTCCATTGAGCCACCCAGGATAGAGGTGCTAGGGACGCGGTCCCATCAAGCAAGAATGAAGGCGAGATTGACAACTTAACATTGAGAAGTTATGTACCTACCATAACGTTCCATGTTAGTTGTCTTCTCTTGCCTTCTTTCTTGCGACCCTCCCTCCTACCCCCTGGCCTGGACAGACCTTTTTCTCCCTGTATGGAAGAATGCTTCTTAAGACCAGCTAGTTCTGGTCTACCTTAGCCCATCCTTCAGGCTTTTTGCCTTTCTTTCCTTCTGGGAAGTTTTTTTGTGCTAGGTGTTATTGCCTATAGATAACAAACGAGATCTGGGTACTTACCGCCTTGCATCATGGGATATGGGGCTGCCTCTAGCTGGTAAAAGTGACTCTCGAGCTTAGCAAAGTGCCGAGTCGGAGCCGAGGATCGGCTCCGAACCCATCAAGCAAGAAAGAAGGCGAGAGAAGACAACTAACATGGAACGTTATGGTAGGTACATAACTTCTCATTTTACCCTGTTGGGTACTGCTGTCAATCTTAGATAGGTTCATAGGTAGGTACTCTGCTATTGGCTCTAGGACCTTTATAAGCCTAGCCAACAAGGAACCCTGGCTTTCGCCACCCAAGAAAATTATTTTCCTGTGCCTCTGTCGAGCAGAGCCACAGAGGTGATCCCAGGGGTGAATTTCCTATTTTCCATCCAGTCATCAAGATTTTTCTTGAAGAGTGCTAATGAGGAGCTTTGTTTGATATAGATAGGTAGTTTGTTACAGAGTATGGGAAGTCTTTGAGAAAGGAATCTATCCCTCCAGCATGTTCTGTTTATTGTGATGACAAGGTTTAGGTCCCTAGAGCGTTTATCTCTGAGGGATTGGGATTTCTTTAAGTGGAGCATGTCTAACAGCTCTGGGTTTGACATAGCTTTGTATGTTAGGCAGAGATCGCCTCTGAGTAGATGATATGTGACGGAGTAAAGCTGGAGTTTTTTGAGACGGTCTGTGTAGAGCATCTGTTTGAGGCCGGCTTTGTGAGGTTTTCCTACTGCCTTTCCAGTTGTTGTAGATGTCTTGTGAGGTACATATCAAAAGGGGCATTGTACTCTATAATGGGTCTAATGAGTGACAAGTAGAGGGGAACAGTGACCTCTTTTTTTCCTGGATGAGAAACCTTTTGTGATTAAGTGTGCCACATAGAAGTATTTCCTGACTACTGTGGCAATGTGATTATCAAAGGAGAGACTACTGTCCACCTGTGTCCCAAGGTCTCTTATCACACTTTTGGTGTCAAGTAGACTACCCACCTATGTGGTAGTTCATGGGTACAGAGTTTTTACCAAAGGGGATGACAGTGCACTTTTTGGCATTGAGCTTTAGGCCATGGCTTTGACACCAGGCATCTGTCTCAGTGAGGCCCTTTTGTAGGATGTCCACATCGTTAGGAGTTTCGATTATGGCTCCTAGTTTGCAGTCATCTGTGAACTTTGTTAGCCAAAGGCCTTCTGTGTTAGTCTGTACTTCAGAGAAGTCGATACCAAACAGGAGAGGACCAAGGACTGAACCCTGTGGTACTCCAATTGTCACTGGTCTGAAATCGGATTTGGAGTCTGCTACTTTCACATTGTGGGTTCTGTCAGTCAGCCAGTTGGCAACCCATCTTGTGACATAGAGATTTATACCTAGGTTAGTGAGTTTATCTGTAATCCCAGAGTGGGGGATGGTGTCAAAAGCCTTGGCGAGGTCTAGATAGACTGTGTGAACCACCTTACCCTCTTCTACGGCTTTGGTGACAGGTTTAGGAGACATGATCTGCCTTTTACAAACCCAAACTGGGTGGGGTCCAGAATTTGGAGATTACCAATGTCTTTGTTTATAAGATCCATGATGATGCATTCCATGGCCTTGCAGACCAGGCTCGTCAGGCTAATGGGGCGGTAGTTCCCAGGGTCCATGGTGGCTCCCCAGGCTAATGGGGCGGTAGTTCCCGGGGTCCGTGGTGGCTTCCCATTTGTGGAGTGGGATAACCGTTGCTGTGTGTCATTCAGTGGGCACAAAGCCCGAGGTGAAGCTATAACTGAACATGGTGCTTAATTTGAGTGCTAGTTCATTCTGCAGTTCGTGTAGAACGCAGCCTGGGATGTTGTCAGGTCCCATGGATGCTGTGTTCTTGACTTTAGAGTGTGGTTTTTACCTGTGCAGCCATGATTACAGGAACTTTGCATTCTTCCGGGATAGAGATGGGTCCCTTAGGGAGTGAGAGGGGGGTAAAGTTAGCACTGAGCCTGTCTGCCAGGATGTTGGCAGTATCAGCTGTATGTTCATCGTGTTTCACTGTTGCAGTCATTACACTTGGGTTATCCTGCTGGCAGGCTACCTGCAGTCTGCCTGAATTCCATAGTCTTGGTCCGGCATTGGTTGCTGTCGCCTCTTCCCTGACGTCAGTGCGCCAGGGGTATAAAAGATGCAGCCGACGCCATTTTCTTCAGTCTTTCTTGCCGCGTGGTGCCCGAAGCAAAAGCAGTTCGCAAGTGCCGGTCGGCCGACTCCTGAGATTTTTGAAATTGAATTTCAATAAAGCTAAGTACCCTGTTGGGGAAACTTTTTCTTGCTCCAGACCGATGTCAGTAAAGGTTAACAATTGTATTTCTTGTGGGAAGCAAATACCTCATAAGGATTTTCATTCTTACTGTATTCCTTGCCTAGGCCCCGACCACAACGTTGCTAGTTGTCGGTTTTGTGCTAGATTCAACCAACGCACTATTAAGCGTTGGTTCGATTTTGCTTTACATTACTTTGGCCGAAGGTTTAGCTATATAATGCCATCAGAACAACCGATGACCAGAGTTCATAAAAAGCGCAAGGACAAAGAAAAGGACAGGCATCTGAGGTCGAAAACCGACGGCGAAGCCTCTTCTAGGCCAGTCGCCGGTTCTCAGTGAGGCGCTTTAGCAGCCCCTGACACCCACTACTTCAGAGCCACAGGCCGCCTCTGACTCCCACGTGGAGACAACTAGGCCTCTGGAAACTCAAGGCATTGGGCCTACGGAAACTATGTCCTCAGATGGGTCCGGAGCCGCTGAGCAGGCATCAGCTTCTGAGGGTGTTTTCAGACCTACACAGCTTACTATCAAGACCACTTCAGCAGCCAAGGCAAAGTCTAAAACACCTATAAAGACAAAGAAACAAGTACAGCATTCACCTGGACAGTCATCCATGCCAAAGAAACAGATGCTTAAAATGGCCGAGGACCTAATTACTCTGATCAGGGGTTCCCATCCCCCTCCTGATAAAAGGCCTAGGCAAGATACTGACTATGATTCCTCTGACCAGGTTTCTATTTCCGCTGATTCCTCTTCAGAACAGGGATATTCTCTTCCTCCCTATGAGGACTGTGACACTGAAGAATCTATCCCTTCAGCTTCTCCTCCTGAGGATTACTCCTTTGGGGAAACCCTGCACACCATGAGGGAGCATTTCCATTGGGAGAGCCAGGATTATTCAGAATCCAAGAAAAGGCTCGGATATTTTCTTTTACTGCCTCAGCACAGGCCACTTGCTATTCCCCTGTACTAGATATTGTTGATGATGTTTTTTTCTGAATCCAGTTTGTCTCCTGATTCTTTACCCCCTGCATCAGTTAAGCCAGATAGGTACTACAGGGTCCCAGATTTACATAAATTTCTTTATAAAAACCCTGCTGCTGACCCAGAAACAATTTCTCAAGGTCTCAAAGGGGTCAAGGCTTCCACTGCAAAAGATCCTGTTCCCACTGATAGGGATTCTAGAGCACTGGACAGATGGGGGGGGGGGGAGGTTTACACCTCTGCTACTTTAGCCGTAAGGACTTTAAACTGCCAGTTTCACATGCTTAAATATCAACAATACCTAATGTCTTTGCTCAAACAGAAAATGCTTACAAGCTCAGAATGTCCTGAAAATAAGGAAATGCAGGATTTATTGCATGCAGCTGAACAAGTGGGAAAGCATACTTTGCAGTGTGGTTTTGATTCATTAGAGGCTTCTTGCAGAGCCGCAGTTACAGGTTCTGTCATTCGAAGGCATGCTTGGTTAAAAGAATAAAGTTTAGCTGATCATGTTAAAGCAAAATTGTGGGATGCTCCATTACAGCATGGTACTTTGCTTGGTGTTAAGGCAGAAGAGGTGTTAAAGAAAATGGAGGATAAAGCAAAATCAATGCAGACAGTAAAGGATTTCTTACAGGTTCAGCCACCCAGATTTAGCAGGAGCTGGCCTTCTAAAAAAATGATCCTTTTCGGTGTCAGACAGACCACTAAGAGGCAGATACAGACGCCCAAAAGGCAGATCTCAGCCACAAGGCACATACAGACCTAAGCAATGGGGTGCTTCAGCTCCCAAAGGCGGAGAAGACAAATCACAACCTTATAAGAAACAGTCTCAATGACTTCCCTCTACCAATGCCAAGCACTTACCTTTTGGCGGCACCCTTAGGGGGAAAACTAGCACTTTTCTCACAAAGTTGGCACATAATTACCCAAGGCAAATGGGTACTGAATATTGTTTCCCAGGGTTACAGGTTCCACTTTCACACCCTACCAAGGCCAAAAGGTATGCCAGACCTGCCACACAATCAATGGGCAGAGGCACAAAAAACAAATTTCTGCACTCATGGACATGAGGGTTATTCAAAAAGTACCACAACAAGAGCAGGGACAAGGATTTTACTCTACTTTTCTTGGTACCCAGAAAGGACAAAGTTTGGAGACCAATACCGGACCTGTCTACTCTAAATACTTTCCTGGATGTTCCAAAATTCAAAATGTTGACACTGCAGCAACTTCTACCCATGCTGGGCAAAAAGGCTTGGCTAGTTACTTTGGACCTCAAAGAGGCATACCTGCATGTCCCAGTCAGACAGTCTTGCAGAAGATACCTCAGATTCATAGCTGGCTCAATGCATTACCAATTCTCTGCACTGCCCTTTGGCTTATCTACTGCGCCCAGGGTCTTCACAAAATGCCTGGCACCAGTAATTGCATTTTGCAGACAAAAAGAAATTCAAATATATCCCTACTTAGATGACTGTCTTATTCAAGCAGACAGCAAGGACATTCTACTAAAGCATCTGGCATTTGTAAAAAGATTACTAACTTGCCTAGGGTACACAGTAAACAAAAAGAAATCAGAACAAGTGCCCTCTCAAGAGATGATATTCCTGGGTGCAAGCTTAAATACAACTACCCAGATGGCTTATCTCACGCCAGACAAGCAAAGGCAACTGACTCATTACTTTCAAATGATGGCAACAAAGACCCAGCTCCATGCAAGAAAAATTCTGCAGGCTTTGGGCTTCATGGCATCCTGCTAATTCCATATGCAAGACTGCATATGAGGAAGCTACAGTGGTATCTAAAAAGTGTTTGGACTCAACATTGCCACAGCCTGGAAACAGTAATTACTCTCATTCCCTGCCTGCAACAAGAGTTTCGATGGTGGGCACTGGCCTGTCACCACAACAAGGGACAGCCTTTCACTTTACCCATAGCCAGGCAGACACTAACAACAGATGCATCGGATTATGCCTGGGGAGCACACATGGTGGGAAAATGTATACAGGGCACGTGGCCCAAAGACCAAATGCATCTTCATATCAATCAAAAAGAGATGATAGCTGTACAGAATGCCCTGACAGCCTTCAAGGATCTACTACACCCAGGACAACTATTACTAAAGACGGACAATACTACACTCATGTGGTACATAAACAAGCAAGGGGGCACACATTCCTACCCCCTCTGCAGGCAAGCCATGACTTTGTGGAACACAGCACTGGCCTATCAAGTACATCTGCAAGCACAATTCTTGCCAGGAAAGAAAAATACTCTGGCAGACGAACTAAGCAGAAACCTCATGGATCCTCACGAGTGGAAACTAGATCCACAAGTCTTCAGCATGATAACAAAGAAATGGGGATGCCCAGACATAAATCTATGTGCCTCCCCTCACAACTGCCAACTACAGAGATTCTGCACAAGGACTTATCACTCACAAGCATGGAAGGTGGATGCTCTATCATTCAGATGGAAAAGCCTAACAGTTTATGCCTATCCACCACTGCCTCTACTCCCCAAGGTACTCCTAAAAGTCAGACAAGAGAAGCCAAAAATGATTCTGATTGCCCCAGACTGGCCACGCCAGCACTGGTACCCAATCCTAAAGACCTTGTCTCAAGGGCCAGCCTGGACTTTACCTCAAATTCCTCATTTGCTGACCGAACAAAACAATCAGATCCTGCACAGCCAACTCAGAACCTTAAATCTGGCTGCATGGCGAATAATGTAGCCACTCAGAACGCACTTCTCTCTAAAGCAGTTATGGATGTCATTTTGGAAGCCAGGAGGCCCAGCACCAGGAAATCTTATGCAGAAAAATGGAAGAAATTCTGTGCTTGGAACCAGGCACAAGGACTTGAACAGCTTGTTCCTAATATTCCTCAGATTTTGCAATACCTAACTGAGATGCTGGACAAAGGCCTATCCTTCTCATCAATAAAGATCCATGCCTCTGCCATTTCAGCTCATTGCAATACGGAACCTCCTATTTTCTCTCATCCACTACTAAGACAGTACCTCAGAGGGGCAAAAAACATAAGACCCCCAAGGAGAGCACCTATGCCAACATGGGACCTCAACTTTGTCTTGGAAAAACTCACACTGCCTCCTTTTGAGCCAGCCAATACAGCTGAGATAAAATTCTTATCATGGAAAACTGCTCTGCTCCTAGCAATAGCTTCAGCAAGAAGAGTCTCAGAGTTACAGGCATTAATGGCAGTGGAACCTTTTATCATTTTTCACCTGGGCAGGGTTTCTCTCAGGACAAACCCAACATTTATGCCAAAGGTAGTATCCAGCGTGGCTCTTAAACCAAGCCATTCATTTGCCAACCTTTTATCCAAATCCCCAGAATAAAGGGGAGAGACTTCTGCACTCTTTGGACATACACAGACAGCTACGCTTCTACTTGGACAAAACAAAAGCTTTCAGAAAAACTGAGCAACTTTTTGTGGCATATGCTGCAGGATCACAAGGAAATGCTATTTCAAAGCAGACTATTTCAAAATGGATAGGACACTGCATTCGTTTCTGCTATGCACAGCATGGCAAATCAGTGCCTAAGAATATTAGGCCACATTCTACCAGGGCAGCAGCCACATTAGCAGCCTTTCTCAGAGGAGTACCAACCAAGGAAATTTTGGAGGCTGCAACTTGGAGTTCAGTGCACACTTTTACCAAGCACTATCACTTACCTCTTTACTCTAAATCCAGAGCAGGCTTTGCCACTGCAGTTTTACAGGGCCTCATAGCCACTCCTAATCCTATTTAGACCCAGCCGCCCAACCTCAGTTTTGGGATTCAACCAAAGTGTAATGACTGCAACAGTGAAACACGATGAACATAGTACAGTTGTGTACCTACCATAAATGTAGATGTTCGAGTGTATTCACTGTTGCAGTCCAGGTTACCCTCCCACCATCCCCCTATCATTGCTGGGACTTATCTATACTTCTCTGTTCTATACAACCTATGTGGTGTATTTGCTTGTAGAGGAAGGTAATGTTTATGTTAGTGCATGATTTTTTATTTGCAAATTTATTTAGCCTACCCTTTTGGGGGGCACCTGACATCTGGGGCAAGAAAAACTGAAGAAAATGGCGTCGGCTGCATCTTGTATACCCATGACGCACTGACGTCAGGGAAGAGGCGACAGCAACCAAGCCGGACCAAGACTTTGGCATTCAGGCCGACTGCGGGTAGCCTGCCAGCAGGATAACCCAAGTGTAATGACTGCAACAGTGAATACACTCGAACATCTACATTTATGGTAGGTACACAACTGTACTTTCTGTATATTTAGTGCCATTGTGGGCAATTAATCATGCTATTGTCAGGAACACAGCAGCTGATATAAAAAAGACCAAAAGTTGTGGAACTGTTTTCTAGTGTTTGTATTGCAGAGGGGAGGAGAACTTACCATTCCCCTTTCATAGCAAAACAAAGCAATTAGACCAGTCAAGGGATTTAAAGGCAGTTGTCCCCTCTTATGACAAATTTACATAAGCAGCAACACAATATTGAAATGCTAAGCTTTAAATGTTAACTATAATAGTTTATATGTTAACTGAAATGTAGTATCAAAGATTTCTGTGACATTTAGAGAAAAGTCAGAAAATATTTTTTTCTTGTAAAGTATCAGCGCATTTATCATTTTCAAGCCCCCCCCACACACACACACACACACAAAAGCCAGAACTGCAGAAAGAGAGCCAGGTGGCAACCCTATCAACTAGGTGCGCTGATACTATTCATAAAAAGTTATTTTATGCTTTTTTGTGACATCCTTCCAGAGGGGGGGGGTGCATATCTGGTACATGCAAATCCATTGTAAGAGATTCCCACTGACTTTGAGTCAGTCCTTACATTGTTAGCGCGCAACCAAAATATATAGCTGAATTTACTTTAACATACATTTACTATGTGCCCTTGCATTAAAACACTAAGAAAAGGAAATCAAAAGTACTTGACTGTGTTTAAATGCTCGCACACACACACACACACACACACACACAGAAATACATACACAAACATACTATATATATATATATATATATATATATATATATATATATATATATATATATATATATATATATATATATATATATATATATATATATATATATATATATATATATATATATATGTATATATATATATATATATATATGTATATATATATATATATATATATATATATATATATGTATATATATATATATATATATATATATATATATATATAATGTATGTGTGTGTGTGTGTGCGTGCAATATGTGTGCATACAATGAATTATAATGAACAACATAGTATAGTTATGCATTATTAATGTATACATTCTGGTACATGTTGCTCAATAATTTATTTAGTCACTGTCACACATTGGTTATGTGTTGCATGCAGTCTTGGTCAGTGTCTTTATATCAATTTTTTTTCTTTATATTGCTAAGTGCATTTAAAAACTGTTATTATCTTTGCCAGTGTAGCCCAAGTTATGACTGAAAAGGGTCCTGGGACCAGTTCACTTTCCTGGTTACCAAAGTATAAATAAATATGAAATAGAAAAAAGGAGGGTGAACATGACAGAAATAATTGAGGAACTAGTAAAGCACATTTTAAGCCTGCATCATTCACGAGAGAGAAGAACCCTACCACTGGAGACACTGGGCAGTAGCAGACAGACTAAGTTTAGAGTCCTACTGCTTGTCACTTGTAAATGAACAACAAGGATCATTTACTCCAGTGAGTTTTTTCATACCTCAGCATGAAAGTGTGGGGGAGGGTTTGCCAAATCTTTTAAGATTACAAAAGACTCCTCTTACAAAAAACTTTTATTTATCTACTTTCTTTTGCTTCAAGTGGCTAACAGCTATTTATAGCATAGAACAAGCTCTGACAGACACATAAATGAGGCTCAGTCAGGTAAACATAGAAGCAGCTGTTACAGAAGGTATGTTTAGATAACAGTGCTTCACAGTCCTGCCATTCAATCTTAATGGCATGAGAAAACAGCATCACTTCCTTATGTCTAGCATGAGTCATATAAAGAGGACTTGAAATATGTTCTGGGAAGAAGGAATGAAAGCAAGAAAACAAGATCACGTTACCAAGGGGAGGCCCCATCATCCACCATTTTGAGAGAAACGCATTAAAATTGTAAAAGAAGCACTTGGAGTGATTTTGAGGCATGAAAATAGTTCAAAAACAAAGATGCAATGAAAAAAAACAGTTCTAAGGTGGAGTTTTCCTTTAATGTAATCTACTGCTTTGATGAATGTAAATGTAGCAGTATGATTGGGAAGTCCACTACTTAAGCTAATAATAGCTTCTTGTAATGGTATTACTAATTCTGCATTCATTACCATAACATATTATCCTTTTGCAAAGAATACTTCTCAGCTTGCCCCTAGAAAAAAAGTGCCTTGGCTTGATAGGACTTCCCTAATCATCAAAATAGTCAGTCTGCAGACTTTATGGAAATGTTACCATACTCCTGAAGACTTGAGAATAGGATGTATTGCAACAAGGGATTTTGTGTGGCTCAAGACATGTTCAGTAATTTTGAGATTTTGGCAGTGGAAGTTATTGGTGGTCCGCCTAGAAAGCTGATTTGTTTTTGTGTAGTATAGAAAACTGGGTGCTGGAAATCAGACTTAACTGCTTCATTGAGAATAATTTAAGTTATACCAGGTGGGTGACAGCAATCAGAGCATGAAAACCATGACTTCTTACAGAAAATTAGAAACAAACATTAACTGATAAAGGCACTGTGAAGTGAATGTCATCAGAGAGTGTTGTATTGGTAAAACCCATTAAGGGCTAGCTAGACATATCTTTTGCAAATTAGAGACAAAAAAGGCATATAGACTTGAAAGGTGTAAAGGTACTTCTATACTGAGGATACTGTCTACTTATACCTATAGTCATAATACGTTTCTTTAGCTAATTGTACAGTTGCATGAAGATGTCTAGGGCATTGTATCACATGGTTTGATGCACTGAAGAATTGTTTTTCGAAAGTCAGGATACCAATGTGAGGATGTCACAGCATGCAGGTGGAGGCAGACAGGTTTAAATCAGTCATACAGAATTGATAGTGGAATGTATTACCATAAGAGTGATTTGTAGAGAATTTTAAAATTGTATGGAATGGATGGGAGAGTGATTTGGGGGGGGGGGGGGCTACAAATTGGCAAATACTGCAGTAGTGTGGACAGTTGTCTTTTTGATAATCTGTGTCCGTGCACAGTATACTGGAAGTTCTGGGAAAGACAAACAGGAAGGGGTAGGTACCGCTGAGTAAAGAGGGAATTAGTCATTAGAGCTCACAAATACTTGGGGAAGAAAGGAATTGCTTTGGGGTTCTCCAAAGATGGGGAAATACTTTGGAGAAGGGGTTAATTACAGATTATTCAGGTTCAGTTGTTAGACTGGAACAGCAGGACTGGGGGACTTTGGCTCCCTCGAGTGCCTTCTTACCCATAATCCCTCCTTGTTGCTGTATTCTGGCAGATCTCATTGCCATCGTTAAGACAACAGCATCGTCTTTGAGCCCAATAGATTAGGGAAAAAAATTGAGATTTTTCTGAAGGTGTTTTCACTGTTAGATAAGTAAATTTTGTTTCTCTATTATTTTGAGAGATGGAGGCTTAAGTCTTGGAACCTTTTTTTCCTGAATGAATTTTCTTCTAACTCTACCCTTTCCATCTTGCCTTATTCCCCCTTCCTACCCAATTTTCCTTTTTTTGGCCTAAGGCTATTAATTTCTTCATCTCTCCCATCTTGTAGGTGTTAACACCTTAGCAGTTTCTTTACTGAATTTGATGGCATTTTTTTGCTATGAAGAAAGAAAGTTTAACTGAGCTTTTGGAAGTGAAAGCATTATAGTCATAAGTTACCTGCTCAAGAAAAACACAAAGTACGTTTAGTCTGTTTAGGGGCATCACATCTTAACAACAAGTGCTGTGTTTGTAAAGGTTTTAGCACTCTTACCTTGGCAGATCGCCGTAACAAGTTGGTGGTCAGAGGGGTTATTCCTGCTAAGTTGATGCTGGTGCACCCTTCTAGTGAGAAAAAGAAAGAATATAAAGCTGGAGGAACTTTCCCTACTAGATAGATTCTCTCCTGCCAAAACACCAAGGGTATCCACTCTTCCCCCAGCAGGTACCCCACCTTCAGTACTTCCACCAGGACCCAGAATATGTTCTCGATTCTCTCAATATTGATGCAGAATGTCATCACTGAGGCTGTTTCCACCTTGGTGCCAGGAATCCACCGGTAATAAGGAAGATTCATTAGTGAGAAGTGGGACAGGAAGTTCCTTTTTCTCAGAGCAGGAGTCAACTTGATTAATTACTTTCAAGCTTCCCTCTACTATTTTGGTGAGATCACACAGGTCTCTCAGGAGACCCGCCCAACTTGATTGGGATTATATGATGCCATCCTTTTTCAAACTCAGATGTGACACAGCATAATGTATTTATTTTATATTTACTTTGACATTTGTTAACCAGGATAGCCCAACCGGGTCACGAGACCTGTTTTCAGCTGAGGCCCAGGGAGAAAAGCTCCACAATTTTAGAAAATTACAAGACTTACAAGCAAACCACAGTGTATAAGTATACAGTGAGTACATTGCTAGTTTAACTGTGATAACACTTTACACAAAGACTTATAAGCAAAATTAGTAGACGTAAGTACACAGTTGAATACATTACACGTTTTCTTGGTAACACTTTACACAAAATTATAAATTTGACAAGATTTTTGACATGCTACAGTGTCACTGCCTCACTGATGGGATATTTGCACAATAAATAAACAAACTCTACAACAGAAGGAAGAAATTGTTGCAAAAGAGAGTAAAATCCCATGAGTGGAGGAGTACCCTGGTCAGCCTCAGCAAGAAGCTGAGATACCTTACAAGATCCTCCAAAGCTGGCTATGAAAACAAGATTGCCACTGATTCTAAGGACAGCCACAAAGCATTCTATAACTATGTCAAGAATCTCAATGGCAACACCCAGATCTGCTCTGAGTTGCAGCACAATGGCACAAATATTACAGAACCAACTGATATTGCCAACATCCTGGCAGATAGGTTCAGTACCCCCTTCTCACCCCCTAAAGGGCCCATATCTATACAGGAAAAATGCAGAGTCCCCTGTAATCACAACTTCACAGGTAAAAGCAGCACTTTCTAAAGCCAAAAACACAGCATCCATGGGGCCGGACAACATCCCAGGCTCCGTTTTACATGAACTTCAGAACGAACTGGCTCCCCACCTAAGCACCATGTTCAATCATAGCCTCACGTCAGGCTTTGTGCCCACTGAATGGTGCACAGCAACAGTTATCCCACTCCACAAAGGGGGAGCCACCACTGATCCTAGGAACTACCACCCTATTAGCCTGACTAGCCTCGTCTGCAAGGCCATGGAACTTATCATCATGGAATTCATAGACAAAGACATTGGTAACCTCCAAACTCTGGACCCCACCCAGTTCGGGTTTGTGAAAGGCAGATCTTGCCTCCTGAACCTGGTCGACTTCTTTGAGTCAGTCACCAAAGCTGTAGACGAGGGTAAGGTGGTTCGCACAGCCTATCTTGACCTCGCCAAGGCTTTCGGCACCATCCTCCATTCTGGAATTATAGCTAAACTCTCTAAACTAGGTATAAATCCCTATGTCACAAGATGAGTTGCTAACTGGCTCACTGACAGAACCCACACTGTAGAAGTTGCAGACTCCAAATCTGATTTCAAACCAGTGACAAGTGAGTACCACAAGGTTCAGTCCTGGGACCTCTCCTGTTTGGTATCTACTTCTCTGAAGTGCAGGCTAACACAGAAGGCCTCTGGCTAATGAAGTTTGCAGATGACTGCAAACTAGGAGCTATAGTCAAGTCCCCAAATGATGTGGACATCCTACTGAAGGGCCTCACTGAGACAGATGCCTGGTGTCAGAGCCATGGCCTCAAGCTCAGTGCCAAAAAATGCATTGTTATCCTCTTTGGTAAAAACTCTGTACCCATGAACTACCACATAGGCAGCAGTTTTCTTAACACCGAATGTGTGATAAGAGACCTTGGGACCCAGGTGGACTGTAGTCTCTCCTTTGATAATCACATTGCCACAGTAGTCAGGAAATCCTTCTACATAGCACACCTCATCACAAAAAGGTGTTCATCCAGGAAAAAAGAGGTCATTGCTCCCCTCTACTTGACGCTCAATTAGACCCATTATAGGGTACAACGCCCCTTTTGGAATGTACTTCACAGGACATATGCAGCAGCTGGAAAGGCCACAGAAGTACCTCACAAAGAGAATTACTGGCCTCAAACAGATGCCCTACACTGATTGTCTCAAAAAACTCCAGCTTTACTCTGTAGCATATTGCCAACTCGGAGGTGATCTCTGCCTAACATATAAAGCTATGTCAAATCCAGAGCTGTTGGACATGCTACATCTAAAGAAATCCCAATCCCTCCGAGCTACACGCTCTAGGGACCTAAACCTTGTCCCCACAATAAATGGGACTTGCTGGAGGGATAGATTCCTGTCCCAGAGACTTCCCATACTCTGGAACAAGCTACCCATCTATGTCAAGCAAAGTTCCTCTTTAACACTCTTCAAGAAAAATCTTGATGAGTGGATGGAAAATAGGAAATACACCCCGGGGATCACTTCTTTGGCTCTGCTCGACAGGGGCACAGGAAATTAACTTTCTTGGGTTGGCGTAAGCCAGAAAACTTTGTTGGCTAGGCTTACTTAGGCCCTTGGGCCGATAGCCTAGTACCTACCTATGAACCTATACCATTCTTCATGTTTGAATTGGAAGAATGCTTGTGCTGTTTAGATTGATTCATAAGTTGTTGTATACAGTGTCACTACCTGCTACTACTGTAAGAACTGTGTTCTAGAAGCATTGTAATACAGGATTATTGGTCTTGTCTCCCACTTGAACAATTTATTCTGTTCTAGTCTTTTTACCGTTTTGAATGTCTGTTACTATTTTTTTCTTTATTGTAATATACAATTTTCTTTCTACTAATAAAATAGTTTACTAACAATGGAGCTTTTCTCCCCGACCTCCGCTGAAAAAGGGTTTTATGCCCAGTCGGACTCTTTCAGTAAACAATTGTAAAATAAAATAAATAAAATAATGAGGAGGTAGAAAGATAGGAGTAGCATGGTACATTTTTACCAGTCTTGACCTTAATGGTAGTGATCATGCTGACGTAATGAAGAAGGTATATGAGGGCTGATTGTGTATTAGCCTGGGTTATGCATGTGTATAGCCATAACTTATTTAGGTGTTCTTTTAGGAAGACTTTAGAGAGAGGAAGGCTAGGAGTTGGCCTAATGTTGTGAGGGAGGGTGTTCCAAGATTTAGCAAGTGTGAGTGTAGACATTTTCCTTGGTTTCTAGAAGGCTTGTAGATTTTAAGGAGGTTTTTATCTTCAGATCTGAGGGATCATTTTGGTGTGTAATGTTGTATTAGGTCTCCTAGAGCTGGACAGGCAGTGGGCCTATAAAATAGGCTGTACGTTGTAATTAGGTGTATATATGAAAGCTGGTGTGTTAATTCTAACCAGTTTAATTCTTTGAGTGATGTACATTGATGTGTACAGTAGTTGGAGGTGGTTGCAAACTTTGCAACTTTGTTGTAGCATTGCTCTAATTTAGTTTTGGTGGAGTTCTGCAGATTGGTTAGTACACAGGAAACATAGAGAAGTGATGGGAGCAGGAAGGTTTTAGCCAGGGTAGTTTTGGTTGTAGTGGTAAAGAATTGTCTGTTTCTGTAGAGTATTCCTAGTTTTTATGCTTTTTTTTATATTTTGTTGAATATGAGGATCAAAGTTTGAGTTTATCACCAATTATAACACCAAGTAGTTTAGTTTATTGAATGCTGACTAAGATGGTATTGTCAGCTGCATAAATATTTAGTTTGCCTATGTTGAAGGTGGTATTTTTTTGGGTGGAATATCTTAAGTTTGTTTTTTGGGGGGGTTTAGAAAGAGTTGGGACTCTGTAAGCCGTGATTCAGTTGCTGAGATAGATTGTTGGGTTTTGATTAGCAGTTCAGGGAGGGTATGGAAGGTGCAGATTAAGGTTGAGTCATCTGCATACTGTATTAATGTTCCTGGGAAAGAGGAGGTGTATAAATTATTGGCAAATATCTTAAATAGCACGGGTGTTAAGATAGAGCCTTGGGGTACTCCTCTGGAATTTGGTAGGAAGGGGGAGAGTTTGTTTGACCATTTAACTGCTTGTTTCCTATCATTATTTCATTTTGTGTCATGACTGGGTTTTCGGATCCGTGTTTGGATTCAAGCCGGCCATTTCTCAGACTTATGAGCTGAGCCTGACCTCCTCCCTCTCCCATGATGCCCCACTCCTCTTCAAACCCCCAGATCTCATTTGCTGCCATTACAGTCAGACACATTTATGAACCTCTCCTCAGTTCAGGCAAAGTTTTTGATTTTTCTGTTTGGATTTTTCCTTCTTTTCTCTGTAGTCTAGTTAAATAGTTTAAATTTAAGGGTTCATATCAGCTGACCGAAGACGCAGGTTAGCGAATGAGACTTGGTCAAGCTGTAAACATTGAAACGGCAAAATATCGAAGCGGCATGTAAGCGAATTCTTTCCCTGGGAAAGAATTTGCTTGGCCGCTTCAGTAGTTTGCCGTTTTCGGCACTGTAGTGTGGTCTCGGAGTTGGTATATTTAAGAAGGGGGGTGTGGGGGGCAAAGCCCCCACTTAATATCATGCATTAAAGTGTTTTCTCTTTTTTTTTTTTTTTGTTGGAACAGCGATTTGTTTCCAAAATCGCTGTTCTGACAGTTCGGATTTGTAAGCTTTCGCTTACATGGAGTCGATTAATCACTGTTCACTAACCTAAGCGTTCAGTGATCTGATATAGACCCAAATTTAATTACTGCCTCCCCTCCTGCTAAGCTACCTTAGTTTTTGCTGGAGTTAGATCTTTCCTGCCCTTTTTGTGTTCTCTCCTTTCTCTTTCTCTGTTCTCTTTAGCTTTTATTAAAAAACATAAAAAAAAAAAAAAAAAAGCTTTCCCACTATCTTTAAGTTATAGTTTAGTTTTAGTTGTACTTAGTGAGTGGCTAGTGTCTTAGAGTGTATGTTTGTGGGAATACCTGGCAGCTTGTCAGACAAACCAGAAAAACCCTCCAGTTTTAAGAGGTATGCCTCTTGTGAGCATAAGATTTCCCAATCTGATTCCAACAAGAGGTGTGTTTATTGCTTGGGTCTGGGGCACTTGGAAATGCCATGTGACATATGCTCAGCCTTCATTCCCCGGGCTCTTGCTGATAGGAGGAATAAGCTCATCTTCAGAGGGCTTCTTCCCTCCTCTGGACTCCATACTCTTTCCCAAAAGAAGCAACCCCCACCTCTTCTTCCCTGGGAACATCTGCCTCTGCTTCCAAAAAGCAAAAGAAGCTTTCAGATCTGAACCCATTGGATCCATCTGCACCTCACTTCTCTCTGGATCCGAGAGGTCCCTCTGATCCTGGGGAGTAGGTGCCGACCAGATCTCCCACCCTGCCAGATCATTTGACCTCCGGTCCAAGCAGCCTTTTGGAGCCATCAGAGGTTATTAGGATCCACAGCACCTCATCTCCGGAGTGGACTCTGGCTCACACTCACCCGTATTGCAGGTCTCGGAGTCATACTCCTCACAGGAGCAAGTCACTCTCCCCTGCTCAGACCACCTGTCCAAGCATGTCACCAGTTCAGTCAACGCATTCTTCCTTGTCCTCTTGCTCCTCTCTGCTCTGTCATTCTGATGTGGATTGGATGATTAGTTTCCTCAAAGCCCAGATCCATCTGGGGATTTTGGCTTCTCCGACCCATGCTGGATCTGTGAGAGCTCCGACCCCAATACCTCAGCCTCTTCCTTCAATCCTCTCAGCTTCGGAGTCACAAATCCTGGTGACCCCGAGTAGACTAGTGCCGGATCATGGGATATTTCCCTGGCTCCACCGATCTCCCAGATCAGCTTGGCTCTGATTCTTTTAGAGCAGAGTTGGTCCCGGATCTGAGGGTTCAACGCCGATACCTCTGGGTTGGTGTCTGCTCCAACCTTCTTGGAGCCATCCCTTTCACTTGGGCCTTGGCTTTCGACAGCTCTGGTCCATTGCTTCTGTTGATGTCCGATCCAGGATGGCCTTGTCTCTTTCTCCCCTAGGGTCCTCAGCGTCTGGGATTGGGGGGCAGGTTCTCCTAGCGTCCTCAGCATTCCATTCCAGGTGGCAGAAAAGGACTTTCTTGACTCCTCGAGACATGGTTCTTCCTCCACCAGGCCCTTCCCAGTTCTCTGTGGATTGAAGCTTCACTTCCTTGTGTCCAGTCCATGGTCATCCCCTCCCTGACAGCCTCCAGCTAATCCCTCAGCAGTGGTTCCTCTGTCTTCTGAGTCCTCCCCCGAGTACCCAGCGGAAGAGGTCCCCCGAAGTGTCTGTGCAAGAGGAAGCACATAGACTCCTTTGGAGTCTTTAACAGAGAACACAACTTCGATGAAAGGGAAAGGGTCCCCCCTAGATCCCCTATCCGGCGGTATCTCCTTCAGAGATATCTTAGACATCCTGAAACAAAAGAGTGGGTGGTCTTCCCAACCCCCTTCCTTGGAGGAGTCAGTGTCCCTGGAGGTGTCCGGGATAGGACTATCTAAATCCTGGATGACCCCATCGGCAGACCAACTTATTGACCTTATCGCCCGCCAGGCTTGGAAGGAGCTTGACACCATAGAGCCAATCCCAAAACATACAGATTAGTACCTTAGTCCCCCAAAGGTTTGTTCCTTCTCGAGCAAAGGTATCCCTGTTGATGCCATTGTGGTGTTGGCAGCCACCAAGAAAGAGCTTGCTGAGCAGAGCTCTACTGTCTATCCCCTGAACAAAGAGTCTTGGGCTTTGGATAGGCATGGGAAATAGTATATGCCTCGGCCACCTTTTTGCTGAAAGCATTAAATTGCCTGGCACATTTCATGCACCTCCAGAAAGACTTGGTGAAGGAGATTTACACCTCTCTTGCACAGTTGCTGTCAGAGGGAAACTACAGGAAGTTTCCACATAGATGAACACCATGGCTTCCATTGCTAATTCCTCAGTGAGGCATATCTGCTATGCGTCGGTGGGAACATCTCGAGTGGCTGGTTCTGGAATAGCCCTTAGGAGACATACAGTGAGTATAAAAAGTGTACACACCAAGTGTACACACCCCTGTTAAAATGCCAGTTTTTTGTGATATAAAAAATGAGACCACAATAAATCATTTCAAAACTTTTCCCACCTATAATGTGACCAATAACCTGTACAATTCAATTGAAAAACAAATCTGTTGGGGGAAATAATATAAAAAGGAAAATATGTACAAATAAGCTGCTTGCATAAGTGTGCACACCCTTAAACTAATACTTTGTTGAAGCACCTTTTGATTTAATTACAGCATTCAGTCTTCTTGGGTACACACCTGCCATCAATTAAAGACACTCTGATTAACCCCAAATAAAGTTCAGCTGTCCTAGTAGGATTTTCGTGGCATTTACTCAGTTGCCTGCTACAGCAAAAGCCATGGTTCACAGAGCTTACAAAGCATCAAAGGGATCTCATTGTTGAAAGGTATCAGTCGGGAAGGTTACAAAAAAATTTCTACTACATTGGCTGTACCATGGAACACAGTGAAGACAGTCATCAAAAAGTGGAGAAGTATGGGACAACAGTGACATTGCAAAGAACTGGATGTCCCTCCAGAATTGATGAAAAGACTAGACAAAAACTGGTCAGGGAGGCTCTCAAGAGACCTACAGCAACATTGAAGGAGCTGCAGGGATTTCTGGCAAGTACTAGTTATGTACTACATGTGAAAACAATCTCCTGTATTCTCTGTCTGGACTATGGGGTAGGATTGCAAGACGGAAGCCTTTTCTTACACAGAAAAACATCCAGGCCCAGCTGAAATTTGCAAAACAATACATCAAGTCTCCCAAAAGCATGTGGGAAAATGTGTTATGGTTTGATTAGGCTAAGGTTGAACTTTTTGGCCACAATTCCAAAAGGTACATTTGGCGCAAAAACAACACTTCGCATCACCAAAAGAACACCATCCCCACAGTGAAGCATGGTGGTGGCAATATCATGCTTTGGGGTTGCTTTTCTTCAGCTGGAACTGGGGCTTTAGTCAAGGTGGAGGGAATTATGAACAGTTCCAAATACCAATCACTTTTGGCCCAAAACCTTCAGGCATCTGCTAGAAAGCTGAAGATGAAGAGGAATTTCACCTTGACAATGACCCCAAGCATACATCCAAATCAACAAAAGAATGGCTTTACCAGAAGAAAATTAAAGTTTTGGATTGGCCGAGCCAGAGCCCAAACCTAAATCCAATAGAAAATCTGCGGGGTGACCTGAAGAGGGCTTGTGCGCAAGAGATACCCTCGCAATCTGACAAATTTGGAGTGCTTTTGCAAGGAAGAGTGGGCAAATGTTGCCAAGTCAAGATGTGCCATGCTGATAGACACCTATCCAAGAAGACAGAAAGCTGTAATTAAATCAAAAGGTGTTTCAACATATTAGTTTAAGGGTGTATACACTTATGCAACCAGCTTATTGTATGTCTTTTATTTTTTATATTTTTCCCCTAATAGATGTGTTTGTTTTTCAATTGAATTGTACATGTTATAGGTCACATTAAAGGTTAGAAAAGTTTTGAAATGATTTATTGTGATCTCATTTTTTATATCACAAAAACCTGGCATTTTAACAGGGATGTGTACACGTTTTATATCCACTGTATCTGGATGAGACTGTGTGGGTTTGTGAACCCCTTCTAAGCATCATTCTTTAATGCCCTTTTGACGGTTCTTCTTTGTTCAGACCATCGGTTAAGGAGACTTTTACCAGCGGCGATCAGGAGGGCAAGACTTTAGCTGCTGTAGGGATCAAGTTTTATCCCCCCCCCCCCTTAACTAACCTTTTCCAGGAACCATCGGATCAGAAGGAAGATGTGGTTCCACAGATCCCAAGGGTCCTTTCCTGATTTGCAGGATGAACCTCTTCTAGGGTCAGAGGGAGAGGATTCAATGGTAGATGCCATCTCAGAGGGAGAGGGGGGTCCACAAAACCAGGGTTTCAGAGAACCCTTCTCTGACAGGCACTTTAGGTGCTCCTGAAGCCCAATTGTACTACTCTGGAGGCAGTCTAGGGAAAACTATCCTTGCACCCAGCAGCCTGGACAGACATAAATGACATTTGGGTGTTAAACATTATTTCCAGACGTTACTATATTCCCTTTGACCTTCCTCCTCCCCGCACCTGGGAACATCTCCCTGATTTGCCACCGAGTCAGAGGGAGAGTGCCTTTCTAGAAGTACAAAAACTTCTAGACAGGAGTCATCCAGCAGGTCCCAACTAAACAACGAGGATGCAGAACTTACTCATGCTTCTTTTTGGTGCCAAGGAAGGCCAGGGACCTTC
This sequence comes from Protopterus annectens, assembly GCF_019279795.1. Classification (NCBI taxonomy): domain Eukaryota; kingdom Metazoa; phylum Chordata; order Ceratodontiformes; family Protopteridae; genus Protopterus; species Protopterus annectens. The sequence continues at coordinate 1,523,341,726 of NC_056743.1, read as the reverse complement.
GACCCATCCTGGATCTAAGCAATTTGAATCTGTTTGTCAAGAAGACAAAGTTCCACGTGATTATGGTACAGTCCATTCTGCCGCCCATGCACAAGGACAACTGCATGTGCTTGGTGGATCTTCAGGATGCAAACTATTATATCAAAATAGACGGGTGCTTCAAGAGATATCTACATTTCCGGCTGGGGGTTGATCATTACCAGTTCAGAGCACTACCCTTTGGCCTCACCACTGCCCCGGGGTCTTCAAAAAATGCATGGCAGTAGTCGGAACGCATCTCTGTCTGTAAGGATTCCAGGTGTTGTTCTACCTGGACAATTGACTCCTAATGGAACCCACAAGACATGAACTACTCTGAGCGATTCAGGTGATGTTGCACCTGTTTCGCCACCTGGGAATCACAGTGAACATGGCAAAATCCAAGATGGTCCCAGTCCAGGACATTGAATTAATAGGGACTCAGTTGAAGGCAGTCACACAAGTTGCAGCTCTTCCTTTACAGAGGATATCATCTCTCAGGCAGCAGGTCCAATGCCTGCTAGCACGCAGTCTCCTTCAGCTCACCTAGCTCTCATAGCCTTGGGCTCCGTGGCGGCTGCAATCCTTCTGGTGCCTATAGCCAGGTTCTTCATGCGATTTCCAATGGAATCTGCCGGTTCAGTGGTCCATCCAGTGTCACCTGTTATCAGCACAATCCAACTTGCTCCAATTTGCAAACGTCACCTGCAGTGGTGGATGCTCACAGAAGATTTTCAGCTAGGCAGTTGTGGGGGGCATTTTCAGGGAAGAATGGTCCAAGGCACGTGGTGCCGTACAGAGACCAAATTGCACATAAACATCCTGGAGATGAGGGTGGTTCTTCTTATGTTGCAAGACTTTCAGGACCATCTCCCTCTGGGGATGATTGCAGTGTTGACAGACAACATGTCAGTGATAATGGTACACCAACAAGCATGGGGGAACCCCCTCTTACCCACTCTGAAGAGAGGCCATGAGGGTCTGGGAATGGGCGATTGTTTTGAGCTGCTTTCTCATTGCAATGCACATCCTGGGAGATTCCAGTGTTCTGGCAGACAGTATGAGCAGGTCCATTTTGAGTCCTCACAAGTGATCTCTGAACCAGTGAGTAGCGAACCAGATTGTCAGCCGTTGGGGCCAACCTTGATGCGCTCTATTTGCCTTTCCCCTAAACAAGTGCAGCAGGTACTACACTCTGATCCCCCCCCTGCAGGGGAGTCACCCAGGACACTCTAGTCCATGGTTGGCCACCGGGTTTCCTGTACACTTATCCTCCCAGTCCCCCTGATAAACAGAGTTCTATAGAAAGCCACCAGGTTGAAGACCAATCTTATCCTTCTAGCCCCTCACTGGCCTCGTCGGGTTTGACAGATCCCAAATCTTTGATCCCTCAAACTAACTGCTTGATTTCTTCATTATAGGTTTACATCATGGGTTCATACTAGGCTAACTGCCCTTGGGGGGCCATGTTAAGCCTAGCCAGTTGCCCCATATGAGATTCAAACCCTGCACTTTGTTTCTTTAAGGTCAACACAACCATTATGCCAACCTCCACGTCCAGTAATCTTGCTAAAGTCCAGGCTTCCCTCCCTTGTCTGCGACATTATTCCTGCCTGTCAAAAGCCCTCCACCAAGAAGGTATATTGTAGCAAATGGAAAAGATTTTGCATCTGGGCTTCAGAAAGTATTATAGACCCCTATTCAGCCTCAGTTTTGGATGCCCTTATGTTTTTGAGCTCACTTTTCCATGAGGGAGCTAGTTTTTCTACAATAAAGGTGCAGTTTGTGGCTGTCCCACATTTCCTTGTTGGGAAGGGAGTTGTTTTTCCATCTATCCTTTCTTCTTCCAAACTCTGTTAGGCATTTGTAAAAGGGGGTTTTCATCTAAGGCCTCCAAGTTTCCTTCTCCCCTTTGGGATCTTACTTTAGTACTCCAAGGCATCACCCAGATACCCTTTGAACCTGCTAACTCTTGCGAGCTGAAGTAGTACTTGTGGAAGGCGGCCTTCTTGTGGCTATAACATCAGCCAGAAGAGTTTTAGAATTACAGGCAATGTCTTCTCAACCACCGTACATAAACTTTTTTCAATGACAGAGTTTCTCTTAGGATGTATCCTTCTTTCATTCCTAAGATTGCTTCGATGGAGAACATAAACCAGACTATACATTTACCTGTGTTTTTCCCCAGTTACCCCAGTAAAGGCAAATACATGTTACATTCTTTGGACATTCACAGACTGTTACTTTTCTGCCTACATAGAACTAGATCTCATAGAAAACCAGAGCAGTTGTTCATTGCCTTTTCACCAAACAGGTTGGACCAGGCTGTTTCTAAAATTAGTTTAGCTAAATGGATTACAGATTGTATTTCCACAGTTTATTCTCAACAAGGCAAGCAGCTTCCAATGCCGTTTAGGGGCCATTCCATCAGATCAGTGTTGACCTCCAGCTTTTTCTGCTAGAAAGCCAATTGATGAAATCTGTGCTGCAGCCACCTGGTCCACAGCCCATACGTTTGTCTTTCATTACAGGTTGGACATCATTTCCAGGAACAGAGCCTCCTTTGGTTCAGCTTTGCTTAGACATATGCTTTCTTGAGGTCCTTCCAGCATTTATGTAGCTGGGAACTCTGGCCCATTCGTGTTGCATAATGAAATAGACAACATCAGATTAGAAGTTATGTACTTATAACTTGGTATCTGTGTTGTCCAGTTTCATTATGCATCACTTCCCCTCTCCTTCCCCCTTCCTTGTACAGCTGAGAGTGATCTAGAGGATTACAGAACCCACTGGTTTCTAGTTTGGACTCTAGCAGGTCTTTTGTCTCTGTATTTCTATTATCTTTGAGAAAACCATTTTGAGGAAGGGGCAGAAAACTCGATCTGAGTTTGAAGAGGAGTGGGACATCCTGGGAGAGGGAGGAGTTTGAGGCTCGGATTATGTGTCTGAGAAATGGCCGGCTTGGATCTGAGGATGGATCTGAAGGACCCATTTGTGTGTATAATGAAATTGGACAACACAGATACCAAGTTATTTATGTGCATAACTTTTGTTTGTTTGGGAAAGGGGTTCTATTGAGTCTTAATGGATACAGGAGTGCTATTCATCCACCTTTCCTTTATGCTATTCATCCACCTTTCTTCTTTAGTCTGTCTAGTCTAAAGGTGGTGTAGTTGGGGGGTATAATTTTAGTATTTTTTTATTCCAGAGTGTAGCCAGGTTTCTGTTATTGTTAAGATGTCTGGGTTGTATTGTTCAGTCCAGACATTTCAGGGAATTTTTTTACTGCATAAGCTTCTTAGGTTTAGATTAAATAGGTTTAGGGACTAGGAGTTAAGTTATACATTTGGTCATCACTGCCCCATCAATTCGTACCATGGTTCCACAAGTTGCCTTTTCTTCTTTGGACTGGGTATTGGCACCAAATGTAGTGCTGGGTTCCTTGGCACAAATTGATTTGACTTTACTGACCACTTTGGGACTGGTAACTTCATTGCTGATCGCTTCAGCCACTGACTGTTCCTAGGTCCTCTACTGTCATTGTCTAGCCTATAGCAGCTAGATTGTTGCCATTTATTTTGGTCAGGGCCATCCTCAGTGACTGAGAACTCTGCATTCAGTTCCTCAGGACTGAAGAGCCCTGACCTGGCTTTGGCTGCAGAAGTTTCCATGCTGTTGGGAGGGCAGGGGTTGCTGTCTTCAGCACTGGTCTTGATGCTGTCCGTGCCGGTTCAAATGGTCCTGGGTATTTCTGTGGGGTATGTGGTACAGAATAGAACTAATCCTAGTTCATTCATACCAATTGCTGTAGCGGTACTGATTCCGCTCAGTACACTGACAGTTGTGGAAACTGGGTAGGGTATTACAGATGCTCTGACAGGACCAGATGATGCATAGACCAGCACTAGTGATATCCGTGGATTCCTCTTCTGTTTGAAGTTCCAAGAGGACCATCTGTCTGGTCAAGGGACATCTCCCCTTGCACATGTCAGATTCATGGGTAAGGAGAATTGTATTCAGAGGTTAATTTGTTCCCTTATCTACATTATAAGATAGGAATTCACATAAATATAGTTTTGTCATAATACATTTTGCATAAAATACAGTATTCTCTTTGCATAAGCCTAGAAATACAGCCATAGTAAAGCAGGCCTATGTCTTCATTTTATACTTCACATTTTACATGCAGTTTCAGTTGGTGTGGTTTCAATAGGAAGGAATGTTTCAGTGAAGGATACAAATGAGCTCAGTGAAATAACCTTCAGGACAAATCACTGATAAGGATAAGACATGCTAACAGAATGTACAGGACACTTTAGTACAAAAGCAGGTAGTAGACAGGCACCTGCAATAATATCTCATCTAGATGGTGCAAAGCTTGGGAACCAAGGTTAAGGAGGCATGTAGAACTTGTTGGAAATTTGCAGTGGTTTACTGTCTTTCAAGGTAGAAGTCAGTTCAAATACTCAGAAGATTGAATACAGAAGTCATTTCAGCTGTCCAGCATTCAGATATTCAGAAGTCCATAAATTACAGAAAACAATGCAGTTTCTTAGTTCTGCTATTAGAGAGGAAAAGAACAATTTATTCTTCAGAAGTCTTGAGTACTTAGTTTGCAGTCTGCAGCTACAATTTGGTTCAGTTCATCAGCACTGTTATTTCAGACAGTTCTAGTAATATAAGATTTTATCAGATCTTTTTTTTCAATAAACATTTTTATTAGATTATCATGTATGACATAGGCAATCTTACATTTATGTAAATGAAAAACAACATTGATACTACTTTAGTTGCAAATATTACACATCACAGACACGATTGAAATAACTGTAGTTGCAAACATTGTACATCACTTATAATCTCTTCAGTCATTGTCATTTAAGCATTATATGGCTCATTGAAATCCTGCCTCTTAAACCTCGTTCCTTCTCTGCATATATTGTTCCCACACTTCCATTTCTTTTCCTATGTAGTTTGCACCTTCTCTTTTCTAAAGATCCCATTTCCAGTTGTTTTATCTCTGTGACTGTATCCACTACTTTTAGTAAAGTTGGTGTAGACTTTGATTTCCATTTTCTAGTGATTGCTTTTTTGGCAGCCACCATAGGTTCATAGGTTGGCACTAAGCTATCCGCCCTAGGGCCTATACAAGCCTAGCCATAACAATTCCATGCCTATTTCTTCCCACAGTATTTACTTCCCTTGACACCTGTGGTTTAAGTTAAAAGTGTGGTAAAGCAGTCTACAAAATGATCTAGAAATGTTCCTTTAAATGCAAATGTTATAAGTTCAAGAATTTCAAATATCTGCAGACATAAAAAGACCAAAGAGTAGACGAAAGCCGTAATGAGTAAGGTTATGGACTTCCTTATGATCTACATTATCAATCAGAAAAAACAATATTTTCAGCTCCTGGTATTAGTATCGTTTCATCTTTAAATGTAATGCAAATTGTAACAAGTTGTAGTTTACAATTTTAGAAATCAGTATAAATGCTACAGTACATGTGTTTCAGACTGGAGAGTTGCATTGCAGTATTGCCAGTACAGATCAGTCTGACGTAAACACAGTCAGTGTGCGTGGCATGAAGATTACAGGGCAGAACACAGAACAGACGTTTTCAGTGTCTCAAGTTAATGTTATCAGTAATAATGTTCTGAATGTAATAAATTCTAGTTTGCTGTTTACAGAAGGCAGTGCAGATATTGAATGGAGATTAGTCAAGAGTGCAGCGATTGCTAGCAATCCTGCAGAAACTAATCACTGATAAAATAAACACCAGTGTAAATGATATGCAGACAGCAGGGCAAAATAAAAAAGAAACATTTCATAACCTCAGTTAATATTGTTGCTAGTTCTATAGAAAATTTTTAGAGTATCTGTTCATAGGTAAGTATTAGTTTAGCTGTCGTTGTGGATCATTTTAAGTCAAGCCAGTTTTCCTCAGAGTTGAGAATTAAACCTTGTACTTTGTGTCTCTGAGGTAACCACCTTAACCATTATGTCATAGCCCCTCTGTAAAGAGTTTGGCAGTCCAGTACCAAACCAGGTGGTTTAACTGACATAATTTAAGGTAGAGAGAAATGGCAGACTGTACATTTCATTTTTTGCAGGAAAGGAATTACAGAATAATATTTTGATTGATACACATCAGTTTCAGTTACAAACAGACCTCTTACCACAGGACACAAGTGCTGTTATAATGTCGGAATTTACAGGGTCAGAGTTTACAGCAGTGAGTAGTTCTGAGTTTATTAGCACCGGATTAGGCATGGACGTGTTGTCATTAAATGTTTTGAACTTCAGTAACAAGATTTTGTGGAGTGATAAAAATTATACAGAATGTACAGTAGTTTAAACAGAAGACACGTATGAAATTACCTGCAGTATTTGAAAAATTAGCTACTTCAAGAATATGCAGATTCATGGGTTAAAGACTAAATAAATTCTGGTTCAGTTGCCACTGCTGAAGTGCTGGCAGAAAATATACACATTTCAAAAGCAGTGTCTCATTTTCAGAGAAGGAATGAAAAGCATTCATAAATGTATTACAGGCTTAAAAGGAAATGGGACTATAGTAAAAGAAGAGTCAAATTCATTCAGTTTACTTTATGGCCAGAAAGAAAAAAGTATGACAGTTAAAGGCTAATATTAGATTTGAAATTAATAAAACACACATACTGTTCTGATAGCACATGTTGTGTATGGTACACCAGAAATGACAGTGAAGTTAACTCTGAGAAATAAATTGTTTGCAGGTAAAGATCTGGTAGATTTTTTGCCATAGTTTTGTTTCACCAGACTTTGTCACGCTTGTTAAGACCAATGAACTATGGTAGTAAAGTATTGCAGTGCATAAATTATATCTTGATACAGGCAGAAACAGAAGAGCATTTACAGATATTAAATGACGTTTTACTAGTTTTACAGGGTGTAGAATTTAAAGTCAGTGTTAAATTTTTAAATGTGACAGTACTGTCAAAAGTTCAGATCCCATCCAAGAAAAGAGTGCTTTATAAATATTACTTGTTTGTGTATTCAAAGGTTCAGATTCCATGTAAGGAAATAGTGCAGTGTAATTTACTGTATGAGGAAACTTCACATACTTGTAAAGGACAGACAAGTAAAGCTCCAGAATCGGGTCAGTTAAATTCAAGTAGTAAATGCGCATATATAAGTGATTCAAAATTTTATACATTTCATGTAGAAATTGCAGCTTACCAGAGCACACCAGAGGCATGGACTTGTGTGATTGAGTTATCAGGTCACAGGTCACTTCAGCAAGCAAAATTAAAAACAGTACTGTATGCTATAAAACAGTATGGTAAAGATTCATTAAATATTAGTAGTGACAGTTTTTAGTTATTATTTGTCTGGTTATTTGAGCTAAAAGGAAAATTGTGGACAGTTATTTTAAACCCTTGCAGCATTCAGAAGTACTGAAAGAGCTAAATAACTTGAGCATTCTGAATTACTGAAAGAGTTAAATCACATTGGCTGAAAGAAGATGAATATTTTAAGGCAGCAGGCAGAGATAACTACAAACTGAAGACATCCTTTTCTATAAATTATGGTCTGAGGGTGATCCTTGGCTCTAGATTGTCACTGTTGAAGTGACACCCCAACCCCTTGTGCAAAACTGGGAAAATGATTGTGGATAGATAGTCACAAAGTAAAAGTAGACACTGGTGCATTAAATTCAGCAGTTAAAATTAATTTTATAGAGGTGCAGAAATGTTAATAATGATAAAAAAATTAGTACGGTGTCAGATTATAAGTTTAGTTTCATTATGGTTAATGGGAGAGAAACGCCACTGAGTTTTCCGTTTGGTTCACTAATGAAGTTACAGCTTTTCTATTTCACTATAGTACATTATCAGTTTTGTTACAGTCCTACAAGAATTTATTTATTAGTAACATAAGTTCAATACAGGCAGAAGACATCTACGTAAATTTAGGGCAACAAGTAATGGTAAAGACATCTAGATTGGTTTATAATTGTTAAAGCTGCAAGTTTTTTTTTCATGTTTTTTGTATTTTTACAGACATTATACTGGAAGGACAAGTTGGTCAAAGGAACTGTTTCTTTTTTGTTTTAATTAGGAAAACAAAATTGCAGTTATAAGTTTATTAAAGTTTAAAGATATTCTTACAGCAGGGGATCTGGTGATCCAATCATTTGTCCTTGCAAATGGACAATAAAAGACAGTAGGGTAGCTTTTCAAGTACCTCACTAGTCACTAGGACAATAAAGAATAAGGCTTAAAACTGGCAAGAGCTGTGGTGCACATGTCAAGTATCGAGACTACTGGATTACCAACATAAAATCCAGAAATGAAGACTATAATTGTGTGTGAGACAGCTATTTGCTTTTGTATATAAATGAAATGTAGTTAACTCCATAGTTTACTCAGTACACGAACAGTATACTAATTTAATTTAAGAAAATTTGTTTGTTATTTAAAGAAATGTATTTTTTTAGAGTTGGGACACATATAGTGCAAAGGATGGTGTGTATTTATGCAGATTAATGTAAAGCTAAAGCAATGCGCAAGTATATTACAAACACAGATGCAGAAGTGTGTTTGTGCAAATTAGTAATATCACAACATGAAGTATTTCAGACTGGATTTTCAGTTTCATGTTATGTTTTTCAGACCATTGCATAATAGTTCTAGATTTCAGTTTATGCTTTTGTCTTGTGTTCAATGCTACTGGCAGGAAAACTGTATTACTTTAGTGTCAGTTTCATTTAGTTTACAGAATATAACTTTCATACAAAGCTATTTCAGATGTTCAGTATAAATAGGTACCACTTTATTGCCAGTTTCAGTCAGATATCAGAATGTAACATTCATACTCTGTTGTTCTAAGTATTCAGCATAATACATTTCTAACAGCATTACTAGACTGTTTCTACAATACGCATAAATAGTATGCATACATAATCATTACAGACTTTGCAGAATTACATTACAGCTCACATTATTCAGTTATTTTTTAAGGTAAAGTGACAGAATTATTTATAACAGTTGATAACTGAAATATTATGTATTAATTATTCAGTATATTTAAAGAATAACAACGCAAGTTTCATTTGTTACAGAATAAAGTGCACATTACATGATGATTGTTATACATTAGAAAATTAAAAAGATGCTGACAGGGCATGCATATTTTGTTTGAGAGACAGATTTGAAATGCAGAAAACATAGGTTCTAGTGAAAGTACTTCTGCTATTATAGCACGTGCGGATTTAAAAGGTAAATCTACAGAATTATAAGTTAACACTTCAACAAAGGTTTTTGCAGAAGCAAGGTAATACAGTATATGGTAATTATGCTTCAAGATATGTAGAATATAGATGTAAAAATAATTTACAGATGGCTATCACCAAGTGTTATTACACAGAATTTGTAATGCCAGATGTTCTTCGTGTTTCACTGTTGCAGTCATATTATCCTGCCAGGGGTAGCCCTCAGTCGGCCCGAATACCAGAGGCTTAGTGTTTCTGCGTCGGTAGCTGTCACTTCAGGACTGACGTCAGGTTGTCAGTGGTATAAAAACAGGCAGCCGACGCCGTTACATCAGTCTTTCTTCCCGAGGAGCCCAAAGCAGAAGCAGTTCGCACGAGTGCTGGTCGGCCGCTACCTGAGTTTTCATTTCCAAAATTGAAGTTGAGGTCTTCTAAAGCTAAGTACCCCATTGGGGATCCTTTTTTCTTGCTCTAACCGATGTCAGAAAAAGTTAACAATTGTTTCGCCTGTGGAAAGCAAATACCACACCAAGATTTCCATTCTTACTGCGTCACCTGTTAGGCCCAGATCACGATGTCCCTCGCTGCCGGTTTTGTGCTTTGTTCAACGCCCGAACTATTCGTCGTTGGGCCCTTATTATAGCTAAATACTTTCGCTCTCAATCTCTGTATTCCGAAATGGCTTCGGTAAACCATCCAACTACCGATCTTCTGAAAAAACGTAAGGATATAAACAGAGACAGACCACACAGATCCAAAACTGCCAACGACGCTTCTGTTAAGCTGTTCGCCAGTTCGTCGGTATTTAGTGAGGCGCTTTCGCAGCCCCCGATGCCCGCTTTGATGGATTCGCAGGCCGCTACCGAGACCCATTCGGAGTCCGGTATGCCACGAGACTCTTCTTTGACTATGGAACCTGCGGATGTCTCTACCTTGGATGGGTCCAGAGCTGCTGTGCAGGCACCAGCTTCTGAGGAAGTGCTTAGCACTACCGATGCTTGACACAAACCGACAACTTCTTTCACGTCTTCAGTTATTTCTAAAACTACTGAGTTTCTAAGGCCCAGAGTACGAGCTACGCCTAAAAAAACTCAAGTGCCTGCTTCCTTGCCACAATCACAGATGCTTAAAATGGCGGAAGACCTTATCATGCTGATTAGGGGAAGCCAGCTTTCTCCTGCTAAAAGGAAAAGACACTTGTCCCCAGCAGCTTTATCTGACCCAAGGGTCCAACGACTCTGAGGTTTCTGATTATGAAGACATGCCCTTATCTGCTTATGAAGATTCAGATGCAGAGGAATCCATTCCTTCTGCCTTTCCTCCAAAGGATTTTTCTTTTGGTGAAACCCTACATACTTTGCGAGAGCAATTCCATTGGGAATGCCAGGATTATCCTCAGTCTAAAAAGAGACTCGGGGAATTTTTAGATTTACCACAGCACAGACCCTTAGCTATCCCTCCTGTTCTGGATGTTGTGGATGATGTCTTTATGGAATCCAGTCTAACTCCTGATACTTTACCTCCTGCTCCCAGGAAACCTGACAGGTACTACAGAGTCCCTGACTCACACAAATTTCTTTTCAAGAATCCTACTGCTGACCCAGAGGTCATCTCCCAAGGACCTAAAGGAATAAAAGCAACTACAGCCAAGAATCCCACCCCCTTGGACAGGGATTCCCGAGGATAAAAAAGTATACACCTCTGCAACTCTTGCCATTAGAGCATTTAATTGTCAGTTCCATATGCTGAAATACCAGCAACATACTGTAGAACTTATTAGGCAAAAAATGATCTACCTTCCCTGACTGTGCAGAAAACAAAGAATTACAGGAGCTTACGCATTCTGCAAGCCAAGTCAGCAAGCATACCCTGCAATGTGGGTTTGACTCCCTAGAACCATCTTGCAGGGCAGCAGTCACAGGTTCTGTACTTAGAAGGCATGCTTGGCTTAAGGAACAGACATTGCCAGACCATGTCAAATCAAAATTATTGGATGCACCTCTGAACAAAGACAATCTGTTTGGCACCAAAGCAGGAGGTTTTAAAAAAGATGGAAGAAAAAGCTAAGTCTATGCAGACAGTCAAAGATTTTTTGCAAGTACAAATTTTTATTTCCATTTGCTGCCAACCCCATAAGGTTTCCCAGATCTTCCTCCAAACCAGTGGGCAGAGGCACAAAACCAAGTTCAGTCCCTGCTCTCCGTAAGGGCAATTCATCCTGTTCCTGCAAAACAGATAGGCCAAGGTTTTTATTCCAGACTTTTCCTGGTACCCAGAAAAGAGGGAACCTGGCGCCCAATCTTAGCTCTATCCATTCTAAACACCTTCCTGGTGGTACCAAAATTCAAAATGCTCACCCTACAGCAGCTTCTCCTTATGCTGTCCAAAGATGCCTGGTTAGCCACCCTAGACCTAAAGGAGGCCTATCTGCATATCCCAATCAGGGACTCCTGCAGGAAATACCTACATTTCAGGGCAGGATCTGTGCATTATCATTTTTCTGCACTTCCCTTTGGCTTATCCACTGCCCCCAGAGTTTTCACAAAATGCCTGGCTCCAGCCATTGCCTTTTGCAGACAAAGGAATATTGAAATGTACCCCTACTTGGACTACTGCCTGATTCAGGCAGACAGTCAGGAAAAGCTGTTGCACCACCTGACATTTGTAAAGGACCTTCTAACCTCACTGGGGTACACTATCAACGAAAAGAAATCCAAACTAGTCCCCAGTCAAAAAATTGTATTCCTGGGATCAAAAAATTGTATTCCTGGGAGCAAGCTTGGACACGGCATCCCAGATGGCATTCCTTACTCCAGAAAAACAAGCCTATCTGACAGGTTACTTCTCTCAAATGGCCACCAGAACCCAGTTATCCGCAAGGAAAATCCTGCAAGCTCTAGAGTTCATGGCCTCCTGCATTCTGCTAATTCCATATACCAGACTGCATATGAGGAAACTTCAGTGGTGCTTAAGAAGTCTTTGGTGCTAACATTCTCAGGACCTGGAAACTATCATACCTATGATACCTTGTCTAAGGAAAGAGTTCCTTTGGTAGGCAGCAGCATGCAAACGCAACAAGGGACTTCCCTTTACACAACCCCACACAGCCCAGACCCTAACCACAGATGCATCAAACTATGCCTGGGGTCCACATCTGGACGGTAGGTGCATTCTGGGCCACTGGAGCCCAAATCAAATTCATCTGCACATTAACCGGAAAGAGATGCTAGCTGTTCAGCATGCTCTGACAGCTTTCAGATCCCTACTCTCTCTGGGACTTCTTCTATTCAAAACCGACAACACCACAGTGCAACAAGCAGGGGGGGGGGGCACGCTTACCCACTTTGCAGGCTAGCCATGACCCTTTGGAACACTGCCTCAGCCATGCATATTTACTTGCAAGCCCAATTCCTGCCAGGCAACCAAAATTCTCTGGCAGAAAACATAAGCAGAAATCTCCTAAACCCACATGAGTGGCAATTAAACCACAACACATTCAGCCTTGTGACCCAGAAATGGGGTACCTTGAAGGTGGATCTATTTGCCTCCCCTACAACCACCAGCTCACCAAATTCTGCACCAGTGAACCTCACAGCAAGGCCTGGAAAGTGGATCCCCTGTCCTTCCACTGGGAAAACCTCTCAATCTGTGCATTTCGCCCCTTCCTCTTCTTACCAGAGTACTACTCAAAATAATGGAGGAGAGACCAAGGGAAATTCTGATTGCCCCAGACTGGCCACGCCAACACTGGTACCCACTACTGCACAGTCTGTCTCCGTTGCCTCCATGGCACCTCCCTCAGATTCCAACTCTCCTAACTCAGCAGGAGGAGAGTTCTTGCATCCACAATTGCACACCCTAAACCTGGCTGCCTGGCTTATTCCTTGACTTCTCCTCTTGTGGCCAGCCTAAGCAAGCAGGTCCTGGATGTTATACGTGAAGCCAGATGACCCAGTACTAGAAAATCCAATGCTGACAAGTGGAAAAGGTATTGTTCCTGGATCCAGACTAAAGGAGCTGACCCAGTACAGCCATCCATACCTCTCATCCTGGATTACCTAGCAGACCTACTCCACAGGGGCCTTTCCTTCTCTTCCATTAAAATCCATGCTTCTGCCATCTCAGCACTTTTCAGCACTGAGCCACCTCTCTTCTCACACCCTCTCATCAAGCAGTTCCCGAGAGGGGTTAACAATTTAAGGCCACCAAGAAGAGCCTCTACTCCTGCTTGGGACCTTAACTTTGTGTTGGAAAAGCTCCCCCCACTTTGAGCCTGCAGCTTCAGCAGAGTTAGAATTCCTCTCTTGGAAAACAGCCTTGCTTTTGGCCATCACTTCAACTAGAAGAGTGTCTGAGCTGCAAGCACTTATAGCTGTGGAACCCTTCATCATTTTCCATACTGACAGGGTCTCCCTCAGAACTAACCCAACGTTCATGCCTAAAGTGGTGTCCAGTGTGGCTCTCAACCAATCTTTTAATTTGCCCACCTTTTTCCCTAAACCTCAAAATAAGGGGGAAAGGATCCTGCACTCTCTAGATGTGCACAAACAGCTCAGATTCTACCTGGATAGGACTAAGCCTTTTAGGAAATCTGACCAGTTACTAGTCAGCTTTGCACCAGGGGCAGAGGGCAAGGCCAAATCAAAACAAACCATCTCCAAATGGATAACACACACTATCCATTTCTGTTACAAACGCCATGGAAAATCACCCCCACAGGAGGTCAGAACACATTCCACTAGGGCAATTTCAACCTCTACAGCCTTTCTCAGAGGAGTCCCTACCAAGGACATCCTGGAAGCTGCAACATGGAGTTCTGTTCATACCTTCACCAAGCATTACCACCTGCCTGTCTTTTCCAGATCCAGGGCATGCTTTGCAACCTCAGTCCTGCAGGGCATACTAGCCAGCCCCGACTCTTCTTGACTGCCTCCACCCATTCTTCAGCTGTGGGAATCAACCCAAGTGTGATGACTGCAACAATGAAACACGAAGAACATAGTACAGTTGTGTACACTTACCATAAATGTAGATGTTCGAGTGTATTAACTGTTGCTGTCCTGGTTTCCCACCCTCCAGCCCCCTTGTCCACTCTCTCTCTCTCTTCCTCACTCCTTACAGGGCTATTGGTATTCTACTGGTGGTGTTATTCCACCATAACTTCACTCCCTATTTGGGGGCTCCAGACATTTGGGGCAAGAAAAACTGATGTAATGGTGTCTGCTGCCGGTTTTTATACCACTGACGACCTGACGTCAGTCCTGAAGCGACAGCAACCGACGCAGAAATACTAAGCCGCTGGTATTCAGGCCGACTGAGGGCTACCCCTGGCAGGATAACCAAAGTGTGATGACTGCAACAGTGAATACACTCGAACGTCTACATTTATGGTAAGTGTATACAACTGTACTTTATACGACATGTTAAAGAATTGCAAAGTTAAATTCAGTTGTAAAGTTATGACTGCGACTTCAGTCCACAAAATTTTCAGATAATTGTCAGGTCATGAATGTTTGAGAGTCACCTAGTGGTCAAAGGTCAAATTTATTTTACAGTTGCTGTATTAGTTGTTGTAATTATTATAGTATCTTTTGCAGACTATATAGTAATAAAGTTGTGAAGTAATTACAGAAGTAAATCCCAATTCACGGATTTCAGGGAGGGTTGTAAGATGAGGATTCATATAAACATAATAGTTTTGCCAGAATAAATCTACATAAATGCAGTATTCTGTTTGTGTAGGCCTAGAGCCATATTAAAGTAGGCCTATTTCTTCATTTTATATTTCACATTTTACATGCTGGGTCAGTAAATGCAGTTTCATTAGAAAGAAATGTTTCAGTGAAGTACACGTATGAGCTCAGCGAAATAACCTTCAGGCCAAAGCACTGCAAAGGTTGAGTCATGCTAGCATAATGTGCAGAACATTTTGTTACAAAAACAGATCTGAGATGCACCTGCAGTAGTATCTCTTTTAGATGGTACAGGGCACTGAAACCATGCTTAGGGAGGCATGTAGAATTAGGAAGTTTACAATGGTTTAGTATTATGAGGAAGACTTTCACGAAAGAAATCTGGTCAGTATTCAAAGTGCTTAAGTCAGTTCAAATGTCTATCAGTTCAGATATTCAGAAGTCAGTTCAGAAACTGCAGGAAACAGTGCGGTTTCTCAGTTGTGCTGAAAAGAAAAATTCATTCTTCAGAACTAAAGAAGGCTGAACATTCATTTTGCAATTTTCAGTGACAATTTGGTTCCATTTATCAGTACTGTTTGAGACCGTGTCAGTAACATAAGACTTGTTCAGATCTTATTGGAGTACAGTGTCTACCCTCCACTGTATGCTGCTATTACATGGTAAACCACCTCTATCAGACCTTTAATGAGTAACAACTTTTATTCTGAAAGGTACAGAAGATTTGGCACATAAAGGAGAAGTAGAGTTATTTGGCACTTGTTCAGTACAGCTGCAGGTATTGAAAATAGACACACAGTTCAGATGTAATGCACATGACCACCTATTTAGGCTTCCTGGTTTCTTTCAGTACCACCCAGATAAAGCAGCAACAAAGGAGATACAACCTCTCCTCAACAAAAGGAGCAATGACGGAGATCCTCTCATCAGACCAGAGAGGATCTGAATTTTAAACCAGGTTTTTTTTAGTGCCCCCCCCCCCCCCCCCCAAAAAAAAAAAATAGTCCTCAGGCAGATTCTTGATTTCATTCGGCTGTAAAAGCATGTAAAAAAGGAGTCTTTCTGGATGGTCATGATGCAGTCAGTATTCGTAGGCAGGGGATTAGATGTGCTCTGTAGACTGTCAGGATACTTATCTTCACATAAAGATAGACCAGGCATCCATAAGGTATCCTTGTTTCCAAGTCAGCACCAGTCATTTTCAGCTGTGTCCCTTCTGTTCAGTCTCACCAAAACTTCTGGGTATTCACCAGATGTGTGGCATCAGTTGTGGTTAACATGCAACTCCCAAGGAATACAGATTTTTCCCATGTTTGGATGATTGGTACTTGCTCCATAGCTACCTGTTTTTGCAGTACAGTCATTATTTACATGGCCAAATGAAGTTTGCATCCTTCCTATGGACTAGTTTTCATAGGTTGCCTGATCAACACCCTAAATCAACTGGCAAGCTTACCACAGGAAAGGGTCTCAACTGTAATAGAAGAAGTTTCGTTACTTCTCCATCAGGAAAGACCATCTGCAGCCAGCATCCTAAAAACATTTGGTTTAATGGCTGCCTCAATTCAAATGGTTCCTCATGCCAGGTTAAACATGAGAGTACTACAATGGATGCTTCGGATCCAGTGGGATCAATCCTGTCAACCATTGCATCACATGTTTAGATTGTCAAGGGCCGTCAGGCGAAGCCTACAGTGTTGGTCCCATCCACAAAATTTGACAGCTTGGGATCTCCATTTACCAAACTAATTCCGAAAGCAATAGTAATCATGGACATGTCTTCCCTTAGGTGGGGCACTTCTCAAGCAAAAAGGTACAAGGTTTCTGTACATCAATGTTCGAGATGAGGGCAGTCATCCTAGCATTGCATGCATTTCTCAAGGTGCAGTTACCATATAGTCAGACAACTTGGCAGTGGTATGGTATACAAGTAAGTAAAGGGGAACCCAATCTTATCCACTGTGCAGAGAAGCAATAAGAAAGTGGGAGTGGGAATTAGCCTTGCAGACCTTTTTAGCAGCAACACACATACCTGGAATGACAAATTGAGCAGGCAGATTCTTCTTCCCCATAAGTGGTTTCTCATTATCAGAGTGGCATAGCAAGTAATGAGGACAACCTTGTTGCGATCTTTTTGCTTCACTGTTCATCAGCAAGTGCTCCTTCTTTTTCAGCATAATTTCTCTGGAAGCACAGTCACCCAGAGATGCATTCTCCTAAGATTGGCCACCAGGTCTACTTTATGCCTACCCACCACTTCCCTTGATTCCAAGTTTGTTACAGAAAGCAAATCATGCAAGCCCCAGTTCCTTCTAGTACCATACTGGCATCACCAGACTGTGTTTCTGTTGCTGTGGCCTCATCTAAAGAAAAGACCCCTCTCTCTTCGCAGAGCCGTACTATACTAACTTGCGCATCCAGAATGCGTTCTCTGGATGTTCAGTCTCTCAGTTTAACCTCTTGGTTTCTCCAGTTCCCAATCATGGCTAGGAACTCTTGGCTCCCCCCGAGGTTGTGGACCTTATTGCAGCCTCCCACAAGAACTCTGCCAAAAAGATTTACAAAGGCAAATTTGAAAAAAAAAGCTTTTCTTCATTTTCTCAGGACAGAGACATTTCCCCACCATCTGCACCATTAGAGGAGGTCCTAATCTTCTTGACTGAGTCATACAACAAAGGAGCTAGCTACTCCTCGGAGTTCAATTTGCAGCTATCTCATCTTTTCATGAAGGCTTTCCAGGCCAGTCACTGGCTGAACACTGATCCTGTAAAGTATATCTTAAAGATATCCTCCTACCCAGACCCCACTTAATTAGACTAGTATCCGCTTGGGATCTAAACTTTGAATTAGAATCCCTGATGAGACCTCCTCTTAAACTGGGCAGTTCAGTAAATAATAAATTCCTTTTATGAAAGGCATTGTTTCTTGTGGCCATTACTTTGGCAAGACTAATTTCAGAGTGGCATGCTTTGTTTTCCCAATACCTGTGTATCATGTTCACATTAAGCAAAAGTCTGAGAACAAAACCATCCTTTCTGTCAAAAGTTAGTACACAAACTAATTTGAACCTTTGTATTCATTTGCCTATATTTGTCCCCCAAATGCATTAACAAAGGGGAGTATCTTCTGCATTGCTTGAATGTACATAGACAATTGTGATTTTATTTGGACTACGCAAGGGACCTCAGGAAGGATGAACAGTTTTTTGTTAGATTTCCAGCAGCTAGGCTTGGTCAGTAGATTTCTATTAATAGTGTATTTTAGACTTCATCTCTTCTACTGTGACTGAAGGCAAAAAGCCCCCCCCCCCCCAAAAAAAAAAGCACACAATGTCAGGGCTCAGCCTACATCCACGGCCTTTCTACAAAATGTTCCTCTTCAGGTTCTGTAGCAGAGGCCACTGCTTGATCTTTACCTACCTTTGCTAAACATTATAAGCCTTGACTTATATTTCCAGAGCAAGGGCTTCCTTTGGAACAACCATTTTGAAAGGCTTATTGGGGTAGGCCACCCACATTAGCAGTATAATCCATCCTGCTGTTTCAGTGTCCAGACAGAACCTAAGAAATCCTTAAGTTGTGTATTTACCGGAACGTTAGATTTCTCTGTTCTTTGTCAGGACATTGGAACAAATCCAAATTGTCATTCCGTAAGAAAAGTGATCTTTTGGAGGCTAGAACATTTCTTTCAGTTTTACTTTAAAGCTAGTAGTAGTACTGTAATGGGGGCATACTCAACCTGGTGGAAGGATTCAACAAGAAAGAATTATGGGTTGAAAGGAGCTGGAGCTTATGAGGAGTTTGATGCTTTTGGTGGAGAGCACCTAAGGTACCGATTCTGCTGTTCGTGTCTGGACAGACACTAGTGAAATTGTACTTATGTTTTCTATAACCAGGTAGAACAAATACTAGAAGAAATACAATAAATGTTTTTTTACACAGAGAGATGTTGATGGAGGAACCTAATTCTGCTAAATTTTGTATCAGAAGACATTTAATACTGTAACATTAAGTGCTTAGTGCTTGTGAAGCAGTTAGTATTGCAAACCAGCCAAAAAGAATCAAATCTGCTGTTCACCCTTGAAGTTGAAGTGACAATTTCCAGATTTGAAGTCTGCTGTCTGTGGATTAGGGACCACTGTAGCATTTTACTTTCAGTAATTTTTGCAGTACATATGAGGTATGTGAAACTTTTAGAATGCTAGATTTGAATATGAAGTAGGCTTTTCATTAATGAGGCAGTGTCCAAGCATAGCATTATCACTGAAGGCTGAAAGGTGATGGGGGAAGAGACAAAAGTCTGATACTATAAATACTTATTTTAATGATGCTAATCAGCAGTGCAGGGGGAGGGGGATGTAATGTACTTCTCAAGTTAGGTGGCAGTGAATGTCTGGTAAAAGGATGGTATTCAGAAAATTGAGAGCCAGGCATACAACTGCATCAGTCAGAGCAAGAGAATGCAAGGATCAAAGTTCAGTAAATTGAAGGGCAGTTTATGTGGAATGTGATAGAGAAGCAAATAAGTTAATTAAGGATTAGAGATGCTCAGTTTTGTATGAAAGGGAGGAGAGAGAGGAGAGAAAATGTTATAAGTAGCTGAGCTAATCTAAGACTGTCACAGAAGACTGAAACATGAAAACTTTTAGAAGTTAAAATAAGTGCAGTTGTTAGATGAGGTAGTCACTTCATAGTTCTGAACTAATTACAAATCTGTATGTCTTGGAAAGTTAAGGCTGTCTACTGAGTTTGAGATGAGTAAAATTCTACTCCATGAAGCAAGATGGAGGTGGTGCAGATCTGTATTATGCATCATGTGGGATTTCTTCTGAAAGAAAGACTTCATTAATCTATATTCCTTTGCAGGACAGAAACCCAAGACCGTATTTGTTCACATTGAGTATATTACTCCTGACAAATCTGGTAAGCGTATGTTGAAAGAGTGACTAAAATAGTAAACCAGGATTTTAAAGTAGCTGTCACAGAAACAAAATCAACAACAGATCACATAAATAATACAGAGCATTCTTTAAAGTGTAGTTACCGAAACATGGTTGAAAGCCATGGAAGGCACTCCAGCAGTGCATGGCTATAACCCCAGTTATACGTTCTGTTCACTCACCGAATGTCAAAGAGTAAAAGGCAGAGGCGTATCTGTCTACATAAAGGATATGCTTACCTCAAGGCTGGTCAAACAGTATGACATTGTTGAGCTACTCCATGTCCATCTAACTATGGGAAAAAAATCCATTACCATATTCTTACTAGCTACAGGTCCCCCTCCACGAACCAGGAAAACCCACACATCATACCTAGAGTTACCTGAATCACTCACCATCCAGCCCAATACCATACTATGGGTGATTTTTAACTAGGCCTCCATTGACTGAGAGGCATACATGATCTGTAACGTACAGGCTTAGAGATTTCTCAGCTTTGTGAATTCATATACTCTGGAGCAGCTGGTCTGCACTTTCGCTAGGGGAACAAATGTCCTGGCTCTGGTACTAACAAATATGGGAGAGCACTGACCCCCCCCCAACATGTTTGATGTCTTCACTGGTAAGATCACAAAGCGGTCTCCCTGGAAATTAAGGTAAAGGTAACCCCCCCCCCCATTGAACCCCACAAATGTGGAACTTTTCTTACGTAAACTTCCTCCTATTAAGTGACGGCATAGCTAGTTTTCTCGCTCCCCCAAATCTAGAAAACACAGAAACCTATGCAAAGGAGCACACAAAAGCCCTGTATGACCACATAAACAATTGCATAATAATGCAGTACCAAACCAAAGTAAGTCCAGGTCATACAGCAGAAGCAAACCACCCTGGTAGACCCTGGTGTTAATAGGTTGTACAACGAAAGAAAGAAAATCCTGTCAAAGAAGTAAGAGGGAATGTGCATAACAGAACAGCAAGTCCCTCATTAGTATGAACAAACAAATTGTGGAACTAGTCAACTCTGAAAGCCGACTTTGAGGGAAAAAACAGTCTCCAAAGCCAAGGTTAGCTATCCATAAGTCATTTTTTAGTTATGTCTGCAATCTTAAGGGCAGTACCCAATAATGTGTGGAATTAGTTATAGGTGGCATCTGCTATACTTGACCAGAAGATGTAACAAATCTGCTGGCCAATAAATTCAGCTCAAATTTCACTTGTTTGTCACACCCATTTCTCCCCCAAGCCCATCAACTGACCCAGGAAATTACTAGTCTTATTTGTAAGCCCATGGAAAGAATAGTGATGGGCCTGATAAATAACATACGAAACCTCCAAACACTGGACTCGACCTAGTTCAGCTTTGTCAGGGGTAAGTCATGCTTACTAAATCTGGCCATGGATGAAGTCAGAACTGTACATGCCACCTACCTCGACCTAGCCAAGGCATTTGACACCATTCTTCACTCTGATATTATAAGTAAACTCACAAAACTGAGCATAAATCTCTACGTCACCAGATGGAAAGCCAGTTGGTTCAAGGGCAAGACGTGGTTAAAGTGGGTGATTCCAGTTCTAGCAAGAGGCCAGTTACTAGTGGTATGGCGTAGGGAGGGCTCAGTGCTGGGATCACTTCTTTTCAGAATATACTTCTCTGATGCCAAGGTCCATGTGGAAGGTCTCTGGATGAAAAGTTTGTAGATGACTAAATGCTGGGGTGATCATTGAATCCCCCAGTGATGTAGATATCCTTCAGAATCTAAATCAGGAAGATGATTGATATCAGAACCACAGCCAAAACTAAATTTGAAAAAATGCATTATCGTACCCTTTGGGAAATCAAATACCCGTGCTTACTCCAACATTAACAATGCATACCTAAGAGTAGACACAGAGGTGAGTGATCTAGGTACACAGATAATTGCCTAAACTTTGACTGTCTTCTGTCCACAGTGCTGAGGAAGTCCTTCTGTATGGCACAACTTATATAAGCAAAGGTATGACCTCCAAATCTAGGAAGATTATAGTCCCATTATACACAGCCCTTATTATTTCGATAATCGAGTACAGTGCGCCATTTGGAATGTACTGGACTAGGTACTTAAAACAGGTGGCGCCACCTCAGAGGTTTCTCACTAAGAAAATACAGGGTTTTAACATGTTCTAGGCAGGATAGACTGCAAGCTTTTTCTCTTTACTCTGTCTCCTATTAACTATACCAGCCTTGATGGAGTTTCTACATATCCACAAGACAAACAGTATGAGAGTTAGCCATTCTAGGGATCTAAACTTTGTCAGTGAATCAAACAGAATATGCTAGAGAGACAGTTATGTGTTCAGAGATTGCCCCTCCTTCAAAATAGGCTTTCTTTTCACTTTAAGCAGAATCCTTCCCTGGACCTCTTCAAGGCCAATCTGGAATGATGGATAAGGAATCGTAAATTCACACCTGGGGTGATACCTTTGTCCCTTATGTGCATGGGCAGTCTGTAAAATCTGTAAAACACACAAGGCATAGGCACAAACCCATACCATCGTCCTCCCAGTAGGGGCCATATACTGGGTAAAATCAGGTTATATTGGCTAGGCTTGTAAAGGCTCTTGAGCTGTTAGCCTAGTAATCTCCTAAGAACCTATGTCAGTATCCAGTTGAATATATTCAAAAACATATAAGCTTAAATTCTTTATAACAGTGCCAGTCTTGTTCCAGCGATGCGATGCAATGCTGTTTTTAAAAATAAAATTAATTCATAAGACTCCTTGCAAAATAATGTGGCCTTGTATTCGTTTTATTTCAAAAATATATTCTTAACCTTGACTTATATAGTCCATTTTAAATGCAGTGAAGGCTGGATATCTGCAAATTTACTTTTAATCAAGCACCGGTAAACTTTTAATTTATGATATTGTACCTAACTTTCAATATAAAACTTTTGATCCTGATGTAGAGCTAGCTGGTGCTTAATCAGTGCCCCCCCCCAGTCATCCCTAACATATTTCATTGCTGTAAAGCTGTTTATTTCCACCTGTTATTTGTCATCTGTGGCACTATACTCATCTTCTCCAAAATACCCCCACTGAGCAAACAAATAAGATTTTACTCGTATTATCACCATGTGACAATACAAGCTGCATAGGTTTATAGGTTTATTAGGCTATTGACCACTAGGACCTTTATAAACCTAGCCATGCAACCCACAAACTTCGTTTTTTAGACATTTCTGTAGGGGGTGATTTTTGGTAATGACATGATTTTCTGGCTGCTTCTGTCTATCAGAGACATAGGTACCAGACCAGGAGTGAATTTCCGATTTACCGTCCAGTGGTCCGAGTTATGCTTTAACAGAGTTAGGGTAGGACTTTGTTTCACATGGATGGGGGAGCCTGTTCCAGAGAATGGGAATTCTCTGAGATTCATATACGTCTCTCCAACATGTCCTTTTTATGTCTCAAGCAAAATTTGTCTTTGGATCTAGTAGTTATGGTACATTTTGTTTTGCAGATGTGTAAAAGGTTCATCAGGGTGAGGTCCAAGGATGCTTTGTAAGCTAGGCATAGTGTGTCTCTCAGTAGTCTGTAGAAGACCAAATGTAGAGATGGGGCTTTGAGGCAATCTACAGAGGATATTGTGTTTATGCCCTGTTTTCTTTTTGTAAAGAACGTTTGTAGACATTCCAGTTGTTGCGTGTCTGGTCAGATACGTACTGAAGGAGCATTATATTCTGTGATTGGTCTGGTGATGGCCGAGTAAAGTGATATGATGACTTCCCTGGAACTAGATGACATGCCCTTACTTATAAGTTGAGCAACATAGGAAGATTTTCTGACTACCCTGGACACATTTTGGTAAATGCTAGG
Source organism: Protopterus annectens (assembly GCF_019279795.1). Classification (NCBI taxonomy): domain Eukaryota; kingdom Metazoa; phylum Chordata; order Ceratodontiformes; family Protopteridae; genus Protopterus; species Protopterus annectens. The sequence continues at coordinate 1,523,317,965 of NC_056743.1, read as the reverse complement.
GGCTATGTACATTAGATACCAGATCCGTGACTAGTGAGTAAAATCTTAAGGTTGTTTTATTGTAGTTTCCTGGTGTGGCCAATTTTCCAAAAGGTACTGTAATACATTTCTTTTCATTGCGTTTATTCATTTTATTGTTCCCTCCTCCCCCAATGTCATACTCCACTTTATTTATTCACTCCTAATCTAATCCATCTGTTTATTAATATTATGTTTTAAAAGACTGTATGATGCAGTGCCCCAATACTTCTCAAAATGCATTCTGCTACAGTTATTGCTTTCTCATTTTAATTGCACCCAGACAAACCTTTCATTCTGAATGGTATATGCAGATATATGCTTCCAGTTTATTATTGCTTCTGCTTGACCACTTCAGTTTCCCTCATCTCCCATTAGCACCCTGTCCAGAGTAGGAGGCAAGCTCCTTAAAGAAGTTTTCTTTACCAATACCACTTTTTGATCAATAAAGTACTCTGGGCACAGTCATAATATTGCATTCCACATTTTCTCCTCATCCATTTTTTTCCCTTTTTTTATACTCCTACTCTGGAGTGTTTCTCCCCGGGCCCCCGCTGAAAATTGGCTCATTCCAAGTTGGACTTTCTCAGTAAATAAATGTTAAAATAAAATAAATGGATAAATATTCATCTAATATTACTTACACAAAAAGTATCACCATTTATTCTTTATTCATTTCACTTGGAAGGTCAGGAAGTAAAGTTCCTCTGTTCGTTCTGCCACCAGGCGCAAAACAAAAAATTAATCGAAAGTCAATTCCTAAGAAGTTCCCAGGTTCTCCAGTTATTCATAGTCCAGTCCCAGCTTTTACAGATTTTAAAAATAAGATGCAAAAATGGATTAAAACTCAGAATATTGCAGTGTGCATTAAACGAGTGGGATAGTATGAAACAGTGGCAAACTCGAGCTGTAACAGTCTAAGGGAAGGACCTTCCTAGCTTGATTTGTCAATTAGCAGAGGAGATGAGGCTGGGAGGAGCTTTCAGGGACAGGTATATGGAAGGGGCAGGAAGCTTAATAGTCATAAATGTAAATACACTACTAGAACTGAGTGGGCTGGTGAGAAATGAGATTAAGTTGTAAGATAAGTGCAGTAGTATAAATGTACTTCCTTGGAAGCAAAATGGAGTCTAAATGTTTTATTTGGGTTTAGGTTGTGCTAAGAAGTTTTACTTTCTAAGAGTCTTAGTGTTAGAAAGAATGTCCAGGGAAGAAGAGAGAACAGACTTCTTACCCCATCCTGTGTCTGGTACCAAGAAAATACTTCACATGGAGAATCTGTCCTTGGATGTATCCCATCTTAAACAAGATTTTCATCATTCTAAAATTCAAAATGTTAACATTTCAAGACCTTCTGCCTCTGATATCCTTCTTGGTCACACTAAACCTAAAGGAGACTTATTTTCGCATCTCCATTGCCAACAGTTACAGAAAGTGTTTTGGGTTTGCAACAGGGGAGCATTACCATTTCACTTCCTTGTTGTTTGGTTCGTCTACTGCACCTAGAGTCTTTACCAAATTTCCGGCTTCTGTAATAGCCCTCTACAGGAGAGAAGGCATTTGTGCTTCTCCTTACCTTACCTGGATGACTGTCTCATTCGGTCAGATTCTCTGGAAGGGATACACAAGGCTTTAGACTTTACCCTGAATTGCTTCAGGGACCTAGGTCTCTCCATCAGTATGAAGAATTCCAGTCTCATTTTTGGTTGGATATTTTGAACACACCTACAGAGACAGCATTCTTACCAGAGGTCAAGGTTACCTTTCTGACTTATGCACCTGCAGAATGTTCTGGAACCAGAAGTATTATCATCTTGGGAGTTCTTTGGAGTGCTAGGCTATGTGGCTGTTTGCATCGAAGTGGTGCCACAGCCCACTTGCATGCGAGGAAGCTACAGTGGTACCACAGTATTGCTTGGTGTCAACACTCGAAAACACTGGAAACAAAGATTCAACTTCTCCTTTGCATCAGGAAGGAGACCTCATGGTTGGTAGAACAGCTACTGCTGTACCTGGTAATGCCTTTCAGAACAGCCCAGCTCTCCATGCCCCATACCACAGACTTAGGGGCCCCTTGTGAGCACACTTCAAGAATATTAGGATGAAAATATGAGAAAGAAGCCTATAAATGTAAAGGAAATAATGGAAGTCTTTCTGATACTGAGAACCTTCACCCATAATTGGAAAATGAGGGGTTCTCCAAATCCTGAGAGACAACACAACTGAGATATAGTACATCAGCAAACAGGGAGGAACCCACTCGTGTATGCTGGCAGACTGACTCTTGAAGCATGGGAAAAGCCGTATGAGCAGACATAACTGACCACAGCTTATATTCCTTCCCAAGAAAACATTTTTAGCAGGCAGGCGAAGAAGATTACAGACCTTCATCAAAGGATGTTGAACAGAGATGTGTGTTCCTGTATTTGATCAAGATATGGGGTGGGCCAGAAATAGGACTTTTTGCATCTCTTCTAAACAGACAACCAAGGACATCGGTTGCAGAGCAGTAACACCAGGGGCCTTGGACAAGTCTGTTTCTTTATGCTTTCCTCCTCTATTCCTGATCTCTCTGGTATTACTAAAATCATGGAAGTGAGGCCAAAAGCCATCGTTTTAACTCCCTTTCGGGCCTTAGACAAGTCTGTTTCTTTTCCTCCTCTACTCCTGATCTCTCTGGTATTACTAAAATCATGGAAGTGAGGCCAGAAGCCATCGTTTAGCTCCCTTTCAGCCAAGACAGCACTGGTTGCTCTCCTACACAGCCCGGAAAGGGGGAAGTGGAAAGTGTTGCCTCAGTGGGGGGGGGTCTTCTCTGTCAAAGCAAAGGATCCCTTTTGCACCTTAACCTAGGCACTTTATGCTGACAGCATGGATGATTTCATCTTGATTCCCCGTAAGTACTCTGAGAACGTGCTAAACATTATGAAGAAGCCTAGGAAATCATACATAGTAAAATGGAAAATATTCTCCCTCTGGTGCCTTTCTGGGGACCAAGATGTTAATACAGTACAGGTGGCAGTGATCGAGGAAGACCTGTCAAGACCTTTTTAGAACTGTCCTTTCTTGTGCTTCATTAAAGGTCCAAGCTTCTGCTGCGTCACCCTGCCTGCATGGCCATAGACCCTCCTGTGTCTTCAAAACCTTCAGCAAAATATTTAAGAGATTTTGCATCATGGATGTCCAAGAAAAGAAACGGCACCACCATGGAATCTTAGCTATGTCTGTCTTCTAGGGGATAAGGTCAGTTTTTCACTGTTCTTAGTTTTTGTCACTTCTGAGAGAAGGATTTCAGAACTGCATGCTATGATATGCAGGGGAAGCAGTTTTCTTTATATTTTTCCATCAGGACAGTATATCCCTCTACAACAAGTAATCTTATATGCCTAAAGTAGTCGCAGAGTTGCCTGTGCATTGTCATTTATTTATCTGTGCTTTTCCTAATTATGATGATGAGGTAGAGAAAAACCTTCATTTCTTGGATGTGTGTAGACAGCTGAGAATCTGTTTATATGGGACTAGAAAGTCCAGGAAGACAGCTAAACTATTTGTATCTCTGGCAAAGGGCAAGGAGGGGAACCAGTGAACAGACAGATGCTCATTGAATTGTTTACACGTTGTATGTCTCATTGCTACTGTGCTTCAAGCAAACCTAGTCTAGGTCACATCAACGTCCATTTTACTAATCCATTGCAGCTACTGTAACATTTCTCAGAGGAGTCAGCACTGGAAGCAGCCAACTGGTCCTCTGTTAATATATTCTTAAGGCACTAGAACCTGGGGATTGCCTATGCGGTCTTACAAGGTTTGCTATTTTAAGCCCTTTTTCCTTCTGCCAACTGCCTTCTACATGAATCTTCCCATGAAGTAATGATTGCAGCATCAAACAGTTTGATAAACATAATGCAGCTGTGTTACAAATTTAAAATAAGTTAAGATGTTTGACTGTGTTTACTCTGCCTTTCGGTTTCCCTTCCACCTTTCCCTGTCTCTTCTTTGACTCTTGAGGTGCATACCTATTTGTTCCAGGTTTCTTCTTCCCTGTCACCAGCCTACTAGGACGTCCTCCCTCTTTAACTTTGCCATGTTTCCTGGAGAAGAAGATTGGAGGCCTCTTGGGTGTACCTGTGTTGCATAGGGTTTATCCTGTCCTGGTCCACTTGGGCTTTGGCACCAATGACTTCTCACTTGGTTTTGCCAGGACAAGAAATATTTGAAAACAACTTTGGCTTTGACTGATGCACCTCCTATACCACTGTTGTCCTTTCGTGGCAGTGGAAAGGGAGTTGTCTGCAATTTTTGGCTGAGGTACTGGTCTGGTTGGATTACCTGCAATCAAGATATTTTACAAAGCAATGGCTGCAATACTGAAAGTACTCAAACATCATCATTGATGGTAAGTTCCTAAAGCAACTGTACTTTATAAAAGTTACGTACATTCTGCAACTATAGTTTTCATGATTTCTTCACCATACCCACCTTCCTTTCTCTGAGCTTGCTTTTAAGTCTTAAAAATCGTAAGGCTTTTGAAAATGATGAGCTCTGATCTTTCGTTACAGTAAGTACCTAGCTTTAATTTTACCACCACTAAAAAGTCTCCATCTGGCCAATCCATTGACCCAATTTAGGGTTGTTTTAGAAACACTGAGCAATGCACAGTGACTAGTACTTCATTGTAGAAGGATGGGATGTCAGCAGTCCCATGAATAATTTTGTGTATTGCAGCTGTGGACATTTGTAAAGGTCTATAAACATCATTTAGGAAAGTAACACTGACAGAAGTTACCAGGGCATATGCAGTCCAATGCTTAGCATTTTAAGACTTTTTCTAATGAAACGTGGATGATTTGTGTAGAGTTTGTACCCCGAAGTATTCATTTTTGCAGATGGCATCAGTTTAGCAGAGTTGAATGCTTGGTGTGTAGTATTTCGTACTGAATTGAGGAGTTTTGCAGACCTTGTAGAGGTCGTCTGTCAGCAAATACAGCTATTTCATATTTTGTCCTAGCTATCTGATGTAAAAAGTTAACTCTGTTTGGTTAACTTCATGTGTTATTTTTCTCATGTTTGGAGTTTTTCTCCCCGGGCTTCCACTGAAAAAGGGTACTTGCCCAGTCGGACTTTTCCTAGTTAACAAATATCAAAATAAATTAAATTAAAAACTGTACTCTGAAAATGGAACTGTTTTTAACATGGTGTACTCGTACTACAGTTACAGAATCCTGTCTCTGAAGAATGTCCAAGATATGCTTGGTCATTCTCTTTGTGCTTGTAAAATGTGAATTATGTAAGCAGGAGTCTTAATGATGAACAGTATAGGCTCTGTTTTTAATCTAGTCTGTGGATTTTCTGGCAGGAGTAAAATGTTGAATGAGTGACATAAACTTTACCGACCTTTCTGTGTAAATCATTAGAAGTCATTGGTTAATGGGGTTAGTTTTCTTCTTGTGTTAAAGAATTCATAAAACTTATTACTTTTTAGTCAGTTGCAGGATTTTTTCTTGGATCTTGTTAATACTTAAATGTGACATCTAGAACAGGAAATTGCTGACAGATTTGCGAAGTGGGGGGTATTCTGTTTCATTTTTAGCCTGGGAAACTATAGAGCGCATATTGTTGAGTCATATCTTACTAGCTACAACATGACTTTTGTAATGCTAAATTATAGGTTCATAGTTTCACTGGTGTTTACCAGGCTAACGACTAACAGGGCCTTTTTTAAGTCTAGCCATGCATCCCAAATCTCTGACTAGCTCTGGTATCCTTCATAAGTATAAGCAGTGGGTTGGCTGATGTACTGTAGGTAGCCAGTTGTACAGTAAGCTGAAGGCAGTTTTTTTTATACTGTTCACTAGCTGGGGTGGATTTGGTTGCAGAATTGGAGGATTTACTTTAAAAAGCCAATTGACTTTGTTTTGTTTTGTATTTTACTCTTCTGGTGAGAGTTGGGGGTTGGCATTAATTTGATGGTGTGTGATTACCTAGTTTATTGCAGGAAGCCAGTTGGCTTTCTGCAATAAGTAGAAGTCCTTTTTTTTTCTTCTCTTGAAGAGCTGATGGAGGAGCAAGTTTGTGGGACTTTCACTGGGCGCTAGTTGAGTCAGTCATGCCCTTGGCTTAAAGAACACACTGTACTGCCTCTTGCAAAATACTGCACCATGTAAAGGTATTTTTGAAGTACAGACAAAAAGTGTAAGCATTCACCTGACTGCAAACATTTTCTTGATGCATGAAAATATCAGAATAGCTTGAAAGTACTCAGATGCTATTATCTGTGGATACACGACTGAGAATTTTACACACACAGTTTAATTCAGAGAGTAGGTCTCAAAGTTGGACAGCAGTTCTAACATTTTGAATCTAATCTTGATTTTAATTTTTTACAGGAAATTTTAGAACTTCAACAACTGATGGAACAGTGAGTCACATTTTTTTTTTGCATTGTTTGATTTTAAAGCTGGTCATTATTGGGGTTGGTACTAAATGTATTGTGTTATGTAACAGAGCAGTAACCAGGATTAGTCGACCGCTGATTATATCATCGGATTTAAGTGAAGAAGAATTTATCGCCCCTGTGCACTACACTACAATGAAGGTCAACAATTCAGGTATGTGCTGTAATTTTTATTTGTATGTTACTGAAAGTGTGGCATTCTTGATATTTAGAAATTGACGGTAGCATTTAGTGGCACTTTCCATGTATGTAGAAAATTGAGTTGTAAATGTTGGCTTTCATTACCAAGAGGAACTGACCCAAGTAACTACATCTGATGCTGCTGTCCTTCAGCATTCTGAGCGAATGAGACCTTGCATGTTTAATAGTATGGGAGGAAAGGGACAAAATAAGGGTTTATTGAATACCAAGTTTTGATTAATGTTTGTGATAGCTTTTAGGGCTGTTGCCAAGCTTAGGGAGCCTTTAACAAGGAAAATAACCAGGGATACTGTAGAAATATTATAAGTATTTTGGAAATTTTATGAAAATCTTCATAAAGCAGAGATATCTGGATATCAAGAAGAAGCACAAATGGAACTATTTATGGAAGAATTAAATACGCCAAGGTCAGAGGTAGATGAGGCTATATTATTAACAGTTAGGATAAGATGAGATGAGATAAAAATGGTGATGTGTAACCAGTTTATAGGAAAGTCTCTAGTAATAGATAGTATTCATGTGGAAGTTTAGAAGTTAGGAGGGAAGAAAGTGATAAAGATATGTATGATTTTGTTTAATAGTATTTTAAAAAAGTGGAGAAGCACCAACTTCCTAAAAAATGTTGTGGTGACTGTAATACCTAAAGATGGTATAGACCCATCAGATCCAGCTTCATATATGTCCATTTTGATTCTAAACCATGATTATAAAGTAAAGAGTTTGTGTATAATGGCTAACAGCATGGCAAAGATGTTGCCAAAATTGATGAAAATGGATCATTGTGGTTGTGTGTAGGGGAAGCAAACAGTTGACAACATTAATAGAACAGTGATGATCCAGAGGGAAGCAGAATGTAAGAAAATACTGCTGCTGTTGGTGGGTTTTGATGCAGAGAAAGCATTTGCCAGACTAAGCTGGGATTGTGAGTAGGGCAATGGAAGCATTTACATTCCTTGACACAATAATAAGGTTCATTTTGAGGATATATGAAGGATCTGAGGCAAAAATTAAAGTGGAGGGTTCCTCTCTGATAAGTTCTGTTTGAACAGAGGAACCAGGCAGAGATGTCTTCTTTCCCCTTTGTTTGCATTATACTTAGAACTATTGGCAAAGAAAATAAGGAACTCAGAAATTCAAGGGTATAATTGCTATGAAAATCCAGAAAAGTTGGCTTTATTTGTAAATGATTATATTTTGTACCTGATAAAAACCACAAAAGGACATTTCAGTATTATGGAACATTTTGTGACAATTTCAAATCTTTTCTGGATATAAAATTAAATGAAGTTAAAACAAAAGCAATAGCTGTAAACTGTGTACCCAGACATGAATTAGTTCATCAACATCCATATTTCTGGGGACATAAAGTGGCCATGGTGGTGCAACAGTTAGCGTTGTTACCTCACAGCAAGAGGTTCTCTGGTTCGATTCTTGGCTGGGAGTGCCTTCTGTGAGTAGTCTGCATTTTCTCCCTGCAGTCGCATGGGTTTCCTTCGGGTGCTCCAGTTTCCTCCCACATTCCAAAATACATGCAGTAGGTAGCTTTGACACTCTAAATTGCCCATAGGTGTGAGTGTGTGGTATGGATGAACTACTGTGGCAGGGCTAGCCACCCGGTGGTGTAAACCTTGGCTCGAGATTATTGTCACTGTTGAAGTGACACCCCGACCTCTTGTGCAAAAATGGGAAAAAGGGGTAAGAGGATGGCTGGATGGATAAAGTGAAGTACCTTAGGACTATTACGGGTTAAAAGGCATCTGTTATGGTAGCTAAGGATATGTGGGAAGAGACTAAACAAAAAATAGTACAAAAACTGAGAAACTGGAAGCCCTGTTTTATGGATATGTATAGCAAGATACAAGTAGTGAAAATGTTTTAATCCTTTTAGTTTTATACACAGTTCAGACATATTTTTATCAACCAGAGAGGAATTTGTGGAGAGTAAGAGAAGATGGTTTGAGATTACCTGATCTGAAGGGGTATTTTAAAGCTACACAGTTAAGGCCCCTATGCATACCAAAAGCAAAAAAAGCTATAATTCAAAGTGGAAAGGGATGATGAAATGGAGAAGCTGCAGAAATAAGGAGAGACTGAGATTTTAGATGTAGACCCTTAAGGAGAATAACAGTAGCCATAAATATTGTTAAATTTATAAAGTAGCAGAAAGTATTCTAAGAACTAAGCCAGCACAGCAATGGAGAAAGGTGATTTTTGCCATTAGAGGTCACTGCATTTAGGAGTACAGAGAATAGACAAGAGGAGGATGGAATTTATTGAAGAAAACTGGCAAAGGAACCAAGGTATTTGTGAGCAAATAATTTAGAGTGGAAAGGCAACAGAATGGGAAGAGGCCAAGTATGCATTTGGACTGCAAGCTTAAAGCCTGCCTTCCCTATCAAGGATTGATATCAGAGGCAAAGAGAAAGGACTAGGGGGATCCTAAGTGAAAGCTGATAGATTTTTAGATATAGAACAGAAGCTGCTGTTAACGAGGGATAATTATTAGGGCGTATAGAATATCGCATAATAACTATAGAAAACAGTTGGAGAGGGTTAGAAAAGATTGGGAAGAGATTGGATAATCAACTCATAAAGAAACAATGAGAGGATATGTGCATGTCTCCCAAATATCCAACAAAGTATAGAAGGTTTAGGATTTTTGCTTTGAAGTGTTTACATAGGTATTGCAATACCCCAAGCAGACTTTATAGAACATATTCCTGCTCTCTGGAAAGTATCACACACCAATACCATTACACAAAGGCAGAAACTCAACTGAACTATCAAATTACTGGCCCATTGCTATCCTGTCACTTTTATCAACATTTTCAAAAAGTGCAGACATAAAAATTCTAAACCATCTCTTCTCCAAAAAGCTTCTAGCAAATACCCAGCAGGGATTCTGCCCTAATCACAACACTACCACAGCCCTTATTAGCTTCAGTAATACTATTAATCAACACCGGAACGAAAGCAGCCTTGTGTCTTCTATCTTTTTAGACCTCTCTAAAGTTTTTGATACTGTCTCTTGTAGTAAACTTTTAACTGTATATCAGTCTACGGTACTCCACTCTTACATGGTTCCAGGACTACTAATCAGATCAAGATCACAGACAAGATGTAAAATGGCAAAATGACCTATATCTTCTTCTACCTGTTACTTTAGGTGTTCCGTAAGGGTCTATCTGTGGTCCCCTTCTCTTCAGTTTATTCACCAACAACCTTCATACTGCCACCCTACATGCTACATTTGTCCAATATGCAGACAATTTAGCCTTAATTTGTTCTGCCCCCAACCCTCCAAGAACTTCAAATAATAACACAAGAAACCTTTACTGCAGTTGAAACATGGCTATCAGGTGTACAACTCATACTCAACCCAAAACCAAAACTAAGCTGATGCTATTTCATCCCAAAAAAAGCCACAGATCTGATCCTGTCATTCAAAATAATTTCAAGCAACAAAACCCCTATTACACCAGTCCCCCAAACCAAACTTTTAGGTGTTATAATGGATCAAAATATGAAGTTTGACCTACATATTGCCCAAACAATAAAAAAAGTTCACAAAAAACTTGGAACTCTATACAGATGCAAAAAATACCTTTCCAGTAATACTAAAACCATTATTGCCAGAACCCACCTAGTCTCCACACTTCTCTATGTCTGCTATATTCATTAATCTCAACAAATCTGACTTAACCAAAAATAATCATCTGTTAAAACAAAACAGCAAAGTTTGTAACTGCTTCAGCCTGTAGGCCTCATCACCACCAGACACTTAACTATCTTGACTAGAACTACCCAACCTGCTTATCCTTAACCAACTTAACTATGGCCCATTACATATTTTACCAACCTGAAAAAAACAGCTCTACAAGTCCTATTAAATCAATATTCAAGTAAATGCTTACTACGATCCAGTAATAAATTACTAATGGACGTAGCCAGAAGTAAAAATAGCTTGGGTGACTCCCTGTACCCCCAACTACATTGCAAAAAATCTGGAATGTCATACCCCTTAACATAAGAATTACAGCCAACTTCAAAAGCCTTCTCAGTCCCATTTAGCTGGCTCATGGACATGCACCTTTTCCGACCCAGGCCAAACTGCTTACAGAATGTATACAGACATTTTTGCAATGCATGTGTCCTACACAGAAAGGCATACCTAGGATGTTATTCAGATAAGGCTAACACAATCACTTGCGTATATTAATAGTGTCTTTTTTCACTGTAGTTTGTACACTATCTTTGTATATTTCACTACCCGTAAAATCAAATCCTGCAATTATATATGACATCAACTTTATATTGTATTAAGTGAAACACTTCTCGTGTTCACTTGCCTTGTTTGAAAACTAAGCTGTGCTACTCTAGATTAACATATATAGGTCAGATTCAGCTTTTTTGCTTCTAATTTTTATTCTTTCTCATCTCAAAGTGTTTTTATTCTTTCTTATCTCAAAATGTTATTACTGTCACTTGGTATTTGAATGCATGTCATTCCACTGTATAATGTGTTATGTTACTATATATAACTACTGCTAAATATAACTACTACAAATTGTGTATGACAACAATTTCATAATGTATTAATATAAGCTTTCTGTTGTACACCTACTGTGATATATTCTTCAATTTTTATAATCTTGTACTGTTAATAATTAAGCTTTTCTCGTCGGGCCTCCACTGAAAATGTCAGCCTAACCAGTCGGACTTGCTTGGTAAACAAATGTAAAATAAAATAAATAAATAAAAATAAATTACCTAGAAAAAAATGGTAATTGTGAGAACAATACGTGCAGAATTTGTTTTGAAGGAGGAATGAGGTTTATGGGAAGGCAAGAATTGAAAGAACTATTGTTAATGACTGTATAAAAGATCATAAGTGATGTATGTTTGCAATTGAAAATGTCAGTATAGTTTGTTTTAATTTATATAAATGCATGATTCCCTATGTCATAAGTGGTAGTTCAATAAGTGATAATTCAATAAAGGTCTTTTTTGTTTTAAAAAAATTGCTTTTGACAGCTTTCCACCCCCCCACCCCCCGCCATTAAGGGAAGAGCAGAAAAAGAAAGCTAATTTGGTACATACGTTTGCATCAGTAAGCTTCCTTCTTCCTACAGCCAGTTCATGCCCCCTTCCCTCAGCTGAAAAAAATGTACTTCAGCTTACACTATAGCAAACCAAAATGTACCATTTGGCTTCCTACAGCAGACCCATGCTCCCTCAGGTCTTCAAGAGAACAGCTTAAAAAATGCCAATAATAAAAGTAAAAAAAAAAAAATTAATGAAGGAAGTGCTGTTCTGCACTTCTTGATCGCAGCCTCTTAACAGTTTGTGCCCCGTGCAGCTGCTCTTCATCCCACCTTTGCTATGCTGCTGCCTTAAAGAACTGCAGAAGCATCTTATTGAAGGCTGCTGCTCCCAAATATTGTTTTGCACAGTACATAAACCGTGTAGAAGTAGGCATGTGGTTTATAGGGCAAACTGCCCTCCTTGGAGATCAGATGCAGTATAAGTTGTGTTGTTGAAGGGGACAACAGGACATTTGTTGTGTAGGTAGCAGTGGGTTTGGTAGGATGATAGCCATTAATTGCTAAAGGAAAACTTGTGGCACACCTCATCACTAAGGGCTTTTCATCCAGAAAAAAGGAGGTCATTGTCCCACTGTACTGATCCCTCATTATGCCTATTATAGAATACAATGCCCCATTTGGTATGTACCTCTCAAGACATCTGCAACAACTGGAAAGGCTGCAGAAATACCTCACTAAAAGAATCACAGGCCTAAAGCAGATGCCCTACGCTGACCGCCTTAAAAAATTCCAGCTATACTCTGTCGCATATCGTCTACTCGGAGGCGATCTCTGCTTAACATACAAGGCCATTTCAAACCCAGAGCTGTTGGACATGCTACACTTAAAGAAATTCCAATCCCTCAGAGCCACATGCTCCAGGGATCTAAACCTTGTCATCACAATAAACAAAACATGCTGGAGGGATAGGTTCCTGACCCAGAGACTCCCCAGATTGTGGAATAGATTGCCCATACATGTCAAGCAGAGTGCCTCTTTGGCCCTCTTCAAAAGGAACCTTGACGATTGGATGGGAGAAAGGAAATTCACTCCGGGGATCACGTCTGTTGCCCTGCTGGGGTCCAGGGAAGTGAATAGTGTGGGAGGAGGTAGCCTGGGAATTGTTATGGCTAGGCCTAGTACCAACCTATGAACCTATTTGGCTGTCTAAGTTAACATTATGCCAGACTTATTTCCTCCTTTTAGTGTCCCTTAGATGTAGTTAACTACCCAGAAATTGTTCATTACTTCTCTTTTTTTTTTTTCACTTCCAGTTTTCCCTGCCAGAAGTAATGAAGGTCATGTCATCTTTTTCTCCTACTGTGATTTTATGTCCTTTCATAAAGGAATTTGTCTAAACATGCCTGACCAGTCTGCACACTTTCTGCAGTTTTTACTGTTAGTTACTAGCTGCACGTTTGCATACTAAGGCAGTTCTCAGTGAGCTCAGAACAGTGTTGAAATGCAACATAGCCTTTTTTCCCCCTCAAAGAGGTGGTGGTTGAAGTTTTTTGTGGAAGAACAGGGATGAGATATACTGACTGCATAACTGCGTAAACAGAATGGTAAACACTTACATTGCAGGACTTTGAATTGTCACTTGCATCAATGAAATTACAGAATGTCAAGTATAGTATGTAGAACTGCATCTGCCTTGCCAACTGCTTGAAATGACAGCTGTCAGTCCTAGATGACCACGGTGCTGTGCTATATTGTTAAGCAGTTTTGACACCTAAATGCAGATGTATAGGTATATACAGAAGGGGTCTATATTGAATGTTCGAACATTCAAAATTCCGAATCTCATATGATCGACACCATATGATCAGATTTTTGAATGTTCGAACATTGTAATGGAGATCTCCATAAGGGAAGATTTCCCTTTTATGCACTGTAGTGCAATCTCGGAGTTGGTATATTTAAATAGTTGGGGGGGGGTGCAGGGGGCTTGCCCCCCTGCTTAGAAGATTCAGGTAGGTGTTTTGTGTAATTTATTTTTACTAGATATTCAAACTTTTGAAAGATCAGTCATATGATGTCAACCATATGAAAGTTAAAGTTTCAAACATTCGATTATCTAATATAGACCCATACAGAAGCTGGCTGTAAATACAGCATTAAATAGTTAAAATCCTGTGGTTTGCCTTCTTTGTACTGAAGAAAATATAAATGTGCCAGGAAAGAATTTTTAGCAGATTGCCAGTTAAAAAGCAAGTCAAGAACTTTTAGTAAAAAAATGAATAATGACACTGTTTGCAGAGATCATCTCAGATGCACGTGATTCACATTATTGTCACTGCAACTAAATGAGAATCAAAAATAATTTATTATAGGTGAGGTACCTTGTCACATCCCTGCTCATTTAAAGAGTTATTTTAGTTAATGTTACCCCTTTTTTCCAGAATTAGTTCAGCTGTGGTTTCTGTGTTTACTAAGGTGGCTTCCTGCAAAAATGCTTACATTGTACCATTTTGAGGAAGGATTTTAAGTGGGAGTGTTGCATGACATTGATTTTGAAGTGTTGCCCTGGTTTTACGTCTAAGAAATGTCATACCTTGGGGGAACAAACTGCATTATTTTGAACCCATTGTGGCAATTCTGCTGTGTAATAAACTAAAATATAATAAATAGGGTGGTTATGATTTATTAATGTAGCACAGGAGTTTTAAGGTATCACAAAAATATCTGCTTGTTTCTGAGTAGAATTTTCCTTTAAGTAGCTCGGATTTAAATTTGAACAGATATTATGCAAGCACGTATGAAGTAATGAGTTTTCAACAACCGATTCCAAAAACATTTTCACAAAATAAAGATTACAGATGTTCTTCGCGTTTCACTGTTGCAGTCATTACATTTGGGTAATCTGCTGGCAGGTTGCCCTCAGTCGGCCTGATTAACAAAGTCTTGGGTCCTGCGTCGGTTGCTGTCCCTTCTTCCATGAAGTCAGGTCGTCAGGGGTATAAAACATGCAGCCAACACCATTACATCAGTCTTTCTTGCCGCGCGGTGCCCGAAGCAGAAGCAGTTTGCAAGTGCCGGTCAGCCAACTCCTGAATTTTTAGGTTTCGAGTTTCAGAACCGAAGTCTTCAACTGAAAGCGAAGTATCCCGTTGGGGAGACTTTTTCTTGCTCCTTACCGATGTCAGTAAAAGTTAATAATTGCATTACTTGTGAGACGCAAATACCTCATAAGGATTTTCATTTGTACTGTATTCCTTGCCTAGGCCCTGACCACAACGTGCCTTGCTGTCGGTTTTGTGCTAAATTTAATCAACGCACAATTAAACTTCGGTATATTTTTACCTCTAAATATTTTGGTTCAAGATTTAACTATCCTGAAATGTCGTCTGTTACAAATCAGGCTACCGGAATACTTAAAACGCAAAGAAAAAGAGACAGACCGTTGAGGTCCAAAACTGACGACGATGCTTCTCCTAAGCCAGTCACCGGTTCACCGGTACTCAATGAGGCGCTTTCGCAGCCCCTGATACCCGCTACTTTTGATTTGCAGGCTTCTACTGAGATCCATTCGGAGTCTGGTATGCCGCAAGATACTTTAAGTATTGAACCCGTGGATATCTCTACCTTAGATGGGTCCTGAGCCACTGAGCAGGCACTGGCTTCTGAGGGTGTTTTCAGGCCTAAAGATTTGTATATTAAACCAACGTCATCTTCAAAACTAAGGCCAAAAGCTACTTCTATGTCTAAAAAAACGGCTCTTGGGCCACGTGTACAGGCCCCAAAGCCTAAAAAACAAATGATCAAAATGGCTGAAGATTTAATTACCTTGATCAGGGGTTCCTATCCCCCTCCTGCTAAAAGGCCTAGGCAAGGCACTGACTGTGAATCTTCAGATCAGGTTTCTATTTCTTCTGATGAGGATTTATCTATACCCACTTATGAGGACTCTGATGCAGAAGACTCCATCCCTTCTGTTTCTCCCCCTGAGGATTTCTCTTTTGGAGAAACTTTGCATACATTTATGGGAACACTTCCACTGGGAGAGTCAGGATTTCTCTGAATCTAAAAAGAGACTTAGGGATTTTCTCCTTCTTCCTCAGCATAGGCCTTTGGCTGTACCTCCTGTTTTAGACATTGATGATGATGTTTTCTCAGAATCCAGTATGACTCTTGATACCCTGCCTCCTGCTTCCTAGTAAGCCAGACAGATACTACAGGGTTACTGACTCCCACATATTCCTTTTCAAAAATCCTACTGTTGACCCTGAAACCATTTCTCAGGGTCCCAAGAGTGTTAAGGCCTCTACTGCTAGAAATCCTACCCCTTCTGACAGAGATTCCAGGGCGCTGGATAGATGGGGTAAGAAGGTTTACACGTCTGCAACCTTGGCAATTAAGGCTTTAAACTGTCAATTTCATAAGCTTAAATATCAACAGCATGTCATGATTTTACTTAAACAGAAAATTATGTTGATTTCTGACTGTGTGGAAAATAAGGAGTTGCAGGATTTATTACATTCAGCTGAACAAGTTGGAAAACATACTTTACATTGTGGTTTTGATTCCTTGGAGGCCTCTTGCAGGGCTGCTGTAACTGGATCTGTGATAAGAAGGCATGCTTGGCTCAGGGAGTAAAGTCTGCCTGACCATGTTAAAGCAAAATTGTTGGATGCTCCTTTAAAACAGGACAGTCTATTTGGTAATAAGGCTGAAGAAGTTTTGAAAAAAAGATGGAAGATAAAGCTAAATCTATGCAAACTGTGAAAGATTTCTTACAAGTGCAGCCACCCAGGTTTAGTAGGCACTGGCCTACTATGAAGTGGTCCTTTCCAGTACCCACTAGAGCTGCCCAGGTCAAACCCAGACATTCCAAAGCCTCCAGGTTTCAGTCGCAAGGAACTTTTAGAACAAAGCAATGGCGTGCCCCCACCTCCAAATCTGGAACCAACAAGGCACCTCCCTATGGTAAACAGTCTCAATGACTTTCCACTGCAATCGCCAAGCACTTATCTTTTGGCCGCCCCTTTGGGGGAAAACTGGCACTTCATGCACAAAACTGGCAACTGAATACCCAGGACAAATGGGTTTTAAATATAGTATCCCAGGGATGCAGATTTAATTTCCACACGTTGCCAGTCCCAAACGGATGGCCAGATCTGCCTCCAAATCAGTGGGCAGAGGCCCAGAAACAAGTTATGTCCCTCATGAATATGGGGGCTATTCAGCCAGTACCAGAAAAGGAAAAGGGACAAGGTTTCTATTCAAGACTCTTCCTGGTACCCAGAAAAGACAAATCATGGCGTCCAATTCTGGACTTATCCATTCTAAATACATTTCTGGACATTCCAAAATTCAAGATGCTGACTCTTCAACAGTTACTGCCTATGCTAGGCAAGGATGCCTGGTTGGTAACTCTAGACTTAAAAGAGGCTTGCCTGCATATCCCAATCAGGGAGTCTTGCAGAAGATACCTCTGCTTTAAAGCAGGTTACTTGCATTACCAGTTCTCTGCACTGCCCTTTGGCTTATCTTCTGCGCCCAGGATCTTCACAAAGTGCCTGGCACCAGTAATTGCATTTTGCAGGCAAAGAAATATTCAAACTTATCCATACCTGGACGATTGTCTAATTCAGGCAGAAAACAAGGATACTCTTCTAAAACATCTGGCGTTTGTAAAAAGGGTTCTAACTTGTCTAGGGTACACCATAAACGAAAATAAATCACAACTGGTACCCTCTCAAAAAATTACATTCCTGGGTGCAAGCTTGAATACAACTGCCCAGATGACTTACCTTATGCCAGAAAAGCAAATTCAATTGATGACTTACTTCAAACAGGTGGCCACAAAAACCCAGCTATCTGCAAGACAAATTCTGCAGGCCTTGGTGTTCATGACCTCCTGCATCCTTCTAATTCCATATGCAAGACTGCATATGAGGAAACTTCAGTGGTACCTAAAAGGCTTATGGATTCAACATTATCACAGCCTGGAAACAATGATTCCTATCATACCTTGCCTGCAACTAGAGTTCCTATAGTGGGCAGAGGCCTGCTACCAAAACAAGAGACTATCATTCATTCCACTCTCTGCCACCCAAACCCTGACTACAGATGCATCAGACTATGCTTGGGGGGGCGCATCTGGCAGGGAGATGCATTCAGAGCAAATGGAGCCCAAATCAAATGCACCTACATATCGGTCAGAAAGAGATGCTAGCTGTACAGAGTGCTCTGACAGCCTTCAAAGACTATCTTCATCCAGGGCAATTATTGGTAAAGACAGACAACACCACAGTAATGTGGTACATAAACAAGCATCTACTTCTGCAGCCTTTCTCAGAGGGGTTCCTACTAGAGACATTCTATAAGCTGCTACCTGTCCTACTAGAGACATTCTATAAGCTGCTACCTGGAGCTCAGTTCATACGTTCACCAAACATTATCATTTACCTCTCTTCTCTAAATCCAGAGCAGGCTTTGCCACTGCTGTCCTGCAGGGCCTTATAGCTGCTTCTAATGCTGTATAAATCCATCCTCCCAACCATAGCTTTGGGATTCTACCCAAATGTAATGACTGCAACAGTGAAACACGAAGAACATAGTACAGTTGTGTACACTTACCATAAATGTAGATGTTCGAGTGTATTCACTGTTGCAGTCCTGGTTACCCTCCCTCCCAGCCCTCTGTTTTTCTCTAACTATACCTCTCATTTCTGTTACTATCTTTAAAAGCCTTTTTGGTGTATTTGCTTTAGTTTGGAGGTGTATGTTTTGTGCTTTATATTGTGTGTGTGTGTATATATATATATATATATATATATATATATGTATAATTTTTGCTCCCCATTTGGGGGGGGCACCTGACATCTGGGGCAAGAAAAACTGATTAAAATGGTGTCTGCTGCATGTTTTATACCCTTGACGACCTGACGTCATGGAAGAGGAGACCGCAACCAACGCAGGACCCAAGACTTTGTTATTCAGGCCGACTGAGGGCAACCTGCCAGCAAATTACCCAAATATAATGACTGCAACAGTGAATACACTCGAACATCTACATTTATGGTAAGTGTACACAACTGTACTTTTTCCATGGGTTAAAGTTGTTATTGAAAAGTTGATGTGATGAAGTCCAATTGGTGAACGAAAACACTTACCGTAAATCAGAGCTGAATTATTCTGGTGACTAAGCCTGTTTGAGTTTGTTTCCTCATTACCTTCATAGAAGAGGAATTAACATCTGATATTTTGGATTCTGTTACTGTTACTTAATATTGTAATATTTGTGAGTTTTTTTTTTTCATTTTTCACAAATATACTTTAACACAGGGGACAGCTGTCTTCTTGCATCTCTGTTGTGGCATTTGGTTCACTACAGCATAATTTTATCTGCAGATGGGAAGGCCTTCTAGAGCAGCAAATATATCTGCACGTGAACAGTTTTTGCTTTGAAGGGTATTGATTGAAATCTTTCAGTAATGAATTTTCTAGCTTTAAAATCATGGCTATAAGAACATTTTTGTTAGAGAACTGATGTTTCATTGATTATGGCGACACTTCAACATCAACATATAGTATTTTTCTTTTTCCAGTGTTTTTAAATACGGATTAAAGCAGAAAGTAATGGGAGCTCAAGATGGTTTTCTGCAGGACTGTCTTTTTGATTGCATCGGGCTGGAATACACTCAAAAACTGTTCAACTGTCTTTTCATAGGATCATAGGAGATTACTAGGCTTTCGACCCAGAGGCCATTTCAAGCCTAGCGGTTTCATCCCAATGTAGTACCATAGATACTCTACTCAATACCCAGGACTGTGTTTATTAATGACTGCCTGTGTCCAAGAGGGTTGTGGGCACAATCCCCAGTAAGAATTTACGGTGCCCTATCCACTCGTTCCAGTTCTTTTTGAACAGTGCCACAGAGGTGCTCTGCTTCACATGAATTGTCAGCCTATTCTAAAGATGCTTCCAAGTACTTAATCAGCTTGATAAAGTAAAACTCCACCCTGCTGCTTCAATTTTTTTCATTATACTGTGATACTACTCTAAAGTTATTACTTTTTAATTTCTTAGACACCAAAGTGGCCATTATTAAGGCATGCCTTATTGGTCTGGTTTTTGTTTTTCAGTTGTCTTTCCACAGTGCAGCTTCAGTCCCATTTATGTAACCCATCATAGACATAAAGTATTTTTTCTTCTTCCATAGATACAGGAAGGTGCTCTTGAGTCAGTGACTTCTTTGCCTCTGGAAGCTGTGTCACTTTTTTTTTTTCACTGAGTGATTCTGTTTTGCGATAACTGAAACTGCTAGAATGATTTTTATATTCAAAACATGCTAGGTAATTAGCAGAGTTTCTTTAAGTAGTGAAATTGGTAATCTATAAACAATTGAAAGACCTTCCCCCGTACTCTTCATGAGATATCCGAATTGCCAATTCATCCTAGCAGCACTTCTCACTTATTTCTGGTTGGTGGCTGTTGCTTCAAAGCAGTAAGTAAGGCTTGCAGTATTTTTCATTTTGTATTCTGACCATCTTTAAATTGATTGATAAAAACAGAGCCAAAAGAACAATTGTTATAAAAGCATAAGCAAGCAGCCCCCTGAAGTCAAGAGGCAATAAATCCAGGCTGAGAATATATCCAAAGATATAAATAAAGTCCACAGAAGATAAATCAGGTACCAGTTTAATAGAGGACACAAGCGCTTTCACATAGCTTCATCAGGTGTAACCATTTCATCTAAAAACACACCTTTATACATGCATTAATTGATCACGACTGAAACTTTTAAAGAGACAAAACTCATTTTATACTAATATAATATAAACAAATAACTAAATACAAATAACAAATACAAATGCAAATAAAAATATATAAACAGATGAATTATATATATATATGTAAATATAAATATGAGTACTACTATTAAAACGTAGCTTAAATAAAACTCAAGTGCCTAAACAGTACATCTCCTATTTAGTGGTCTGTTACGTAATATGGGCTTGATAGGAACACATTCATTGAGACCATGTCCTTTATGGGATCTCAGTCTAACTATCCATTTTGCTTCTGTCTCTTCAGTTTTAACTCTCACATCACCCCCTCTATTATTCTCATAGATAACAGATAGAACTCTGAAAGTAAATTTATGATGTTCACCCATGGTGCTAATATGTTTTGCCAAAGCATTGATTCTAGACTTCTTTCTAATGTGATATAGGTGCTCTCTCATTCTCTCTCTAAGAGTTCTGTCTGTCTTGCCTATATAGAAGCAATGACATTGTTGGCACTCAGCCAGATAAACAACATGTATGGTCTCACAAGTGGCACTTACCCTGATATCAAATGCTCTTGTTGTGTCAGGGTGATGAAATATTATAGAAGTATCTATGTGTGGGCACTGCGGACAGTGACCACAAGGTCGTGTGCCTTTAAACTCCATAGTAGGTTTCTCTGTTCTTACCCCACATATCTCCTATACAAGTTCTTTTTGTTCTTGAATGTATACTGGGGTCTAGCACCAATTAAAGAGGAAATTGTGGGTTCAGTAACCAACACCTGCCAGTTTCTATTAATAATGTCTGTATAGTGCTTGATATCTCTAGCATAGGTGAGGCAGAGACTGAGCTTGGGTTCCTTGCTTTTATTATATCTGGGAGCAGCATTGGAAAAATACGGTTTGGCTTCATTAAATCTCATACATCTCACCATCGTCTCATTCTTGTTGATACTATAGGTATGATACCCCCGGTCCTTTAACTCCAAGTTGGTAGTATACATCATTTGTTCGTACTCAACCGGGTCTACAGTGAGTCTTGATGCTCTAAAAAATTGGTTACGTGCAACATTGTCAAAAACAAATTCTGGGTGCATACTTTGTCTAGAAAGAAGATTGTTAACCCTGCATTCCTTCCTATACATTCTGGTACTGAGGTTACCTAATGTGTCCTTATAGATATAGACATTCAGGAAATTAATTCCTGTATAAGAATAATTAAAAGTAAATTTTAAAATGTCAGTGGTTTTATTAAGATATTCAATAAAGAGCTTCAGTCCATCTAAGGTGCCTTTCCATAGAAAGAAACAATCGTCTACAAATCTTCTATAGAAATGGATGTACGGTGCATATATACTATTAAAAATGTAATCTGTCTCCCATGTGACCATAACTATATTGGCGTAGCTGTTTGAACAGGAGCTGCCCATTGCTACTCCATTTTTCTGCCAGTAGATGTTATCATTAAAAATGAAAATGTTGTTATAGAGTACCAGGGCTATCAATTTTTGTATAACTATAATCTATGTGGCATTATATGTGCCAACTTTTGTCAGTAATTTTCTCATAAAGTCTATACCCAATGTGTTGGGTATAACTGTAAAGAGGGAGACAACATCTAACGTAACCAAAATATATTCACCATCAGCAGTTCCTTGATTAGTAAATGCATATAAATCCCTTAGAAAATGTTCAGTGTCTTTCAAGACATGGTGCATAGTATCTAGGACAGGTCTCAGTTTTTTCTCCACATAGATTGAGATAGCCTCTGTTGACCATCCCCTTACAGAAACTATGGGCCTCATAGGTGGTCTAGTACTATTCTTGTGCAGTTTCGGAAGCCCTTGTATAACAGGCACCACTGGTTTAGAAACCAAAAAATAGTGTACCATTTCATCAGTAATAAGGCATTCAAATTGCATGCTCTTAATTGCGTTAATAATCTCTAAAATCATTTTATCTACATGTGCTCTATTTATAAGTTGATAAAAATTATTATCACTGAGCATTTCATACATCAATGAATCATAGTCTATTTTATCTAAGACAACTATTTGTCCCCCTTTGTCAGCTGGTCTAATTACCAAGCTGAAATCATTCTCAAGTTTATTCAATGGGTCTAGTTCATCTTTGCTAAGGTTATGCTTCTTGTAAAAATTAATGTTATCTATAACTTTGTAAAAGTCAGTAATACATAACTGTTCAAATGCATTTACAACAGAATTCATTTTCAGTATAAAAGTGCTAGGTCTCCTAAAAACAACTTGTTCTTGTTTATTATTAGTGTTTAAAAACATTAATTTCAAACTTAGATTCCTAGTAAAAATCTTTAAATCAAATATAGCATCAGTGATAGACATATCAGAGGCAGGTATAAACGATAAACCTCTGGTTAAAACACTTAATTCATTGTCAGAAAGCAGACGTTTAGAAAGATTAACTACTAGAGTCTTACTTTTTGAAAGGCTTTCTTGATAGTGTAAACATTGTTTGTTTCCTCCTCGTATTTTCTCTTGTTTCTTGTACTGCTTCTCCCCCGTGTTTGGTTCTGCTTCCTCTGTCCATCCGTTCTCACCAGTGAGTTGTCTCTCACTGGCAAGGGAAAATTTAGATGGTATTCGTTGGATTGTGAGCAAACAGTATTGGAAGCCGTCGGTAGAACAGTAGAAATGCTGCCGTCACTTCTGTGAACCTGCGCTACTGTCACGACCTTCCTCCTAGCGCCCTGTGGACATGCATGGGAGCTAGGAGGAACTGGAAGCTTATTAACGCTCTGTTCAGATGATATGCCTGCGGACTCAGGCTTATTGGAGGTAATATCTTCGTTGAACACACTATTGTCTTGAAACAAGACATTATCAAGTTCTTGTAAACGTCCGCTCCCTTCCGTTTGTGCTCGCTGAGCTGGAGCTGCCATTTGCTCTGATTTCATTAGTTCACGTGGCCACATGAAGATGTGGCCTGATGAGAAATCAGAACGATCTCTCTGTAGTTTTTTCAATTTGATTTGTAGCAGTTTGCGCTTGTAGGTGTCTACATTGCTTATAGTATCTATCATCAGTCTAGTGAGGGAATCACCATTGTAGTTGTTATTCAAGTATGCATACTTATTCTTAATGTCATCAAGGAGTTTAAACTCACGTCTCTCAGCAGCTGCTATTAGGAGCTTGATATAGTCTGCAGTGCCCACACATAGATACTTTTATAATATTTCATCACCCTGACACAACAAGAACATTTGATATCAGGGTAAGTGCCACTTGTGAGACCATACATGTTGTTTATCTGGCTGAGTGCCAACAATGTCATTGCTTCTATATAGGCAAGACAGACAGAACTCCTAGAGAGAGAATGAGAGAGCACCTATATCACATTAGAAAGAAGTCTAGAATCAATGCTTTGGCAAAACATATTAGCACCATGGGTGAACATCATAAATTTACTTTCAGAGTTCTATCTGTTATCTATGAGAATAATAGAGGGGGTGATGTGAGAGTTAAAACTGAAGAGACAGAAGCAAAATGGATAGTTAGATTGAGATCCCATAAAGGACATGGTCTCAATGAATGTGTTCCTATCAAGCCCATATTACGTAACAGACCACTAAATAGGAGATGTGCTTTTTAGGCACTTGAGTTTTATTTAAGCTACGTTTTAATAGTAGTACTCATATTTATATTTACATATATATATATATATATATATATATATATATAATTCATCTGTTTATACATTTTTATTTGCATTTGTATTTGTTATTTGTATTTAGTTATTTGTTTATATTATATTAGTATAAAATGAGTTTTGTCTCTTTAAAAGTTTCAGTCATGTGATCAATTAATGCATGTATAAAGGTGTGTTTTTAGATGAAATGGTTACACCTGATGAAGCTATGTGAAAGCGCTTGTGTCCTCTATTAAACTGGTACCTGATTTATCTTCTGTGGACTTTATTTATATCTTTGGATATATTCTCAGCCTGGATTTATTGCCATCTTTAAATTGATCTTTATCAAATAGAGAAAACTATAAAGCAATTAAGACAAGAAGTGTCACTGTTAGACGAGGGCAGAAGAGGGAATAGATCAACAAAAATACTCAAACATAGACGTGATAAAAGCAACGTGCATTATCAGAACAGATCAGGATCGTTGTTGCTAAATAATAAACTAAATATATCAGCACCGGCAGAAAAACGATGTGCAGATAAATATAAAGGAAAGGTACAAAATAAGCAATTGACTCAAATAAGTTTTATAGAGAATTGGGAAATAAGGCAAAAGGAATATTAACAACACCAAAAAAAGAATAGACACATTTTGGAGAATATTTGTGGAGGTCCTATGGATCATAAAGATGCTAAATGGATAGAAAAAGTAAAAGAAAGAATAACAAGTTCCAAATGTACAGGATTTGAAATGGGATAAAGTAATGGCCAGAGAAATTGAAACAAAATTAAGAAAATCTCCTAATTGGAAAACCCAGGCCCAGATGAAGTACCTAACTTCTGGCTGAAAGTATTAACATCTTTCCATGAAGATTTAACCATAAGTAAACTATACACTGGAATTGATGCCGACAGAGTTTTTATAGTCATTTAGAAGAAAATTCAATCATGGCAATAGAACAAACGGGTAACAAAAGGAAGTGATATGGAACCAAGGATCGTTTGTTGTTGAATAAAGACATAATGGAGAACTGTAAAAAGGGGAAAAATCTGAGTATAGCATGGAGAGATTACAAAAAAGCATTTCACAGCATACCGCATTCACTAAGAGTGCTTACAAGTGTATAAGGTACACCCTACAACTAACACTAGGTAAGACTGCAATCCAAATTGTAGCTTGCTACAGATCCCCCACCATACCCCAAGATTCTCACTACACCTTTCTAAACATACTGGAAAATATAAAGATAGAACCAAACACCCTAATACTGGGTGATTTTAACTACCCTGCCATTAACTGGGAAAACTACTCTTGTACCAACACTTTTGCCCAACGGTTCTTAGAATTCATAAATTCTAACGCCCTGGATCAACTAATCCATAGTCCCACCAGGGGCTCCAATATCCTAGACCTGGTCATTACCAACATGGGGAATCGATGCTCCACACCTATGGTCACCCCCTTGTTAGTCAGATCTGACCAAAAGCTAATCACCCTTAACATCCACATCCCACCCCCACCCCCCAGTAAAGAAACCTCCATAAAAATCTTCTCCAAAGCCAACTTCATGCTACTCAAGTCAGAAGTGACAAACTTCATGACACCCATACAGACAGGAACTGAAAGTTCAACTGCTGAATCCTACACTAAGGCACTGTACGAGCACATCCACTCATGCATGAATCGTGCCATCCCAGATAGAACCAAGATGCTCTCATCCAAAAAAAGGAAGCCAATCTGGTGGTCCCCTGCCATAAACAAACTTTACAAAAAAAAGAAGAAACTGTTGCAGAAAAGAGGAAAATCCCAGGATGCAAAAAACTTCCTTACCAGCCTCAGTAAGAAACTGAGATCCCTCATAAAATCCTCCAAAGCTAGTTAGGAAAATAAAATTGCCAAAGATTCCAAAGACAACCACAAGGCATTCTATAACTATGTCAAGAATCTAAATGGCAATGCTCAGATCTGCTCTGAGCTAAAACAGAATGGCATTAAATATACTGATCCCAAGGATATTGCCAATATCCTGGCAGATCGATTCAGTGCCAACTTCACCCCCTAAATGGCCCATCTCAATACTGGAAGATTGCCACATTCCGGTAATAACGGCCACACAGGTAAAAAACGCACTCTCCAAAGCTAAGAATACAGCATCTATGGGACCAGATGACATCCCGGGCTGTGTACTACATGAACTACAATATGAACTGGCACCCTCACCTAAGTGTCATGTTTAATCATAGCCTCACCTCAGGTTTCGCGCCCACTGAGTGGCGCAGAGCTACAGTTATCCCACTCCACAAGGGGGGATCCACCTTGGATCCCGGAAACTACCGTCCCATCAGTCTGACAAGCCTTATCTGCAAGGCCATGGAGCGTATTATCATGGAAATTATAAACAAAGACATTGGCAACCTTCAAACACTGGACCCCACCCAGTTTGGGTATGTGAAGGAACGATCTTGTCTCCTGAACCTGATTGACTTCTTCGAATCAGTCTCCAGAGCCATGGACAAGGGTGGTAAGGTGGTCCACACAGCCTATCTAGACCTTGCCAAGGCCTTTGACACCATCCCCCACTCTGGAATCATAGACAAACTTACTAAGTTGGGCATTAATCCCTACGTTACCCAGTGAGTTGCTAACTGGCTTACTGATAGAACCCAGACTGTAAAAGTAGCCAACTCCAAGTCCAGCTCCAGGCAAGTGACAAGTGGAGTACCTCAGGGTTCAGTCCTGGGACCGCTCTTGTTTGGCATCTACTTCTTTGACGTACAGGCCAACACTAAGGGACTCTGGATAACAAAGTTCGCAGATGACTGCAAACTGGGAGCCATTATTGAATCCCCAAATTATGTGGATACTCTACAAAAGGGCCTTACAGAAACAGATGCTTGGTGCCGGAGCCATGGGCTCAAGCTCAATGCCAAGAAATATATAGTTATCCCCTTTCGGAAAAAACATGTACCCATGAATTACCATATAGGTGGCAGTACACTAAACACCGAAAGTGTGATAAGAGACTTAAGGACACAGGTGGACAGTGGTCTCACCTTCGATAACCACATCGCCACAACAGTCAGGAAATCCTTCTATGTGGCACACCTCATCACTAAGGGCTTTTCATCCAGAAAAAAGGAGGCCATTGTCCCACTGTACTCATCCCTCATTAGACCCATTATAGAATACAATGCCCCATTTGGTATGTACGTCTCAAGACATCTGCAACAACTGGAAAGGCCGCAGAAATACCTCACTAAAAGAATCACAGGCCTAAAGCAGATTCCCTACGCTGACCACCTTAAAAAACTCCAGCTATACTCTGTCACATGTCGTCTACTCAGAGGCGATCTCTGCTTAACATACAAGGCCATGTCAAACCCAGAGCTGTTGGACATGCTACACTTAAAGAAATCCCAATCCCTCAGCGCCACATGCTCCAGGGATCTAAACCTTGTCATCACAATAAACAAAACATGCTGGAGGGATAGGTTCCTGACCCAGAGACTCCGGAATAGATTGCCCATACATGTCAAGCAGAGTGCCTCTTTGGCCCTCTTCAAAAGGAACCTTGACGATTGGATGGGAGAAAGGAAATTCACCCCGGGGATCACATCAGTCACTCTGCTAGACAGGGGTCCAGGGAAGTAAATAGTGTGGGAAGAAATAGCCAGGGAATTGTTATGGCTAGGCTTGTATAGGCCCTAGGGCTGATAGCCTAGTACCAACCTATGAACCTACACCGACTGATTACAGTACAGCGACCATGAAACAGTGGCAAACCACTCTGCAGTTAAGCCATGGTAAATAACAAATTATTATTCCAGGGATAAAAATTAAAAGGGGGATATTCCAGGGTGACTCTCTGTCACCGCTGCTATTTTGTCTTCCTCATAAATGTAAAAGAAAAAGTAAAATTAGCACCACAGCACTCAATAAAACAAACTTTATTGACTTACTACTGCTAGTTTAAAAACGTTCTCCATGTAGGCTTCTTCAGGCAAATGGTGAGTCAAGGAGAATAAAGCATTTAAATACACATCTCAGTTAGTTAAAATCATGTCATCAGTAGATTTTAAAGTAACATACAATTAAACAGATCTAGTGTAGAAGCATTGGAAGATGGCTTATACATAAAATGCTTTAGTGCATTGGTACAGAAAAGTTTACATTTAAAAGCCATTTATAATGTCAAAAACTGAAAGTACAAACACTCTAAAATGTTGTTAAAAAGAAATATTACCTGATTTTATGTTTCGCCTTTAGAAGTGGTTTAATGGTAAAGTTGTCATTTAAACCAGGGGTAGTTGTGCCTTGAAGCGTACGAGCCATTTATTTTCTAATTCGTCTGTATAGTTTTTAACGTCCCCTCCTCTAACATTTTCTGAAACAATTTGCAATATGAAAAAAAATGAATTCATGTGAAGTATTGGTATCTTTAACATGCTTATAAAGTGCATTTGTACTTACTTGTTTCCGTATGTCAGAAACATGCTCACAGATCGTATCCTTAAATCTTCTGTTAGCTTTACCTATATGGGAGGCATTGAATGAATCACAAACTGCCATATATATGATATTCTTAGTGGTACATGTTCCATAGGTCCTCAATTGAAAATATTTTTGTTTAACTGGATGAGTGAAGCATGTTTCAGTATAAATGTATTTACAAAATTGGCAATTGTTGTAATGAATTCATTAATATATTTTTCTTGCTCTTTATAGCACAAGATGTGAAGATCGTTACATCTCCTATATCCAAAGCTAAGATGCTCAATTGTTATGTCTTTAAAAGCTGGAATGTATTTTAATGTAAACCAATGTTTCTTAATGATCTCTTGCATTTTAGTTATGTTGGGATCATATGTAAAAATACATCTAAAGTATGCAAAATCCTTTATGGTATTAGATGTATCTGTTTGACTAGACTGTTTTTCTGAGAAGGAAGGCCTTAATGAGTATTGTCTTTCAGTTGATATGTCTCTCTCTAACCTATCTATAACTTGTTCATTATATCCTCTGTTTAAATTTTTTTTATTAAAACAAGTCATCTACAAAACATCTGTAAAACAGATTATAAAAAACATTATTACTTTCTGATAAAATGAAATCCAGCTCCTATTTGTTCATGACTAAGTTGGCATAACTATTAGCCATGGGCATTCCCATGGCTACACCTCTGCATTGCTTATAAATATTTTCATGGAACAAAAGCACCTCATTAGCAAGAACTATCTTAGTAAGTACAGAGATGGCATTTGTTTCAGTTGCAGAATATAGTGCTTTAGACATCATAAATTCACGCAAGTGTTTTATCCCTATTTCATTAGGTTTACATGTAAATAGGGCATCAAAGCCTAGGGTGACAAAGTAGCGAACAATCATATAATTTGTTTTGGTCCATAAGTACAAATGCTCCAAAAATTCTGAAGAGTCCTTAACAAAAATTAACAAAATTAAGAAAAACTCCTTACTGGAAACCCCAGGCCCAGATGCAGTACCTAACTTCTGGATAAAAGTATTAACATCTTTAAGTGAAGATTTAGCCCCGAGTAAGAACTGTTTGTATACGCATCCTGGTTAACAACAGGAAAAATGATACTCCTCCTTGAGAGTGAACCTGCAAGATATGCTAAAAACTGTAGACGAAGTATAAACTATACATTGGAACTGATGCTGAGGTTTTAGTCATTTAGAAGAAAACTCATTCATGGCAGTTGAACAAAAGGATAACAAAATAAAGTCATATGGAGCAACAATTCATTTGTTGTTAAAGTCATAATGGAGAATTGTAAAGAGGAGAAGAATCTAAGCATGGCATGGCTAGACTATAAAAAAATTTTTAGTAGCATCCACATTTATGGGTAAAGGAGTGCTTACAAATGTGTAAGACACACCATGCATAGATAGATTACATTACAGTGACCACGAAACAATGGCAAACCACTTTCCAGGGAAGCCGTTATAAAGGGTAAAATGTTATCCCAGGGATAAAAATTCAAAGGGGGATATTCCAAGGTAACTCTGTCACCTCTGCTCTTTTGTCTTGCCCTTAACCCATTAAGCTGTCTGCATAACAGATTAGGGAATGGTTACAATTTGGCTCCCAGAAAACTAAGTGTAAAGACTTATCCTCTTTTTGAGGATGATATAAAACTGTATTGTTCATCAGATGAGGAGCTGAAAGCACAAATGCAAGTGGTCAAAACTTTCTCAGGTGATATAAGAATGTCATTAGGTCTTGATAAATGTGCAAAAGCAACCTTTAAAGAAGGAAAGCTGCAGCACCACGAAAATATTAGTCTGTGACAGGAATGTGATGCAAAGGAACTTGAGCAGGAGGGAGTGTACAAATATTTCGTAATTGTTGAAGGATCAACAATAAAACATTAACAAATGCAAATAACTGTTAGTAACGAATATTTTAGAAGACTAAAATTAATTCTGAAAACAGCCTTGTCCAAGCTGTTAACCGATTTGCTCTTCATGTTCTAGCAGTTTTGGTGTGATTGACTGGCCCCAAAAGGTGTTGGATCAGTTGGACAGGAAAACAAGAAAAATGCTTCTTGCTTTTCAAATAATTTATAAAAATCAGTGTATATGAAGATTTTATATTCCCCATTCTGAAGGAGGTAAGGGTCTTCTCAAAATTGATTTATATATATAGAGCTGCAGTTGTAGGACTGCATACATATCTGCTGACCTCACAAGATCCCAAACATGATGAAAGTTTTAAAACATGAGGAAAACAAGTCTAACATGACTTCCCTGCTTAATTTAGCAGAAGCATATCATTGTCAAGCAGGAATGGAAATCATACCAGAAGTCAGTTCAGCTTGCCTGCTTTAGGACTACTATTAACAGCTGTACCTTAAGTGAAGCATTTCTTGAAAAGGATAGTACATTTGAGTTCAACAAGGAAAGCCAAGTGCTTTCTCCTTGCGATTTGAATTTCATTTTTTAAAGCTAACCCATGCTCCTTTATTTGTAACTACTGTTTTTACCCCTCCAAAGTGTGCCCATGTAGATTTTGCAGTTTATTTAGTATTCCTGCAGTTTGTGCCACTGGACCACTAATTACTAGTTCATTTTTTCCCTTAAACCTGCTGACCTTAAAGCCTCCCCTCACTGAAACAGTACATTGGCTGAAGAAGGCTGTCATCTAGGCAACCATGAGAAGTACGTCATGCTCTTGTAGGCATCCTGACAACAAGAAAATTAACACTACTCTTCGTGACATTAACATATTTGTCATGGGAAGGCCCATCAATGCCCCTCTGTCCATGCAAGGGTGCTCCCCCCACATGCACTGACAGGGGTTACTGTTACAGGCTTGAGCTGCCATGCCCACGTCTTTTCCAGCACTAGTTCCCGTATCATGACTGGCCGTGTCATTGGAGCAGTAGGACAGACTAGGCTGTAACCATCCCTTCCTCTTAGCATGAACACACCTGTCATTTCAACCTTCATTGTCAAGTGCCTGATGCACTAGTTGAACTCAGGTCACCTGGGCTGTAGGGATGGCCTTATACCTCTGTCGCACTGATGCAGGCTAACCTTTGCTCCTGTTGCTTTTGAACTCCGGCTTAGCCCTCCACAAAGCTCTGTTCTTGGGAAATTGTACTTTATTGGTAACTGTGAACTTGGCTAGCAGTGGTTTCAAAATTGTAGGTTTTTATGGCCTTCTACAAAGTCTGGATGACAGTTAGGCCCAACCCATCATTTGTGCCAAAAGTGGTTCCTGAATGATACAGGATCAGGCTATTCTATCATCCAGTGTCTTTCTAAAAGACGTAAAACAAAGGAGAAAAAAAATCACTTTTTTGGTGTATATGTGCAGGAAACTGAAATTGTATGTAAATGATGCAAAGGTTTGGGACAGATTGTCTAGCTCTCTTTATAGCCTTAATGCAAGACAAGCAAGGAAGCCCTGTTTTTTTTTTTTTTTTTTAATGTACTCTGACCATGTGGTTGGCAGTTGCATTGCCTTTTAAGCCCACCATATTAGGATGCACTCCACAAAGATAGCTTTTGCTATAGTGGCCTTTTTCAGGAATGTAAAAACAAACAAAAACAGAGAGGAAATGACCACGGCTGGAGACTCCAAGTATAAAAAATGCACGTTTAATGAAAAAAGTAAGTGTTTTCACATCCTGACTTAAGTCTGATAAAGAGTCTATGTTAGGATGCGAAAGTGCTTACTTTTTTTCATTAAACATGCATTTTTTTTATACTTGGAGCATCTGGCTGTGGTTTTTTCCTTTCTGTTTTTGTTTGTTTTTGGATCTATACATACTGAGAGAAGTTTTATTCTCTGGGATTCCTTGTTGTTTTTTCAGGAGTGTCTTAATCCAAAATAGAGTTATTCACACTGGTATCCATGCACATCTTCCATTAGACATTACAAGCTAGATATCCTTTCTAACAGCAGGGCTGTGTTTTTACCAAGGTGCTGCAAGGCCTATGTGCTTCCCTCCCTAACCTGACATTTCCTTTCCTTCTTCAGTAGTCTTTCCAGACATGGGTTTCACACACACTACCTTGTTAATGATGGCAAACCTTAACGCTGACCCTAACACCAACCTTACACTACACCTTTGAATAACCTTTTCTTTAACTACCACTACATAAGATGTTCAGACACACGATATTAAATCTGTCACCGTACATTGCCCTTGTTGTAACCGTGACCCACATACACTTGTACAGACCCAGCCATCTCCTAATGCCAAAGCTTCCGGTATATCCAAAGTTTCACACATACACAACATAAAATCTATTCCGTACCCTAGCACCCTAATCTGCAAATACTTGTGTGCAAGTTTATACTCACACACACACACATATCCCCTAATGTTGAAATGTTCAGCATTAGAATCGCAAACATACACTTACTTTCAAGCAAACCTTTATGGCATCAGCAGCATTCATACAACATTTAACTCTATAAACCTTTTATGTGTTGATAGTCCATATCAAACAAAATTTTCACTAAATTCTCATTTTTCACTTCAAAACATGCAGTAGCCTTTCTCTCCTCCTCCATGCTGCTACTTCCCTTAAGCCTATTCATTGCTGCTGTAGCAGCTCTCCAGCATCATCTAGTAGTTCCAAAGAGAAGGGGTTCTTTATTTGTATACAAAAATAACTGTTATTTACAAAATATTTACATATTTATAAATGTTTACATATATACAAATGCATAAATATACAAATCTGTTTACACATATTCATAATTTCCTTTACAATCATGCTAAATTTTCATCCCTATTAGACCCCAATCCTTTCTCCATAATCACAATCTGATTTTACTTAATATTGTTGCTGAAATCCATTTACCGTTAAACACAATTTTATTTATTCTTTCATTCCATATAATGTAAAATAACTTATGTACTCTTTTAATGGGTCTGTATAAGATGATCACTTGGCAAAAATATCGAAGAGACTGTATAATTAAAAAAAACCCACAAAAATCTACCTTTTTTATGTTTTTGCAGGTGGGGCAAGACCCCCCTGCACCCCCATGTGGGAGGCTGTGGCCCCCACACCCACTGCAAATTATATATACCAATGCCAAGATCGCACTACAGTGAGGAAAATGGTAAATTTCCTGTTCCTCGCTGTACCACGATCTCCATTCGCAAGCTTTGAGTTTTCAAAAACTCGCTCATATAGTCTCAACCATATGGAGTTTGAGTTTCTGAAAACTCTGTTAACTGATAGGGACCCCCTTTAACATATGCTTTACTTCTATTCTTATAATATCCATATTTATTGTAGCCACTTATTTTACATCTTAAAAAAAAAAATCTTCTTTACATAGTTTTCCCCATAACTTTTTTACTATTTTACATTTCAAAAACAGGTGTTCCGTAGTTTCTTCTTCTTGGCAGTATAAACATACTGTATCACTTTCCTTTTATATGGCATATTTCCTTTTACTGGCAATTTATCTATTACCAGTCTCCTCAAAAAAATCGTGACATTCTACTTTCTGATTACACCGTTTGCTTCTTATTTTTATAGCTTTATTTTTTACTCTGTTAGACTTTCCCATGGCTTTTACATAGTAATGTTTTATCATTATATTCTTATAACTTACTTTTCTAACTTTTTCTATATCATCAACTTTTATTTTCCACAGAAATATTTTTCTTGGTAACATTTTATTTCTTCGTTTATACACTCTTTTTCTCTTTTACTCTTTACCTTATCCCACAATTTGTCATATTTGTATTGATACAGTTTTACTACTAATCTCTCATCTTTTTCATTTGTCCATTATAAGACACTGTACAAATTTAATGAAGCAGCATATACAACTGGGTTAATTAACCCTAAACCACCTCCTTCTTTATTTACATACAAAAAACCCTCTTTTTACTGTGTTTAATCTAGAACCCCATATGAATGAAAAAATATCTGCAATAATTCTTTTTCAAATACTGTTGGCAACATAAATACATTTGCTAAGTATGACATTTTTCCCTTCAGTACTGAATTTATCAAATAAGCCTTTTTTTTCTGAATGGAAGTTTATCTGTTGCGCAGAAAAAGACGTTTGCTTTATTTCTTTTATTGTTTTTTTTTTCCACTGAATTCTACTTACATCCTTATTCCCAAATTGTATACCTAACATAAATTTCATTTGTTGTAAAATACATACTCCCGATCTGTACTACATCACCTAAACCTTTACTTTTCTCTTTTATTTAAAGTCAAAGTAAACTTTGTCATGTAGGGCTACACAAGTGCAGCCTAAACAAAATTCTGAGTATTCACTCACCAGAGAGTACATAGGAAGCAAGGATAACAAGAAGCCATCTTTTTAAAAAAATAAAGCCATCCTTATCTGTAGGCACACATTTGTGTAAATTACTTCTTTTATCCAATTTTTTTTTTTTTTTTTTTTTTTTGCAATTATTATAATGTCATCTGCATATGTAAACAGAACTGTAATTCTTAACCATTTAGGTGCTATATACCCCACCTCCTTCATTTTGTAATGTATTTCACATACCATTACATTTATAACTAATGCAAAGAATATATAACTCATTGGACATCCCTGTGTTACACCACTTTTTTTCATATGTACCCATTGGCTTAATCAGCTATTTACAAGTATTTTTACTTTATTACTACACTGACGCACACAATGTACTAACTTTCTCACTTATATTTTTTCATTATTACCTATAAGATTTTATGTCCAATTGTGTCAAATGCCTTACTAAGATCTGCTATCATGATTTTTGCTTCTTCTTTTCTATTCAGAATATCATTCACCGTTTGCCTGCCATTAATAATTGTTGACAACCCTTCCTCTTTTTACTATGCATGCTATCTTCTATAATATTTTCCATTTTTGTTTCAAATTTCTTTTGTATTTTCATAAAGATTTTATAATCATTATTATTCATACTGTTGGTCTCCATTTTTTTAATTCTCTTCTCTTCTGTCTTCATTCTTCCATATGAATTTATGTATTCCACTGCATAATTCTTTATATGTAAAACATTCATTTAACCATTCATTCAAAATCTTAAATATATATATATATATTTTATATATATATATATATATATATATATATATAGATTACATATTAAAAACACGAAAGATCTAAAACGCAAATGTATGTACATACACAGTGAAACATGTAAACTGCGAAAATCAAAATGCCGAACATGTTTCCTAACCAGCAGCGTGGTGGTGAGGATAAGGAAATGTATCCTTTTCCCCACTGTAGTACAGTCTCGAAATTGGTATATTTAAGAAGGGGGGGTGCAAGGAGGCTTGCCCCCCTGCATAAGCATATTAATGTATTTTTTTTTTATTTTGTACTTACCTTTGTGGCACGTTTTGCTGACGAAACATGTTCGCCATTTTGATTTTCGACATTTACATGTTTCACTGTGTATATACATCGACCTTTGTGTCGATGTACATACATTCACGTTTTAGATCTTTCAGGGTTTTAATATAGACCCATATATGTATGTATGTGTGTATATATATATATATATATATATATATATATATATATATATATATATATACTTGTGTGTGTTTTTTCCACTCCTTTAAATTTTTCTATATTTCATAGCCTGTTCCCTCTGGGCCTGCAGTGTTTTTTTTCTGTTAACGTTTTTACTTTCCATGTTTTATTCACTACCCTTTTTTTTTTAAATATTTCTTGCACTTATTTTATTACACTATTCATAATCTTTTCCCCTCTAGTTCTCCTTTTACATTTTTTTATTTTTGTTATTACACTACTATCTTTCTTTACTAATCTGCTTAAGTAACTCAATGTGTCTTTTATTCTTGTGAAAAATATCTTTGCTTATATAACAATTCTTGTATTTTTTCTTGATTTCTTTCATATATTTATTTTCTTTGTCAAAATACTTTGCAGCATTATGTTCTAAATCTCCCAGTCCATTATTATATGTTCTTTTATATTTCTCTCTCTACTTTTTTCTCAGCATATTGCCACTGTAAAAAATATATATATATATATTTTTCCTTGTGTCATGTACCATTCAGATAATTTTTTTAATAATTTTTTTTCATAGTAATATGATATTTCCATAAGTGTATTACTAATCTCTTTCCTTCCTCATTCCATGCTTTTCATTTATCCTTTTTATTCATTTGCCTGTTTTTATATATTCCTTGTTTTCTGTTATCTCTAGCCATATTGCAAGATGATCACAAATGCAGACATAGAAATCCTTTTTTCTACTACCTCCCCTTCTGCTATAACTAAACCTTCTGATACTATAAAATAATCTGTTTCAGTTTTATACATGCCTTTTTTGTAATTCCATGAATGTTTGTCCCTAAGTTTTAGCTTAACATATCTTATAACTTCTATCATTTCCTTTCTCTTTATGCTTGCCTCTTAAATCAGTTAGTCTGTCATTGTAATAATCATATTTGTCACTACATTTATTTATTTATTGATTGGCGTTTGTTTACCGGGAAAGTCCACTGGGCCAAAAGGAGGCCATTTTCAGTGGATCTCCGGGGAGAAAAGCTCCAGAAGGCAGTTAGTATATGCAGTGGATATAAAAAATGTACACACCCTTGTTAAAATGCCAGGTTTTTGTGATATAAAAAAGTGAAACCATAATAAATAATTTCAAAACTTTTCCCACCTTTAATGGGACCTATTACTTGTACAATTCAATTGAAAAGCAAACTTATCTGTTTTGTTTTGTTTTTGTACTATTTCTAGTCGTAGTTAATCAGATTGTTTGCTTGGACGGATTTGTTGTGCTTAGACCTTGGACCGTGTCTCTGGCTGGGGTTTTTTTGGCTGTCCCTTTGGTTTTCTGTTTGCCTTAGCCTTCTCCATGTTGGAGAAACTCTTAGGGTTTAAGAGGTGCTCCTCATGTGGTCGGAAGATGCTTGTCTCCGACTCACACGAGGAGTGCCTCTCTTGTCTCGAAGGTGACCATCTGGAGGTTGAATGTGGCATTTGTTACTCTTTCAACCCCAGAGCCTTGGTCGACCACCGAAACAAGCTTTTAATAAAAGGCTCCTCCGGAATAGAGAGAAAGGTTCCTTCCTCTAATGTTTCTTTTGAGGAAGTTCCGTTCAAGCAACCCAGGCTGTTGGATCCCAGGTCTTTGGATCTGGCTCCAGCCAGTGTGTTGTCAGATCCGAGAGTTCCGGATCTGAGAACCTATAGAGAGTCCACCCTCTGATCCAAGGCCTTGGGTTCCAGGTCTTCAGTTCAGACAGTTTTGATCTCGACTCCCAGATCCATTGCCCCTACCTCGAAGCTTTTGGATCCAACTAAGGGTACTGTTGCCATGGACCTGACCCCCTCGGATCTGAGGTTTTCAAGGCCTGTTTCCTCGGATCCTTTATTGTACTCTGCACCGAGTCGTCCGGATCTGAGAACTGAACAGGATCCCATTATTGTGGAGGAATTTCCGTCAGAGCCATTGGGTGCAGAACAGTCCCCCCCCCCCTGCCCCCCTGCATAAGGCTCCTCAGTCTCTGGAGCACAGAAGGAGATCCTTTGGGTCTCGGCACAGTTCTCCAGCAAGGTCCTCCATCTCCTCCCAGTCTTCCAGGAGTGTTTTCCCTGTAGACGTGGACAGGATGATGCGGTGCTTTTTAAAGGCTCAAATCGAGTTGGGGCTATTGGCATCCCCAGCCTACAGGCTCAGGGAACAATCTCCCACTACCAGCCTACTTTCTCCTCATCTGACCTCTGGATTGGATTCTCAGAAACTGGTGAGCGGTGGGGAGGTGGTTGGGGTCCCTGGGCCCATTTTGGTTCCTACCCCATCAGGATCGGTGGCTGGTTCTGTTCCCATTCCCCCGGGACAGACGGGCCCTCTGGTTTAGTCTGTGGCCCCAGAGTCCATGGGGGCACTTTCCACTGTGGATTTTTCTGACCATTCTCTACTCCTTGATGCTTTGGCACTTGGTTGGGGGGAGTCTGGTGGGGTCGGCTCCTTCCACTGTGGTGTTATCAGTGGCAGAGGGGGACAGGGCCTCATCCTGTTCCTCCACGTTCTGGGCAGCGAAGAGATCTTTCTCTGAGGTCAGAGTTGCCACACCTGCTCGTTGTCTCCCTCCCTAGCCTCATTATTTGAGCGGACCCATTCATCTTGCTCCCGGTCAGCCTGTGCGGTCTAGCCTCCTGGGGGATCCTCCCCCATAGCAGTCCCGTCCTCTTCTGAGTCTTCCCCTCAGCCTCCGGCAGAGGAAGCTCCTTGGAAGAAGACATGTAAGAGGAGGCATCTGGACTCCCTTCTGGAGTTTCTAACCGAGGACATGGATGCCAAAGAAGGGACGGTTCCCCAAGGTAATTGCCCGACAGTGTCTCGTTTAGAGACATACTTGACATCCTTAAAGCTAAGGGTGGTTGGTCTGCCCAACCCCTGTCCTCTGAGGAATCCATGCTTCTGGAGGCTTTCGGGACGGGCCCATCTACCTCTTGGGTGTCCTCTCCTGCTGACCCTCTTATCAGTCTTGTTGCCACCAGGGCTTGGAAGGAGCCAATACCGTGGAGGCAGTGCCCAAAAGAGCCGACAAGTTTCTAAGCCCTCCTCTAGATAAAGCTTTTCTGGTCCAGGGTGGTCCCGGTTAATGCTATTGTGGTGGCAGTCGCCACCAAGAAAGAGCTGGCAGAGCAGAGTTGGTCTCACCCTCCTAATTGTGAATCGAGTGCCCTGAACAGGTTCAGAAAGCAGATGTTCACTTCAGCTTCCTTTAGCCTGCAAGCTTTGAACTATTTAACTCATTTCACCCATCTCCAGAGGGACTTGATTAAAGAGCTTTCAACCTCTCTCACCGAGTCCATGTCTGCGGAGGAATTTAAGACTGTTTCTCCCAAACTGGCCACTCTTACTTCTATAGTCAATTCGTACATGAGGTTAATCGCTAATGTTGCAGAAGGTTCCTCACAGGCATCAAGCGCAGGCATTGCCTTCAGGCGCCATGCCTAGCTGTGCTTATGCGGGTCTGCAGAGGCCTTTAAGACGTCTTTCACCAATGCCCTCTTTGATGGTTCCAGTCTCTTTGGACCCAGCATTAAGGAGACTTTGACCCACAGTGAACAGGAGCGAATGATGCTGTTGGGATTCAATTTTTTACCCTCAAAGGTAATTTTCTAAGACCCAAAAGGGAATAGGAAAATGTGGTTTCTACAAGGCGCAGTCTTCCTTTCAGGACGGTCAAGATGATTCCTCTTTTA
This sequence comes from Protopterus annectens, assembly GCF_019279795.1. Taxonomy (NCBI): domain Eukaryota; kingdom Metazoa; phylum Chordata; order Ceratodontiformes; family Protopteridae; genus Protopterus; species Protopterus annectens. The sequence continues at coordinate 1,523,278,076 of NC_056743.1, read as the reverse complement.
GGGGACGGGGGAGAGGTTTCAGTGGCAGACGTCACCCCAGAGGCAGAGGAAGCCCACAAAATCAAGGTTCCATGGAGCCCTTCTCTGAGAAACCCTTTTAACGTCCTTGAGGTGTTGCCCAACTGTCATGCCCTGGCGGCAGTCGAGGGTCAGTTGACTTTGCACCCTTTAGCCTGAGCAAATATCACAAGCGATCAATGGGTGCTAACCTTTATATCCAGGGGCTATTGCATCCCCTTTTCAGAAACCCCTCCAAAAATCAGAACTCTCCCAGACGTGCCAGCCAGTCAGAGGGAGTTGGCCTGCCAGGAGATTTTGAACCTCCTTCGAAAAAGAGCCACCCAAAAGGTCCCCACAGGACAGAGAGGATCCGGAACTTACTCCCACCTCTTTTTAATACTCAAGAAAACAGGGGACCTGTGTCCCATTTTGGACCTCTGCTACTGCTTACAGTCAATTGTGCCTCTTTTGCACAGCAATGACTGGATGTGCTCACTGGATCTCCAGGACGCAAACTACCATATCAAGATAAACAGACTATCCAGGAGATTTCTCCACTTCTGCTTGAGAGCAGATCATTTTCAGTTCAGAGCCCTACCCTTTGGCCTCACCACAGCCCATCGGGTGTTCACCAAATGCATGGCAGTGGTGGCAGTTCATCTCAGACTGCAGGGACTCCAGGTGTTTCCCTACCTAGACGATTGGCTCCTTACAGCACCCACAAATCATCAACTACTGGAGAACATAAGTTTCCTGCTCTTCCTCTTCGATCAGCTGTGGATAACTGAACCTGACCAAATCTTCCTTGGCTCCATCCCAGCTATTGGAATTCATAGGCACTCAGTTGGATACCACCTCGGAAATTGCAGCTCTTCCTCCCCGGTGCGTACTTGTTATCCAATGTTATGTCCAGGTTCTTCCGGAGCAAACTTGTCCTTCAGTGTCGCACATTCTCAGGACTCTAGGTTCCATGACAGCTGCCATTTATCTCCTTCCATTTGCAAGGTACTACATGGGAGTACTGCAGTGGATCCTAGAGGTTCAATGATCCACTCAGTTTCATCCCCTGTCCGTTCCCATTCATCTCGCATCAATTTATCGGAAACACCTTTTGTAATGGATGCATTCCCTGGACCTCCCAGCAGGCAGGTCACTCCCCCCCCCACCAGTTCCCATGGCCATGGTCACCACGGGCCCTTCCCTCCTAGGGTGGGGGTGGGCACTTTCAGGGAAAGACTGTCCAAGGGACGTCGTCCCCTTCAGCGACCAATCTGCACATAAACGTTCTGGAGATGAGAGCAGTCATTTTTTTGTTGTAAGTTTTTCAGGATTGCCTCCCTCTGGAAACGATAGCAGTTCTCTCGGACAACATGTCTGTTGTATGGTATATAAACAAGCAAGGGGGGGTGCATGGTCATATCTGCTCTGTCGCAAGGCCATGAGGGTTTGGGAATGGGTGATGTGCTTGGGGTGCTTTTTTGTTGCAACACACATTCCCAGAGCATCCAATGTGCTGGCAGACAAGCTGAGCAGGGCTATTCTGACCCCTCACGAGTGGTCCCTGAATCCTGTAGTGGCAAAGCAGATTTTCCATCAGTGGGGTCAGCTGAGCTGCTATCTGTTTCCCTCTCAGTCACAAATGCAGCAGTTACTTTGCATTGATCCCCCAGAGGGGGAGTCCCGCAGGGACGCACTGAGTCACGCTTGGCCTCTAGGTGTCCTTTATGCCTTTCCTCCATTACCCTTAATTTCCAGAGTTCTTCAGAAAGCCAGACGCCTCGGATGCATTTGATCTTCATTGCCCCCTTCTGGCCTCTGCAGATGTGGTTCTCCCTCCTACAATCTCATCTGAAGCACCCGCCTTGGGTATTCGATCCATCTCAGGATCTAATGTCCCATCCATCGCTACTTCCGATCCTGAATTTGCAGACCCTTCATCTGGCAGTATAATTTGTCCACTTCCAGTAATTTTGGCCAAGTCCAGGCTAGCCTCTCCAGTGAAGGACATTATCCTTGCTTCCCAGAAATCTTCCACGAAGAAAGTATACAGCAGTAAGTGGAAGAGATTCTCTATCTGGGCGAAGAATAGAAATCTCTATCCCTTTTCAGCTCCCATTCCCGAGATTTTCCTTTTCCTGGCCTCTCTCGTCAAGGGGGAGGAAGGGAAACAATCAACTCAGACACGCTAAGCGACTAAGTGTTAATAAAACTTACTATCCCTGAGCTCAGAGCAAAGGAGACCACGATGCACACTACTGGCATGGCAAATGAGATCTGAGGGAAGGTAGGAGATGGTAGTGCATTATGGGTAGGGTGAGGAGCTCGGATCAGATGCTAGAAAAAAGGTTGCCAGCTCGGATCCAATACGTTTCCGAATACCCACAGGTTGCAGATAAAATGAAGTTAACTACTTCAGATCAACTGGTTGCCTGATCTGCCGGTGTGCCTTGAAGCTATGCAGTAATCAATATCCCTAAACATTTGCATACAATTCCAGATCCACAGAAGGAAAAGTGGGAGACTATCTACTGTGCAGCCAGGAATAAATGATTTCTGTAGTGGGAGTACCTAGACACAATTTTTCTACCTTTGAGGATGACCTCAATGCAGTAATGGTATTGAATGCATGGCTAGACTGCAAAATAATAATTGACCTTGGGGGGAGGAATTATGCAACATGTACTATAGTACGGCTGTGACAGCCTGGAATGCATGAGCCTTTTGTAATATTTGGTAAATGTTTTTATCATACTGTAGTTCAGAATGGAGTCATTCTTGAAAAAGCCAACAACTGCAGTTCTAGCTAAGTGGGCATGTATCTCAACAAGCAGCGGTTTCCCCAACTATCACAACAGATTATGCAAGTGATTAACCAAAATATTTGCTCCGTCACTGGGAGACACTGTCTACCTTCTTTGAAAAAAGACAAACAGATGGCCTATTTTCTCCACAAACTTGGTCCTTTGTGCTTTGTGTGTACTGTTTTATTTAATCTGTCTGGAATACCCCCGTTTCTTAGTTAAGAAGTCCAGTTTCAGAGCTTGCTGATCCCTGGACTTTGTTTGCAGTTCCTGTTACTGATTCTTTGCCTAATTTGGAAGAGAGGAAGTTCCCTTGCTTACCAGTGGGAGTGAGAAGCATTGAGCTGCCTGTTGGTCCAGTTTTGTGAGGTTTCAGCCAGTAACTTGTAGTCTATTGGTCGTTTTGGGCCAGTTCCTAGCTTCTTTCAGCCCCCTGATATAAAACACGCTAAACGCGCGTTTTTAGCTTGTACCTACTCAGCACAGATCCTCGTGGTGGCCAGCAGAGTAATCCAAGCCTCAGAGAGCTAAAAAAGCGACTTTACCTGATTTAAGTATATTTTTTGTGGCTTTCCACTTCTATTTATCTAGCAACTGTATTTCGCCTGCTTGCTGATACATTGTTATTGTTTGTCTGCATTTATTCTGTTATTGCACTTGATTTCTCAGTTTGTTACTTTTAAAATCTGTAATTGTTGCAATTTGTTTGTGTAGGCTGTGATAGCCGATTTATAGCATTTATAAGTTTTACTGTATCTGTTTCTGCTTGTTTCTGAAAAAAAAAAAAAAAAAAAATATCTCTTGTTTTCCCGCCTTACTGAGCTAGAATAGTCCAGTTTCAGAGCTTGCTGATCCCTGGACTTTGTTTGCAGTTCCTGTTACTGATTCTTTGCCTAATTTGGAAGAGAGGAAGTTCCCTTGCTTACCAGTGGGAGTGGGAAGCATTGAGCTGCCTGTTGGTCCAGTTTTGTGAGGTTTCAGCCAGTAACTTGTAGTCTATTGGTCGTTTTGGGCCAGTTCCTAGCTTCTTTCAGCCCCCTGATATAAAACACGCTAAACGCGCGTTTGCGCGGTTTAGCGCGGAGTTGCCACTGTTGCACACTAGGGCAGCGCCGGTTAAGCAGGTTTAAACTATTCGGGCTACCTAAAGTCCACTCTTCAAATTTTCCCTTAAAACTACCTTCCTGGAACTATACTACTGATCTAATCAACATATCCTATAACTAAAAAGATCATCTCTACCTGTCTCCGAGTAGACTATTCTTTATCTGTTAAACCTAGCACTTGCTCCTACAGTACTTATCACCTTGATACAGCACTCTTGTTATAGATAGTACCCCAAAAAGGCAAACCCCATTTCTCGGACACCCACATCCCCCGGAATCTCTTTTAAAGTTTTTTTGCCTATTCCTTCTAGCATGTCGAGGGATCAGTTGCTAGTGTCCTCTCCTGCTCAGCTGGTGAACCTGGGAATATTGAGGCAATGTTACAATTGCCTCATGTACACAGACAACCCTCTCCTCCTCCCACAAAACACAAATACATGCGAGAGATGCAACTATACGTCCAAACTGGAGGCTGAGCTCTCTCAACATAAGACTGGCAAGACCAGACAGGAGGAGAAGATTACCACGAACACTATAGACCCAGTCTCACATAGTACCATCACAACCTCAAATCATACACATAAACACACAAAGACATACTCGGAGGCTCTGATCAAAAATCTACCAAAACAGCAGAGGCCACCAAAGCAGACACCCAGACAGCTACCACCTCAGAACACAACACCTGCAACACATAGACCTCACAGTCATAGTGTCAAACAGTCACAGCCCTTAAGGCCAAACACAATGCCAGACACACTAGTCATTGGTGACTCCATAGTCAGACACACTGACGTCCCGCTCACCAGACTGAGTAAGGAGAGGGTTACAGTAAGCTGCCTGTCGGGCGCTAGAATCCGCCACATAACGCAAGCACTCAGGTCTCTCAACAGCAGGTACAAATACAACTCAGTCATTGTCCACGCTGGTGTAAATGACCTGAGACGTACCTCCTTGGACTACATGAAAAGAGACATTGAGGAGCTCTCTGATTATGTAGCCCAGACAGGTATGACCCTGACCTTGAGCAGTATCCTACCTTCACCAAGAATGATGCCACAATACAGAGATAAGATGATCAGCTTTAACAATTGGCTTAAACTCTGGTGTCATTCAAAGGGGATCCAATGTCTGTCTGCCTGGGATGACATGCTGGACAAGCCACGCTGCTTCGCAAGGGACGGCTTGCACCTGTCACCCCTGGGATTCCGGATATTGGCAAAGGTGCTTGCCACCCCCATAGTGCCTTTTTTAGGCAAGGCTCAAATTGTAAACCTACCACCCTAGAACACAAAAATGGAAAAAAACTAAGGGTAATGCTGCTCAATGCCAGAAGTCTCAATCTCAAAATGCACGCACTCGAGGCCCTTCTCAGTATGGAGAACATCGATGTCTGTGCTGTGACAGAAACCTGGTTCAAGGCTCCTGAGAGCACCCCAGCACTATCAGGTTTTACCTCATATCATGCGTTCCGGCCCCAAAATCCGGACAATACCAAGAAAGGAGGGGGGGGTATCCATATTCATCAAGGACACCCACACCTCAAGATTGGTGGCAACGCACGATGCATCGGAGACCATCCAGGTGCAATTAACCATAGGCAAGACTGCTCTGCAAATTGTAGCATGTTACAGGCCACCCTCACAAACTCAGGAACCTCACATGGCTTTCCTGAAAACACTGGAGGGGATAACTGTATCTCCAAACACCATCATACTAGGTGACTTCAATTACCCTAATATAGACTGGGAACACTACTCAAGCCCAAACACCCTAGCCCAAAAGTTCCTGGAATTCATAAACTCAAATGCCATGGAACAAATAGTCACTATCCCCACAAGAGGAGAAAACATACTTGATCTCATCATCACGAACATGGGAGCACAATGTTCAACACCGGAAGTATACCCCTCACTGGTGAGATCAGATCACAACTAATCTCGCTGGAGGTCCTCATGCCACCCCCACCTGAAATAAAGAAGACCACAGAAAAGAAGTTCTCGAAAACCGAGTTCACACTTCTCAAGACTAGTGTGGTGTCCTTTAAGGCCCCGAGTCATGGAAAACAGTACCCATGCCGCTGAATCACTTACAAATGCCTTCTACCAGCACCTACAGGACTGCATGGATAACGCAATCCCAAGCAAAACAAAGACTCTTTGTACCAAAGGCAAGCGTCCAGTCTGGTGGACCCCAGCCATAAACAAACTCTACAACAAAAGGAGGAAGCTACTACAAGATAGAGCAAAATCCTTAAAAGGTAAGACACCTTTGATCACTACAAGTAAAAAACTAAGAGCTCTCATAAAATCATCCAAAGCAAACTTTGAGAGAAAAATAGCTAAAGACTCAAAAGACAATCATAAGGCCTTCTTTAGCTATGTTAGAAACCTGGGAGGAAACTCCCAGATATGCTCAGAACTAGTTCAAAATGATGTGAAGATTACTGATCCTACAGACATTGCCAACATACTGGCTGACAGGTTCAGTGCAAACTTCTCCCCAAAAGGAGAGATATCTATACCAAACGATTGCAGCCCCCAAACATCTCTAATGCCCAAGTGAGAACTGCTCTCTCCAAAGCAAAAAACACAGCATCCATGGGACCTGATGGTGTCCCCGGCTGTGTGCTCCAAGAACTCAAGGAGGAATTAAACCCACAGCTAGGACAGCTGTTTAATCATAGTCTCACCTCTGGATACGCACCAGGAGTGGCGCACTGCGACAGTAGTCCCACTTCATAAAGGCGGTGCCTCCACCGACCCTGGAAATTACCGGCCCATTAGCTTGACAAGCCTTATCTGCAAAGCCATGGAGAGGATCATAATGGATCTCATAAATAAAGACATAGGGAATTTGCAGACTTTGGATCCAACCCAGTTTGGCTTTGTCAAAGGCAGATCATGCCTTTTAAACTTGGTTGACTTTTTCGAAACAGTCACCAAAGCCATTGATGAGGGAAAGGCAGTCCATACAACCTACCTCGATCTGGCGAAAGCCTTCGATACAATACCCCACTCGGGTATCATTGAAAAACTCATCAGCTTAAATGTTAACCCATACATCACAAGATGGGTTGCAAACTGGCTGAGTGACAGAACCCACAGGGTCAGAGTTGCTGGCGCCATGTCAGACTCAAAGCCTGTCACAAGTGGTGTCCCACAGGGCTCAGTCCTGGGCCCACTCTTGTTTGGCATCTACTTTTCCGAAGTACAAGCAAACACAGGAGAGTTATGGCTGACAAAGTTTGCAGATGACTGCAAACTGTGCGCCGTAGTCGAAAACACATCTGACACAGATATCCTTCAGAAGGGTCTCACAGAAACGGATAACTGGTGCCAGAGCCATGGCCTAAAGTTAAATGCCAAAAAATGCATAGTCATACCCTTCGGGAAAAACAAGGTTACCCCTAGCTACCATATAGGTGGCAATCCACTGAGCACAGAAGAAGTTATTAGGGACCTGGGGACTCAGGTTGACAGTAGCCTGTCATTCGACACCCATGTAGCTAAAGTAGTTAGGAAGACCTTCTACATTGCCCACCTTATCATGAAGGGATTCACATCTAGATCAAGGGAGGTCATAGTTTCCCTATACTCATCACTCATCAGACCAATGATTGAGTACAATGCCCCATTCGGAATGTATCTGACCTGACATTTGCAGCAGCTGGAGAGGCCACAAAAGTTCCTCACCAAAAGGATAAAGGGTCTCAAAATCTGTCCTATGCTGCCCGACTGAAAGAACTTCAGCTCTATTCAGTCGCTCACCGCTTGCTCAGAGGTGACCTGTGCCTGACATACAAGGCCATGTCAAACCCAGATTTGATGAATATGCTTCACCTCAAAAAATCTAGATCCGTCAGAGCCACAAGGGCGGAAGACTTAAACCTCGACACGGCTATTAATAGGACGTGCTGGAGGGATAGATTCATCACCCAAAGACTCCCTATGCTGTGGAACAAAATCCCGGTATATGTGAGGCAGAGCACCTCGCTGGCCTTGTTCAAGAGAAATCTTGACCAATGGATGGGAGATCGCAGATATACCCCAGGGATTACCTCAGTGTCACTGCTCGACAGAGGCACAGCAAAATAATGAGTATAGTTCCCCATACTAAAGGGGTGGCGTAAGCCACAAAACTATGGGCTAGGCTTGTAAATGCCCTCGGGCAGATAGCCTAGTATAAACCTATGAACTAGTATATCGCTTGTTCATCGGTTAGTCAAAAAAAAAACAGTTTTTGTTGTAAAACTCGGTAGAGTAGTTGTTAGGCCTGCCCTTCCTGTACGTGTGTTTTGTGTGTGGCGATTTAGTAGGTAGTGTTTTTTTTGGTGCAGGACCATGGCTGATCAGCCAAAATCTGTGTTTAAGAAATGCAAAGAGTGTGGCCATAAGCCTTCCCCTGCTGATGGTCACACTCTGTGTGTTATTTGTTTGGGAGTGTCACATTTGTCAACACAATGTGCTATCTGCACTGGGTTCAATCCTAGAGCCCTCAGGGATCGGAAGGCCAAATTAGTAGCTAAAGGCCTTCTCCCCGCATCCATGCTGGAATCTGCCACAGGCTCGGTACCTAGTACTCAACCTTCCACCCAGACAGGGACTCAAACTCCCTCTTGTTCTGGTGCTGGGTCAAGCAAGGAAAAAGCTACAGTCAGTGTAGCTGACAAGGAGAAGGACAGAGAAAGGAGCAAGAAGGATAGGGACAAGAAAAGGGACAGAACTCTCAAGAGATCTCTGGACAAGGAGCTCTTCCTTAGTCCCCCTTCTAAGTCCATGAGGCCAGTTTCTCCATGGCTCCAGTCTCCTCGTTTTTCACTGGATCCAAGGCCTTCCTCTCCCTCATTGTGCAGACCAGCCAAATCCAAGTCGGTGGCTTCTTCGCGATCGACTCGGAGTTTATCAGACTTAGCCATGGACAGGATGATGCGGAGATTCATTCAGACCCAAATACAGATGGGAGTCTTGCCAGGCCCCTCTCCCTCTGGAGGGGGGGACCACCATACCCCATCTCTCCTTCCCCGATCCGTGCTTCGGCTTTGGGGCTCTTGGATCCGAGGATTTTTGGAGCTGGTAGCTCGGCGCCGACGGTTCCCCCAACCTCGACTCCGGCTGTTACCTTGACTTCCTCGGATCTGACTAGTTAGGATCCGAGTGACTCTCGGAGGACTCCGGTCCCTGCTTCAGATCCAGGGAGGGCGTTTTCCTTGCTGTGTGCCAATGAGGTGCGCTCTCCTTCAGCCTTCGAAGTGGTGGAGAGAGTTCTGTCCCAGGGATTGAAACCCAAGCCCATCCCCTCGGATTCCGCCCAGACACCCCTGGATTTGGCTACGATTCCCTTCATCCTGTCTCAGGGACAACCTGTACCAGAGGACCCCCAGGTTATTTCCCCTGAGGAACCCCCTGCAGCTCACTAGTCCTCTTCTGAGAGTCCCACTGAAGAGGGTTACCACAAGCACAAGTGCAAAAGGAGGCATTTGGACTCCCCCGAGTCCCTCACTGTGGACACTGACTTAGATGAAGGAGAAGGTTCCCCCAGGTCACCTCCCGAAGACGTCTCCTTCAGAGAAATCGTGGAGATCCTCTGCCAGAGGGGAGGTTGGTCAGCCCCAAAACCTTCTGGGGATGAGTCAGTGTTCCTGGAGGCCTTTGGCACGGGCCCATCTACTTCCTGGGTGTCCCCGCCAGCGGACCCCTTGGTGGACCTTATCACCACGCAGGCGTGGAAGGAGCCCATCCCCAAACGCCCGACAAAATGTTATCTCCCCCTTCCGACTGACAACCTTGGTCAAAAGAAGCCCCAGTTGACACTATATTGGTCGCAGCAGCCACAAAGAAGGAACTAGCACAGGAGAGTTCCTCAGTCCACCCTCCAGACAAGGAGTCCCAGTTGGTGTATAGGTTTGGCAAGCGCGTTTATTCCTCAGTGACCTTTTCAATCCGTGCGCTGAACTATTTGGCACATATGATCCGGCTTCAGCGAGACCTTGCATCGGAATTTGCTGAGTCGCCCCCAGAGTCTTTATTGCCGCAGGACAAACAGTTGTTCTCTGCGAAAATGTCTGCTCTGAAGTCAGTCTCAAACACTTCTATGCGGCTCCTTTCCCATGCCACGGAAGGAGCAGCTAGGGCAGCCGGGACAGGCATAGCCATGAGGCGTCATGCCTGGCTCAGGTTGTGTCAGTTCACGGACCCTTTCAAGGCGTCGTCTATTAACGTTCCCTACGACGGTTCTTCCCTTTTCTGGAAGACAGTACATGACACACTTGTCCAGAGCGAAAAGGACAGGAAGACTTTGTCTGCCATCAGGATCCGCTTCTCTAACCCTCAGCGGTCCTTCTCTAGGAATCAAAGAGGGCAAAAGAAGATGCGTTTCTGAAAATCTCAGTTTTCCCGGGATTCTCAGGACAGCTATTCCCCCAGAGGCAGAGTGGAACAGGATCGACGCCGACCCAGAGTTAGAGAGGGTCCCAGGAATTTTGGGTCTAGGGAACCTTTTTCTGATAGACCCAGTCAGCAGCCCTGAGGGGGTTGCCCAGCTGTCCTGCTCTGGAGACAGTTGGGGGAAGATTGTCCTTACACCCAGCGGCATGGGAGTCCATTACGACAGATCGCTGGGTGTTAAAGATTATATCCAGGTTACACTATCCCATTTGTTGCCCCTCCAAATATTCCAAAGCACCTCCCGGATGTTCCACCCGCTCACAGGGAGGCCACAGCTCTAGAGGTTTCAAAGCTGCTTCTCAAATGAGCCATCTAACAGGTTCCCCCCGACCAGTCCAGATCAGGCGTCTACTCGAGGTTCTTTTTAGTGCCAAAAAGGATAGGGGACCTCAGGCCCATTCTAGACCTGTCAACTTGGAACCTGTCGGTAGCCAAACAGAAATTCCAGATGGTCACCCTAGAGTCCATTCTACCTTATCTCTGAGAGTTGACTGTATGTGCTCGTTAGACCTCCAGGATGTTTACTACCACATCAAGATCCACAGAAGCTCCAGGAGGTTTCTGCACTTCTGGCTGGGAGACAGTCATTTTCATTTCAGAGCCCTACCCTTCGGTCTCACCACAGCCCCCAGGGTGTTCACCAAGGTAATGGCAGTTGTAGCGGCTCACCTGAGGCTTCAGGGTATTCATGTATTTCCTTACCTGGACGACTGGCTCTTCGCTGCGCCCAACAAGCGTCTGTTTTGTCTGGCCCAAGACTACTTCATTCGGTTGGCAGATCTATTGGGGATTACAGTCAATGTTCAGAAATCCCAATTGCAACCAGTGCAAATTTTAGACTTCATTGGGGCACGGCTAGACACCTTGCAAACAGGATCTTACACCTCAGGTACCACATAGCTCAGATAGAGAACTTCAAGTCTCCAAAGTTGAGCAAGGTTCTCTGGGCACTGGGCTACATGGCTGCCTCCATATAGGTTCTCCCTTGTGTGCGCCTTCATATGCGGGTTCTTCAATGGACTCTGGCTGTTCAATGGTCTTGGCTAGACCTGCCCAAGGAATTTCCGATCAGGATCAGTCACATCTGCAGGACTTCCCTTCTTTGGTGGTTAAATTCACCGGAGATATTAGAAGGACCCTCCTTCGCATCATCTCCAGTCCAAGCCACAGTGACCACAGACGCCTCCCAACTCGGGTGGGGGAGGACACTGTTCTGGAAGGATAGTCCATGGCATGTTGTCCCAGTCTGAGACCAAGTTGCACAGAAATGTTCTAGAGATGATAGCAGTGCTTTTAGCGTTGGAAGCCTTTCACAGTCCTTTCTCTCGGATTGATTGCAATTCAGTCAGACAACATGTTGGTTGTCTGGTATATCAACAAGCAGGGGGGAACCAGATCCTATCCCCTATGTCGCGAGGCCATGAGAGTGTGGGAATGGGCGATCTCCACAGGTCAGTTTCTGATAGCAACACACATCCCGGGGCGCTCCGACACTTTAGCGGACAGATTGAGTCAGGCTATTCTGATGCCGTACGAGTGGTCTCTGATATGGTCAGTAGCGGAGGAGATATTCCTTGCATGGGGTCAGCCTTGCTGCGATCGCTTCGCATCTCCTTCCAACGCGAAGTGCAGCAAGTTCTTCGCTCTGATTCCCTCACCAGGGGAAACCCCCAGAGATGCTCTAGTCCATGCCCTGCCCCCCCGGGCTTCTGTATGCTTACCCACTATTGCCACTCATTTAGAAGTTTCTTCAGAAAGCTTGCCGACTGCGGTGCAAATTTATCCTCATTGTCCCGTACTGGCCTCATCAGGCTTGGTTCCCATTCCTTTGGTCTCATCTCTTAGCTCCTCCGTGGGTTCTGGATCCCTGCCCGGATCTAATCTCCCATACTTTGGGTGTCCATCCACCTGACCTGGGCAGCCTCAAGCTGATAGCTTGGTTGCTCCAGTTCCATTGATTGCCAGGACTCCCGGTCTTTCATCCGTGTTAAAATCCATTCTGGTGGCTTCTCTTAAAGATTCCACTAGGAAACTTTATTGCAGTAAGTGGAAGTGTTTTTCCATGTGGGCCTCACAAAGAAACCTAGATCCTTTCACAGCTCCTGTTCCAGCGGTGTTGGATTTCTTGTCTGGTATTTTTCAGCAAGGTGCTAGCTCCTCCACAGTGAAAGTACAATCGGCAGCCATTTCTAATTTTCATGTTGGTGAAGATGACATTGCCTTAGCCTCTTCTAGGCTGTATAAGGCCTTTCTTGAAGGCACTTTTCTATTGCACCCTCCTGTTAAGGATTCAGTGCCCCCTTGGGACCTTACCTTTGTCCTACCGGTATTGGTGGCTCCTCCATTCGAACCTACAGCTTCGGTGGATTTAAAATTTTTGTCCTGGAAGACAGCTTTCCTAGTCGCCATTACATCTGCTAGGATGGTTTCTGAGCTTCAAGCTCTGTCTGCCGTGCCTTCTTACTTGGTCTGCCATAAGGATAGGGTCTCTCTCTCTGTACTAATCCATCCTTCTTACCCAAAGTGGCATCTGAAGCAAACATAAACCAGTCCATTAATCTGACTGTTTTCTTTCCTAACTTCCAAATAAGGGTGAATACAAACTTCAATTGTTAGATGTTCATAGACAACTTCGCTTCTGTCTTCATAGAACAAAATCATTCCACAAGACTGACCAGTTGTTTGTTTCTTTTTTCAAAGCCTTTCTGAGAAAGGCTATTTCTGAGGTTTCTTTGGCCAGATGGATCACTCTTTGTATTTCACATGCCTACAAAGCAAAAGGTTTATTTCCTCCTGGTATTGTTAAAGCTCACTCTACCAGGTCCATGGCAACTTCTGCTGCTTTTTGGTCTAGGGTTCCTTTGGACGACATTTGTGCAGCAGTGACCTGGGCCAATTCACATACCTTCATTTCCCATTACAAACTAGTTCTGATTTCTAGGGGTAGAGCATCCTTTGGCTCTGCGGTGCTCAGGAATATCCTTTCATAGGCACCTCCCAGGATTGGAGTAGCTGGGGACTCTGTCCCACAGGTTGCAGATAAAATGAAGTTAACTACTTCAGATAAAGAAGTTATGTACTCACCATAACGTTAGATCTGAGTAGTTATACTTCATTTTTCTGCAGCCTTCCCTCCCTCCTTCCCCTGGACCTTGTTCTGTCTATACAGGTTTGGTTCATTGGGCTGAGTTGTTTATGTACTTAGTTGCAGCAAACTCTATCTGAGGGAAGGTAGGAGATGGTAGTGCGTTATGGGTAGTGGAGGAGCTCTGAGCTTGGAGCAGATGCTAGAAAAAAAGTTGCCGGCTCTGATCCGAATACCCACAGGTTGCAGAAAAATGAAGTATAACTACTCAGATAGAACGTTATGGTGAGTACATAACTTCTTTTTTTGGGTGGTTTCTGTTATATTTTGATGGAGAATTCAGTTAAAATATGGAAAGTACATGGCAGGACTACATGAAAATTTGTATTCACTGTTTTAGTTGCTTGCACAAAACTGATAGTGTTAGTTGTAGATCTGTATATTTACAAGTTTACATTATTTTCTGGGACCTCAGCAGAGGTCATTACTGGCAAACTTCCTTGAGTAGATGGATTAAAAGTTCCTATCTCCATACCAAATATCCACTTTCTTTAAACTTTCTGAGGATCAGTTTGTCTGATTTTCTGTAGGCAGTTTATTCCAACTTCTAACATCTCTTGTCAAAAAAGTTTCTACAGTCTCTTCTCTGCATTCTGTCAAGCTGTACCAATGTGTTGGTATTTCTAGTGTCTCTGTCATTTCTCTTAAAGTTGATCCCAGTCCCTCTTCATGCTGTACATTTTTCATTCCCCTAATCTTTCTCATAAAATATTTTGTACTTTCTCTAACTGGATTGTATCTAATCTGTATGTACAGAAACCTGCACTGTCCTCCATAATAGGTCTAACTATACTTTGAAGTAGCACTTGTTCCTGTCTGGAGTTCACGGTTTTTAACGCATTCTTATCCCTGCATTGCAGTCTTTCAGTGTTCTCCCCACAGTTGTTGAATTTTGAGCCCACTGGGACTCCTAGATCATTAAATTATTTGCATTGTTCTGTACAAGTATCTTATTCAACAACAACATTGAGGCTATATGGATATGTAGGATTTTCAGTGCCCAGATGCATTCTGCATGTGTTATTGCCCAACTAAATTTATTGAGACTGTCCTGTAGTGTCAATTGACCCTTAATCAAACTAATCATCTCTGTTACTTTTGCATTGTTTGCAACGTTTACTGACCAGCCACCTCTTACTTTTGGAAAAGAAGCTGCAAGTATTCAGTAAGAAAGGCTGCAGGAAGGACCTCTGAATTGTCCCTCTTTGAATAGTGTAAACTTCAGAAAGCATACCTGAGATAAGCATGGGAAAGTGCAGTTAAGTCTGATACTCCAGCTGAATTTTAGTAACCAGAATGATATAATTTCCAAGTCTGAGTGGTGAATGACATCTGACAACTGCAGATTACCCCAGTATTATGAAGTTAACCAAAGTAAACAGTGTTAGTTGCCTTATGAGCTCAGGTTTGCAAGAGAAATATCAAGTAGCCTGCATCTTACAACATACAGGCCATGAGTTTTGATTACCTTGTCAATGCCCAGCTGTCTAGTTGTCAGATAATTTTTCTCAAAAACAATGGAAGTTTTTTCCATAAATGTCCCACTTTTGGATGGAGAAATCCTGCTTTTAAGTCATGGAAGCTTCTATTAGCGTAGATGATGTAGTAGTGGAAACTGCTGTTAACATATACCATGTTTTGTTTCTGTATTTATTGCAATATGCTCCTATCCTGTAGATGATTGTAAAGTGAATGGCTGTAAACATCAAAGTGTATGACTAGCAAAGGCATGCCATACATTTCCTTTGTAATGTATCTCCATATAGATTCTAGACCGTTGTCTTCAGTTGAATAAGCGCAAAATTGGGTGTAGCATTCAATCATTGGTTTTGATCGCACTTGTATAATTAGAAAATGACAGTTTGAATAGTGTTGTACTTGGCATGCCATAGTAATTGTTTCATTTTTCCAAAGCACTTGCCTTGGATGGCACAAGCATTATGATGAAAAGAAAAGTTACTTTTCTGAAGTGCATCTAAACCTTATAAGTAAGTTTGCACATTACTTCCTCATCTAAAGCCTACCCACATTACTTATTAAGTTTTTAATAAACTTTATCATAGCACTTCAGCACATTTATAACATGAAATATTCTCGCCCACATAATCTAAGATTATCCAATTAATGTTGAAAACGCATAACATTTCAGTGTTACAATGTTGCAGTTAGGCTTTAAGATCTCACATTAGATCACTACAAGCCATACTCCATGAGGACAATGCCTTATCTAACCTTGTTTCCCCAACACTGACCAGTTTCCTTTTAAAACGTAATCAATTTTCAACAGACCACACCTCCCAATGTAATGAATTTCATCTGCAACTTTCTCTAAAATAAAAATAAACTCTGCCCAGATTTGTACGCTTTTTTCTAAATCCACTTATAAATAATTTTCCTGTTGTAATATTGTATTGAAACACCTAGAATACTTTTCATTTCCTGAGTTTTTAAAACCTTATTTATGTACCTAAATTAAATGCTCTCCAATGAGCATATAACATACAGAGAATACATTTTAAAGACCTTTCTTTCATAATCCAAGTATTTAACTTCTTTAATTTTCCTAGTGGGATATTTTTGTACTCTCTCCAATTTCGTCTCATTTGGAATATGTACAATATCAACTTCATACTCCATAAGTGATCATACTGTAGATTTATAAGTAGGCCACAGCACACTCAAATCCTTAGATGATTTTGTCCTTAAATTTCTTAAAGTAGACTAACATTTTTTAAAACCGTGTTCATACTGCCACTAAATCCAACTTTATTATTTACCATTATCTTCAAATTTTCAAACTCCTCACATTCACATATAAGATCACAATACAAGCTATATGGGTATAAGGAACATAAATGAAGTAGTTTACAGTTAACCATATGCCAAGACCCTGGAAGAAAACGCAATGAAGCTTACGGACAAGACGACTTAGTCAGGCCTTGTAGTTGATTTAACAGTGTAGTCCACAGGATAAAAACGCTAAGGAACAAAGCTTTTCAGCTGTTAAAATAGCTTAATCCAAGCATTCGCTTCACAGGAAAAAACACTTAAATCACACTAACGCTCCAAATGCAAGTACGTATTCGTTACAAAAACTTCCTCATATGTTGGCTGGTAACTACATCAGTGCATATATATACATCAATTAACATCTAAAACCACCAGTCTCATGCTGCATAGTAAATGAGGCATAATTGAAAATTATGTCATGAAAACTTTTAAAGGCACATTCTAAATGCCTTATTTCTTGCATAAAAAGTACTATTGACCTAATTGTACTAATGATAACAATCAAATATCATACCAGTTATCTAAAAAATTGCAGACTCTTTGATACAGCTACTTTTATTACTTTAATTTAAACTTTAAAATCTCTAAAACCTTTTAAAACTTTTTCTAAAAAAAA
Source organism: Protopterus annectens (assembly GCF_019279795.1). Taxonomy (NCBI): domain Eukaryota; kingdom Metazoa; phylum Chordata; order Ceratodontiformes; family Protopteridae; genus Protopterus; species Protopterus annectens. Next base: position 1,523,261,172 of record NC_056743.1, on the reverse strand, counting down.
AAAAAACTTTAATACAATGCCATCTTGTGGAGCAAAGTTGAACTACCATTTTCTGTTATAAAGAATGTATGTTTCCTAGGAATTTCTCTGACCCCAGAACTTATATGAAGTAACTGTTGTAATGATGCTTACAAAATTCAGAGCAATACAGTAATAAGCAGCTATCCATGTTAATAAAAATATGTTTAAAATCTTCATGTTAAATAAATGAATAACGTGCAAAATAGCAAAATGGAAAATATAAATGCTTTAAAAACATTCTAAAAACACTTTAAAAACACCCCATCCTGGATCTAGCCTTTCTGAACACCTCCCTGGTGGTCCCCAAATTCAAAATGCTAACTTTGCAGCAGCTGCTGCCTACGCTGACAAAAAATACCTAGTTTAGTTACCCTAGATCTAAATTATGTCTGCCTCCACATCCCCATAAGGGAATCCTGCAGGAAATTCCTTCGCTTCAGAGCAATCTCACAACACTTTCAGTTCTCTGTGCTATCCTTTGGCTTATCTACTGCTCCCAGGGTATTCAAATGCTTAGCCCTGGCCATAGCCTTTTGCAGGCAGAAAAATATACAGATTACCGTTATCTGGATGACTGCTTCGTTCAGGCAGAGTGCAAAGAAAAGCTACTGAAAAGACCTCCTCTTTGTGAAAACCCTTGTAACCTCCTTAGGGTACACAGTCAATGAGGAGAAATAAAAGCAAACACCCTCCTGGAAGATCATTTTTTGCAAGCACTGCTGGACACAGCATCCTAAATGGCCTTCCTATCCCCAGAAAAGCAGAGCTTCCTGCCTCTCTACTTTACCCAGCTAGCATCCAGAAGTCACTTCACTGCGAGGAAGTTCCTGCAAGCCTTGGGGTACATGGCATCTTGCATCCTTCTAATTCCTCTGACCAGGCTTCACATGAGAAAACTTCCGTGGTATCTAAAGAACCTTTGGTGTCAGCACTCTCGACCTCTCTCCCTCTGATCCCCTGTATAAGGGCCGAGTTTCTCTGGTGGTCAGGGGCCTGTGCCAAGAATAAGGGTCTTCCCTTCGCCCAACTGGGCAGACCATTACTACTGATGCCTCAGACATTGCTTGAGGTGCTCACCTAGAAGGCAGGTGCAGCCAAGGTCATTGGGATGCCCAGCACCTTCCCTTACACATCAACCAGAAGGAAATGATGGCAGTACAAAAGGCTCTGACATCCTTCAAGCCCCATCTCAAGCCATGGGTTCTCCTTATCAAAACGGACAACACCACAGTAATGTGGTACATCAACACAGGGAGGGACCCAATCTTACCCTCTGTGCAAGCTAGCCTTGAACCTCTGGCTGATGGCCTCTTCCATGGGATTACACCTAATAGCCCAATACCTACCAGGGATCAACAACACCCTGGCAGAATACTTAAGCAGAAACTTACTGTACCCCCATGAATGGCAGCTCCACAGAAAAATCTTTTTACAAATCACTCAGGAGTGGGGGACTCTGGAGGTGAATCTTTTTGTTTCATATCTCATCCATCAGCTGAAAAAATTCTGCACCAGGGTCTATCACCACCTCGCATGGAAGGTGGATGCCTTGACCTTCCCCTGGAACACCCTCTTTGTGTACTCATTCCCTCTTCTGCCTCTTATTCCCAAGGTACTGATCAAAATAAGGGAGGAGAGACCAAAGGCCATCCTCATTGCTCCAAATTGGCCCAAGTAACACTGGTACCCCTTACTGTGCAGCCTGACATTACAGCCTCCCAGGCAGCTCCCCCTGATCTCAGACCTCTTGACTTGGGTGGGAAGAGGAAATGCTGCACCCAGACTTGCAGACTCTCAAACTTTCCGCATGGGTAATACTCTAAAGGCAAACAAGGGTCCCAGTTAAGCAAACTGGTCCTAGACATCATCACAGAGGCCAGAAGGCGCAGCACCAGAAAATCTTACGCAGGAAAATGGAAAAGATTCTGTTCTTGGAGCCAGTCCAGAGGGATCAATACCTCACAGCCTTCCATCCCTCTTATCATGGCTTACCGAGTGGAGCTACTTAATAGTGGCCTCTCCTTTTCTATCAAAATGCACGCCTCAGACATTTCAGCTCATTTTGACACAGATCAGCCCCTGTTCTCCCATCCCTTGATTAAACAGTTCCTCAGAGGGGCTTCTAATATCAGACCTCCCAGAAGGCTGCCCATGCCAGCCTGGGACCTGAATTATGTTTTGGAAAAACTAACCTTGCCACCCTTTGAACCCGCTGCTTCAGCAGAACTAAGATTCCTCTCCTGTAAGACTGCCTTTCTCCTAGTTATCACCTCAGCCAAAAGGGTTTCAGAACTTCAGGCACTGATGGCCATTGGGCCCTTCATCATTTTCCATGCAGACAGGGTCTCCCTGAGGACTAATCCCTCCTTTATGCCCAAGGTGGTATCTAATGTGACTCTCAACCAGGCCATACATCTACCACCTTCTTTCCTAACCCTCAAAACAAGGGGAAAGAATTTTGCACTCACCAGTCGTGCACAGACAGCTCAGATACTATCTGGACTGTACTAAACCCTTCAGAAAAATAGACCAACTACTTGTCAGCTTTGCCCCAGGAGCAGAGGGGAAAGCCCTTTCCAAGCTCATACCCCCTGTGCAGATTAGCCATGGCACTGTGGGACACAGCTTTGACCTACCAAATACATCTTCAAGCTCAATTCCTGCCAGGAAAACAAAACACTCTGGCAGACGATTTAAGCAGATACCGTATGGATCCTCACGAGTGGAAACTAAATCCACAAGTCTTCAGCATAACAGAGAAATGGGGGAGCCCAGACATAGATCTATTTGCCTCTCCTCAAAATTATCAGTTGAAAAAATTCTGCACAAGGACTTATCACAGACAAGCAAGGAAAGTGGACGCCATATCCTTCAGTTGGAAAAACCTATCAATTTACGCCTTTCCGCCTCTGCCTCTTCTCCCCAAGGTCCTCCTAAAAGTCAGACAAGAGAAACCAAAGATGATACTAATTGCCCCGGACTGGCCTCGCCAATACTGGTACCCAGTCATAAGGAACTTGTCTCAATACCCAGCTTGGACTTTGCCTCAAAGACCACAACTACTGTCCCAGCAAAACAATCAGATCCTGCACAATCAACTACAGACTCTGAACCTGGCAGCATGGCTGATCATGTAGTCATACAAACAACTCCTCTCAGTAAAGGTGTGATGGATATCCTTTTGGAAGCCAGAAGGCCTAGCACTAGAAAATCTTATGCTGACAAATGGAAGAGATTCTGCGCTTGGAATCAAGCACAAGGAACTGATACAGCAGAACCAAATATTCCTCAAATATTGCAATACTTAACTGAGATGCTTGACAAAGGCCTGTCTTTCTCATCAATTATAATCCATGCATCTGCCATTTCAGCTGATTACAATACAGAGCCACCAGTCTTTTCTCATCCTTTACTAAAGCAGTATCTTAGAGGAGCCAAAAATGTAAGGCCTCCTAGAAGATCACCACTGCCTGCATGGGACCTCAATTTTGTGTTGGAAAAGCTCACCCTGCCTCCATTTGAACCAGCTGCTACCGCTGATATAAAGTTCTAATCATGGAAAACAGCTCTGCTACTAGCAATTACTTCAGCAAGAAGAGTTTCAGAGCTACAGGCCCTCATGGTTGTAGAGCCTTTTATTATATTTTACCCAGACAGGGTATCTCTAAGGACAAATCCTACTTTTATGCCTAAGGTGGTTTCCAGTGTGGCTCTTAACCAAACAATTCATCTGCCAACCTTTTATCCAAATCCGCAGAACAAGGGGAAGAGAATTCTGCATTCCTTGGACGTACACAGACAGCTAAGATTCTACTTAAACAGGACTAAAGCTCTAAGAAAAACTGAGCAATTACTAGTGACATATGCTGCAGGATCAGAAGACAAGGCAATATCAAAGCAGACGATTTCAAAGTGGATAAGCCACTGCATCCATTTCTGCTACTTACACCACGGTAAACCTGTGCCCAAGGGCATTAGGTCTCATTCCACCAGAGCTGCAGCTACTTCAGCAGCCTTTCTAAGGGGAGTACCAGCCAAAGTCATTCTAGAGGCTGCTACTTGGAGTTCTGTTCACACCTTTACAAAGCATTATCATTTGCCTCTCTACTCTAAATCCAGGGCAGGCTTTGCCACTGCAGTTCTGCAGGGCCTTATAGCCGCTCCTAATGCTGTTTAGCTCCAGCGTCCCAACCCTAGCTTTGGGATTCTACCCAAATGTAATGACTGCAACAGTGAAACATGAAGAACATAGTACAGTTGTGTACACTTACCATAAATGTAGATGTTTGAGTGTATTCACTGTTGCAGTCCAGGTTACCCTCCCGCCATCCCCCTGACATTCTGGAGTTTCTTTCCTTCTCTATCTTCTACAACCTATGTGGTGTATTTGCTTGTAGATAAAGGTAAAGTTTATAGTGATGCATGTGTGTATATATATATATATATATATATATATATATATATATATATATATATATATATATATATATATATATATATATATATATATATATATATATTTACTACCTTTTGAGGGGCACCTGACATTGGGGGCAAGAAAAACTAAAGAAAATGGCGTCGCTGCATATTTTATACCCCTGACGACCTGACATCATGGAAGAGGAGACAGCAACCGATGCAGGACCCAAGACTTTAGAATTCAGGCCGACTGAGGGCAACCTGCCAGCAGATTACCCAAATGTAATGACTGCAACAGTGAATACACTCGAACATCTACATTTATGGTAAGTGTACACAACTGTACTTTACGTACATGATACCATGCTAATATGCTCTGTGCCATGTCTACCACTACTCCACAAGGTAATCCAGGGCTCCTTTTCCTCAGCTGACTTGACTGATGACTACCAACTATTTCTTTCTTTTTTTTTTTTTTTAATTTAAAAGATTAATGCTATTTTTTCACAAATTTCTGCCAGCACAGAAACAATCCTTCAACATCACATTAGAAAATAACTCCTCAAATGAAACCGTTTCCAACACAAAGATTCTTGGTGTCTTAACTGATAACTTAAAATATGATCAGTACAGCACTCAAGCCATCAAGAAAACTCACCAGAAGTTGGGCGTCCTCTACAAACCCTTTCCCACTGACTAATCTAGGAATTCTTTAACAACACCTTATTTTCTCCCTACCCTTCTGTCTGCAGCACCCATCCTGACTAAACTTTCACTCCATCTTATGAAAATAAATGGTTTGCTACAATAAAATAGACAAGTTTGCATCCAACTTGTCAAACTGCTCACTGCCTAGCACTGAACCACCTATACTGGCTCGAACTACCTGATTACCTTACCTACTCCCAACTGCTTAGTACCCACAAAATAATACACAAACTCAATACCTGTCCATCACTACAAAGTGTCCACAAACACCGTTTCCCTCATAGGAATCTCTGTTCACAGAATAAATGTCTTTTTTCCAGTTCCAAGTCTCATAACCATGCAGGGGACTCCCTTTACTCAACCAGTGTTACTGAGCACTGAAACTACATCCCACCCACACTAAAACACAGCATTACCAAATGTTTCAAGACACAACCTAAAACACTTAACTTCTTCACAGCTATGCTCATGCTCTCATCCTGACTAAACCCACCTTTCTTTGTTTCTCTTCTATTGCCAATCTCTGTCAACCCTGCATTTGTCTTTTTCTTCCCCACTACTGCTCTTCCTACTACCCTATATCCACAATCCTGTCCTACTAATACCCCGATGTTCTTCGTGTTTCACTGTTGCAGTCATTACATTTGGGTAATCTGCTGGCAGGTTGCTCTCCGTCAGCCTGAATATCAAAGTCTTGGGTCCTGCGTCAGTTGCTGTCTCCTCTTCCATGACGTCAGGTCATCAGGGGTGTAAAACAGGGAGCCGACGCCATTTTCTTCAGTCTTTCTTGCTACGCGGTGCCCGAAGCAGAAGCAGTTCGCAAGTGCCGGTTGGCCTACTCCTGAAATTTTCAAATTCGAGTTTCAGAACCAAAGTCTTCATTTAAAGCTAAGTACTCCATTGGGGAAACTTTTTTTTGCTCCATACCGATGTCAGTAAAAGTTAATTGCATTACTTGTGGGAAGCAAATACCTCATAAGGATTTTCATTTGTACTGTATTCCTTGCCTAGGCCCAGATCATAACCTGCCTTGCTGTCAGTTTTGTGCTAGATTTAACCAACGCACTATTAAGCATCGGTATGTCTTTGCTTCAAAATATTTTGGAAACAGATTTACCTACCCTGAAATGTCGGTTAGCAATCCGACTACCGAAGTTCACAAAAAATGCAAAGAAAAGGACAGAGACAGACCGTTGAGGTCCAAAACCGACAGACCTGAGGTCCAAAACCGACAACGAAGCTTCTCCTAAGCCAGTCGCCGGTTCACCGGTACTCAGTGAGGCACTTACGCAGCCCCTGATACCCGCTACTTTCGAGTCGCAGGCCTCTACCAAGACCCATGTGGAGTCTGGCACACCGCAAGATTCTCAAAGTATTGTACCTGCGGATGTCTGTCCCTTGGATGGGTTCGGAGCTGCTGAGCAGGCACCGGCTTCTGAGGTTGCCTTCAAGCCTCAGCATTTCTATATAAAACCGACGCCAGCTTCAAAAACAAAGACAAAAGCAACTTCTAAGGCTAAAAAACCCGACACATGAACCACGTGCTCAGGCCTCTATGCCCAAAAAGCAGATGATCAAAATGGCTGAAGATTTAATTACCTTGATCAGGGGTTCCCAACCCCCCCCCCCACACACACACACACACACACACACACACACACACACTGATAAGAGGCCTGGGCAAGACACTGATTATGAATCTTCAGATCAGGTTTCTATTTTTTCTGATTCCTCTTCTGATCAGGAATTTTCTATACCACCCTATGAGGATTCAGATGCAGAGGAATCCATCCCTTCTGCATCTCCTCCTGAAGATTATTCCTTTGGAGAAACCTTGCATACTTTGAGGGAACATATCCATTGGGAGGGTCAAGATTTTTCCGAATCAGAAAAGAGGCTTAGGGATTTCCTTCTTCTCCCACAGCATAGGCCTTTGGCCATACCTCCTGTATTAGACATTGCTGATGTGTTTTCGGAATCGAGCATGACTCCAGATTCCTTACCTCTGGCTCCTAGCAAGCCAGACAGATATTACAGGGTTCCTGACTCTCACAAATTTTTATTCAAAAACCCTGCTGCTGACCCTGAAACTATCTCACAAGGTCCCAAATGTGTAAAGGCCTCAACAGCTAAGAATCCTACTCCCTCTGATAGAGATTCCTGGGCGCTGGATAGATGGGGAAAGAAGGTTTATACGTCTGCAACCTTGGCAGTTAGGGCCTTAAACTGCCAGTTTCATATGCTTAAATATCAACAGCATGTTATGGGATAATTGAAACAGAAAATTATGTTGATTTCTGATTGTGTGGGAAATAAGGAATTACAGGAATTATTGCATGCAGCAGAACAGGTTGGAAAGCATACTTTGCAATGTGGTTTTGATTCCTTGGAGGCCTCCTGCAGGGCCGCAGTTACTGGATCTGTGATTAGAAGGCATGCCTGGCTCAAGGAGCAAAATTTGCCTGATCATGTTGTTGGATGCACCTTTACAGCATGATACTCTGGCAATAAGGCAGGAGAGGTTTTAAAGAAAATGGAAGACAAAGCTAAGTCTATGCAAACTGTAAAAGACTTTTTACAAGTGCAGCCGCCAAGATTCAGTAGACACTAACCTACAAAAAATTGGTCCTTTCCTGTGTACGACAGAGCTTCACGGGGCAAATCCAGGCGCTCAAAGGGCTCTAGATACCAATCACAGGATTCTTACAGGTCAAAGCAATGGGGTGCCTCTACCTCCAAATCTGGAGGAAATAAAGCACAACCCTACAGTAAACAGTCTCAATGACTTCCCTCTGCCATCACCAAGCACTTATCTTTTGGCAGCCCCCTTAGGGGGAAACTAGCACTTCATGCTCAAAATTGGCAGTTAGTAACACAGGACAAGTGGGTATTAAACATAGTATCCCAGGGATACATATTTCATTTCCATACCTTGCCAATTCCAAACGGTTGGCCAGATCTGCCACAAAATCAATGGGCAGAGGCACGGAAGTTACATTCCTCATAGATATGGGGGCTATTCAGCCAGTACCAGAACAGGAAAAAGGACAAGGGTTTTACTCAGGACTGTTCAAAAGACTATGCCTGGCACCCAATACTGGATTTATCGATTTTGAACACATTCTTGGACATAAAATTCAAAATGCTAACTTTGCAGCAGCTTCTGCCCATGCTGGGCAAGAACGCTTGACTAGTGACTCTAGACTTAAGAGGCATACCTGCATATCCCAATAAGGGAATCGTGCAGAAGATACCTCTGCTTCAAGGCTGGTTTTATGCATTACCAATTCTCTGCACTGCCCTTTGGATTATCTACTGCGCCCAGGGTCTTTACAAAGTGCCTGGCACCAGTAATTGCATTTTGCAGACAAAGACGTATACAAATCTATCCTTACTTGGACGACTGTCTCATTCAATCAGAAAACAAGGACATTCTTCTTCAACATCTGACATTTGTGAAAAGGCTTCTAACATGCCTAGGGTACACAGTAAGCGAAAAGAAATCACAACTGGTACCCTCTCAAAAGATTACATTCCTGGGTGCAAGCTTGAATACAACTGCCCAGATGGCTTACCTTACGCCAGACAAACAAAGGCAACTGACTATTTACTTCAAACAGATGGCAACAAAAACCCAGTTATCTGCAAGACAAATTCTGCAGGCTTTGGGGTTCATGGCATCCTGCATTCTACTGATTCCATATGCAAGACTGCATATGAGGAAACTACAATGGTACCTAAAAAGTTTATGGTGTCAGCATTGTCACAGTCTGGAAACAACGATTCCTCAAATTCCCTGCCTACAACAGGAGTTTCTTTGGTCGGCAAAGACATGTCACCAGAACATGGGATGGTCTTTCACTCTACCCCCTGCCAACCAAACCCTAGCTACAGATGCATCAGACTCGGGGGGCCCACCTGGCGGGGAAATGCATTCAGGGCATATGGAGCCCAAAACAAATACATCTGCATATCAACCAGAAAGAGATGTTAGCTGTTCAGAATGCCCTGACAGCCTTCCAGGACAACTACTGATAAAGACGGACAACACCACGGTTATGTGGTACATAAACAAGCAGGGGGGCATACATTCCTACCCCCCCTTTGCAGACTAGCAATGGCATTGTGGGACACAGCCTTGACTTACCAAGTACATCTTCAAGCTCAATTCCTGCCAGGAAAACAAAATACTCTGGCAAATGACCTAAGCAGAAACCTTATGGACCATCACGAGTGGAAACTGGATCCACAAGTCTTCAGCATGATAACTAAGAAATGGGGGATCCCAGACATAAATATATTTGCCTCTCCCAAGAATTATCAACTGGACAAATTCTGCACATGGAGTTATCACAGACAAGCATGGAAAGTGGATACCCTATCCTTCAGTTGGAAAAACCTATCAGTCTACGCCTTTCCTCCTCAGCCTCTTCTTCCCAAGGTCCTACTAAACGTAAGACGGGAAAAAACAAAAATGATTCTAATTGCCCCGGACTGGCCTCGCCAGCACTGGTACCCAATCCTAAGGAATATGTCTCAGCTCCCTCCTTGGTACTTGCCTCAACTACCTCATCTACTGTCTCAGCAGAACAATCAAATCCTCCACAATTGGCTTCAAACTCTGAACCTGGCAGCGTGGCTGATCATGTAGTTATTCAAACACCACCTCTCATTAAATCTGTGATGGATGTCATTTTGGAAGCCAGAAGGCCTAGTACTTGAAAATCTTATGCTGATAAATGGAAGAAATTCTGTGGTGGAACCAAGCACAAGGAACTGACACGGCAAAGCCAAATATTCCTCAGATTTTACAATACTTGACTGAGATGCTTGACAAGGGCCTATCTTTTTCATCAATAAAAATCCATGCCTCTGCCATCTTGGCTCATTACAACACAGAGACACCAGTCTTTTCTCATCCTTTGCTAAAACAGTGTCTTAGAGTTGCCAAAAATTTAAGGCCTCCCAGAAGATCACCAATTCCTGCATGGGACCTCAATTTTGTGTTGGAAAAGCTCACCCTGCCTCCATTTGAACCCGCTGCTACTGCAGATATAAAGTTTTTATCATCGAAAACAGCTTTACTTCTGGCAATCACACTACAGGCCCTCATGGTTGTGGAGCCTTTTATTATATTTTACCCAGACAGGGTGTCCCTCTGGACCAATCCTTCCTTTATGCCTAAGGTTGTGGCTCTTAATCAAACTATTCACCTGCCAAATTTTACCCAAATCTGCAGAACAAGGGGGACCAGATTCTGCATTCCTTGGACATACACAGACAACTAAGATTCTACTTAAACAGGACCAAATCTCTAAATGCCAGAGCAGCTACTGGTGGCATTTGCTGCAGGATCAGAGGGAAAGGCTATTTCAAAGCAGACTATTTCTAAGTGGATAAGCCACTGCATTTGTTTCTGCTATTTGCATCATGGTAAACCGGTGCCCAAGGGCATTAGGTCACATTCCACCAGGACTGCTTCTACATCAGCAGCTTTTCTCAGAGGGGTGCCAACCAAAGACATTCTAGAAGGTGCTACTTGGAGTTCTGTTCATACTTTCACAAAGCATTATCATTTGCCTCTCTTCTCTAAGTCCAGGGCAGGCTTTGCCACTGCAGTTCTGCAGGGCCTTATAGCCGCCCCCAATGCTATTTAGTTCCAGCCTCCCATCCATAGCTTTGGGATTCTACCCAAATGTAATGACTGCAACAGTGAAATACGAAGAACATAGTACAGTTGTGTACACTTACCATAAATGTAGATATTCGAGTGTATTCACTGTTGCAGTCCGGGTTACCCACCCGCCATCCCCCTTTATTCTTCAGCTTTTCTTTCCTTCACTATATTATACAGCTTTTGTGGTGTATTTGCTTTTAGATGAAGGTAAAGTTTATGTTGTGACAATTGCATATATTAATAGTTTTTTATATATATATATATATATATATATATATATATATATATATATATATATATATATATATATATATATATATATATATATATATATATATATATATATATATATATATATATATATATATATATATATATATATATATATATATATATATATATGTATATATATATATATATGTATATATATATATATATATATATATATATATATATATATATGTATATATATATATATATATATATATATATATATATATATATATATATATATATGTATATATATATATATATATATATATATATATATATATATATATATATATATATATATATATATATATATATATATATATATATATATATATATATATATATATATATATATATATATATATATATATATATATATATATATATATATATATATATATGTATATATATATATATATATATATATATATATATATATATATATATATATATACATATATATATATATATATATATATATATATATATATATATATATATATATATATATATATATATATATATATATATATATATATATATATATATATATCTATATATATATATATATATGTATATATATATATATATATGTATATATATATGTATATATATATATATATATATATATATATATATATATATATATATATATATATATATACATTTTTTTGGTTCCCATTTGGGGGCACCTGACATCTCGGACAAGAAAAACTAAAGAAAATGGCTTTGGCTGCCTGTTTTATACCTTTGACGACCTGACGTCATGGAAGAGGAGACAGCAACCGACGCAGGACCCAAGACTGTGTTATTCAGGCCGACTGAGGGCAACCTGCCAGTACCCAAATGTAATGACTGCAGCAGTGAATACACTCGAACATGTACATTTATGGTAAGTGTACACAACTGTACTTTCTTTACTCACCTCATCATTTTGTGTCTCTACTGTTATCTCAGCCTCTCTACTATCAGAACTTTTTCTGCTTGTTTTGTTCTTGATTATTTCTGTTTATAGCTTTCCTCCTCCTCTATTTTCTGTTCCTGCTGCAGTGACATCCTCCTTCATGAATGTCAGCATGCATATACTGAACTTATGTAGAATCATTGCTTTTGTATCTCCAGCTATTACATGTTAACAGGTCTTTAACTTACGTAAAATAATTCAACATCTAAAGTATATGATAAATATTTTTACTATATGTTGCTCATTGGAAATATGTATTTTATGTGGATCTTTTATTTCTGGGCCTCTGCTAAAAGTGGGATTTGTGCACAGTCAGGACTTTCTCAGTAAACAAAATACAATAAATAAATAGGAATATTGTCATCAAGGCCACTCAACATCTGAGTAATAAGTAATAAGGTTGGTTATAGTTGATCTTCCTTTAGAAAAAAATCATATTGAAATGTATATCACGTTACATATTTCTCGCTTACATATTCATTAAGTTAATTAAAATTCTGTCAAAACTAATCATAGCAGATTTGCATCGAGTTGGAACAGTTCCTATTTTTAATTATTGCTGAAACAAATATCTTGAACATTCTAGTACATAATCCTTAATTTAAATGGAGGTTTTTATACGTTATCTGGACCCAGAGTAGTGCCTTTAGTACTTCTCAAAGGTTTCATAACCATGTCCAGTGATGTCAGTAAACATTGATCATCTGAAACATGAGAAACCAAAGCCCCCCCTCTCCATAAGCTAGTCTATCCTAACCAAGTTGTACACAAGTCTTTTCAAAAGTTTCTGCGACCGTACCCAGATCAGTAACTACATCATCTCCTACCAAAATCTGAATTGAAGACAGCTGTTCTTTACTACATCATTGGACATTCCTAAAAATACAGGTCTATATTATATGTCCGAAGATTTCTAAATTTGAACACCATTTGATCGAATTTAGAAAACTTCGAACGTGTAAAAAAAAGACAGTAATGGGTTAAAACCAGGGGGAGAAGCCCACCCTGCACCCCCCCCCCCGCTCTTTAAATATACCAACTCTGAGATTGCACTACAGTGCGGTAAAGGGAAATCTTCTCTTTACCGCATTATAGTGCGGTCTCGGGAGTTGGTATATTTAAAGAACAGGAGGCACAACCCCCCCCCACGTGGGGGGTGCAGGGGGGCTTGCCCCCCCCCCCGCCTACAACTGTTAGTTTTGGGTTTGGGGTTTTTTGGGAGTGTTTTTATGTATGTTCGATGTTTTCTAACTTCAACCATATGGTGTCGATCATATGCTGTTCGAAGTTAGAAATCTTCGGACATATAATATAGACCCAGAAATACAACATCATTGGACATTCCTAAAAATATCTCTTATTATTTTTCACTCTGTTACTCATTTTTTTCTCATACATTTTTGGTTGTCTTATTACCTGCCTCATATTTCTAACAAAAACCTTGTATCTTAAAGCATTATTCTCGGATGGTGCTCTTTAATCTTCTCCGCCTTCTTTTCCTTTCCTTTGATTTTTTTATATCTCTCCATTCATCCACTGTGACCAACTTTTTTGCCTGCCTTAAACCTCCTAAAAGAAGGTAAAAATTAATCAGTGAATGAATCCTGTGATGTGATGATGTCAGTCTCGCCTTTATTCTCACTGATGGGTCGGATCTGATCCGTCTCGACCATTTTGCTAACTCGAGGTCTTTAACAAAGCTTGTAGGCCTCTCTTACCCATAAGCAAACCCCTAGCTTCCTTAGATCTCATTTGCCATGCAGCAAAGAGGTTGGATGCAACAGCTCTGGGCTAAGTGTTTAATCTTTTCTACTTGGTTATATTCTTCTAAAATTTAAAGAAACTACTTTTATCTTTAAATAATATTTTAGCTTTAAATAGTATTTTATTTTACTCTGGTTAGTCTTCTATCATTATTAGTAGTTAGCATCTGTTTAAGTTAGATGACGTCTAATGAACGTCTGTTGTTAGAGGATGTTCTAACCCCTTTCTCTTTTATAACTCAAAAAAAGAAAAAAAAGTTTGTTTTTCTGTCCTTTTAAGTTAGAGGACTGTTGCTGAGCTGTGTGTGTGTCTGTATGTATGTCTGTATGTGTGTATATGTCTGTGCTCTGCTCCTCCTCTTCTGTACTTCTTTCAGGTATGTCTCAGAAGCAGAAAGGAAAGCCCTTAGGCTTCAAGAAATGTGGAAAGAGAATGCCCCTCAGTGTGGAAAGAGAATGCCCCTCAGTGATTCTCGCATTCTATTTGTTTATTACTTGGCCTTCATTTGCAAGAGTCGTGCTCCATCTGCCATGGTTTCAACCACAGGGCATTGATGGAGCATAAAAACAATCTTATTTTAAAGGGGTTGATTAAGATCCCTTTTTCTCAGGCTATGTCGCCTGAACCTTCAAAATCTGATAATTCTGAAAAATTGGACAAACCAAAAAAGTGAGCTTCTTTGGAGCTGAGATCCCCCTCTGAGCCAATGCAGAAAGCTCCCAAACTGTCAGCTCCAAAAGAACCTTCGGAGCAGACAACACAAGTCAGATCAAAGGCATCTTCGGGGCAACAAGAACTCTCAGCCCCAAAGTCGACCTTACCTTCTGAATTCATATATAGTAGCCGATCGTCTTTCCTGGAACCAGTCCACTCTCGGCTCCCATCACCTTTTCTAGCTAGATCCAGGACACCTACCCTCTCTACCCGGCCCACCAGGAGTCTGTCCAATGAAGATGTGGATAGGGTGGTGCAGAGACTATTAAAGACACCAGCTTTAGCCAAATTATTATCGGATCCAAGCCCAAAGGTAATGGATCAGACACAGCCTTCCTCCTTGGTGCCTGCTCCTCCTCCGATCCGTTCATCAGCTTCGGAGCTGGAAGATTCCAAGATCCAGCTTGTGTCTGTATCAAAGCCAAGGACTTATAGTTCCTCGGATCCAAAATCTGTCACAGGTGTCTGCCCAGTCAGAGCAGGGGACCTCTGGGAGCCGACACTCTTAGGGTCTGGGGGGCCAGTTCGGATCTCACCGGATCCGGCCCTGCCTCTGGGGGCTTTGGCACAGGTGATTTTGGCCCCTACCTCAGCTTTGGAGCTTCTGTCTTCTGCTCTGGAGGTTCCATCAGCTCTGACAATTCATTTCTCTGATCTGGGGAGTTCTGTGGAGTAGGGGTGGACTGCCTTTGAAGCTATGAGGAGGGTTCTGACTCCTTCTTAGTCTGAGATGCAATCTCCCTTGGCTCTTTCTTTGAGCTCTGTCCAGGTGTCTGTCTTCTTACCTACCCTCTTCACTGGTCGCTGAGACCCTAGGCCTCAGGATGTCCAGCAGGGAACTCCCCCCTGTTCTGAAACATCCCCAGAATATCCCACTGAGGAGGTCCCTTGGAAGAGGATATGCAAGAGGAAGCATCTTAAATCCCCAGAAGAGTACGCCACATCTGATAACTGACTTTGATGAAGCAGAAGGGTCCCCATAGTCACCTCCTGAAGATGTCTGTTCTGGAGGAAAGCAGAGAGGTGATTGACAGTCCACCTCCCCTTCGGTCAAGGAGTCTGGTTACCTGAAGACCTTTGGGACTTGTCCTTCATCCTCTTGGGTGACCCCTTCTTTTGACGAAATTGCAGAGTTAGCCTCTTGAAAGGCTTGGAAGACCCCAGACACCATAGATCCTACTCCTAGGAGGCCAAATAAGTATAATACACTCACTAAAGACAAGAACATTTTAGAAAAAGGTGTACCAGTTGATGCCATGGTCATGGCGGTGGCCACTAAAAAGGATCTTTCCGAGACCAGCTATTATCCATCCTCCTGGACTCCAGGACCATGGATAGGTATGGGAAGGGCATCTTTTTGTCACTGACCTTTACCTTGCAGTTACTGAATTATCTTTCCCATTTCACTAAATTGCAGAGAGACCTGCTAAAGGAACTGTCAGACTCCCTCCAAGGAGCTGTAGCTGATGCAGCAACAGATTAAAGTCAATGCTCAGCTCACCACCCTAAATTCAGTTATGAACTTGTCCATGAGGCTTATATCATATGCAGTAGATGAAATGAGTAGGGCAGCGGGTTCAGGCATCTCTCTCAGGAGGCAGGCTTGGATGCGCCTTTGCGATTTCGTGGAGCCCTTCAAGTCTTCTTTCATTAATGTACCCTTTGATGGCTCCTCTCTTTTTGGACTAAAAGTAAAAGAAACTCTCACCAGGTGTGAACAGAAAGGTAAAACGGTATCTGCTGTTGTAGACCCTTTCCTAAAGGTCAGAGAGTTAGTGGGAAAATGTGGTTCAGGAACTGTGAAAGGTCTTTCCAAGACATACCGGGTGAAAGTTCCCCTGAGAGAGGCAGAAGGGGGAACAGTAATGGAAGATGTCACCCTCATAGCAGGGGAAGCCCACAAAATTAGGGCTCCAGAGAATCGTTCTTTGGTAGACCCTTCCAGCACTCCTGAAGGAGTGCCTGATGACCCACCTCTGGAGGCAGTTGGGGGTCGGTTGTCTGTACACCACGAAACGTGGCAAAAGATAAATGACAAATGGGTGCAGGATATTATATCCAGAGGATATATCATTCCCTTCTCCTTCCCCCTCTCCTGTAAACAAGTCAGTTCCAGATGTTCCACCCAGTCAAAGGAACAAGCAACATTAGAAATCCAAAATTTGCTAAGAAAAAGAGTCATCCAAGAAGTCCCCGCAGACCAGAGAGGATTTTTTTATTTCCAAAGGAAACGGGGGACTGGAGACCCATTTTGGACCTCAGCAATCTGAAAAGTCCCGGATGGTAACACTGCTGTCCATACTTCCGTTCCTGGAGAAAGATAATTGGATACTTAGAAGTTAACCAGCTACAGCCAGAAAAGTAAATTGCAGGCCTTTGTTCAGTGTTTTCTTTTGTAGTTCAAGAGGAATTGAGAGTCCCCTCCCTCCACACTACTGCAGAGGTGTTAAAACTGTCACTGCTCTGTGAGACCCTTGCAGAAACAATTCCTCTTAGACCGCAAAAGAAAACCCTGAGCAAAGGCCTGCAGTTCAGTTACTTTTCTGGCTGTAGCTGGATAACTTCAAAGTATAGTGTAAAACAAGGTCTGAGCCAAACATAAATGAGGGTGATTAAAGACAGAAAAGAAGCAATCCTTTTACAGAAGGTAAAGAAAATAACAGGGACCCTCCCAAATCCCTCCATTATTTTATGCTCGTTAAGCAGCGTTTTTGCTGCTTAGCAAGTGTAAAATATGAAAAAAGATGACAAAAAAGGTTTTGTGTATGTGTTTGACTGAGTGTGTCTGAGTGCATCTGTGCATGTCATTGAGAGAGCGAGCGAATTTACATTTGCTAAGCACCATTTTTGCTGTTTAACGAGTATAAAATAAAAACATAAAAAAATGAAAATAAAGGGTGTGTGTGTGTGTGTGTGTGTGTGTGTGTGTGTGTGTGTGTGTGTGTGTGTGTGTGTGTGTGTGTGTGTGTGTGTGTGTTTGCTTGTATGAGAGTAATAGAGAGAGCGGTCGATTGAGTTAAACAGAAAAGTATGCATTTATGTTTCTGTCTGCATGTTTGCGTGAATGCATGCATGAAATCAGAGAGACTATGTGTGTGTGAGAGAGAAAGCAAGAGTGATGTGAGTGAATGCATGTATATAAGCAGAGGAGACTGCATTTGAGAGAGATCGAGAGGGAATGAGACTGAATGTGTGTATGAAAGCAGCTGGAGACTCTGAGAGATTGAGAAAGAGGGTAACACCGATCTTGTGTGAGTGAATGTGTGTATATAAGCAGAGGAGACTGTGTGTGTGTATATGTAAGTGTGTGAAAGCAGAAGAAACTGTATTTGTGTATGGGAGAGAGAATGAGCTGTATGTAAAATTGTTTCACTTGCTTATTATTTTTTTTAAGTGCTATATTATTTTTATGTATGTTTGATGTAAAATGCTTCCTCCAACACCATTAACATATACTACAGCAAGTTTGAAACAGTAGGTAGAGGGTCTATTTTACATTAAAAATATATATTAAAAAATAATATAGCACTTAAAAAAATAAATAAGCAAGTAAAACGCAACAATTTTGCAGAGAGCCCATTCTCTAAGCTCAATAATGCCCTCCAGGGTGTGTGTTAATGTGTAATTAATGCCCTTCCAAGGGTGTAGAAGCCCGACGCGTGCGGCGCCAGCCTCATAACACCTCTGGGTGGACATTTATTACACATTAACACGCACCCCGTCAGGCATTGTTGACTGGTTAAATGCAGATAGGCTCGTATCTAATGTATTGTTTTCTGTAGTAGGTTGACTAACATGGTGAATAGCAGATAACTCAGAAAAGCTGCTAATACTGTGCTGACAACATTATTACCCACTGTTTTCTGCCACTTAATATTTGAAATAGCTAAATCTCCACCTAATACAAACATTTATGTTTAAAATGCATCCTTTTAGCTGCTCCACCCTTCCTGTCATTTCTTGTTTAGTCATTGAACGGAATCTGTAGAAACCAGCTAATAGAGTAGCAGATTGATCTCCTTAGATCACTACATATATTATTCACAATTTACATTATTACAACTACTTTTTACGCCTCTTCCTTCTTTACAAAAATTGATACAACTCCACCCTCCTATAGTTATGAAAATATTTATAACCAGCAATTTTTATTGACATATGTAACTGTTTTCAGCTGTACTGTCATTAGCAAATTTTGATGTCCATATTCTGCATTTACTGTTTACTTGTAATGTAAAAAAATAAATAAATAAAATACAGGCCCCCAACATGGGCACTTTGTTTCTGACTGCAGTACAGTTGTTATCTATCCCAGGAGGACTTAAAAGTATAACTCTTATTATAAAGTATAGACCTATAGTAAAGTATAAGCTTTATATAAGTGGTACGTGTTGGGTTATTTCTGCTTATTATCTGAGCTTTGCTTCGGCTAAGATCTACCTGAAATCAACTGGACGTATAAGTGAATTTAAGTACACTTTTATCTGCTCTTTTTCATATAGTTCTGCATTTAATTTATTTATTTGTGTTTCTCACTGAATATTAACTCAGCTGAAAGTTGTGGCTGTGTCTCTACAGTTAGTTCCCCACCCACCCTCCCTGTTGTTGTTGTTGTTGTTGTTGTTCTGGTGTTAATGTTGGTGGCTTTGAAATTGCCGGTCCCTCTTGTAAATTTGTATTTGGATACTCCTGGGCCCATCTCATTTGCTCACTCAACTGAGTGCAGTGAGATCACATTCTGATTTCAGGCACTCCTACTGTGTACAACGAGAGCATTTGGGAAGGGCAACCCCTGTAGCCTATTAATCCTGCTCTGTTCCCTCCCTCAAAATAAATAAATAAATAAAATATATACATATTTTATTCAGCTGCTCTTACTGTAACTGTCTTAGTTGCTGTTCTGCGTGCTGTTATCTGTTCAGTCGCTCTTCCTCCGCACTTATTACTGCTTGTTAGTAGCCTTCTAATTTACTGCCTTCTGCACTTGTTTTTAGTCATTTGTTAATTTAATTGCATTTATTTAAACTGTATTTGCAGTAATATTGCTACACACTCAAGTGTGCTAGCCTGCATTGCAATTTGAATTGTATTTACTGCTGTTTTAGCTGCTTTTCTGTAAAAAAAAAAAAAAAAAAATCTAAGCTTGTTTCCTGCCTTTCCTGTAACTAGTCTAGTCCAGATACAGACTTGCTGTATCCAGGACTGTTGGTAAGCTTCTGAGCCCACCAAGTCTTTCTGCGTTGGAGGGAAGCCTTCTAGCTTATCAGTGGGAGTGGTAAGCTTTAGGTAGCCTATCTACCACGGGAAGAGTGGGTTTTGGCCCAGAAATTGTAGTTCATTGGCCATTTGGGCATTTTTTTCCATATCTTTCTACTTTCTGGTTTAAAAGACCACATTTGCGTTTGGTTCCCGCCTTTCCTGTAACTAGTGTAGTCCAGGTACAGATTTGCTGTATCCAGGACTGTTAAGCTTCTGAGCCCCCCAAGCCCTTGTGCATTGGAGAGGAGCCTTCTAGCTTATCAATGGGAGTGGTAAGCACTAGGTAACCTATCAACAACAGGAGGAGTGGTTTCTGGCCCGAAATTGTAGTTTATTGGCCGTTTGGGAAGCTTTTCCATCTCTTTCAACCTTCTGATTTAAAAGCCTGTGTTTGTGCTTGTTTCCTGCCTTTCCTGTTACCAGTCTAGTCCAGGTACAGATTTGCTGTATCCAGGACTCTTTGTAAGCTTCTGAGCCCCCAAGCCTTTCCGTGTTGGAGGGAAGCCTTCTAGCTTATCAGTGGGAGTGGTAAGCATTAGGTAGCCTATCTACCACAAGAGGAGTGGTCCCTGACCCAGAAATTGTAGCTATTGGCTGTGTGAGCAGTTTTTTTTCCATCTCTTTCAACTTTCTGGTTTGAAAGCCACACTTGCGCCTGTTCCCACCTTTCCTATAACTAGCCTAGTGTGGTTACAGAGTTGTTCAGAGCCCCACAAGCCTTTCTGTGTTGGAGGGAAGCCTTCTAGCTTATCAGTGGGAGTGGTAAATATTAGGTAGCCTATCTACCACAAGAGTAGTGGTTCCTGGCCCAGAAATTGTATCTATTGGCCGTTTGGGCAGTTTTTTTCCATCTCTTTCAACTTTCTGGTTTAAAAGCCGCACTTGTGCTTTGCTTGTTTCCCACGTTTTCTGTAACTAGTCTAGTCCAGATGCAGAGTTGCTGTATCCAGGACTATTGGTAAGCTTCTGAGCCCCGCAATCCTTTCTGTGTTGGAGGAAAGCCTTCTAGCTTATCAGTGGGAGTGGTAAGCACTGGGTAGCCTGTCTACCACAAAAGGAGTGGTTCTTGGCCCAGAAATTGTAGTTTATTGACCATTTGGACAGTTTGTCCATCTCTTTCAACTTTCTGGTTTAAAAGACCACATCTGTGCTTGTTTCCCATCTTTCCTGTAACTAACCTGCTGGGAAGCACTAGAAAGCCTTAAACTGATACAAGCCTTCTAGCTTAGAAGAGAGACTTTGGAGTGATTAAGTATCAGTTTTCTGTACTTTCGTGCTGTACTTAACTGTTTTACACCTAAACGCTGATTTTCCAGCGTTTATTGTGATTCAGAAGCTTGTTTTTTTTTCACATATTGACTGTCTGCACTTTTAAAAAGTCGTTTTTTGTTTAAATAATTTGTTTGACTGTTATAGGCTGCACACTAAAGTGCGATAGCCTTTTCTGATCGTTTTTAGTCATTTAAAGCTGTTTTAAGTGTATTTCTTACTGTTTTTGCCTTATCTTTTCAAAAAACAACAAAAAAAATCCTTGTTTCCTGCCTTTCTAACCTAGTATAGTCCAGTTTTCAGGTTAGTGCTGAATTCAAGTCTGTGTTACAAGTTTCTGAGTTGCCCATACCTTACTTGGATAGAAGGAAGTTTCTCTGTTCACCTGTGAGAGAGGGGAGCTTTGAGCAGCCTGTCTGTCCCTGGAGGAGTGGTTCCAGCCCAAAAGTTAGTTCATTGGCCATTTTGGGCTAAGTTCTCTCTTTCATTTCCCTGCTATAAAAAATGCGTTTGCATGGTTTTGTGCGCCGGGCAGTGCCGGTTAGCTAAGGTTAAATTATTCCCGGCTCCACCAAGTCTTCTCTTCAGTTTTTCCCTTGAAATTAGTCTAACTCTCAACCTAAGCACTCAAAAAGCATCCTGCAGCCCAGCACTTGCTCTGACCTAAATAGCAAGCAGTAATGTACCCTGACACTTGATTGCCCAGCAGGGCAAGGCTCTTTATTCACCCCTCACCAAGCAAACGACTAAGCAGCTCACCCTACTATTCAGGCATGACCAAAGGGCAATTTCAGGTGTACTCTCCAGTCCAGCTAGTGAATCTGGGTATCCTGAGGCAATGTTACAACTGCCTCATGTACACAGACAACCCTCTTCTCCTACCACAAAATACTAACATATGCGAGAGATGCAATTATACAGCCAAACTGGAGGCTAAGTTGTCTCCACCCAAGACTGGAACAGACAGTCAAGAGGAGAAGGTTAACACTTGCACCACACCTCCAGCCACACATAGACCTACTAAATCACCACTGGCAAAAAATACACATAAATACACAAAATCATACTCGGAGGCTCTAAATAAAAACCTGCAAAAGCATCAGAGACCTCCAAAGCAGACACCCAAGCAACCTGCACCTCCCATCACAAACCAGACAACGCATAAAACACAAAATCAGTGTGCCACACAATCACAGCACATAAGGCGAAATAACATACCTAACACATTAGTAATAGGTGACTGTATAGTCAGGTACACTGACGTCCCACTCACTAGGCTGGACAAGCAGAAGGTTGCTGTTAGCTGCCTGTCGGGAGCCAGAATCCGCCACATAACACAAGCACTCAGGTCACTCCAGAACAAGTACAAATATGACTCTTGTCATTGTTCATGTTGGTTTGAATGACCTGAGACATACCTCCCTGGACTACATGAAAAGAGACATGGAAGAGCTCTCTGATCATGTAGCCCAGGCTGGTATGACCCTGACCGTGAGTAGCATCCTGCCCTCACCAAGAATGATAGTTCAGTATAAAGAAAAAAATGATCAATTTCAACAATTGGCTAAGCTTCTGGTGTCATTCAAAGGGGATCCGGTGTCTGTCAGCCTGGGACGACATGCTCAACAAGCCGCGTTGCTTCACAAGAGATGGCTTGCACCTCTCACCCCTAGGTTTTCGAATTCTGGCCAAGACTCTGGCTGCCCCCATAGTTCCTTTTTTAGGCAAGGCTCAAAAATCAAACCCACCTCCGTAAACAGCACAATTAACACAAAACTGAGGGTTATGCTACTCAACGCCAGGAGTTTAAATCTCAAAATGCACGTGCTCGAAGCTCTACTCAGTATGGAGAACGTTGACATCTGTGCAGTAACTGAAACCCGGTTCAAGGCTCCAGAGAGCACCTCAGCACTACCGGGCTACAACTCGTACCACACATTTCGGCCACAGAACACGAACCGAAACACAAAAGGAGGGGGTGTATCCATATTCATCAAGGATACCTACACCTCCAGGTTAGTGGCGCAGCATGATACCTCTGAGATCATCTGTGTGCAACTAACATAGGGCAAAATTGCAATGCAAATTGTGGCCTGCGACTGATCACCCTCCATGACCCAGGACCACCACTCCACCTTTCTGGAGATGCTAGAAAACATGAAGGTCTTACTGAACACCCTGATATTGGGCGATTTCAATTACCCTACCATTAACTGGGAAAACTACTCTAGTACAAACTCCCAGGCCCAGCGCTTCCTGGAATTCATCAACTCAAACGCCTTGGATCAGCAGGTAAACTCCCCTATCAGAGGTGAAAACATATTTGACCTGGTCATCACAAAAATGGACGACAGGTATTCCACACCGGAAGTCAACTGGTCACTGGTTAGATCAGGCCATAAACTAATCACTCTGGATGTCCACACCCCAACACCACCCCCAACTAAGGAAACCAGAGTAAAAAAAACTTTTCTAAAGCAAACTTCACCTTAAGACAGAGGCAGTAAGTTTCACAGCCCCCATGCTAAAGGATAACGCTGCCCAAGATGCAGAAACCTTTACAAATGCACTCTATGAGCACCTGCAAGGATGCATGGATTGTGCCATCCCTAGCAAAACCAAGACTCACTCCTCTAAGAGAAGGAAACCGGTCTGGTGGACCCGTGCCATAAACAAGGCTATACAATAGTAGGAGGAAACTAGTTCAGAAAAAAAGCAAATCCCAAGAAGGAAACGCATCCCTGATCAGTTTCAGTAAGAAACTAAGGTTTCTCATAAAATCATCCATGGCTAACTTCAAAAGAAAAAAAGCCAAGGATTCAAAAGATAACCACAAAGCCTTCTTTAGCTGTGTTAAGAATCTAAGTGGCAACTCACAGATATGCACTGAACTACTGCAAAATAGTACAAAATATACTGAACCTACTGATATTGCCAACATCCTGGCAGATAGATTCAGTGCAAACTTCACCCCCTCTCACCCCCAAAAGGGCCCACAACAATACCGGAAAAGTGTAATGTCCTGGAAATCACAGATGCACAGGTGAAAATAGCCCTTTCAAAAACCAAAAACACAGCGTCAGTGTGGCCAGATGGTGTCCCAGGCTGCGTCTTGCATGAACTACAGAACGAACTAACCCCCCACCTAAACACACTGTTCAACTTCAGCCTCTCCACAGGCTATGTACCCGTAGAGTGGCGCACAGCAATGGTTATTCCACTCCACAAAGGAGGGGC
This sequence comes from Protopterus annectens, assembly GCF_019279795.1. Classification (NCBI taxonomy): domain Eukaryota; kingdom Metazoa; phylum Chordata; order Ceratodontiformes; family Protopteridae; genus Protopterus; species Protopterus annectens. The sequence continues at coordinate 1,523,236,867 of NC_056743.1, read as the reverse complement.
CACAACTGACCCTGGTAACTATCTTCCCATAAGCCTGACCAGCCTGGTCTGCAAGGCTGTGGAGCGCATCATCATGGAACTCATTAACAAAGACATTGGGAACCTCCAAACAATTGACCCAACCCAGTTTGGCTTTAAGGGCAGATCATGCCTAATAAACCTGGTTGACTTCTTTGAGGCAGTCACCAAGGCTATAGGCGAGGGAAAGGTTGTTCACACAGCCTACCTTGACCTCGCCAAGACTTTCGACACCATTCCCCACTCTGGTATTACAGAAAAACTCACCAGCCTGAACATAAACCCCTATGTCACGAGATGGGTTGCCAACTGGCTTACAGACAGAACTCACACGGTAAGAATAACGGGCTCCAGGTCCGACTCTAAACCTGTCACAAGTGGTGTCCCGCATGGCTCGGTCCTGGGACCCCTACTGTTCGGCATATACTTCTCAGAAGTGCAGGCAAACACAGCAGGACTATGGTTAACTAAGTTCTCCGATGACTGCAAACTGGGAGCCATAATAGACTATCGGGCTGACATAGACATCCTCCAAAAGGGCCTTACTGAGACGTACACCTGATGTCAAAGTCATGGCCTCAAGCTAAATGCCAAAAAATGCGTAGTCATCCGTTTGGGAGAAACGAAACACCCATGAATTACCACGTAGGTGGCAGCCCCCTTAATACAGAAGAGATAAGAGATCTGGGGCCCAGGTAAATAGTAATTTCTCCTTTGGCAATCATATTGCTAAAGTAGTTAGAAAATCCTTCTATGTGGCCCATCTAATTTCTAAAGGGTTCGCATCTAGAAATAGAGGTTATAATGCCCCTCTACTCGTTACTCATCAGACCCATCATAGAGTACAATGCCCCATTTTGGATGTACCTCACAAGACACTTTCAACAGCTGGAGAGACCACAAAAGTACCTCTCCAAGAGGATTACTGGCCTCAAACATATGTCCTATGCATCCCGCCTGAAAAAACTCCGGCTGTACTCAGTGGCATATTGCTTACTCAGAGGTGATCTCTGCCTGACTTACAAAGCCATGTCCAACTCAGAATTGATGGACATGCTCCACCTAAAGAAATCCAAGTCACTGCGAGCCACACGCTCTAGTGAGCTAAACCTCGTCACAACAATAAATGGAACATGCTGGAGGGATAGATTCCTATCACAGAGACTCCCCATGCTTTGGAACAAAATTCCAAACTACATTAGGCAGAGCTCCTCACTAACACTCTTCAAGAGAAACCTTGACGAGTGGATGGGTAGCAGAAAATACACCCCTGGCATCACTTCATTGGCTCAGTGGGGTGGCAAAAGCCGACGCAGTCTGGCTAGGCTTATAAATGCCCTTGGGCAGATAGCCTAGTACCTATCTATGAATTTGTTCCAAATTGCCACTTTCTGTTTATACTTGTGTGATTAAACCTGTAATTGAGTATAACACCCAATTTTGTGACTGTTCAACTGAAGACTTAGAGACTACAATCTTTTAGATGTATTATAAAGAAAATGTCAAATATTGTTAGTTGTATACTGAAAAACAAAACATTTTGATGTGTACAGTTTGTGTTATATAACTGAGTGCTTTCCATCACAATTTTTCAAAGTTCTCTGGCAACCATTTCTTAGTCCAAACTACTGCACACCTTACTATATGGAACTTACCCACATAACATGGGGCTGAGTGAAATGCTTTTGGTATCTTTTTCATCATATGTTGTATCCTGTTTTGATCAACTACAAACATTTAATAAGTACTTTGCATACTTATTACTGTGGTGTAATCTTATTAATGCATTTTTTCACCAACTAGTTTACAGTTTAAACTATGCTTCCTTTCACATCTGAGGACTAATTCAGGTAATTCTTAAAATATGTTCCAAGCTTATGAGGCTGCATTCCCAGTCTGCTGAGTCAAAATATGCATTGCTAGTCGGGTGTATAAAAGTTCCTGAGTGGTTTTGATTCGTCTTAGAACTTTTTTTTTTTATTTCATGTGTCACTTTAAGGATCAGAATTAGCTGGAGGTTGTGCCAACTGTAAAGAAAGTAGTGTCTAAGATGCCTCTGATAGGCTTTTGTAACCCTTTGTGTGTAATCCATTTAGTAATGCATTGGATTTTTCTTTGTTTTTGTCATCAAGTAGATCAAAAAAGGTATAACAGCAAATTGGAGTAAATAGTATTAACTGGATAATCAGACAATGAAAAAGTATTTTTGTTTGTGAAGTCAACAGTAGCTTTTTTGGGAATAACTGCTAATAGTGTTGTTTCAGGGTAGCACTGCACAAGTGGTCTGCATTTTGTTTGTTGGGGAAATGCCATATGCATTGCTGTTGCCATGGATAGGACTACAAAATACTGCAATAATGTATAGTTCATTGACAGTTACTCAAATCGCCTTGCAGTAATATATGACATGCATTTTGCAGTGGTTAGCATTGCTGGTCTTACAGCGCTTAGTGGAGCTTGCACTTATCCCTTTGTCTGCCTTTTTTGTTTCACTGATGTCTTCAGTTACCTTTCATCTTCCAAAGAGATGCTGACATGTGAACCACTTATCCTGCAGATTGCCTTATTTGTGTGTGCAGGGGGGGGGGGGGGGGGGGTTCTGTGCCTTAAGTCATTTGCTTGCAAGAATTGATTCCCTTGTGAACTATGGGGGTATGTCCTCAAAAATAAGTTGAGGTGATTATAAGCAATGTTACCTACACTGAGGCTGAAGATGCAGTGAATCTGCTGGCCGATAAATTTAGCTCTAACTTTACCCCTCTCTCCTCTTCGTCCATCACTCAAGATATACCTGAAACTGGCTCACCTCCAGCTATCATACAAGATCAAGTCCTAAAAGTGCTGTCAAAAGCTAAAAATACTGCCTCAGTGGGTCCTGACAGTATCCCTGGATGCATCTTAAATAGCATGAAGCACGACTTAGCTGCACTCCTAACAACACTGCTCAGTCTCAGCTTTCATACATTTTTTGTACAGAGAGAATGGAGAACAGATGCAGTCTTTCTCCTGCGTATGAGATGACACAGACCCATAGGTCTGACCAGCCTCATATGCAGAGCTAAGGAAACACTTGTCATAGGATTAATTAGTCAGGATATAGGAAACCTTCAAACACTGGACCAGTGTCAGTTTGGATTTGTCAAGGGCAGGTCATGCTTACTCAATGCAGTGGATTTTGTTGAAAAGCTCACCAAAGCAACGGATGAAGGCAAAACAGTGCACACGGCATACCTCGATCTGGCCAAAACGTTTGACAGAATTCCCCACTCGGGCATAGTAGAAAAGCTAGATAAACTGGGACTAAATCCCCACGTCAGCCATTGGATTGCCAACTGGCTCACAGCTAGGATACTGATGATCAAAATAGGAGAAGTGACCTCCACAAAGAGTCCAGTCACCAGTGGAATCCCCCAGGTTTTGTGCTGGGACCTTTCCTGTTTGGTAACTACTTTTCAGATGTAAAAGCCAATGCCAAAGTGCTTCATCTGATTAAGTTTGCAGATGACTGCAAGCTAGGAGCAGTCATTGAATCCCCAAAAGACTTCTTCATCCTGCAGGAAGGTTTGTCCCAAATAAATAACTGATGCCAAAATCATGGACTGAAACTAAATGCCAAAAAATGCATTATTGTATCCTTTGGGAAGTCATCTACCCCAGGGAACTTACCACATTGACAGTATACCCCTTAGAATTGCACTAGTTGCTCAGAATTTGGGAACGGGTGTGGAGAGTGACCTAACGTTTGACCAACATGTGTCTGTTATTGTAAGAAAGTCCTTTTATATTGCACAGCTTATAAACAAAAAGGATTGTGTCTAGGTTGAGGGATGTCATTGCCCCCCCCCCCCCCGTTTACTCAACCCCCATTAGGCCAGTCATTGAATATAATCCCCCTTTGGTGTTCAACTGTCTAGACACATGTAATGACGGGAGCATCCTCAGAGATACCTTACTAAATGGATACAAGGCCTATACAACATGTCCTTCATGGACCAGCTCAAAGCCCGGTCACTTTATTCCATGTTTGGGTCCCCTCAAGTTATCTTATGGTACGATCTCCGGTATTCTCATTAGGGGTAATATATAATTGTCAGCCATGGGATGTGTATGGCCAGTCTGTAACAAAATGGGATAGGCTGTTTCAACCACAAAAAGGGAAATTGGCCAGGCTTAATATTGACTGCAAATGCAATTCTCCTAGTACTTGGCTATGAACCTATAAAATGAGAGCACAATTATCTCAGATCACCTAATTTTGGTAGCCTGGGTGATGTTCTTTTGGAGTTTTTTACATGCATTAAACTATGTTTTTATAGTTTGCATATTCTAGGTTAATGTTTGCTTGAATACTGATGTAGTTCTTAATTCTCTTTCAGTTCCAAATGAAGACGGAAATGTTGCAGTAACAAATAATGTTTCCAACTGAAGCATTCTTCAGATTGTCTGGACGGGTTTTCAGAATTAGGCCGAGGATGGATTGGCATAAATTATTTTCTACATCTGTAACCAGAACTTGCTTATGCTAAACATGCATAATTATGTTTCTTGTTGAAATTGCTGCTGTTTCAGAACTCTATGCTATGAAGGAGACTTGGCATTCTATTAAGCTGCTGCCTTTTAACTTCTCATCGCCCTGTGCATGACATACTGGTTCTAGAACTGTGAACTGGCTAATGAATTGCGGACAAGTTATGGCATCATGGCTATTTAGAAAGAGAGGCAACATAAGATGGCTTCTTGACTATACAGTGTACTTGAATTGACCGATATTGCCACATTTTGAATCAATTGTAAAAGAATATAATTTTTGTACCAAACATTGTCTCTTTTTTATAGCACGTCATGCACTTCAGAGTTTCTACACTTTATTTTTATAAAGTCTTGCTTTCTAATGTTGAGAAATTTGAAGTGCAGCTATCTCATAAGAATGTGCTGTTGATTATTTTCGCAGTATTGTGTTGTTCTGTGACTTCAGCTGCACTTCATTAATCGATTTGAATGAATAACCTGTCATTAGTTAAGTAATATCAGGAAGTATTTATGATATTTTATGAAAAATATAGAATTTTGAGTGACTGTTAGCAGATTGAAACATTCTATGGAGTACTCAAGTATAAGCTGTAAAAGATAAATACAATCCTAATGCAAAAGATATGAGATTTTATTGCCTTAACACAATATCTAACTTTGGAAATCCTCCATGGTGAGTGATTTATTGGAATTTATTTTCTTTTTTCCTGTTAGTCTTCCAACTCCAGGTCTGTGCAACTCCTGATGGTACATTCCTTCATTATTGCAGACCATGTTGCTTGAGGGCCCATCTCCCACATCCACAAGTTCTTTTCTGCAACTCACAAAGTTCACTTCTCAATACTTGCATTCATCATGGAAAAAGTTTGTGTTCCTTGCTTAATAGATGCGAGCTATTTAAGTATTTGCATATCCTCTAGGTCATGTTGCAAAACCGACATTAGCATTACCTCTGTTCCCTCAGGGAAGAGAATGGTATTAAAGCACTGCCATAAGTACTAGCATTTCACTGCAGCCATTCTAAGATACAGAAGAGCAAAATTTCAGGTCCTGCACCTTATAATACAGTATTAACAGTTGAGTCTCTAATTCAGTGGTGGTCAGACATCAGTCACACACAGTTGGATGAAAGACTTTTACTGCTCCTCCTCTGTAATCCCAGGAAGCAGCTGCTCTTGATTTATTGGCTGTTGCCTGGTGGTAACCTTCAGAATATAGGACTGTTCTATTTAGACATAGCATCCCTGTCCCATCTCTAGCAGGACCTAAAGGAGCCAAGTTGAGGAGCGCGCATTAGGCTTTGCAGATGAGGCTGTAATGTCAAACAGGTGTTTTGATGTTAGGACGACTTGCTGTCATGGTTGCAGAAGTGCACCTGTAGATGGCATATAACAGCACTAAGCTGTTATGAATTTTTCTGTCCAGTCCATGCTCCAACTTTGACTTTTGCATCTCCAAACAGCAATATTCCATCATCCAGCCTCCTTAACTTGCCCTTGGTACTCTTAACCCCTCACAAATTTGTCAAGTCAAAGCTTATCAGTCATGCCTCACAAATTTGTCAAGTCAAAGCTTATCAGTCATGAAGCTAGTTTTAGGAAAGTCCTTACTCTTCCTTTATGCCCTTGGAAAGGGGGTTCACCGGATCCAGAGGTAATTTTCTCTAAGCTGTATGAGAATAATGAGACATCCCTTCACTGTTTCCCCCCATTTAGAATTGTTCTGTAGATTGGCTTCTGGATCCCTTTTTTCTTGCCCCTTATTAAAACTACATATCCAGAAAAGGAGGCAGAACCTCGTGTCATCCCATTCATAAAGCCTGTTCACAAGCAATAACATTTTTGCAACCTAGAAACATTTGAATAACACCTCTCTGCTTTTACAAAGCAGATATCCCTCCTGCAGTCTCTATGACCCCCTCCATCAGGAAGACCCTCAGGCTTATGTAGCATTCTGTAAACTGAGTTCTGAATTCCTTTCCAGTGTTCCCCCACCCCAAAGTAAATATGTCCACCAAAAAAGGAGGAAAATTCTATCATCCTAGTCATAGAACCTGTGCAGAAAGATCCCATGTTTGCAACCTTGAAGCATTTGCATTTTGAATAATGCTTTTCTGCTGTGAAGTCAGATACCTTCTATAAGTCAGTGACAGAGTGTAGTGAGATCCTGTCAAGGCACTGCATGAATGGCTTTGCTTTCATCTCTGCAGTCCACCATAGAAAGCACAGTGCTCAATAAGGAGACTAAAGCTGTGGACATTGGGGAACAAGAGATGTTTCTCAGCATACTTGTGCTTGGGCCACTCAACATTTTGTCACCCCTGCCCAGGTCGTTGCCCTTCTCAGTGGGTCAGACCCTGGAAGAGCTTTCAGCCTTTCTTAAGTATATGTTCAACAACGAGCTGTTTAAAACCATTAAACACACATTCTAATAAGAGCAACAATTTGCTTACAAAAAAAAGAAAAATCTTAGGACTACTGGGTTTTAAAAGACATTATTATCCTAGTACCTCGGTTAGATCCAAATACACTTAGTCTGTGCTTTGTATGCTCTGTGTTTTCCATTAATTCAGTAACCAATTACATCTTAAAAGCTGCATTTTACAGTTCAGTATGAGATTTGTATATTGATACATTATAAAAGATAAAAGCTTATACTAAACCGTTAATAAGAGTGTTATCATGAAAAATTAATTAGTAAATAAATGGATAGATAAAAGCAGGAGTAAATACTTGCACAGGTTATAAAGTCTCTTTGACTGCCTTCTTGTTGTTGTACTCCAGAATATGACCATTTTCATATCAACAAAGGAATATTCAGATTTACCCCTACTTAGACGACTGCCTGATTCAGGCAGTCAGGAAAAGCTGTTACAGCACCTGACCTTTGTAAAGCACCTACTGACCTCCCTGGGGTCCACTATAAACGAAAAAAATCCAAACCAGTACCCACTCAAAAAATTGTATTCCTGGGAGCAAGCCTGGACACAGATTCCCACATGGCATTCTTTACTCCAGAAAAACAAGCCTATCTGACAGACTACTTCTCAACTAGCCACCAGAACCCAGTTATCTGCAAGGAAAATCCTCCAAGCTCTAGGGTTCATGGCATCCTGCATTCTACTCTTTCCATATGCCGGATTGCATATGAGGAAACTTCAATGGTACCTAAAAAAAACCTTTGGTGTCAACACTCTCAGGATCTGGAAACTATCATACCTATGATATCCTGTCTAAGGAAAGATTTTCGTTGGTGGGCAGCAGCATGCAACCACAACAAGGGTCTTCCCTTTTCACAACCCCATGCCACCCAGACCCTAACCACAGACACATCAGATTATGCTGGGGGTGGACACCTGGATGGCAGGTGCATTCAGGGCCATTGGAGCCCAAATCAAATACATCTGCACAGCATCCAAAAAGAGATGCTAGCTGTTCAGCATGCTTTGACAGCTTTCAAACCCCTACTCTCCCTGGGGCCTCTACTGATCAAAACAGACAATACCACAGTGATGTGATATATCAAGCAGGGAGGAACTTACTCTTATCCCCTCTGCAGGATCGACATGACCCTTTGGCACATGGCTTCAGCCATGCAGATTCACCTGTAAGCATTATTCCTGCCAAGCTCCCAACACTCTCTGGCAGACAACTTAAGCAGAAACCTCCTAGACCCACACGAGTGGCAGCTAGACCACAGCACCTTCAGCTTTGTAACCCAGAAATGGGGCACCCCGAAGGTGGACCTCTTTGCCTCCCACAACAATCACCAGCTCAGCAAATTCTGCATCAGGAAACCTCACAGCAAGGTCTGGAAGGTGGATGCCTTATCCTTCCAATTGGTAAACCTCTCAGTCTATGCATTTCCCCCTCTACCTCTACGTTCAAGGGTACCACTCAAAATAAGAAGAAAAACCAAGAGCAATGTTGATACCCCCAGACTGGCCACGCCAGCACTGGTACCCACTGCTGTGCAGTCTGTCAGCCTTGCCACCATGGCACCTACCTCAGATCCCAACTCTCCTGACCCAACAGAATGGAGAATTCATGCATCCACAATTGCAGACCCTAAACCCGGCAGCCTGGCTTATTCCCTGACCTCTCCTCCAGTTGCCAGTCTAAGCAAGCAAGTTCTGGATGTTATATGTGAGGTCAGATACTCCAGCACTAGAAAATCCTATGCTGACAAGTGGAAAAGGTATTGCACCTGGATCCAGGCTAAAGGAGCTGAAACAGCACAGCCCTCCCTACCTCTCATCCTGGGTTACCTAGCAGACCTACTACACAGGGGCCAATCCTTCTCTTCCATTAAAATTCATGCCTCTGCCATCTCTGCTTAGTACAGCACAGAGCCACTTCTCTTTTCTCACCCTCTCATCAAGCAGTTCCTAAGAGGGGCTAACAATTTAAGGCCACCCAGAAGAGCTCCTACCCCAGCTTGGGACCTTAACTTTGTGTTGGAAAAGCTCACACTACCTCTGTTTGAGCCTGCAGCTTCAGTAGAGTTAAAATTCCTGTCTTGGAAAACAGCCTTGCTTCTGGCCATCACTTCAGCTAGAAGAGTTTCAGAGCTACAAGCACTCATGGCAGTAGAGCCCTTCATCATTTTTCATGCTGACAGGGTCTCCCTCTGGACTAACCCAACTTTCATGCCTAAAGTGGTGTCCAGTGTGCCTCTCAACCAATCTATTCATTTGCCCACCTTTGTCCCTAACCCACAAAACAAAGGGGAAAGGATTCTGCATTCTCTAGATGTGCACAGACAGCTCAGATTCTACCTGGATAGGACTAAATCTTTTAGGAAAACTGATCAATTGCTAGTCAGCTTTGCAGCAGGGTCAGAGGGCAAGGCCATATCCAAACAGTCTCCAAATGGATAGCACACTGTATCAATTTCTGCTACAAATACCATTGCAAACCGTCCCCCTAAGGGGGTCAGGACACATTCCACCAGGGCAACCTCCACCTCTGCAGCTTTTCTTAGAGGAGTCCCTACCAAGGACATACTGGAGGCTGCAACATGGAGTTCTGTTCATACCTTTACCAAGCATTACCACCTCCCTATCTTCTCCAAATCCAGGGCAGGCTTTGCAACCGCAGTCTTGCAGGGCATCCTACCCAGCCCCCAGTCCTTTTTTGACTGCCTCCACCCTTTTCTTCAGCTTTGGGAATCAACCCAAGTGTGATGACTGCAACAGTGAAACACGAAGAACATAGTACAGTTGTATACACTTACCGTAAATGTAGATGTTCGAGTGTATTCACTTTTGCAGTCCTGGTTTCCCACCCTCCACCCCCCTTCTCTCTCTCTCTCCCTCACTCATTACAGGGATTTTTGGTATTTACTTTCTACTGGTGGTGTTCTTCCACCATAACCTAGCTCCCTATTGGGGGCTCCTGACATTTGTGGCAAGAAAAACTGATGTTTATACCACTGACGACCTGATGTCAGTCCTATAGCAACAGCAACCAACACAGAAATACAAAGCCTCTGGTATTTGGGCCGACTGAGGGCTACCCCGGCAGGGTGACCCAAGTGTGATGACTGCAAAAGTGAATACACTCAGAATATCTACATTTATGGTAAGTGTACACAACTGTACTTTCTTGAACTTTCTTTAGAAGTGTTAAAGGAAACAGAAAGCAAAAAGAATGCTCTCAGTCCAGAAGAAAATTATCTAAGGGAAGACCTTCTTGACTTAACAGAGATGGATAGTCATATTAAGATAGATGAAAGAAATAGATAACAGAAAGTAAATAACACCCAAAACGGCAGAAGACTGGTAAAACAGATGAACAATACTAATCAAGCCTGTTAAAAATCATGTGATAGAAATAAAATGACTAGTAGTTTAGCTGTGCAGTAGTATAATGGAGAAAGTGTTACCACAAAATGCAGAATAATACGGGAAAAGAAGGGAACAAGCAGAATGGATAGGCTAAACTGTAAAGCAACTAAGGAAACAAGTATCAGAGTTGAACAGATAATCCTTAGAAAGATAGACGTGTTAAAAAAAATAACATAAATATTAAAACATACCAGGATTTATCATACACTATTTCCAATAATAAACTAAAACTATCAGCGTTAGCAGAAATCTTAGAAAGTATGCAGATTAAATAGAAAGTAAAATTTAAGCGATTCAGTAATGACCCAAAAAGGTGTTGTAGACGATCGAGAAATAAAGCAAAGGAATATAAACTGCACAAAAAAAAAGTACATTTTGTATAGTATTTATGAAGACCATGTTGACCATAGAAATGATGAACTGATAAAAGAATTAAAAGAAAAATTTAAGGAGCTCTAACGTAGATGACATAAAATAGGATGAAGTAACAGCCATCCTTTACAGACATATACAGATTCGCAAACTCAAGTAAGTAGCTGTTTGCATTGAAATATTAGGAGAAATGTTTGATACCTAACTGCTCTGAATCATATTTTAATGTTGACTTTGTTATTCATAAAATGTTGATTTAATGTGTTTCATTTTGTAAACTGCCCTGCATTAATTTAATGCTGTTTGTTTTATTTGTTCTACCTTCCACCTCCTCACTGTGTTGGCAAAGTTTTTTTTTTAATTTTCTTCCTTACTTGCTGTGTAAATGACTTTCTTCTTTCTTATGGTTTGTTTTTGTTCTTTTTCCTTTTGAACTTTCTTCTAATTCTGTATTTATGCTTTCACCTTTCCCTATACTGGTTTCAGCTCAGTTCTGCATTTGATTTTCTACTTCTCTGCTTATTGACTATGTCTTATTTAATGGTTGGAAGGACAGAAGAATGGTTCATGCACCTTTGCTAAGACTGAAAAGCACAAAAATCTACTCCTACATTTACACCTGATCATTTGGTTAATACTGCCAAAGGACCTTGTTTTTCTGTACTAGTGGCAGGTTAATAATGTTAGCAACTGTACAACAAACCTTTTTGACACAAAGCTTGACATAACCTGGTCAGTTTGCATGTTTTCTGCATTACTGATAGTGATATTTTAAGTGGTTCTTTGGGTGGTTTATAGGAGGCTGCCAACCCCCCCCCACCCATTTTTTTGTTTTCTGTAATCTTTTTACTTTGTTGCCTGTAAGTCTCAAGTCTCACACATATGCTGTATAAAGTATTCCCCTGTGTTGTGAACTTTGATATATTTTTCTGCTAGTTGTATCCATTGCACATAATTTTCAAAATGAATTTTTTACCTAGTTTGAAAGGCTTTCTGCCTTCCTGTTGGTACTAAGTCTTCCGCGCATTTGCAGACTTATTGACTCACACACTAGTGTTTTGAGTGTTTCTGCATGCTTTGCTCCTCTCCCACACCCAGTTCCCTGTTCACACCTTCATTCCATTCTCTTCCCACCCGTGTTTGCTTACATCATAATTGCAGCTTAAAGGAGCACAGCATATAACTACACAAACATATCCCCCTCCCACCACCCTTTTCTCTTTCATAATCCGTGACTGCCAAGCACATTACTACCCCCACTCCACCTCTCAACATTTTTAGACCCGTTTGCTTGTCCCGTTCCCCCCTGACTCCCCTCAGGGGAAGAGTTTATCTTTCTGAAATGTCCTCCCTTCTTTTCATCTCAACTTGCACTCTCCCACTGCTTTTGTCTTCCTCTGCCACCCGCAGCAATAAGGATCCCCGCCTGATTGGAACTACACCTGTCATACATATGTTAAAAATCCTTAATTCTCTTACCTCAGTAATTTCCATTCAGCTTCCCTATTCATCTACAGAAGTATGCATGTCCCCCAATTCTGTCCCCTGCCATACACACTTTTTTATTGCATGTGACATCCACTTTCCCCGGCTTATACTAACAACGCATCCCCTACAAGACATTCCCTTAAACTCCTTAGATTCCTGTATATTTTCACCCCAGTAATACTCCTCTTGCTTCTATGTACTCACATTGAACAACTTTTTCACCCTTTACAACCCTGACCTTGTAGCTATATCAGAATCTTATCTCAAACCCACTGGTCATTCCATTCACCTCTTCTTCCTTGGTACAGCTGTTAACTTCATGGAAGACCTAGTTCTATGAAATCTTTAAATGTCCAGGTCTTAGCTCATAGCAGCACTACCTCAGACTCTCTTCTTAACTAGTTACTTTCCTCACCTAACAACTTTCCTACTAGTCTCTCTGTCACTTACCTGCCCCCTCCCACCTCTTTAGCCAAATTCAAAACCCTTCTGAATTAAATTGCCTCCTCAGTTAAAAAGAATCACAAAAACTTAATTCTGCTAGGTGACATCAGTGTCAACCTTCTTGGCCTTAATCAAAACAGTGTCTTGGTAATCCTTAATGACTTCAAACTCACACAGCTGATCACTGAACCCATCAGACCAAATCCTAAATTTTCTCATCAATCACATCTTGATTTTATTACTAATAATCCAGGCATTATTTTTTAAATTCTCATTAACCCCTTTACTTCAGTGACCATTGTCCACTCAGCTTCAGTATGTCTCACTACATAAACAAAATCCCTCCCTATCTCATATAATTCCTAAATAAATCCTAGCCCAGCATTCTTAAACTATAGACTATTCTAGTTTCATATTAGACTGGTCTCCTATTCTCTCTCCTACTGATTCTAACTACTGCAGCATTCTTCACACTGATCTCTGGTACTCACTATTCCCTAAAATCACCCCCCCCCCAAAAAAAGTGGTCCATACGAACTGAAATGCCTCCTTAGTCTCAGGGACAATGTGTGGCACACTTGGAAAAGCAAACCGTCCTTAATGTCCAGACAACACTATATTAAGTCACATTATGAAAAAGCATCTGCTGATTTTGGCCTCCACTTCAGTACAGTTCCCATTCATGACTCCATTAATATTCTATCCTCTCCCAATAATATTCTTCCTCCCCTATATTCCCACCTCTATTTCAAAGCAGTCAAAACTAAGCACACAGGACCACTAGTTGAAGATCTAAAAAGTGACTCACTTGCTGGACCTGAAAATTTACTCCCATTTCTTTATCCTATGTAAGGACTTCATAGTCCCGCCCCCCCCCCACACACACACACACACACACACACACACACACACACACACACACACACACACACACACTTGTTCATGTTTAGAATATATGCCCAACTCAAAACATGCCTGATATCAGGAAAACTGCCATTGTTAAATCCCTCCACCAACCAACTACCCCATCCCCACACACCACTGACTTATGTCTCCTCTCTCTTCTTCCCATACCTGGTAAAGTCCTTGAAAAATTAGTTTACAGTCAACTCACCCATTACAATTCTCAGTATCATCTACTGTCTCCAAAACAGCATAGCTTTTTGACTGGTGGGAGCATTTCTGCTGCACTCTGAACACTAACTGATGACATATTCTTTACCTCACCAGAGCTTTCGATCTAGTTAACCATGGTATTCTTTTAAACCACCTAAATGAAATTAGAATTGGCCCAGATGCAGCTCTATGTTTTAAAAATTATCTTTCCAATTGGTACTACTCTGTGCAGTTTCAAAATACCGTCTCTGCTTCCACCCGTCTTTTTAAGAGTCCCTCAAGGATCTTTCCTGGCTCCACTTTTTTCCATTTTCATTTATAAAGTACCACTTGACCCCCCCTTACCCCTCTCTTACTGTCTCTCATGTATGCTGATGATATGGTCTTATGTCATTTAAACCTGATATCATCTACCATATAGCATCAACAAGCTGACTTCCTTTGTCTTATCAAATGTTATAATAACAAAAAGCCAACTCTGAACACTTCCAAAATTAGAACAATATTTTTTGGGGTATATTCCTTAAATGGTAGAATAACTCTAAATCACTTCTTGTCCATGACCATATCGCAGCCCCATTGATAAGTAATCTTCTTCAAATACCTTGGTTAAATGGCTTGATGTTCATGTTTCACTGTTGCAGTCATCACATTTGGGTTATCTGCTTGCAGTAGCCCTCAGTCGGCTTGATTGACAAAGTCTTGGGTCCTATGTCGGTTGCTGTCTCCTCTTCCATGATGTCAGGTCGTCAGGGGTATAAAACATGCAGCCAACGTCATTACATCAGTCTTTCTTGCCGTGCGGTGCCCGAAGCAGAAGCAATTCGCAAGTGCTGGTTGGCCAACTCCTGAAATGTTCATTTTCAAGTTTCAGAACCAAAGTCTTCAACTAAAAGCTAAGTACCCCATTGGGGAAACTTTTTCTTGCTCTAAACCGATGTCAGTAAAATTTAATAAATTGCATTTCTTGTGGAAAGCAAATACCTCATAAAGATTTTCATTCGTACTGTATTCCTTGCCTAGGCCCTGACCTCGACGTACCTCATTGTCGGTTTTGTGCCTTATTTAAACCACAAACTATCCGTCGGTATATTTTTTCGCTTCTAAATATTTTGGTGCTCAGTTTAATTATCCCAATATGTCTTCGGTAAGCCATCCGACTACCAACATTCCAAAAAAAAAAAAAAAACGCAAAGATAAAGACAGAGACAGGCCGCCAAGGCACCAGTACACAGTGAAGCGCTTTTGCAGCCCCTGATACCCACTACTTCAGAGTCACAGGCCTCTACTGAGACCCATTCGGAGTCTGGTATGCCACGAGATGCTTCAACTGTGGAACCTGCATATGTCTCTACCTTGGATGGGTCCAGAGCTGCTGTGCAGGCACCGGCTTCTGAGGGTGTATTCAGACCTACTGACTTGCATATTAAACCAATGCCTTCTTCTTCAAGGCTTAAAACCCGAACCATGCCTAGAAAACTGACACCCAGACTGCATGGTCAGGCCTCTATGCCTAAAAAACAAATGATAAAAATGACTGAAGACCTTATTACTTCAATCAAGGGAAGCCATCCTTCAGGCTTCAGTCCCAGGGTATGGACAGGACTAAGCAGTGGGGCCTCCACTTCCAAACCTGGGAGTAATAAAACTCCCCCCTATGGTAAACTGTCTCAATGACTTATTTTTAAAACTTCCAAGCACTTCTCAACTGACTGCCCCTTTGGGGGGAAATATTGCACTTCATGCAAAGAACTGGGGACTCATTACCCAGGACAAATGGGTTTTAAATATACTGTCCCAAGGATACAGATTTAATTTCCACACATTACCAACTCCAAGCGGTTGGCTGGATCTACCTCCAAATCAGTGGACAGAGGCCCAAAAGCAAATGTACTGTCTCTTTTAAGCATAGGGGCTATTCAGTTGGTACCAGAAGAGGAAAAGGGACCAGGTTTCTATTCGAGACTTTTCCTGGTGCACAGAAAAGACAGTTCATAGCATCCGATCCTGGACCTGTCTACACTAAACACCTTTTTGGTGATTCCAAAATTCAAGATGCTGACTCTTCAGTTGCTTCCTATGCTAGGCAAAGATGCCTGGTTGGCAACACTAGATTTAAAGGAAGCATACCTGCACATCCCAATCGGGGAATCTTGCAGAAGATACCTACATTTCAAAGCAGGCTACACACACTATCAGTTTCTCTGCACTGCCCTTTGGCTTATCTACTGTTCCCAGGGTATTCACAAAGTGCCTAGCTCCAGTCATTGCATTTTGCAGGCAAAGAAACATTCAAATATACCCATACCTGGATGATTGTCTAATTCAGGCAGAAAACCAGGACATATTTTTGAATTATCTGGCTTTTGTACAAAGGGTTCTAACTTGTCTGGGGTACACCATAAACGAAAATAAATCACACCTTGTACCCTGTCAACAAATTATATTCCTGGGAGCAAGCTTGAATGCAACTTCCCAGATGGCTTTCCTCATGCCAGAGAAACAAATTCACTTGACAACCTACTTCAAACAAATGGCCATAAAAACCCTGCTATCTGCAAGACAAATACTACAAGCATTGGGGTTCATGGCCTCCTGCATTCTTCTAATTCCATATGCAAGACTGCTTATGAGGAAACTACAATGGTATCTAAAAAGCCTGTGGTGTCAACATTCTCAGGATCTAGAAGCAATGATTCCTATCATACCTTGCCTATGCCTAGAGTTCCGTTGATGGGCAGAGGCCTGCCATCAAAACAAGGGACTACCATTCACACTACCCCCTGCCACCCAAACCCTAACAACAGACGCATCAGACTTTGCATGGGGGCTGAACCTGGCAGGGAAGTGCATTCAGGGCAAATGGAACCCAAGTCAAATGCACCAGCACATCTAAAAGAAATGTTAGCTGTACAGAATGCTTTGACAGCCTTCAAGGACCACATTCTTCCAGGACAATTAATGGTAAAGACAGACAGCACCACTGTTATATGGTACATAAGCAGGGGGTACACATTCTTACTCCCTCTGCAGACTAGCCATGGCATTGTGGAACACAGCCTTTTGAGCTACCAAGTGCATCTACAAGCTCAGTTCCTGCCAGAAAAACTAAATACACTAGCAGACAGACTAAGCAGAAATCTCATGGACCCACATGAGTGGAAACTGGAACCCAGGATATTCAACATGTTGACAAGCAAATGGGGGAGCCCAGATATACACCTGTTTTCCTCCCCCCAGAACTATCAGTTGGAAATATTTTGCACAAGGACTCCCCACAGACAAGCTTGGAAAGTGGATGCTCTGCCCTTCAGCTGGAAAAACCTAACAGTTTATGCCATTCCTCCTTGGCCTCTGCTCTCCAAAGTACTACTAAAGATCAAACAAGACAAACCAAGGATGATTTTGATTGCACCAGACTGGCCATGCCAACACTGGTACCCCGTCCTGTGCAGTGTGTCACTGTGGGCCCCATGGCACCTGCCTCAGACTCCTACCCGTCTGTCTCAGCAGGAGAGCCAGATTCTGCACCCTCAGCTTCAAACACTGAACCTAGCAGCCTGGCTAATTACCTAATCCCTCCTTTACCATCCTTCAGTAAACCAGTGATGAATATCATTTTAGAGGTTAGGAGGCCTAGTACTAGAAAATCTTATGCTGAAAAATGGAAACGATTCTGTGCCTGGAACAATTCCCAAGGGATGAGCACAGCAGTGCCCAATTTACCTCAGATTTACAGTACTTATCTGAGATACTTCACAGGGGCCTTTTTCCTCAATAAAAATTCACACCAGCCATTTCAGCTCATTATAACACAGAACCTCCCCTCTTCTCTCATCCACTGCTCAAGCAGTTCCTCAAGAGGGGCCAAAAATTTAAGACCCAGGAGAGCTCCAACTCCAGCCTGAGACCTTAACTTTGTATTGAAGAAACTCACCCTTTCTCCTTTCGAGCCAGCTGCTACTGCAGATTTAAAATTCCTTTCTTGGAAAACAGCTTTCCTTTTAGCAATCACTTCAGCAAGAAGGGTATCTGAATTACAGGCCCTTATAGCAGTGGAACCTTTCATCATTTTTCATGTAGACAAGGTGTCTCTCAGGACCAATCCCTCTTTCATGCCAAAGGTGATATCCAGTGTGGCCCTTAATCAGTCCATTCATTTGCCAACATTCTTTCCTAATTCACAAAACAAAGGGGAACAGATACTGCACTCCTTAGATGTGCACAGACAACTTAGATTCTACTTGGACAGGACTAAACCTCAAAGGAAATCTAAACAACTGCTGGTGACATTTGCTACAGGGACAGAGGGGAAGGCTATTTCAAAGCAAACCATCTCCAAATGGAAAGGCCATTGCATTCATTTCTGCTGTAAGCACCATGGAAAACCTATCCCACAGGGGATCAGACCCCACTAAACCAGGGCTGCATCTACCTCTACAGCCTTTCCCAGAGGCATACCTACCAGGGACATCCTAGAAACTGCTATCTGGAGTTCTGTACATACCTTCACCAAGCATTACCATTTGACAATTTTCTCTAAATCCAGAGCTGGCTTTGCCACTGCAGTCTTGCAGGGCCTGATAGCTGGTCCTAATGCTATCTAAATTCCTCCTCCCATCCTTAGCTTTGGGAATCTACCCAAATGTGATGACTGCAACAGTGAAACACGAAGAACATAGTACAGTTGTGTACACTTACCATAAATGTAGATGTTCGAGTGTATTCACTGTTGCAGTCCTGGTTACCCTCCCTGCAGCCCCCTGACTTCTTATACTTCTTCTCTCCCTTACAATGCTTAAAAGCTTTTTGGTCTATTTGCTTTTTTGTTGGAGGTATAACCTTGTATATTTATAGATTTAATTGCTTCCCATTAGGGGGGCACCTGACATCTGGGGCAAGAAAAACTGATGTAATGATGTTGGCTGCATGTTTTATACCACTGGTGACCTGACGTCATGGAAGAGGAGGCAGCAACCGACTTAGGACCCAAGACTTTGTTAATCAGGCCGACTGAAGGCTATTGCAAACAGATAACCCAAATGTGATGATTGCAACAGTGAATACACTCGAACATCTACATTTATGGTAAGTGTACACAACTGTACTTTCCCACACTGAACATTCACCTTTGCCTTGAACAGATGCAGAAGAAAAGTTCCTTCCTGTTTTTGATCTATAAAATGTCCTCCTTTCCTTCCGAGGCATTCTAATAGAACAGCTTGGATATGGACTTCCACTGTTTGCAGTAGCATGCAAGAAAAACTTCTCCATTATCCAAACAATAAGCAGCTCTATCTCCATTTTCAGTACACTTGCCCATAGAAATGTGCATCATTGCATCACACATAATAAAGCTAACTGGCTACCTACCAACATGCTTCTTGATTCTCAACTCTACAAGCTCCTGGAAAAAAAAAACTCTTGTCCATGTTCTTCGTGTTTCACTGTTGCAGCCATTACATTTGGGTTATCTGCCTGCAGGTAGTCCTCAGCCGGCCTGAATACCAGAGTCTTGGATTCCTGTGTCGGATGCTGTCTTTTCTTCCATGACGTCAGGTTGTCAGGGGTATAAAACATGCAGCTGACGCCATTACATCAGTCTTTCTTGCCGTGCGGTGCCCGAAGCAAAAGCAGTTTGCAAGTGTCAGTCGACTCCTGAAATGTTCGTTTTTGAGTTTCAGAACCGAAGTCTTCAAAAAAGCTAAGTACCCATTGGGGATCCTTTTTCTTGCTCTTAACCGATGTCAGTAAAAGTTAATAATTGTCTTACCTGCGGAAAGCAAATACCTCATAAAGATTTTCATTCGTACTGCATTACTTGCCTAGGCCCAGACCATGACGTCCCTCGCTGTTGGTTTTGTGCCTTATTCAACCCTCAAACTATTCGTCATTGGTCTATTTTTGCAGCAAATTTTTTGGGTACTTGGTATAACTGTCCAGAAATGGCTTCAGTAAGCCATACGACTACTGATGTTCCCAAAACAACATAAGGATAAAGACAGAGACAGACCGCATAGATTCAAAACTGGCGACTACGCTTCTGTTAAGCTAGTCGCCAGTCTGCCGGTATTCAGTGAGGCGCTTTCACAGCCCCTGATACCCGCTACTTCAGATTCGCAGACCTCTACTGAGACCCATTCAGAGTCCGGTATGCAGTGAGATGCTTATTCGACTATGGAACCTGCAGATGTCTATACCTTGGATGGGTCTGGAGCCGCTGTGCAGGCACTGGCTTCTGAGAGTGTATTCAGGCTTACAGACTTACATTTTAAACAGACGCCATCTTCTTCATTCAGGTCTAAAACTTGACCCATGCCTAGAAAACCGAAGTCCAAACTGCATGGTCAGGCCCATATGCCTAAAAAATAAATGCTTAGAATTTAATTACTTTAATTAGGGGAAGTCAGCTTTTCCCTTCTAAGAGACCTAGTACTGAATTTCCTTCTGATTCTTCTGATCAGGATTCTGATATTTTTGTTTCTTCTGATTACCAGGATTTGCCCTTATCTACCTATGAGGATTCTGATGCAGAGGATTCCATTCCCTCTGCTTCCCCTCCAGAAGGTTTTTCTTTTGGTGAAGCCTTGCACACTCTTAGGGAGCATTTCCGCTGGGAACGCCAGGATTACTCTGACTCGAAAAAGAGGCTTAGGGAATTCTTACTCCTTCCTCAACACAGGCCTTTAGCTATCCATCCTGTTCTGGACATTGTAGATGATGCTTTCTTGGAATCTAGCCTGTCACCAGACACTTTACCTCCAGCTCCCAGAAAACCTGACAGGTATTAGAGTACCTGACTCTTACAAGTTCTTCTTCAAGAATCCTACTGTGGATCCAGAGACCATTTCCCAAGGTCCAAAGGGCATTAAGGCTACTGCTGCCAAAAATCCTACCCCTTCTGATAGAGATGCTAGAGCCTTGGACATATGGGGTAAGAAGGTATACACTTCTGCTACTTTGGCCATTAGGGCTTTAAATTGCCAGTTTCATATGTTAAAGTACCAGCAGCATATTATGGGACTACTTAAACAGAAAATTATGTTGATTCCTGACTGTGCTGAACATAAAGAATTACAGGATTTAATGCATTCTGCTGAACAAGTTGGTAAACATACTTTGCAATGTGGTTTTGACTCTTTAAAAGCATCTTGCAAGGCTGCTGTCACTGGGTCTGTACTTCGAAGGCATGCTTGGCTTAAGGAGCAAAACTTGCCAGATCATGTTAAAGCTAAATTACTGGATGCTCCCTTAAACCAAGACCGCCTGTTTGGCAACAAAGCAGAAGTCGTCCTCAAAAAGATGGAGAAAAAAGCCAAGTCTATGCAAACTGTTAAAGATTTCCTGCAAGTACAGCTTCCCAGATTTAATAGGCATTGGCCTTCAAAGAATTTGGCCTTTCCAGTCTCTTACAGGCCTTCTCAGTCCACACCCAGGAACAGCAGACCACCTAGGTTACAGTTTCAGGCTACTCACAGGTCTATGCAGTGGGGGGCTCCCACTTCCAAAGCAGAAAGTAGTAAGACACCCCCTATGGAAAACTGTCACAATGACTTAACCTTGACCCTTCCAAGCCCTGCTCAACTGTCTGCTCCGTTAGGAGGAAAGCTCTCCTTGCATGCAAAAAACTGGGAACTCATTACCCAGGACAAATGGGTTTTAAATATAGTTTTCCAAGGATACAAATTCCACTTCCACTCCCTACCAACCCGAAATGGTTGGCCAGACCTACCCCCAAATCAGTGGGCAGATGCTCACCAGCAGGATCTCTCTCTTATAAGTTGTTGTTGTCTTTTGGCTTTTACCAGTTAGGGGTCGCCACAGCGGAACTCCGGTCCTCTAATGATTGGCATTAGATTTTCACAAACGCCGAGGTGCCAGCTCGACGTTCAGCCTTCAACGAAGGCAAGCCCATTTACGCATGTCTTTCGAACACCCACCCAACCGCGGGGAGGACATGCAGACTCTACACAGAAAACTCCCTGTACTCCAGCCGAGAATCGAATGGGAGAACCTTTTGCTGTGAGGCAACAACGCTACCGCTGCACCACTGCGGAAGTCAGGTTCTCTCTCTTCTAAGTATCAGGGCTATTCAACCTGTCCCAGCAGAAGAAAGGGGACAAGGATTTTATTCAAGACTTTTCCTGGTACCCAGAAAAGACCACTCCTGGCGTCCTATCCTGGACCTCTCTATTTTAAACACCTTCTTGGTAATCCCAAAATTCAAAATGCTAACACTTCAACAGCTGCTTCCTATGCTAGGCAAAGATGCCTGTTTGGCAACCTTAGACTTAAAGGAAGCTTACCTGCACATTCCAATAAGGGAATCTTGCAGGAAATACCTACGCTTCAGTGCAGGCTCCATGCACTATCAGTTCTCTGCACTTCCCTTTGGCTTATCTACTGCGCTCAGGGTTTTCACAAAGTGTCTAGCTCCAGCCATTGCATTTTGCAGGCAGAGAAATATTCAAATATACCTATACCTGGACGATTGTCTGATTCAGAAATCCTTGCTATTAAAACATCTGGCATTCATAAAGAAGCTTCTAACTTCACTGGGGTACACCATAAACAAAAAGAAATCTCACCTAGTACCCTGCCAACATATTGTATTCCTGGGAGCACGCTTGAACACAACTTCCCAGATGGCTTTCCTCACTCCAGAGAAACAAGTTTGACAACCTATTTCAAACTACTGGCCACAAAGACCCAGCTATCTGCAAGGAAAATTCTGCAAGCTTTGGGTTCATGGCCTCTTGCATTCTACTAATTCCATATGCAAGACTGCATATGAGGAAACTACAATGGTATCTAAAAAGCCTATGGTTCCAACATTCTTAGGACCTGGAATCATTGATTCCTATCATTCCTTGTACAAAGACAGAGTTCCTTTGGTGGGCAGAGGCCTGCTACCACAACAAAGGGTTTCCTTTCACTCTACCCCCTGCTGCCCAAACCCTAACAACAGACTCATCAGACTGTGCATGGGGGGGGGGGGGGCACTCACATGGCAGGGCAGTGCATTCAGGGCAAATGGAACCAGAGTCAGATGCACCTGCATAGCAACCAAAAAGAAATATTAGCTGTACAGAATTCCCTGACAGCCTTCAAAGACCACATCCTTCTAAGACAATTATTGGTAAAGACAGACAACACCACAGTTATGTTGTACCTAAAGAAGCAGGGGGGAACCCACTCGTACCCTCTCTGCAGACTAGCCATGGCTCTGTGGAACACAGCATTGATCTACCAAGTGCACCAACAAGCTCAAGTCCTGCCAGACAAGCTAAATTCACTGGCAGACAACCTAAGCAGAAATCTCATGGACCCACATGAATGGAAACTGGAACAAAAAATATTCAACCTCTTGAACAAATGGGGGGACTCGAGAGATGGACCTGTTTGCCTCCCCTCAGAACTACCAGTTGGACAAATTCTACACAAGGACTCCCCACCATCAAGCTTGGAAAGTGGATGCCCTGTCCTTTACCTGGGAAAGCCTCTCGTTTTATCCCTTTCACCCCTCTGCCTCTCCTCTCGAAGGTTCTGCTAAAGATCAAACAGGACAAGCTAAGGACAATACTGATTGCACCAGACTGGCCACACCAGCATTGGTACCCCCCTTGCGCAGTATGATACTGCTGGAGCCATGGCACCTACCACAGAAACCTTCCCTGCTGTCCCAGCAGGCGGGCCAGATTCTGCACCGTCAGCTTCAAATCCTGAATCTTGCAGCCTGGCTAATTCCTTCAGCTTTTCAATAGCATCCCTCAGTAAGCAGGTGCTAGATGCCATTCTGGAAGCAAGGAGGCCTAGTACTAGAAAATCCTATGTTGAAAAGTGGAAACGATACTGTTCCTGGAGCCAGACTCAGGGGATGGGCATAACGGTGCCCATCTTACCTCATATTCTTCAGTACTTAATAGAAATGCTCCACAAGGGCCTATCCTTTTCAACAATTAAAATTCATGCCTCTGCCATTTCAGCACATTATAATACTGAACCACCCCTAATTTTGGAAAGAGAGAGGATGCCTGAGGAATGGAGAAAAAGTGTTTTGGTACCGATTGTTAAGAATAAGGGTGATGTGCAGAGCTGTAGTAACTACAGAGGGATTAAATTGATAGTCACAGAATGAAGTTATGGGAAAGAGTAGTGAAAGCTAGGGTAAGAGGGGACGTGATGATTAGTGATCAGCAGTATGGTTTCATGCCAGGAAAGAGCACTACAGATGCGATGTTTGCTCTGAGAGTGTTGATGGAGAAGTACAGAGAAGGTCAGAAGGAGTTGCATTTTGTTTTTGTAGACTTAGAGAAAGCATGTGACAGGGTGCATAGAGAGGAGTTGTGGTATTGTATGAGGAAGTCGGGAGTGTCCGAGAAGTATGTAAGAGTGGTACAGGAAAGGGCAGTGTGACAGTAGTGAGGAATGCATTTAAGGTGGAGGTGAGATTACATCAAGGATCAGCTCTGAGCCATTTCTTATTTGCAATGGTGATGGACAGGTTGACAGACGAGATCAGACAGGAGTCCCCATGGACTATGATGTTTGTAGATAACATTGTGATCCATAGTGAGAGTGGGGAACAGGTGGAGAAGACCCTGGAGAGATGGAGATATGCTCTAGAGAGAAGAGGAATGACGGTCAGCAGGACTAAGAATGCATGTGTGTGATTGAGAGAGAGGATAGAGGAATGGTGAGGATGCAAGGAGTAGAGGTGGTGAAGGTGGATGAGTTTAAATACTTGGGATCCATAGTTCAGAGTAATGGTGAGTGTGGAAGAGAGGTGAAGGAGAGAGTACAGGCAGGATGGATTGGGTGGAGAAGAGTGTCAGGAGTGATTTGTGACAGACTAGTACCAATAAGAGTGAAAGGGAAGGTCTACAATAGGGTAGTGAGACCAGCTATGTTATATGGGTTGGAGACAGTGGCATTGACAAAAAGGCAGGAGTTGGAGCTGGATGTGGCAGAGTTAAAGATGTTAAGATTTGCACTGGGTGTGACGAGGGTGGACAGGATTAGGAATAAGTATATTAGAGGGTCAGCCCAGGTTGGAAGGTTTGGAGACCAAGCCAGAGAGGCAAGATTATGTTGGTTTGGACATGCGCTGAGGAGGGATGCTGAGTATATTGGGAAAAAGATGCGAAGGATGAAGCTACCAGGTAACAGGAAAAGAGGGAGGCCTAAGATAAGTTTTATGGATGTGGTGAGAGAGGACATGCAGGTGGTTGGTGTGACAGAGCAAGATGCAGAGGACAGGAAGAAATGGAAAAAGATGATCCACTGTGGCGATCCCTAATGGGAGCAGCTGAAAGAAGATGATGATGATCAATGTTAGAGCCATGGAGAAACAGAGTTACTCCCTAAGTCTATTTTGACATCAGTTTTTATATTTTCTAAGACCCTTTCGATGTTCTTCTTGTTTTACTGTTGCAGTCATCACATTTGGGTTATCCCTGCCAGGGTAGCCCTTGGCCGGCTCAAATACCAGAGGCTTAGTATTTCTGCGTCAGTTGCTGTTGCTTCAGGACTGACATCAGGTCATCAGTAGTATAAAGTAAGGCAGCCGCGTAGCCCGAAGCAGAAGCAGTTCGCACGAGTGCCGGTCGGCCACCCCCTGAGTTTCACCTTCCGAACTGAAGCTGAAGTCTTCTAAAGCTAAATACCCCGTTGTGGATCCTTTTTTTCTTGCACTAACCGATGTCAGAAAAAGTTAACAATTGTCTCGCCTGTGGAAAGCAAGTACCACACCGAGACTTTCATTCTTACTGCGTCACTTGCTTAGGCCCAGACCACGACATCCCCTGCTGTTGCTTTTGTGCTTTGTTCAGTGCCAGAACTATACGTCGTCAGGCCCTTATTGTAGCTAGATATTTTCGCTTACAGTCCTCAAATTCCGATATGGCTTCGGTAAGCCATCCAACAGCAGATCTTCTGCAAAAATGTAAAGATAAAGACAGAGACAGACCGCACAAGTCCAAACCTACCGACGACGCTTCCATTAAGTGAGTCATCAGTTCTCCGGTCTTTGGTGAGGCGCTTTCACAGCCCCTGATGCCCACTTCTGTGGATTTGCAGGCCGCTACTTTTCAGAGACCAGTATGCCACAAAACTCTTCGACTAAGGATCCTGTGGTTGTCTCTCCCTTGGATGGGTCCGGAGCCACTGAGCAGGCACCGGCTTCCGAGGAATTCCTTCACACTACCGATTCTCGACACAGACTACTTCTTTCGTGTCTACCATTCTACCATTCTTTCGAAAACTGCCAAGTTTCTAAGGCCCAGGGTATGAACCACACCCAAGAAACCGACGACCCAGTCTCAGGCACCTGCTTCCTTGCCTCAGTCTCAAATGCTTAAAATGGCAGAAGACCTTATTATGCTGATCAGGGGAAGCCAAGCTACCCCTTCCAAAAGAAAAAGAGATCTGTCCCCAGTAGATGTCCTTCAAGAATGCAACTGCAGTCATAACATGTGGGTTGTCCTGCCTCAGGCAGCCCTCGGTCGGCCGGATTCCAAAGTCTGGGTCCGACGTCGGCTGATGTCGCATTTCTCTCCTACGTCAGAGCGGCTGGAGTACATAAGCATCAGCCGACGCCATTTTCTTCAGTCTTTCTTGCCGCGCGGTGCCCGAAGCAGAAGCAGTTCGCAAGTGTCGGTCGGTCAGCTCCTGTATTCTACGATATCGAAGTCATCAAAAAAGCTAAGTACCCCGTTGGGGACCTTTTCTTGCCTCAGCCGATGTCAGAAATTACTGAAAAAGTTAACAGTTGTCTTTTTTGTGGTAAACAAATACCCCATAAGGATTTCCACTCTTACTGCCTCCCTTGCCTGGGCCCAGACCACGACGTCTCGGCCTGTGTAGCCTGTGCTCGCTTCAACAAGCGCACTCTCAGGCGTCGGGCGGAGTTCGCTGAAGATTTTGTCGGCGATAAATTTGCTTACACCATGCCGTCGGATCTTCCGACTTCGCAAACTCCCAAAAAGCGAAAAGACCGGGACCGACATCCTCGGCCCGCATCTACCATCGACTCCACGCCAAAACCTAGCGCGAGTGCCCCGGTTCCCTCTGAGACGGTCTCTGCACCGCTCCGAACCGAAGACACCGCATTACCGACGACTCCGATTCCAGACATTACTCCGACGCCAGTTATAGACTTTCCTCCGGATACCGAAACCGAGGAAATGCCCGAGACCATTGCTGTAGACAAGGTCACTCCTACACGTGGAGCTGCCAGGCCTCCTATGGCCATGTCTATTAAGGCCTACACTAGGGCTAAGGCAGCCAGCAAAACAAAGCATATTGCTTCCAAATCCTTACCTCAGCCGACTCCGGAGACACAAATTATGTCCATGGCTGCTGATTTAATTTCCATGATCAGAAGTTCACAGGCCCTTCCTGAGAGAGCATCCCAGCCTCCTCCTGATAAAAGGCCCCGGGTTGAACCCTCTGACCCTTCTCCTTCAGATGAAGACTCTGAGGGCTCTGTCCACTCTGATAGCCAGGAAGAGCTCTTCCAGACCTATGAGGACTCGGATGCAGAAGATTCCATACCTTCGGCCTCCCCACCTGAGGATATTTCTTTTGGGGAAGTTCTGCACACCATGAGGGAACATTTCAAGTGGCAGGGTCAGGAATATTCTGATTCTAGGAAACGCCTTAGGACTTTCCTTAAGAAGCCTCAGCACAGGCCCTTAGCTATTCCTCCTGTACTTGATGTTCTGGATGATTTGTATTCTGATTCTAGTGCTACCCCTGATTCTCTTCCTCCTGCTCCAGCCAAGCCAGACAGGTATTACAGGGTCCCAGAAACTCATTCCCATTTATTCAGGGCCCATACTGCTGATTTGGAAACTATTTCACAGGGGCCTAAAGGAGTTTCAGCCTCCACCTCAAAAAATCCTTTGCCCTCCAACAGGGAAGCAAGGTCATTAGAGAGATGGGGTAAAAAGGTTTACACATCCACTACCTTATCTATGAGAGCTTTAAATTGCCTTTTTCATATGTTCCAATATCAGGATTATCTCTTAGAAGATTTACAAAAAACTTTAGCTTCTCCTGATCCTTTAGACAGGAAGACTTTGCAGGAAGCTGTACATAACACTCAGCAAGTAAGCAATCACTTCCTGCAGTGTGGATATGATGCACTGGAAGCTTCATGTAGGGCAGCTATGACAGGGGCAGTGATGCGTAGACATGCTTGGTTAAAAGATCAACCTCTACCAGATCATGTAAAAGCAAAACTTCTGGATGCACCTTTGGAAAAGAACAAGCTTTTTGGTGCAAATGCTAAGGATGTGTTAAAGACCATCAAGAAAAAGCAAAATCAGTTCAGACTGTGAAAGATTTCCTCCAGGTTCAACCCCCCAGATTCAGTAGGAATTGGCCTTCAAAAAACGGGTCCTTTCCTAATCCAGAAAAGTTTCAAAGGGGTAAGAACAGACGTGGCCGAGGAAGAGGCCAATACAGAGGCCCTTACAGGGGACGACAATGGCAGCCAGGAAACCAAAGAAGTGACGCAGGGGTTTCACCTGCCCAACAACCACAAACTCAATGACTTTCCTCTACTACCGCCTACCAGGGAACAACTAGAAGCTCCTTGGGAAATTATCTCTGTTTGCAGAAAACTGGCACAGACTGACAAAGGACAAATGGATTTTGGACATTATAGACCAAGGGTACAGGTTTCATTTCCATACCTTACCAGGAAAACAAGGCATGCCAAATCTACCACAACATCAAACGGCAGAGGCTATCAAGCAAATCACTCTGCTGACTCGAATGAAAGCAATAGAAAGAGTTCCACAACAAGAACAAGAACAGGGGTTTTACTCAAGACTGTTCCTTGTTCCAAGAAAAGAATCTCATTGGAGACCAATACTGGACTTGTCCGCATTAAACACCTTTCTCATAGTACCAAAGTTCAAAATGCTGACTCTACAGCAACTCCTTCCCATGCTGGGCAAGGAGTCGTGGCTGATTACTCTGGACCTCAAGGAGGCATACCTGCATGTCCCTATCAGACACAGCTGCAGAATATACCTCAGATTTCTTGCAGGGCCAGAGCATTATCAATTCTCAGCATTGCCATTTGGCTTATCTACTGCGCCCAGAGTATTTACAAAATGCCTGGCTTCAGTAATTGCTCATTGCAGGCTCCAGGGTATACAAATTTACCCATACCTGGACGACTGCCTCATACAAGCGGACGACAAATTGATGTTGACAAAAAACCTGGATTATGTCATAAGATTACTTCAAGCTCTGGGATACACAGTCAACTTCCAAAAGTCAAGACTGCAGCCATCCCAGCAAATAATCTTCTTAGGAGCCAAACTAGACACAGCCTCTCAGATGGCTTACCTGACAGAAGACAAGCAAGAGAAGTTAACTCAATACTTCAAAGGTTTAGCAAAACTCACCCAAATGACTGCAAGGAGATTCCTACAGGCCCTGGGTTACATGGCATCCTGCATTCTACTGGTTCCATTAGCAAAACTACACATGAGAAAGCTTCAATGGTACCTAAAAGGCATTTGGTCTCAACACAGCAACAACTTGGAGACAATCATACCACTCATTCCATGCCTACAAAAGGAATTCCTATGGTGGGCCTCGGTGAGCCAGGAAAACACAGATATGTCATTCAAAAAACCACAGATAACACAGACCATGACTACAGACGCCTCAGACCTTGGATGGGGGGTGCACATGGAAGGCAGGTGTATACAAGGACAAAGGAAACACATCTGCATATAAACCAAAAGGAAATGCTGGCAGTAATGCATGCTATCGAGGCTTTTCAACACCAACTCCAGCAAGGCCATTTAATGATACGGACAGACAACACCACTGTGATGTGGTACATAAACAAGCAGGGGGGCACCCATTCTTACCCCCTTTGCAGACTGACAATGCAGCTTTGGGAGAAATCACTGAGTCTAAACATCCAGTTACAATCCCAGTTTGTTCCAGGAAAAGACAATATGTTGGCGGACAGCCTAAGCAGGAATTTCACAGATCCACACGAGTGGAGGTTACATCCGAAGGCTTTCAGACAACTCACTTCGACATGGGGCAAGCCAGAAGTGGATCTATTTGCCTCTCACCTCAATCATCTTCTACCAAAATTTTGCACAAGGACATACCATCCAAAGGCTTGGAAAATAGATGCCCTTTCATTCAACTGGAACTCCCTAGCAATCTATGCATTCCCACCTCTGCCACTGATGACCTCAGTATTACTAAAGATCAAAGCAGAGAAGCCCAAGGGAATCATAATAGCTCTGGATTGGCCAAGACAACACTGGTACCCACTACTACGGAGAATATGTCACACCAGGAGGTGGGCCCTCCCTCAGTGGCCTCTACTTTTGACTCAACACAATTTCGAAACACTGCATCCAAACCTTCAGACACTGCAGCTAACAGCCTGGGAGATCCCATAAATAACTTCAGCTTATCTCTCTCCAAGGAAGTTCAGCAGATACTAACAGAGGCTCGAAGACCATCCACCAGAAAGGTTTACTTAGCAAAGTGGAAAAGATTCAGCAATTGGAATGCCAGCAAGGGACATGATGCATCATTACTGAACATCCCACTCATCTTGGAATATTTGGCAGATATGTTACAGAGCGGCCTCTCATATTCTTCAATAAAGATACATGCATCTGCTATTTCAGCTAGATACAACACTGATCCTCCTGTTTTCTCTCATCCCTTACTAAGACAATTCCTCAGGGGAATCAAGAACATTAAGCCACCGAGAAAGGCCCCAGTGCCAGCCTGGGACCTCAATTTTGTCTTAGAAAACTGACTCTACCTCCTTTTGAGCCAGCAGCTTCAGTTGACTTGCAATTTCTCTCATGGAAAACAGCTTTCCTGTTGGCAATTACCTCAGCAAGAAGGGTTTCGGAGCTACAGGCCCTAATGGCAATACCACCCTTTATTATTTTCCACAGAGACAGGGTTTCATTAAGGACCAACCCTACTTTTATGCCAAAGGTGGTATCTAGGGTTTCTCTAAATCAAGCCATTCATCTGCCTGCTTTCTTCCCCAATCCTGAGAATAAGGGGAAACACATTTGCATACCTTGGACATTCATAGACAACTTCGATACTACCTGGACAGAACCAAGGCCAGTAGGAAGTCTGAACAGCTTTTTGTAGCTTACGCCCCTGCAATCCAAGGAAAAGCAATTTCAAAACAGACTATTTCTAAATGGATTGGACATTGCATCAGATTCTGTTATTCCTTTCATGGGAAGACTGTTCCAGCCGATGTCAGACCACATTCCACCAGAGCTACAGCCACCTCTACAGCATTTTTAAGAGGGGTGCCTACAAAGGACATTCTAGAAGCTGCTACATGGAGCTCCGTGCATACATTCTCCAAACACTACAATCTCCCTCTATATTCCAGATCCAGAGCAGGCTTTGCTTCGGCAGTCCTGCAGGGTTTGATTGCCACACCATCTCTTTCCTAGAGCATACCTCCTCCCCCAGCTAAGCTATGGTATTCTACCCACATGTTATGACTGCAGTTGCATTCTTGAAGGACATAGTACAGTTTTGTACCTACCATAAATGTAGATGTCCGATAGACATGCAACTGCAGTCGGGTTTTCCCTCCCTCCATACCCCTCTATGCCTAGGGTCCATTCCTATCCCCCCTTACTCTTAGCTGGGGATATCTGTTATGGTATATTTGTTTTATTGCTCATGTATTTGTTTGGAATCCTGTTTTTGTCTTCCAATTTGATTACAGCCTTCCTTGGAGGGCACCTGGCATCTGGGGCAAGAAACACTGAAGAAAATGGCGTCGGCTGATGCTTATGTACTCCAGCCGCTCTGACGTAGGAGAGAAATGCGACATCAGCCGACGTCGGACCCAGACTTTGGAATCTGGCCGACCGAGGGCTGCCTGAGGCAGGACAACCCACATGTTATGACTGCAGTTGCATGTCTATCGGACATCTACATTTATGGTAGGTACAAAACTGTACTTTTTGCCTGAAAAGAGTCTGATGACTCAGATGCATCTGAATATGAAGACATGCAATCCCTCTTTGCTTATGAGGATTCTGATGCAGAGGATTCCATTCCTTCAGCCTCTCCCCCAGAGGACTTCCCCTTTGGGGGGAACCCTTCATACCTTAAGGGAGCATTTCCAATAGGAATATCAGGACTACCCTCAGTCTAAAAAGAGACTCAGGGAATTCTTAGATCTTCCACAGCATAGACCCCCTGGCCATTCCCCCAGTCCTGGATGTTGTGGAGGATGTTTTCTTGGAATCCAGTTTGACTCCTGACACCTTCCCTCCTGCACCCAGAAAACCAGACAGGTATTAGAGTCCCTGACTCACACAAATTTCTTTTTAAAAATCCTACTGCTGACCCTGATGTAATTTCTCAAGGGCCTAAAGGAATCAAAGCAACCTCTACTAAGAATCCCACCCCCTCAGATAGGGATTCCAGAGCACTAGACAGATGGAGTAAAAAAGTAATCACCTCTACTTCTCTTGCTATCAGAGCACTAAATTGCCTGTTCCATATGCTAAAATTTCAGCAACATACCCTGGAACTCCTCAAACAAAAAAAATGTCTTCCTTTCCTGCTTGTGCAGACTAAAGAGTTATAAGAGTTAATGCATTCTGCAAGTCAAGTAACTAAACACACCTTACACTGTGGTTTTAATGCCCTAGAAGCTTCTTGCAAGGCAGAAATCACTGGTTCTGTCCTTAGAAGGCATGCATGGCTTAAGGAACAGCCCTTGCCAGACAATGTTAAATCTAAATTCCTGGATGCACCCTTTCACAAAGACAACTTATTTGGCACTAAGGCAGAAGAGGTCTTAAAAAAGATGGAAGAAAAAGTAAAATCTATGTAGACAGTTAAGGATTTCGGTCCAGCCACCCAGGTTTAGCAAGCATTGTCCCTTCAAGCACTGGCCCTTTCCTGCTCCCACCAGGTCAGTTCAGCCCAGACCCCGTGGAAGCTGACCCCCGTGACAGCAGCCACAGGGAATGCAGAAATTTAAACAGTGGACTTTGTCCACTTCAGAAACAGGGAGTTCTAAGCCACCCCTCATGGTAAAAACTCACAGTGACTCTCCTCCCCCACCCCCTCCCTCTGCCCACCTTCACTTACCCCTAGGAGGAAAACTCTCCTTTCACACAAGCACATGATCCACCATTACGAACGACCGCCAAGTCCTCAACATAGTGTCCTAGGGATAGAAATTTTCTTTCCACACCCTTCCAACTCCAAAAGGGTCCCCAGATCTACCTCCAAACCAGTGGGCAGAGGCACATAAGCAAGTCCTTTCCCTGCCTTCTTTATGAGGGCAGTAGAACACGTTCCTGCAGAACAGAAAGACTAAAGTTTCTACTCCAGACTTTTTCTGATACCCAGAAAAGAGGGCACGTGGCGCCCCATCCTTGATTTATCCATTCAAAACACCTTCCTGGTGATACCAAAATTCACAATGCTCACCCTCCAGTAGCTGCTACCCATGCTCTTCAAGGATGCTTGGCTAGCCACCCTAGACCTAAAAGAGGCCTACCTCCACATTCCTATCAAGGAATCATGCAGGAAATGTCTGTGTTTCAGGATAGGATCTCTACACTTTCAGTTCTCTGCATTTCCCTTTGGCTTATCTACAGCTCCCAGAGTTTTCACAAAATATCTGGCTCCAGCCATTGCCTTTTGCAGAGAAAGGAATATCCAGATTTACCCATTTACTTAGACAACTGCCTAATTCAGGCAGACAGCCAGGAAAAGTTGCTCAAGCACCTGGTCTTTATAAAGTCCCTACTAACCTCCCTAGGGTACACAATCAACAAAAAGAAATCCAAACAAGTACCCACCCAAAGGATTATATTCCTGGGAGCAAGCCTGGACACAGCATCCCAGATGGCCTTCCTTACACAAGAAAAACAAACTTACCTGACAGCCTACGTCTCTTAACTAGCCACCAGACCCCAGTTATCTGCAAGGAAAATCCTGTAAGCTCTGGGGTTCATGACATCTTGCATTCTACTCATTCCATATGCCAGACTGCATATGAGGAAACTTCAGTGGTACCTGAAAAGCATTTGGTGTCAACACTCTCAAGACCTGGAGACTCTTAAACCCATGATACCTTGCCTCAGAAAAGATTTTCTTTGGTGGGCAGCAGCATGCTCCCACAACAAGGGACTGCCTTTCTCACCACCCCCTGCCACCCAGACCCTCACCACAGATGCATCAGACTATGCCTGGGGTGCACACCTGGATGGCAGGTGCATACAGAGCCAGTGGAGCCACAGCAAATTCATCTGCACATCAAACAAGAAGAGATGATAGCTGTCCAGCATGCCTTGACAACTTTCAAACCCCTTCTCTCCCCAGGGGCTTTCCTGATCAAAACAGACACCACCACTGTGATGTGGTATATCAGCAAGCAGGGAAGGACTCACTCCTACCCTCTGTGCAGGTTGGCCATGACCCTTTGGCACACAGCCCTGCCATGCAACTCCACCTGTTAGCACAATTCTTGCCAGGTTCTCTAAACTCTCTGACAGACCACTTAAGCAGAAATCTTCTGGATCCACATGAATGGCAACTAGACAAAAGAACTTTCACCCTGATAACTCAGAAATGGGGCACCCTGAAGGTCGACCTCTTTGCCTCCCACACCAACCATCAGCTCAGCAAGGTTCTGCACCAGGGAGCATCACTGCATGGCTTGGAAAGTGGATGCCCTGTCCTTCCGCTGGGTCAATCTATCGGTCTATGCCTTTCCTCCACTACCTCTCATCCCCAGGGTACTGCTCAAAATAAAGGAGGAAAAACCAATGACAATTCTTATTGCTCCAGACTGGCCTCGCCAGCACTGGTACCCACTGCTTTGCAGCCTGTCCCCACTGCCACCATGGCATCTCACTAAGACCCCAACTCTCCTGACCCACAGGAAAGGAAAATTCATGCATCCCCAATTGCAGAATCTCAATTTGGCAGCTTGGCTTATTCCCTAACCACCAATCAATCTGCCAACCTCAGTAAACAGGTTCTAGAAATTATACATGAGGCCAGACACCCTAGCACTAGAAAGTTTTATGCTGACAAATGGAAACAGTTCTGCACCTGGATTCAGGCTAAGGGAGCAGATACAGCACAGCCCTCCCTCCCGTTTATCGTGGATTACTTAGCTGACCTGCTACACAGCGGTCTCTCTTTTTTCTCTATTAAAATTAATGCCTCTGCTATCTGTGCTCATTTCCCCACTGAGCAGCCCATTTTCCTCGCACCCTGTGATCAAACAATTCCTAAGAGGGGCTTGCAACTTGAGGCCACCCAGAAGAGCACCAACCCCAGCTTGGGACTTTAACGTGTTGGAAAAGCTTACCCTGCCCCCCTTCGAACCAGCATCTTCGTCAGAGCTAAAATTTCTCTCCTGGAAGACAGCTTTCTTTCTGGCCATAACTTTAGCCAGAAGCTTCTCCGAGCTGCAAGCACTCATGGCTGTGGAACTCTTCATCATCTTACATGCTGACAAGGATTCCCTCAGGACTAAGCCATCCTTCATGCCCAAAGTGGTGTCCAGTGTGGCCCTCAACCAATCCATTCATTTGCCCACCTTTTTCCCTGACACACAGAACTAAATCCTTTAGAAAGTCTGATCAATTGCTGGTTAGCTTTGCTGCAGGAAAAGAAGGCAAAGCCATCTCCAAACAAACAATTTCCAAATGGATAGCACGCTGCATCCATTTCTGCTACAAGAAACACGAAAAGCCTCCCCCCAAGGGGGTCAGGACTCACTCCACCAGAGCAGCCTCCACCTCTGCAGCTTTCCTCAGAGGAGTGCCCCACCAGGACATTTTGGTATTTACTTTCTACTGGTGGGGTTCTCTCTCCAGAACCTGGGTCCCACTTGAGGGCTCCTGACAGGTTAGAGCAAGAAAAACTGATGTAATGGCGTCGGCTGGCTTACTTTATATTACTGACGACCTGATTTCAGTCCTGAAGTGACAGCAATCAATGCAGAAATACTAAGCCTCTGGTATTCGGGCCAGCCGAGGGCTACCCTGGCAGGGTAACCCAAATGCAATGACTGCAACAGTGAATGCACTCTAACATCTACATTTATGGTAAGTTTACACAACTGGACTTTGTTTCATAGCCAGGTTTCTGTGACTGTTTTGGTCTTCTATTCATTTGTATAACCAGTCCCATTTCTCCCATCTTATATCCTAAACTGTGGGCATTTGTATAGTAACAGCTAATAGTGCTGTAAAATCAAGGGAATGTAGCTGTGGATTTCCTTTGATACTGTTCACTTCTAAAAAATTGAGTTTTTAGTTTATGTAATTTAATTAGCACACCATTTCCTACTGGGCATGAGTGTATTGAGTCTTCAGCAAAGAATGTATTATACACCAGTTCTTCCCACATTTTAATCACTTGAAAAGCCATTGAAGTGTCCATGTTTTTCTTAATTAAGTGTTAAAATATTCTTGCCTTTGTGTTTAAGTAGTGATTGAATCCTTGGCATGAAAGTGTATCAAAAACCTTTACTTGATTCTGCTTACAAAAAGAACAGCTACGTAAGAGCTGCCATAACAGTGGTTGTTTGAATAGATCCATTTTGCAGTATTACTAATAGTATGTATCCTGCCAAGAATACAGTATATATGTTCAGTTTACAAAAGTTTGGGTTCCTTCCTTTCAAACCCGTATGTATGACCTGTGAACCATGCATGAAAATACATGCTGGTACATAAGGGATGCATGAGCCACATGGTTCTTCAGAGCTTTCGTGACTCAGAAAAAAAAGGACTCTGGTACAAGAGAGAGGGAATAGAATAGGTCCACTTCAGCCAAGTAAAACAAAAAAAAGAATAAAATGAAACTGGGGAAGAAGGTGAGGATGTGCATACTGCAACAGCGATCTAGTTAATCATTTACTGTTCTGGCAAGTAGTAGTGCAACTGTACTATGCCCTTCATTTGATCACAGTTGCAGTATTGCTTCCTAATGGGGTGATTTCCAAAGCTTTCATACTAAGTTGGAGGAGTTTAGAGGTGCATAACTGTAGTCCAGTGTCTCTTGATGAATGGATCAGGCAAAAACAGTTCTGGCTTTCAAAAAGGGCATCCAACTTGTAATGCTTCTTAGTAAAGGTGTGGCTGTATTAACCAAGTGTCTTCTTCCAGAGTAGCTGTTGAATCTAGACACTAAAATGCTCTTGAAGAGATAACAACTGGAGTAAAATGAGCTTTGACCTGGAATTGGGATTTTTCATGGGAAGATTAAGAAAAGGATATAGCAAGAGAAGTCCAGCTGGAGATGGTTTGTTTTGACATAGAGGTGTCAATCTTTTTTTCCCTTAAAATGAAACGAATAATTAGTCAGATTTTATGTTGACCTTTGTTTTGTCCAAATAAAATCTTAGCTGTCTGTGAACATCAAATAAATGAAGAACCCCCCCCCCCTATTTTGAGGGTTACGAAAAATGTAGGAAGATGAGTGGTTTGATACAACATTTCACTTACTATCTTAAGCATAAAGGAAGTATCAGTGCTAAGGACAGACCTAACCTTAAGAAAAAAAAAATCAAAATGAGTGGAGAGCATATAACGGAGTCTTTTAGCAGATGTCGAAGCCACTAACAAGACCATTTTCCAAATGTAGAACTTTAAAGAAGCAGAAAAAGCAGGTTCAAGAAGAACAGTTCTACTTGGAACTTGAACTATATACTGGAAAAGTTGAGAAATGAGTTTTCTTGGAGTCATGATATGAAGGGCACCTTTTAGGAATTATGTGATTTCATAATATAAAGAAAGGGGGATCAATAGCCAAACAGGCAAAAGTGGCTGATAGATGCCTTTTAATAGAGGAGAATGCCACCCCTGAATTAAGTAGCTAGCACAAATATTGAACAATAAAGGGGTTTCCCAGTTGATAAGGATCCTGCCTTATGGCACAAAATAGAAGATGTTTTCTATTTGGAAATATAAGATTTTCTTGTAGTAAATTTTCTTTCTTCCTTTATTACCCTGTAGTATATCATGAATTAAAAGTGCCCAGATGGAATTAGAAGCCCATTATCCAAAGTATCTAATTCAAAGTTTTATGTGCAGATGAATGAGAGACCCCTTATGCTGTGTGAATAGGTTTTTGTGAAGGGTAAATTGTAATTTCCGATGGCCAGATGGGCAAAAAAGAGCTGATGTTGTCTGGGCCAAAAGGGAGTCAGCAACATTTCTGGATTGTCTTCCTATATTTTCTGAAGGACCTTTGGAATGAGGGGAGGCCTAAAGGAATTTCCCTTTCCATGAGATTGATAGTGCATACATTTTCCATGCTGCCCTACATGGAACTCTGGAGCTGAACACACTGGATTGGCTGTTCAGAGTGGGGACCAAAAAGATCTATCTGGTAAATATTCCACTGATGGACAGTTTGTAGGGAGACCTCTCTGTTCAGCATGCATTTATAAGAGTGAGTCTGTGATCTGCTCAGGTAATCTGCCACTGAGTTAATCTCTGATGGAATGTAAATTGCTTTAAGAAAAAGATTATGGTGAATAGCAATATTCCAAGCAATCATGGCTATCCTGCAGATGTGGTAGGATTTTATTCCTCATTGTTTATTTATACAATACATGACATTGGTATCATCTGTCAGGACTTGTAAAGTTCCTGGAGACCAAAGGTGGTGAAAAGTCTATAGAGCAAAGATAAAAGCTTTTATTTCTCTGATACATTTGTTTGCACCAGTTTTGCCTGCACCAGACTCCTTGGACATTCATGCCGATTGAAAAAGCTGTCCAAGCCAGGTCCATTCCTTCTGTGGTAACTTGTGAAGGGGAGCAGGGACCATAAAAGGCATAGATTGAAGGAGTGTTACCTTGCTGATCCACTAATGGATGTTATTCTTCAGAAAAGGCCAGAAAGGAATAGGAAAGGGGAGAGGTTGGCAGTGATGTCCCAAATTGATTGAGGTGCCACTAAATCTTCCACATGTAGTGTGTGGCAGAGAATTATATGTATTGTTGATGCCTTGAACCCAAGTCTGATCAGAATATCTCTTGGAAAGGTCATTTCCTGAGAATGAAAAGCAGTCGTAAAGGAAGTACTCAGCTGACTTCTGGCAGATCTAGGTTCTGAGAAGGTTGAATGGTAGTTTTCTTCAGTCTGAGTAAAATCTAGGCAAAGAAGCATGGCTCTTGTATTAAAATATTGTCTATATAAGGTTAGATCTGGATACCTTGTAGTACTTAGAATGCTACCACAGTGGCTAGACATTTCTCGAAAACCCATGGAATTGTAGAAAGAGCAAAGCAGAGAATTAAAAATGAAATCCCAAAGCATAAAATCTTAATTTTCTGTGATGTGGATAGATAGTAATGTGAAGGTGGACATCCTTCTGATCCAAGGTAACCAAATAAGCCTGTGAAAAAACAGCAGGACATAAGCTCTTGAATGATAGCATCATGAATTTTAAAATTGTTAGGAAAGTGTTTAGGGTGGATAAGACCAAAAAGAGTCTCCATGTACCATATTTTCATAGAATGAGGAAAGCCTGGAATAAAACTCCTTTCCTTTTTGGTAAGCAGTGTCTAATTCTGTTGTCTCCTGTTGGAATAGCTCAAGTAAGATTAGAACCGCTAGGGGGCATTTGGGGCTAGCCAGATGGAACTAGATGGAGATTCCAAGCAGATGTGTACCCGTTTTAGACTGTTTATTATCCAGGTGTCTGTCATTAGTTTCCATTCTTAAACAAAATTTGTTTATAGTCATTTAGAAGAAAACTCAGGCATGACAGTAGAAGAAAAGGGTAACAAAAGAAAGTTATATGGAACAAAGGATCATCTGTTGTTAAATAAAGTCATAATGGAGAATTTTAAAAAGAAGAATCCATTTATGGCATGGATAAATTACAAAAAAGCGTTTGACAGTATCCCACATTCATGGATAAAAACATGCTTACAGATATACAAGATACACCCAACATGGATCAGTTACATTAAAGTGACCATGAAACAGTGGCAAACCACTTTGTGGCTACCCCACGATAAAGGGCAAATTATCCCAGGGATAAAAATTCAAAGAGGGATATACTAAGTGACTCTCTGTCCCTGCTGCTCTTTTGTTTTGCCCTTAACCCAGTAAGCTTAAACTGTCTAAACAACAGATTAGTTAATGGTTACAATCTGACACCCAGACAACAACAAAGTGTCAAGACTTCTCATCTTCTTTAGGTGGATAATTTAAAACTATATAGTTCATCAGATGAGGAGCTGAAGACACAACCTAAAGTGGTCAAAACTTTCTCAGATGATATAAGAATATCATTTTTTCTTGATAATTGTGCAAAAGCAACCTTTAAAGCAGGAAAGCTGCTGCACCAAGAAAATAGTGTGGGGCGGGAATGTGATATAAAGGAAATTGAGCAGTAGGAAGTGTGTAAATACTTGAGAATTAATGAAGGACTGATAATAAAATATGAACAAATGTGAACAAAACTCAGCAAAGAATGTTTCAGAAAACCAAAATTAATACTAAAAACAGCCTTGCCATCTAGGAACAAAGTCCAAGCTATAAATCAATTTGCTCTTCCTGTTCTAACTTACAGTTTTGGGATGATTGACTGGACCCAAAAGGTAGTGGATCAGTTGGACAGAAAAACAAGATAAATGCTTCACTCTTACCAAATGATATAAAAAAAATCAGTGTGTACCAAGTTTATATATTTTTTTGTTCTGAAAGAGGTATGGGCCTCCTTGAAATTGATTGCATGTATAGATCTGCAATCATAAGACTGCATAGTACATATTTGCCGACTTCATCAGATCAAAACATAATGAAAGTTTTGAAACATGAAGAGAACAAATCTAAGATGACTTCCCTGCTTAGTTTAGCAGAATCATATTGGTGTGAATCAGGAATGGAAACCAAACCAGAAGTGAACAAAAATCAGATAGCAACTGAATGTGCCAAAAAAAAAAAAGAATATAAAGAGAAGCATCAGATGAGAAGGCAGAAAATGTGGAAAAGGCATAAATATAATTGCAAGTACAGAAAACTCCTGGAACCAACCTCATGTCGATCAGAAAATGATGCAAGAATGGTCAAGAAGAGGTGAATTTAAACCAAAAGCTGAAAGGTTAATATTAGCAGCCTAGGATAGTGGACTATGTACCTGTTGGTTTACAAAGTCCATTGAACATGTGGTAGAAACAGACAAATGCAGGTTCTGAAAAGGATAACTGGAAATAGTTGCACATCTTGTTGGATGTGATACACTAATGGCAGAGGGCCTGTATACTGAAAGGCATAATAATGTGGCAACAGTTGCACATCTCGTTGGATGTGATACACTAATGGCAGAGGGCCTGTATACTGAAAGGCATAATAATGTGGCAAGACTGTTGCACTGGGTATTGTGCAGACATTACAATACTTGGGTAACTGAGAAGCATTGGAAATGAGCCACAAAGCATTAGAGTGAATGATGAAGTTTATATCGGATGGGATTTCCGATTACCAACAGTTCAAAAAACAGATGCAAGAAAACCTGATGTAGTAAGTAGTCCATGAAAAGAAGAC
Source organism: Protopterus annectens (assembly GCF_019279795.1). Classification (NCBI taxonomy): domain Eukaryota; kingdom Metazoa; phylum Chordata; order Ceratodontiformes; family Protopteridae; genus Protopterus; species Protopterus annectens. The sequence goes on along the minus strand of NC_056743.1, from coordinate 1,523,195,458 downwards.
AAAAATAGCATTGATTGTTGAAATTGCTACACCCAGAGATTAATGTGTCTTATGTACAGAGAGACACAAAGTCATAAAATACCAGGATTGCGTACTGAAATGAGGGCTGTGTGGAAGAAGAATACCCAAACAGTTCCACTAGGGCAGCGTGGAAGAAGAATGCCCAAACAGTTCCACTAGTAGTAGAAGCAATGGTTCCTACAAAAATAATTTTCAGTCTTATTTAGATACTGATACATGTAACCATGTATGAATTGCAGAAGGAGTCAGTTCTGAGGTACATTGCAAGTGCTGCAAACAGCACTTTTGGCTAACATCAAAAATTGAAACAATACTAATTTCATGAACTTTAATCATACTTTTACTTAGGAATGGGGTCCATTCCTGTCATATTAGAAATCCAAATTACTTGGAGAAATTAGAGAGTGCATAGGAGCTTACTAAGCTATTGATACATAAAGATCCTTGAAAGCCTTGCCATGCATTCTCAAGAAGTTTTTAGGTCTTGTGTTTTAAGTATGAAATAAACCAGGGCCCTTGTATTTTAAGCATGAATAGCTCAGAGCCAAGCAGACAATTACATGTTACTCCTATCCATAGGGAACGAAGGTGCGAAACCAAGGGTGAACTTGCTGATTTCCATCTATTCATCCAGATTACCCTTTTGAATAGAGAAAAGAGATGTATATTGCTTTATGTGGAGAGGAAGACTATTCCAGAGAAGAAGTATTCTCTTCAATACATATCTGTCCCTCCAACCTGTCTTATTTATATTGTAGAAGTGTTTAAGATCCCTTGAGCAAGTGTTTAGACAGGTACACATTGCAGGGACATATTAATCAATGGCCAGCTTAATACGTGGTAGATACAGTGGAATGACCATGTTTTGCCCTGAACAGATTACTCTTACTAGTAAACTGCACAATGCTTTTAGTTGCTTGTAACTGTGACTCTGGTACTAGTGATTTAGACATGAGGGTGCGTTGTAAGGTCTCTGGTACAGGAGGAATTGCTAAAGGCTTAGGGATGTACATGTCTATTAGGTCGTAATATCTTTGAATGTCTGAAACTTGTCTTCCTTCCCTTTGGAAGTGCTACGTTATTTCCAGAATAGTGCCACCAAAAGGCAGTTCTTCCAAAGGAGAACTAGGACACTGTCTTCATCTTCTGAATCAAATCCTGTAGGAGACTGAATTTGGGAAGAATAGGCTAGGGATTCAGCATAAGAATCTGAAGATTCCGCATTAAAAGAAGCATCTCCCTTCCTTTTCTTAGGGGTAGAAGATGGAGGAGAGAAGAGCTGTAGAGGTTTCAGATGCATAAGGGTTTTACAAAGCTCTTGAGAAAAAATGTAGCACTCCTGTTGTTGGTCAGCAGGATAAGGAGTAACAGGAAGGAAGACTTAGTCTTCTGCTGCTTTTTTTTTTTGGGGGGGGGGGGGTAATCTGCAGACAAAAAATTTGGTGGGGCAGACTCCTGGTGTACCTCAATAAGGGCACCCAGGACATATTGAATGAAAACCTGTACTACACCAGAGAGTCCCTCAGAAATAAACAGTTTTGCTTCCCCTTCATGACCTTGCCAGCTATGTGGTTGAGTCAGATGTGTCTAAAACCTGAGCCTTATTGACTTCGGGTGGGGTTTAGATGGAGGAAGCAAGGATAGAAGTTGAATGGTCTGCTTGGTAATTGTATACCTCAACAGAGACATCCAACTCTAATCAGGCAATAGAAACCTTAGACTCTCTAAGCTTTTTATGTTTCTTATTTGACTGATTAGGATTGTCCAAGATCAATGGCTTGGAGACCATCTTTCCTTGTACTAGTTCTTTCAGAATAATCTTTAAAGAAGCCAAACAGATGATAATTTTAGGGACAAAGGATTTACAAATGGAGCACTCCTTAAAGTGATGCTCCAGACCCAAAGAAAATAAGTACTAAGTGTGACTGTCTTGATCAGCTGACTGCAGGCACATTTCCATGTCTTAACTGACGTAAAATTGAAGAATTTTTTTTTTGTCAGAAAGCAAGAGAAAATGGAACAGTCTCCAGTGTGGTTATTAATTTACACACAATGAATGAAAACTGCACATGTATGGCTGACTGCTTTAAGAGAATTCGTCTTCCTTCATATGTTTGCAGTAGGAAAGTTATGAGGAACTTCACACCCGTACTTCCCTTGTGTACCAGTATTGTGTTGTGCATGGGTTGGAGGTTGGATGTAAGGCAGGAAAGGAAGGAGCCTGAGCTTTTGTAAACTGTTCAGATATATGGTATCCTGGACAGGATACATCCCATTAGTAAGCAGTACTACAACAGTGATCTAATGAAGTACATCTTAAATGCACTCAGTACACAATCTTTCATGTGATTTTAAGGCGCCTCAGTAAGGTCATTGTTCCAGCAGTCACAACTACATGACCCAAGTCCATGTGTATGGGATGTTAAATTTGAAACAACAGCTGTTTCTATTATTTGATCTTTCCCCCCTGTATTTTCACTATATCTGTTGCATTTTGTCTACCCTGTTTATCTTGTTTTCCAGACATAGCTGCTATAGTGGTTGTTTTATCAGTGTTAGTGGGTACAAGAGATGAAATTTCATCCAACTCGTCTTTTTGGCAAATTAGTGCTATTTTGATCACACTTTTCAGTAATTACTACTTGGAAGATGTGCTATGAGTTATCAAGATGCAATTCACCTGTAAACTAATCCATCTCAGAGTAGTTCATTGTTATTTGTATTGTTACTATTCTTATTACCAGTTTTTGAGTTTGTTTCAGCCTGATAAGTGATATTTAATGAACTGGTTTCCTTTTCTGTTAAGGTGTTAGAGCTGACTGCCAGTGTCTCAGTCAACTATTTATTAAGCCTCATCCTGCATTTATTTGCTTTTTGTATTCTTTTATTTTTTAGCTGTTGTATAGTTGTCAGAACAATGAGGAGTTTGCACTAAGGCACATATGGAAGTTGCTGAAGGGTTTCTTTTTAACTCATTTCTAACAGTTTATTTTTATTTGTATTTGATAAAGAATTAATTTTCACTACAATGGGGTCCACATTGCAAGATACTATTCCATGCATTGATGCTTTCAAACTGCATACATATAAAATGCCAGTTTAAGTGATCCCCTGCTTCTGATAGTTAAAAAAATCTTCTCCCCATGCTTGCATATAATCCTGTATGGGTTTTATTGCCTTCTTGTATTAACAGTCACATATGTCTGCGTTTGTTCATTTAGTTCTGCTATACTTTTGCTTGCTGTTTATTTGGCTAAGCATTCCACAGTTAAAACATTGTTGAATTTTGACAGGTTTCTCCCTTTTAATGTAGTTAGTACTGTCCATGTTGTATCTTTCGTCTTTTCCCGGTTAGGGGTCGCCACAGCGGAACTCCAGTCTGATTGGCAGTAGATTTTTATGTACTGAGTTGCCAGCCCTAAAGTACAACCTTCAACGAAGGTATGCCCATTCACGCATGTCTCCACACAGAAGACAATTTAGCTGAGAATCGAACAGGACAACGTCTTATTGTGAGGTGACAACGCTACCGCAGCACCACCACCGCAGTTAGTACTGTCCATACATTGGCTAAAAAAAATCCGTGCTATACAAGAACTTCAAGTGCATATTTATTTAATGATTTCATATTTAATGAATATAGGGCGGCCACGGGGGTGCAGCAGTTAGTGTTGCCACCTCACAGCAACAGGTTCTCCAGTTCGATCCTCGGCTGGGGTGCCTTCTGTGTGGAGTCTGCATGTCCTCCCTGTTGCTGTGTAGGTTTCCTCCAGGTGCTCCGGTTTCCTCCCACATCCCAAAGACATGCTGTTGGTGGATTGGAAACTCTAAATTGGCCCTAGGTGTGAGTGTGTGTGTGCCTTCTGTGGAAGGTCAGGCACCGGGCTGGCAACTCAACACTGTAAAACTCCACTGCCAATCTTGAGTGGACAGGTGATCCGCTGTGGCAACCCCTAACCGGGAAAAGCCGAAAGAAGAAGAAGAAGATATTTAATAAAAGATAAGTGGAGAAAAAACTTGTAACCACAGTTTAGTTCTACAATATGGCTTGATTTTGTGATTAAAAAATAGTCTTCAAATTATAAAAATAAACCTATTACAAGTTCATTGTTACATTAGTCCTATGTATAAGTTAATGAGCATCATCCAAGGCTAAAATTGTGGCAAATTGTGCTTTAGAATCAATAATTTTCTTTGTTACAATAATTTTGCACCTTTACTCTAATCAACACCTGTGTACCCGTACAACAAACATTGAGTGTGTAAATGTACCTAAAGTGGTGAATTTGGTACCGGAATGTGGTTTCTCTTAAAGTAAGAAAACAGTGCAGACTATCTGTGTCTGCTGCTTCAGTATTTAGGTAATATCAGTAAGTTTACCAGAGCATCGATTCTGTCACTGCATTGGTAAAGTATTTGAAACAGTAGTAGTACTTTAATGGAAAATGTAGTTGGTGTTACCCGTTACAATACATTAGTACTATTTGTAACTGGATAATTGATGTGTATATCAGCATGAAGATAAAACTGTGGGTATTGGCATAAAGTTTGAGTACTAAAGCTTACTTGTCAAAATTAAGATGTACTTCCTCCCCCTCCACATCATGCCAATATGCTAACGCATGCAAAGACATGCTCATGCATTCATGACCGCTTTGCTCAAGGCCATTTGTAGTCATAGCTGTCTTGAAACAGAGGGAGATACTGGGCTAAGTCTTAGAAACTACTAACCAGCAGTGAAAAGAGATGTAGGTGTTTTGTTCAAAAAGTTCACCCTCTGCAAGCAAAATCCTCTGCAGAAAAACTTCAACTCCATATACCAAGTGCTTTTCTCTCCTGAACAGTAACTTAAAGGAACTTTTTATTACAGACTTTCAACAAAAGAATAGACTAAGGAACCACTAGCTAACAGGGCAAAAAAGATGCAGGTGTTTCTATGCTAAAATTACCCATTCCCCAAACAGAATCACAGCAGATACCTTTGTAGCAAAGAACTCTACTCATATATACAATGTGTATTCCTCTGTGGAGCAGTCACTGAAGTCAACTGTCATTTAAAGAACTTCTACAAAAAAGGGCAACCAGAACATCTGTAATCTGCTGCTCCTTTGTAAATAGCATCTATTCTCAACCTTGAGACTATTATAGGGTAAATTAAAATTTTATGACAACAAAAAACAGAGAGGTCTTTGAGCATTCCCCCACAAAAAGAAAAAAAAAAACATGTTGATGCTTTCAGTCCTAAATCAAGGAGAATTCCAGTGTAGGTTTTTACATTTAGTGAAATCTGGAAGTGTTCTCTTGACCATCTAATCTTTGTAACTCTGACTGCAGTTGGCATCATAATCCTTTAAGCACAAAACTGAACATTAGCATGTTTTTCAAGGTGAAATCTAAGAAAATTCAACCATGTTCTGAATTTTAACTGATCTTAAGACTTGCTCTTCTAGTAGAATATTCTAGTCTTTGTATAATTTTGGAATAGAGCAGAATTTGAAATGTATAGTTAAATCATTTTTTCCTGAAATAAAAGCTGTTGTGCTACCCAGCAGTGTAAAGAGGTTTGAGCTATATTCCTTCAATTGATTCCTTGGCAACATTTTAATCTCCACAATGCCATTCAGTAGCATGTTATGGATTTTGCGTAGTCAGCTATGTTTAGTAGAACCCGATTAATACCTTTGTAAACAGCTGCATTATGTTTAACCTCAAGCTTCTAGAAAGCCTTACGTTTATATTTAAATTGTCTGAAAGGTTGTTAAAATGGTAAGGAAAGGTTTTCTAATTTCATAAGTGCAAATATTTTCAAATACATGATCATGCCATGTTGCAGACAAGAAGGTACTTTTCTGTTTTTAATATCTGGCATTACACACCTCTAAAGCCCATAGGTGCTGTTAAAGGGGAGAGTTAAGGCGGTCCATCTTATTGAATTTCTTCATCTCTGTCCAACTCCAAAAGAATTTTGTGAAAAGATAAATCCAGCAGTTTATTACTGTTATCGTTTCTGAAGTATTGCGATTCATGTAACTCATTATGACTTGTGTCTAATCAATGTCAAAAGAATATTTTGTCAATCTTAGTTTCCAGCAAAAATGAAAGCATGATGCCTCCAAAACTAGAATTATGGTTCATATGAGGTGTAACTCCTGGATAAAACCTTAACTGCATTATTGTCCAAATAGAAATCTGATAAATTATATACTTTCAAGTGAACTATTGCATTCCGCTTCTTAGTTTCTCCTTGTTTTACTCCTGAATTTATATCCAATTCAAAATTGTTCTATGTTTCTTTTGAAAACTGAACTACTGGGACTGGGGAAAATTCAGTATCATTTCTACCATGTGTTTTCAAATTTTCAAAGAAAAACTGCAGGATCCTATTCATCCCATCCCACCCCACCCAAGTGTTGCTTGTCTAGTGTGTTCAAAAGAGATGATAAAGCATTGCAATGGGTTCAAGATATTTATTGTACATAAACACATCAGAAGATATCACTGGAATGTACTTAACCAAGCTGACACACTCATTACTTCAGACACACTCGCATGTGCATCTCCATTCATGCCTGCATTCCCTCTGACTGACTGACTACAAAATGGCACTGTTCTTGCATGTGCTCAGTAACTCATATGCATGTGCTATCTAATGACATTGGCTGACTAGGTACAATAACTCAGTGATCTACATCCTCCCTCTTTAATTTGTTCAACATGCAATGCTAGATAACATCAACACTTATCAACGCATCAGAACTCAAGTCCAAGTCACTGTTTATTTTGGATTGGGTCCGAAAATTCTACCTGATCTGGTCACATAAAAACTTTGACTGGGTTTAGCAACAGGGACGGTCTCTGGGGATTCTTTCGCAATTGGTACAGGATACCTCGGGGATTACTTGAAGAAAGAACACTGTCCTCTGGAATTCGAACAAGTGTAGAGTCACTCTGAGAAATAGTCTCTGGCACAGGCAATCTGCTGCATTACTGGTTTGGAGAATGGAAGTATGTCTTTGATTCCTTCTGAAATCCATTCCTTCAGATTGTATGATATAAGATCTCATTTCTTCACAGAGAATTTTGACGATACTCACTCAATCATATCCTTTAGATGTTTGCATTCTCACAGTCTCACATTGTTGTAATGGTCTGAGAGATTTGCTGGACTTATCGGAGTGCAACATTTGTGACTGGTGTTACCTCAATAGTTGAGCTTTGGCCATTCTGCTGTTCTTTGTAATTGGTACTAACACTTGTTTACTGATCAGCAAAGTTATTCTTGTCTGTCTGGACATTAATCTCTGAGCAGGTGAACCAAGCAAGTTATCTCGAGGTATGATGAGGATGTTTAAGTGCTTTAAGTCTCCCAGATCAATACATATTCAAATATCATCTCAGCTTTTCTTATGAGACTAAGTTAAGAAAAACATTGGTACCATCTCTCAGATTTTTCCAACAAACATTTCGCAATTTGAACTGTACGTTCAGCTAACCCATTGGACTGTGAATACTCAGGACTACTAGTAACATGGACAAAGTCCCAAGACTCAGCAAATTTCTTAAACTGCTGACATGTAAACTGTGCACCGTTGTCAGATATGACTTTGTGCGGACTATCATGGACAGAAAAATGTCTCTTCAGCTTAGTAATTACTGTTCTGGACATTACATTAGGAATAAGGTCAATTTCAAACCAATTCTAAAAATAGTCTACTTAACACTAAGTAATGCTGACCATTCCACTTCTTCCAGTTTGAATTTACATTTCTGAGGATTCTGTTTAAGATTGACTTCACTTGCATGGTCTAGAACTTTTCTGAGATTTCTGTCATGTTTGTCTCCACCATTGTCCCCTACAATAATGTCATCTACTTTGATAGCACATGGATTACCAGAAATAAATTGCCCCATTGCGTGTTGAAATACTTCACTGGCAGAATTTATCCCAAATGGCATTCTCAAAAAACTGTATCTACCAAATGGTGTACTGAAAGTAGTTAACAATGAAGATTTGTGATCCAGCAAAATTTGCTAAAAGGAACTTTTTGCATCCAAGACTGAAAAAATAGTGGCATTTGGCACGAGGACAGCTACTTCTTCTACTGTACGCATTAGATGATGAGGATGTTTAAGTGCTTTAAGTCTCTCAGATCAATACATATTCGAATATCATCTCAGCTTTTCTTATGAGCTGCAACCATGGAGGATACCCATTCAGTTGGTTCTTCTACTTGAGTAAGGACACCTAAATTCACCATTATATCAAGTTCTGCTTTTACTTTACTGGAACCTTCGTTGCTGATCTGACAACTGGGCTTACTTCATGGAATATGTGACTGGAAGTTTCCAAGCTTGTCTGTGAAAATATCAGCATATTCACTAAAAATATTCTGTGTAAAACTATCATTGTTGCTCAGATTTAGATGGTAGATCTCTTTATTAAATGAAATCAGACCCATTCTTAAACTGTCTTTGAGGCCTGGCCTAACAGTGACTGCATATGTCTTTTGACTACATAAAACCACAAGTCATAGCTTTTTCCAGCAGAATGGTGTGAAAGAATCACTGTGCCATCAGTCTGAATTGCTTCACCACCATAAGCAACTAGTTTTGCACACTTTGCTGAATCAAGTTTCTCACCAGCTTGTACTTTAGCAAACATTTCTGCTGATATGACATTGCACTTAGATCCAGTATCTACTTTAAGCTCTACAGGTTTCCCATTAATTCATATAGTACAAAATATTTTACACTCTGCTGACAATAATCATTTCATTGATCAAAGAGAGACCATCAACATAAAACTTTTGCTCGCAGCTCTCTGTCTGATCTACTTGCTTCTTTGGATACTCTCTTTTAATAAAAGAATGCGGCACCTTAGACTTACAAAGCCTTTTGAAATTATTCGACTTTTTACATTTGTGACATTGCTGACGAAAAGCTAAGCATGTCTCTTGTTTAGGTTCATGACTGCCTCCACAGTTATGGCAGTTAATAGTAAGGTTGTTTGCTGCGGCCCCATTCAATTTATAGCTAAGGTTGGATGCTGCCACACCCTTTGGTTTAAACTTCTTTTTCATCTTAGCTTTGTGTTGTACACTATCAACATTCACACTGGTAGATACTGTATGCATACTTTTCTCATTCATAAGCATATTTGTGTGCCTTTCTGTAATCTTGTGTATCTGACAAATCTCTATGGCTTTGCTTAGTGTTAAATCACTATCTTGAAGCAAAATCTTTCTCACTGCATCATTGTTAACACCACACACAAGCCTGCCTTTTATCAACTCATCTCGTAAATCACCAAATCTGCACATTTTAGCTTTGTTTCTCAAATCAGTAATATATGCTACTGTAGTTTCATCAAGCTTTTGATTTCTTGTGTAAAATATGTGCCTTTCCATTGTAATATTCGTTTGAGGGTTACACATCTTTCTAAATTTACATTTCAAGCACTCGGGGTCTTTCCGTGTTTCAATCTGTATCACAATATGGTGGTTTTCTGCCTCCACTGCATACACAGTAGATGCATACACAAATGAATGTTCCCTCTCAATGGCTTCTGAGCCAGCTAAATTAAGAAGTAAAAATGCTCTCATATGTGCGTCCTTATCAAAAAATGCAGCCTGTATGAAAATATCATATTCTTGCTAAAACACACTCCAATTCTCAACAATATTGTTATTATACACCAGCGGTCCAAGTCTTTGAAATCCCTTTGCCATAACAACAACATTCATTTAAATATAACCATGTACCAGGTACTTGTAATTATCCCGAAAACACAATAATCTCTCTGAAATGGCTTTACTTTGACCCTGCAAACACTGTGAATACTGCAAATATTCCACAAACTTCGGATACTTCAAATAGCTTTAGTTAATGTGAAAAAGTTGTACATTGTGAAGAAATTCGGTCATTTTAGCTTTTTTGTACATTTTAAACACTTTAGAAATTATTTTGAACATTTCTGTAATTATTTTAAATACTTTTATCATAATGTAGCTAGTTTGGACATTTTGTTTATCTCCATAATTATTTTGATTGTTTTAAATGCTTCTCCACTTATTTGGCGACTAAAAAAATCATTTAAATGAGCTTAAGTACCTTTGAATAACTGCTGACCTGTTTGCGAGTTCACTCCTGTATATTTCTCCACTTCTAACTTCGTGCCTCATGGTTTGTAAGCTGCTTCAGCTTCGGATTCCATTCTGACACCATGTCACTTGTCTGGTGTGTTCAAAAGAGACGGTGAAGTGTTGTAATGGGTTCAAGATATTTATTGTACATAAACACATAAGGAACTGTAACTGGAACATGTACTTAAGCAAACTGATTCACTTATTACTTCAAACACACTCACATGTGCATCTCCATTCATGCCTGCATTCACTCTGACTGTACAAAATGGCACTGATCTTGCACATGCTCAGTAACTTATATGCACATGCTATCTAACTACAGTGGCTGACTAGGTACAATATACTCAATGATCTACACCAATCTCACTAATGGGTCTTTGGACCACTTACTGCATCCAAGCTGGCAAAACTAGTGCTCCAGCCTTAAGCTGCTTTAATTTTTTTCTCACATAATGCACTAGCACGTGAAGCTACCAAAAATCTTGTTTGTTGCCAAAGCAACTGATTGCAGATCTCACTATGCAGCACTCAGTGCTCCACCTCATTACTATCTGTCTTAATATTCTCACCAAGTTTTTGCTGATACCTTTTAGATAGTCTGTGTTAGATTTCCGAGATCACTTTTTCATTTTTCTCTTTAAATTTCCCACCACACCCATTTTAGTGTGAACTAGACCTCTGGCCTCTTGACACTTTTTCTTGCTTGTTTTTGAAAAGAAAAATTATGTACACATTATAGGTGTTTAGATTACATGTTGTTAGACTTAAGTCTGGTTGTTACTGTAATTTCTGTGTGTGTTTTCCTTTAACTCTGGCAGTTAATGGGCAAAGAAAGGAAGACCTTTCAAAAATGTCTAAAATATGGACACACAATTCACTCCAGGACACCCATGAATTGTGGATGGTGTGCCTGGGGGTGGATCACCTGTTTGCAAAGCTTTCAGTCCTTGTAACTTATCAGACAGAAGAAACAAACTTATTATTAAAGGGTTTTTGCCTCCAGATCTTGAGGCCAACAAACCTAAAAAGGACAAGAAAGAAGTTAAAGAGAAACTTAGAAAAAATGAATAAAAAAAGTGAAAGCCTGGCCATGCAGATGCCTCATCAGCTCCAAAGGTTGCTAGACTGAAGTTTTCACCAACTTTGACACTGACAAAGTCTTCTTCCTCAGCTCTGTCCACATCAGCGCTGATCATTATACATGACAAGTCTTTGAAAAGATTTAACCAAATGTCTTCTGAGAGGAAACACTCATTTCCTTCCTTGACCTCCTTCGACTTCTTCATTGCTGTCCTTCAGCAGCTGTTCAGAGCTCGACTGGGATTGCCTGATGAGGGCTTTCTTAAAGGCTCAGAATGAGATGGGTGTCCAACTGTCTCCTTCAATCTTGAGGACAGATCCGGTAGGACCTTTATCTCCTATTTTTGCTCCTTCTCCAGTCCATGCTTCAGATCCAGTGGCTTTGAAACTGATGCTTCCCTAGAGTCCAGTCCCTCTGGGCTGACCGTACCTTCCATTTCAGCTTCTGAGGATTCAAATCTGATGCATTTGATTACGAGACCTTCAGGGTTGAGTAGGTTTTAGGGTCAAAGTCTTGATGCCAAATCTTCAACACTGTCTTCTGATTCATCTCGTATGGCTTCCTTTACTGTATCAAAGTCTCCAGCTTTCAAGACTTTGTCACTGATCCCCTCCTCAACACCCTCCACTCTGTCATTTTCAGGAATGATTAACAAAACCAGGAGAATTCCCAGTAAAGTGGGCACACCAAAAACTAAATAACCAAAATTGCATGCAGAGATCAGGAACTGAAGATGTAATTCAAAAAAATAAACAGCCTCTAAGAAGTCACCAAAGGAAAGTTTATTACCAAGTCACATTTGTTGAGTGATACCTTTCATCCATACAATACAAGTGGACTTCATCTTGGAGGCTGCTCATTTTTTGAATAATATCTTTGGTTCCTGCTCTAGCTATGCATGGAGTTGCAGTTATTCATTTTCAAGAATGCCTTCATCAATGCTTCCCACTTCTTCTGAGCATCTTTGGATCTAGCTGATGTGTGGTCGGCCTTCAAGCTAATGAGAAGTATTATAGCTTTTCTGATGAGAACTCAATTTCATGCTTTCATCAGCATCTGCTCCATCCCAAGATGCTCACCTTTCTCTGCCTCAGTCCCTTCATGCATTTCAAGGTCGAAGCTGAGAGAATGGCCTTAAAAAATCTGCCCAGAAGCCTTCTGAGTCCTCTAAGGAGACAGATTCACTCCCTCTTGATACTCCAAGAAAGAGGACATGCAAGAGAAGGCATATCAAGTCCCTACATAGTCTGTAAGTTCAGGCTCTGACTCAGATGATCAAGAGGACTCCCCCCAATCCCCTCCAGAAGATATAAACTTTGGTAAGATTCCCGATTTGATGAAACAGAAGAGATCTTTGCCAACAGGTAGGGTTGCCACCTGTCAGTAATTTTTCCTGACAGTCGGGAAATCAAGATCTCTGACAGGAAATCTAGAAATCAGGGTCTCTGAAGAAATCCAGTTATGATCAGTATTTAAAATATATTTTGAATGATTCTGACAGCTAAGGCACTCCTGAAGTATATTTCCTAAAATGTTTAATGTTTCACTTTAATTTGTTATCTGCATTCAAATGTAATGTTAAAACAATCACTTCTGTAGCATATTCTTGTACGTACATGTGCGTGTGTGTGTGTGTGTGTGTGTGTGTGTGTGGGGGGGGTGACGTATGTATAAGTGTACATAAGAGTAACAAAAGTTGGCCATACGTTTTTCACATTCCATCACAGTCAAATATCAGCATTGTGTACAATTAGTGGCTATCTTTGGTGGTCTGGGCAGGATATGCTTGAGAGGAACATATCATTGATACAGTGGCACAGTGAGTAACATTGCCATGTCACAGAGCTTGCCTACCTGCACAAGTTTTTGGCTGTGGCTCTATCTGTGTGTTATTATTCAGGTACTTTGGTCTTTTCCAGCATCCCAAATATATGCTATCAGTACATTGATGTTCTTCCAATGTACTTGTAAAAAGCAGTGTGTGTATGCGTGTTTTTTTGTGATATATCTGGCTTGTCAGGGCATTGTCAGTAATTGTGTGTATGTGTATTTGTGTATGTCAACAAATATTGTTATTGTGTACATACACAAGTCTACTAGAGCTTATGGGAGTTAGCATTCTGGGCAGTACAAGTGGCTTAGCAGGGTCCTGTGCTGTGGGCCCCACTTAGTCAAATACTGACCCCAGTCAGAGGAGGGCACAGAGCTTGCTAAAATTGTGGAAGAGCTGGGAATACTGGGATCATTATTTTTTTAAATTTTCCTCCTGGCAAAATTCAGAGGTGTGCACAGAAATTCACAATAGCTTGTGTGTTGAGTGTGGACAGTGCAGTTATTATTTCTTTAGCTTTCCTTAAAATTGCACTTTAGAAATGTGCACAGAAGGTCTCTGTAGCTTGTCTAGGACCAGTGTACTGTGTAGCAAAAACAAGTTGGAATGAATTACCATGAGTGTTGTGTTGTTTTCACTTTCTTCACAGTTAAAATCAACTGTATATATTGGTGTCTGCCTTTTAGAGATAGAGGAAAGAAGGAGGAGGAGGCATGCTGCACATGTAGAGGAGGAGGCATGCTGCACATGTAGAGGAGGAGGCATGCTGCACATGTATAGGAGGAGCATGCTGCACATGTATAGGAGGAGGCATGCTGCACATGTAGAGGAGGAGGCATGCTGCACATGTAGAGGAGGAGGCATGCTGCACATGTATAGGAGGAGGCATGCTGCACATGTATAGGAGGAAAATGCTGCATATGTATAGGAGGAGGCATGCTGCACATGTATAGGAGGAGGCATGCTGCACATGTATAGGAGGAGGCATGCTGCACATATATAGGAGGAAAATGCTGCACATGTAGAGGAGGAGGCATGCTGCACATGTATAGGAGGAGGCATGCTGCACATGTATAGGAGGAGGCATGCTGCACATGTAGAGGAGGAGGCATGCTGCACATGTAGAGGAGGAGGCATACTGCACATGTATAGGAGGAGCATGCTGCACATGTAGAGGAGGAGGCATGCTGCACATGTATAGGAGGAGGCATGCTGCACATGTATAGGAGGAAAATGCTGCATATGTATAGGAGGAGGCATGCTGCACATGTATAGGAGGAGCATGCTGCACATGTATAGGAGGAGGCATGCTGCACATGTAGAGGAGGAGGTATGCTGCGCATGTAGAGGAGGAGGAATGATGCACATGTATAGGAGGATAGGAGGAGGCATGCTGCACATATATTGGTGTCTGCCTTTTAGAGATAGAGGAAAGAAGGAGGAAGAGGCATGCTGCATATGTAGAGGAGGAGGCATGCTGCACATGTAGAGGAGGAGGCATGCTGCACATCTATAGGAGGAGCATGCTGCACATGTAGAGGAGGAGGCATGCTGCACATGTATAGGAGGAGGCATGCTGCACATGTATAGGAGGAAAATGCTGCATATGTATAGGAGGAGGCATGCTGCACATGTATAGGAGGAGGCATGCTGCACATGTAGAGGAGGAGGTATGCTGCGCATGTAGAGGAGGAGGCATGCTGCACATGTAGAGGAGGAGGAATGATGCACATGTATAGGAGGATAGGAGGAGGCATGCTGCACATGTATAGGAGAAGGCATGCTGCACATGTATAGGAGGAGGCATGCTGCATATGTATAGCTGACAGAAATAGGTTCAAATATGTTGTACTCTAGTTGTTCTTTCACTTTTGTCCTAGTTTGACTTCAAAGGGGTACACAGAAGATGTCTGTCATTTGAGGTTATGGCTGAGGAGGCATGATATGTAGATATATGACAGCAGCAACTCGAAAAGTATGACCGGCCATTTTTCTTTTACTTTATCTCAATTTAGCAGAGGAGGAATACACAGAAAGTGATCTTTTTTGGGGGTAGGGAGGAATGTAGTCATTCCAGATATTATTTATATGCCCTTGCGAGCATTTTCTTCTCAGATTATGGGTAATTGCTACTCAGTTTGTTGGTAATTATTGTGTCATCAGGCTTGAGCATATTGACCCTTGGGCATAGCTTACTTCTTCCTTGAAAAAAAAAAAAGCATAGTCAGTTTTTTTAGTAATGACTTTTTGTTCAGACCATCATTTGACCAAAAGTTTTGGAAAAAAGGCTATAAAATACACTTCACAGCATTTAGACCCCTGTAGCTTTTGGGGGTCTAGTGTCCTCTAGACCCCCAACTTAATTGCATTCTCTCCTGTAGGGTTAGTATGGTACATTCAATCTTGGCAAGTTAGGATGTATTGAAAGGATGTAGGAGAGAAATGAAACACTGATATGTCCTTAAGGCGTCATTTGCATATATTCTATGGGCCTCCACTACATGAAGCTTAAGGTATTGTATGGTAAAGTCTCTTGCTTGCAGTTTTTATTGAATAGTTTAACTGTATCAAGTTTTTACCCTTTTGTTTGGATATTAGGATATTTGGAAGGCATGCTAATGTTTGTGGACAGAAGGCTTGATTTTAAGCTCTGTGTTTCTAAAGTATAGACAAACAATCCATTTTTACTGTATTGATAAGGGCACAAATAGGCAGAAACATGGCATGTCTGCATTTAGTAGGGTTTGACTTTATTGGCCTGAATGTACCCATAAAGAAAAGTCATGGGCAGTCAGAAGCCATGTAGCTGAAACACAGATATGTCCCTAAGGGGTGATTTGCATATATCCTATGGACCTGCACTATAGTACGTGTAAGGCATTACACAGTGAATACTCTTGCTTGGCTGGATATTTCTTGCAGTTTTTACTGAATGATTTGTCTACATGTCCTATTTTACCCTTTGGTTTTGGAAAAAAAAATTAAAGGTAATACAAAGTGGCGAAAACAATAAAAGTACTCGGGATAGTATAAGGGGGCAAGGATAGGAGGAAAACAGGAGAGTGATGTGTGTTCCAGTGTGACAGGGACACATTGTCTAACACCCATATCATCTAAGGCTGCCCGTGGTGTCACTGTATATGCCACTTTTCTGGAACAAGATTTAATTTGTCATGAAACAGAGTCCCTTTCTGACCCTCTTTAAACGCAACCTAGATCAATGGATGGGTGACTGCAAATTCACTCCTGGGGTGGTGCACATATCTTTCCTGGACAGAGGAAGTCTGTATTACCTCTGCGAACTTCACTCACATAACACTGACAATTGGGGCAACTCAGGATAAATATGACTAGGCTTGTAAGGGCTCTAAGGCCATTAGCCTAGTAACTTGCTATGAACCTATTTATAAACGGTTGCTTCTAGGCATGGCTTGCTAAAGGCTTTGCTTATCTGTCAAGAAATGGAATAATGCATAGGTGCAATCCTGCAAACAGAATTAGGAGGTTCTTTTTGAGGTCTGTCACTAGGCCCTCTGTATTTCTTGGGTGGTACTTCTTACAGACTGTCTCACTGCCTTGGCCACCAGGAGGGTATGGCAGTAGCTGAACACCTGATAAAATCCATAGACCTTCCAAGGGCAGACACTTTTGGTCCAAGGATACTGTGGTGAACTCTTACTGTGGCAGTGGCAACAAAACGCAGACAGATGATACAGCCTCTCTCTGTTCACCCAATAAGGAGTCCAGGACTTTGGACAGAATTGGTAAGTAAGCATATGCATATGCTTCAGCCACCTTCACCATTAGGCTCTTGAACTATGCAACCCATATGGCTCTCTTCCAAAGAGACCTAGCAGAGCAAGCATTAGCCTTTTTAAAGAAGCCATTCACCGCAGACTCTAGAAATTAGATGAAGACTACTTTGTGCACTGTGATCAGCATAATCAACTTCTTGATATAACTAACACATAATGCAGCCAACAGAACTGCACATTTGGGCATTACAATGAAGTGTCATGCCTGGCTTCACCTTTGTGACTTTGCAGTTAACTTTAAGGCATACTTTACAATTGCCTCATATGATGGATCATCCTTGTTTGGTCATTATGTCAAAGAGAAAATACAGAAGTGTAATCAGGATGAAAAGATGTCGTCTGCCTCAGAATGATCATGCAACAAGATCCAAAAAGAGTCCAAATCCCCCTTCGACCCCACTTCTGAAAGGAGCAGCCATGGCAGAGGTGGCTCCTTCAATGAAAACAAACCAAGAGGTCAAGGGTCACAAAACCAGGGTTACTGTGGACCTTTTCCTTATGGGTAACCTAACCATCCCTGAAAGACTGTCCAACTGTTCCCCTCTGGAGGCACTTGGGGTCATTTATCCCTTTACTTTCCTGCTTGGAAGGCCATCACGCAGGATTAATGGATAAGAAGGATAATATCCAGAGGCTATACAATTACTTTTTTCTGTCCCCTTCAGCAGGTTGTCCACTTACAGCTGTTCCTCCCTATCAACAAAAAATGGCCAGAAGAAGGATTCTTTCTCTTCTAGAAAAAAGATCTGTCTGAGAGGTTCTATCAGATCAGACAGGGTCATGATATTATTCAATATTCTTTTTGTGAGAAAAACAAAGGCCTCAGACCAATTATGATCCTCAGCCATCTAAACACCTACGTAAAACCCTGTTCAGGATGGTCACAGTGCAAGCAATTTTGCCTTGTCTGCAAGAAAATGATTGGATATGCTTTAATGATCTTCAGGCTTCTTACCTTCATATCAAAATATCCAGAGTTGAAAGATAATACTTGATTCAGCTTTATATAGCCTAGACCAGATTCAGGCCTGCTGAATCTAGCTTTGTTTGTATAACTTGAGCACTGATCAAGGCCATCTTTTTTTGGAGAAGGTTCCCCTGCACCCTAGTGGCAGGAGTGTGCAGTTAGAACTTGTCTGACTTGAAGACTGCTGGAACAGGGCTCAGTTTTGAGCTTTTTTCTGGTTAATTGGGTAACTTGTTTAAATCAGTTTGTTCATTTTCTGTTGTTTTATATATATATAAAAAAGTGCACTTTATTCATCTGCTTTTACTGTATTTCTGTTTCTTCCTACTTTATTACTAAGGGCATTGACTACAACTCTCATATGAGATATATAACAATAAGTATCCTTTTCTGTGAATTTAAAGTGTTTTTTGATTGTATCTGCTTTATTTTCTGAAAAAATAAAAATAAATAAATATATATATATATATATATATATATATATATATATATATATATATATATATATATATATATATATATATATATACACGTTTCCCACCTTTCTAAGCTAGTATAGTCCAGTTCTCAGGTTAGAGCTGAATTCAGGGCCGTGTTACAAGTGTCTGTGTTTGCCCATACCTTACTTGGATAGAAGGAAATTTCTCTGTTCACCTGTAAGAGAGGGGAGCTTTGAGCAGCCTATCTGTCCCTGGAGGAGTGGTATCAGCCCAGAGATTAGTAGCTTATTGGCCATTTTGGGCTAATTTCTCTCTTTCATTTCCCTGCTATAAAAACTGCATTTGCCTGTTTTTGCACTCCGGGCAGCGCCAGTTAGCTAAGATATAAATATTCCGGGCTCCAAAAAGTCTCCTCTTCAATTTTTCACTTGGAACTAGACAAATATTCAACTTAAGCACTCAAACCATTCATTTCTCAGCCAGTCACTTGCTCAAAACGCATAGCAAGCACTTATAAATCCTAGCACTAGACCTCCCTATACTGTACAGAAGGAAAAGGCTCTCTATTCGACCTTACTAGCCAATCAGTAAAACAGTTCACTGTACCTATCCAGGCATGTCCAAAGGGCAGTTTCAGGTGTACTCTCCCGTCCAACTGGTGAATCTGGGCATTTTGAGGCAATGTTACAACTGCCTCGTACACAGACAACCCTTTCCTCCTACCACCAAACACTAATACATGCGAGAGATGCAGTTATACAGCCAAACTGGAGGCTAAGGTCTCTCAACCCAAGACTAAATCAGACAGTCAAGAGGAGAAGGGAAATACTTGCATCACACCACCAGTCTCACATAGACCCATTAAACCAGCACCAGCACATAAATACACAAAAACATGCTCAGAGGCTCTAAATAAAAATCTGCAAAAGCAACAGAGACCTCCAAAGCAGACATCCAAGCAACCTCCACCCCCCAACACAAATCATGAAACACATACTTCACAAAACCAGTGTGCCACATAATCACAGCCCTTAAGGCAAAATAACATACCCAACACACTAGTAATAAGTGACTCTATAGTCAGGCACACTGACGTCCCACTCACTAGGCTGAACAAGGAGAAGGGTACTGTTAGCTGCTTGTCAGGTGCCAGGATCTGCAACATAACACAAGCACTCGGGTCACTCCAGAACAAGTACAAATATGACTCTGTCATTGTCCATGTTGGTGTGAATGACCTGAGACATACCTCCCTGGACTGCATGAAAAGAGACATGGAAGAGCTCTCTGATCACATAGCCCAGGCCGGTATGACCCTGACCCTGAGTAGCATCCTGCCCTCACCAAGAATGATACCACGGTATAAAAAAAAAAATGATCAATTTCAACAATTGGCTAAGTTTCTGGTGTCATTAAAAGGGGATCCAGTGTCTGTCTGCCTGGGATGATATGCTCAACAAGCCACGCTGCTTTGCTAGAGATGGCTTGCACCTGTCACCCTTAGGCTTTCGAATACTGGCCAAGGCTCTTGCCACCTCCATAGTGCCTTTTTTAGGCAAGGCTCAAAAGACAAACCCACCGCCGTAAATAGCACAGGTAACAAAAAACTGAGGGTAATGCTACTCAATGCCAGAAGTCTAAACCTCAAAATGCATGCACTCGAGGCACTCCTAAGTATGGAGAAAATCGATATATGTGCAGTAACAGAAACCTGGTTTAAGGCTCCAGACAGCACCCCAGCACTACCAGGCTACAACACATACCATACATTTTGGCCAGAGAACCCAGACCGAAATACAAAAGGCAGGGGTGTATCCATATTCATCAAGGATACCCACACCTCCAGGTTAGTGGCACAGCATGATGCTTCAGAGATCATCCATGTGCAACTAACAACAGGCAAAACTGCATTTCAAATTGTATCTTGCTACATATCACCAACCATGTCCCAGAACCCCCATTCCACATTTCTGGAAACACTGGGAAACATAAAGGTCCTACCAAACACCCTAATATTGGGTAATTTCAATTACCCAAACATTAACTGGGAGAACTACTCAAGTACTAACTCCCTTGCCCAACATTTCCTAGAATTTATAAACTCAAACATCCTGGATCAATTGGTCAACACTCCCACCAGAGGTGACAACATATTGGACCTGGTCATCACCAACATGGGCAACTGGTCTTCCACATCGGAGGTCAACTCCTCGCTGGTTAGATCTGACCATAAACAAATCACTCTGGATATCAACATTCAACCCCCACCCCCACTCAAGGAAACCACCATGAAAAACTTTGCAAAAGCAAACTTCACGTTACTTAAGACCAAGGTGGAAAGTTTAAAAGCCCCCATGCTAAAGGGTAATGCTGTCCAAGCTGCAAAATCCTTTACTAACGTATTCTATGGGCACCTACAAGAATGCATGGATCGTGCCATCCCAAGCAAAACCAAGACTCACTCCTCCAAGAAAAGGAAACCAGTCTGGTGGACTCCTGCCATAAACAAGCTATACAATAGAAGGAGGAAACTAGTACAAAAAAAAAAAAAAAAAAAGAGTAAAATCCCAAGAAGGGAAGACATCCCTGATCAGTATCAACAAGAAACTACGATCCCTCATAAAATCATCCAAGGCGAGCTTTGAAAGAAAAATTGCCAAGGACTCCAAAGATAACCACAAGGCATTCTTTAGCTATGTCAAGAATCTAAGTGGCAATGCTCAGATCTATTTGGAGTTAGTGCAGAATGGCACAAACTACACTGAAACAACTGATATCGCCAACATCCTGGCAGACAGGTTCAGTGTAAACTTCACCCCTCAGGTTCAGTGTAAACTTCACCCCTCTCTCACCCCCAAAAGGGCCCATAACCATATCAGAAGAATGTAGAGCCCCTGAAATCACAGACACTCAGGTTAAAATGGCCCTCTCCAAAGCCAAAAACACAGCATCAGTGGGACCGGACAGTGTCCCAGGCTGCGTCCTACATGAGCTCAAAGATGAACTAACCCCTCACCTAAACACTCTGTTCAAACTCAGCCTCTCCACAGGCTACATACTCATAGAGTGGCGCACAGCAATGGTTATTCCACTCCACAAAGGTGGAGCCACAACAGACTCCGGGAACTATCGCTCTATAAGCCTGACTAGCTTGGTTTGCAAGGCTAAGGAGCGCATCATCATGGAACTCAAAAGAGACATTGGGAACCTCCAAACACTGGATCCTACCCAGTTCATCTTTGTTAACGGCAGATCATGCCTCCTAAACCTGGTGGACTTCTTTGAGACAGTTACCAAGGCTATAGGCGAGGGAAAGGTGGTACACACAGCCTACCTGGACCTCGCAAAGGCCTTTGACACCATTCCCCCATTCTGGTATTATAGACAAGCTCACCAACCTGAACATAAACCCCTATGGCACAAGATGGGTTGCCAGCTGGCTCACAGACAGAACCCACATGGTGAGAGTTGCGGGAGGTAGGTCAGACTCTAAACTGGTTACAAGTGGCGTTCCCCAGGGCTCAGTCCTAGGATCCCTCCTGTTCGGCATATACTTCTCAGAGGTACAGGCAAGCACAGGAGGATTATGGCTGACCAAGTTCGCAGACGACTGCAAACTAGGGGCTATAATTGACTCTCTGGCTGACACAGACATCCTCCAAAAGGGTCTCACTGAGATGGATACCTGGTGTCAAAATCATGGCCTCAAGCTAAATGCAAAAAAGTGCATAGTCATCCCCTTTGGAAAAAACAAAGTACCCACAAACTACAACATAGGTGTTAGTCCTTTAAATATGGAAGATGTAATAAGGGATCTGGGGACCCAAGCAGATCGTAATCTCTCCTTTGATAATCACATTGCCAAAGTGGGTAGAAAATCCTTCTATGTAGCCCACCTAATCACAAAAGGGTTCACATCCAGATCAAAAGAGGTCATTGTGCCCCTCTATTCATCACTCGTCAGACCCATCATAGAATACAATGCCCCATTTGGGATGTACCTTACAAGACACCTACAGCAGCTGGAAAGACCACAGAAGTACCTTACCAAGAGGATCACTGGCCTCAAACAGATGCCCTATGCAGCTCAACTGAAGAAACTCCAGCTGTACTTGGTTGCATACCGCCTACTCAGAGGTAATCTCTGCCTGACATACGAGGCCATGTCCAACCCAGAATTGATGGACATGCTCCACCTAAAGAAAACCATATCCCCTTGACCCACATGCTCTAGGGATCTAAACCTCACCACAACAATAAATAGGACATGCTGGAGGGATAGATTCCTGTCCCAGAGACTTCTTGCTTTGGAACAAGATTCCGATCTACGTTAGGCAGAGCTCCTCACTAACACTCTTCAAGAGGAACCTTGGCGAGTGAATGGGAAACAGAAAGTTTACCCTGGGGATCACTTCAGTGGCTCTGCTGGACAGATGCACATGGAACTAATCTAAGAGGGTGGCGAAAGCCAACACATTCTGGCTAGGCTTATAATGCCTTCAGGCAGATAGGCTAGTACCTACCTATGAACCTATGTGTCCTTGGACATATCAATAAACTAAGAAAAAAACAAATCTGAAACCATGTCTGACAATTCTATTTATAGAATGCCACCCAGAAACAACAAAGTGCATGATTTCTCTGCTTATGGACAGGGTTCAAAACCTAAGAAACTCAATCCGAAGTTTCCTTTAGTTGCATTCTTCACTAGTGATCCTAGATCTCAGAGTCCACAGGTTAATGGGTTCCTCCATAGTAGTGGTACATTTTGCTTGATTTCACATGAGAATACTTCACTGACTGTACAGAGCTCAGTAATCTCAAGTTTCAGACCATTCTTCAGCTCTAATAAGTCACCCATTTATGCAAAGATCAGTTAATGGAGACGGCCAACTTCCCCCTTCATTCTTTTAGAAAGACCATTTGTTTTGGCACCTCTCACAGCAGTGGTCACCAGAGATGCCTCCTCCTTGGGGTGTAGGGCACTCTCAGGGAAAGATGGTCCATGGTATATGGAGTCAACAGGAGGCCATCCTTCATGAGTGTCCTGCAGATGAGAGCAGTCATCCTTGCATTGTTGGAACTCCAGGGCTTCTTTTCTCCAGGAATGATTTCTTTCCCAATGTCCTTTAGTCAGTCCATTTGACTTTCTTCCTCTTTTCCTTCTTCACAGGCTGCTAGTGAAAAGGTTCTTCACACCTTGGACATGCATAGGCAGCTCCGGTATTATTTGGAGAAAACAAAGGTTATTCGCAAGTCTGAACAACTTTTTGTTTCTTTTCATCCCAGGACTTTGGGTTTGGCTGTTTCCAGGCAAACCATCTCCTCCTGGATCTCGAAGACCATTTCATTTTGTTATTCTTTTCATGATAGATGTCTTTCTTTGTCAGTAAAGGCACATTCTGTTAGGATGGTTGCTTCTTCTGGTGCCTTTTTTTGAAAGGTTTGGACATCAATTCCATCCTTGAGACTGCTACTTGGTCCACTGTTCATACTTTTACTAAGCATTATGGGCGGGCTTTACCAGAGATATCCCGTATGGGTTTGTAGAGGGCTCTTCTGTGCCTTCCTACTCCAAGTCTTCCTCTTAACTCTTGTACTGTCCCTTAGGCAAAAAGTATTGCAGCAATGATATTGAAGGATATAGTATAGTTGTGTGAAATCTTAGCATAACAGTGATGTCCTTCTCTTCAGTGTTGCAGTATTTGGTTCCTCCCTCCTTCCTTCCTGTTATAGCTCATGCCCCTGTGTTTTGTTTCCTTCCTGGCTGAGGGGCCCTTGCTCCCTTTTCTTTCTGACCTTTTTCTTCTGGATGTGTATGTTCTCCTTTGTTCATGGGGCTGTTTTGTTCCTCCTGGTGCATTTCATTTCTGAGTGGTTAAGTCTGTACATTACATTTATGCCCCACATCCCATGTGGGCAGCATATGTATGGTGCCTGTAAGATCTAAAGGCTTTGGTATACTGGCTGGATGTTGGGCTATCCTTAACAACTGCAACAGTGAAGAGGGCATCTACTGTTATGCTAAGATTTTACACAACTGTACTTTCTGTAGCTTCTCACAGAGTATGTAGAACCTTTCTCAAGGGAGCCTCTCTTCTCATCATCTGATCAGAGAACCTGTATCCAAGTGGGACCTTAATTTTGTCTTGAATGTGCTGACAAAGTCCTCTTTTGAGCCTGAATCTATCACGCCTTTGAAATTTCCTGTCTGGAAAACTTTTTTTGTAGTAGCAGTAACTTCAGCCAGAAGGATATTAGACTTACAGGCTCTGTCTTCTACTTACTTTTAGTTTTCCATAGGGACAGTTTCACAACATACAAATCTGTCCTTTGTCGCGAAGTTTACATCTAACAATTTTTTTTACCATCCTATCCATCTACCGTTATTTTTTTCCAAACCAGATCGACAAAGAAGAATACATTCTTCACACTTTGGATGTTTATCAACAGCTGAGGTTTTATCTATACAGAACTAAACCTTTTAGAACAACTCTCTCAGCTCTGTGTGCCTCTTGCAGTAAACATACTTGATTCTAAAGTTTTGAAAGTCACTTTATCCAGGTGGCCTATATCTTTTGTAATGCAGTAACCTGGTCTATGTCACACATTTTTGACAAGTATTACAAATTTGGCATTATTTTGATGTGAAGAGCCACTATTCTCAAGAATCTGTTGCCATGATACCACACAGGTGTTTTTGCAGCTGACCCATCAGTTGTCTCATACAGATGGAATGAATAGGCTCATGTAATTATGTGCTTAAAATTAATTCTGACTTTTCATCCATGTCAATCCAGTATGACATTCATCCCTCCCTCCATCCCCCTTCCAGATTGATATTCTGAAGTACTGTTAGAGCTCTTCTCCAGCAGTTTTATCACAGGACCATTTTTCCTTTCTTTAGCTACAGTCTGCGATAAAGTCACATGCACTATGAGAATTAAAAAATAAAGGAGCTCCAGGCTGAAGCACCAGTTTTGCCATCTCTGATGCTATATATCAATAAAATTCAGGGAGGCTGACAGTGATTTCTAAAGTTTGGGAGTCATTGAAAATCCAAACTTTGCAAGCAAGTTTGTTATGAGAGGTATGGAATGATGATAAAATGTTTGGTGGGAATGACTTATGGTGGCAGTTGGAGAGGTAGACTGAGAAACTTCCTATCAGTGTAATTTAAGTAACTTCTAATAAAGGTGCCCACAAGTAGATCTGCCCTTTTCTGGATTGGAAGCCGTATGTTTTTTAAGAACTCACACTGGTGTTCTTGACATGGACCAAATATTTTGAACCAACATGTTCTGTTATACGTTTCTTGCAGATATAATTTTTGGGGGGGCAGCAGTAGCAATAAGGGGAAGGTTGTAATCAAGTTGTGATAGTAGAGCTCCTTTCCAGCTGTCACTGTACCTTCTAGGATCAAGAAATGAGAAATTTTCTGGGTCGAAAAGATTAATGTGTTAATTTTTGCTAATGTCATTTCTGTGTAACTCATAAATGTAAATATTGATCCCAGCATATTCCTAAATGAATGACTAATTCTCTCAGTAACATTGGTAGAACTGATTTGGATTTCCCAATCTTTTCATGTACATGTTAAGTTTTGCTAGGTCCCAAATAATGCAGTTTCAGAGTTTTTTTTTAGCTGAGAATAAGATAAATATAATTTAGTCAGGTTGGATAAGATCTTGTTCTATTAGATTTTATATTGTATCAGGTGAGGGAAATAACTATGCCATCTGCATCTAGTTTACTGGAAGGGAGGGGAGGCCAATCAGATGTGCATTAAAGAATATAAATAATAGCAATGGAGAAAAGACGGACTCTTGAGGGGTTCCTGTTATAATTTGAGACCCGCAATTGCAAGTCCTGGAATTATGAAAAATAACTGAAAACAACGAATGTGAATAATTACTGTTCTACTCTAAAATTGCTTTTTACAGGGAGCCACTACCCTGCACTCCTCCACAGCCTGATACTTATATATACACACATACATTAACTTTGAAATCACCATACCTTATTGAAAAGAGTAACCAGGTCAAATACCTTGGTGAAGTCCACAAATACAGTACTAGTCAAACTAACTCTATCCATGCTGATTAAAATGTCATCTCAAGGAGAACAGATGGTGTTTGCAAGGATTCTCCCATTCCAGAAAACAAACTGGCAACTGCAGAGGAGATGTACAATTGGATATAATTGGACAGCTGTGAATAGGCTAGTATCGCTAATGTTTTTATAAGACTGGAAGAACTGAGACTGGACGCAAGCCTGTGGAGGTAGAAGATTTTTATATTTTTAGCAGATCTGCTATTACAGATTTCCAAATGAAGGGCATAATATTTTGTGTAAGGGATAAGTTTAAAACCCAAGACATATGCCACACGATCACTGTTATACTATCATTAAATCCTGACATGCATGCATGCATATGTGTTCATGCAAACTATCAAGTTATAATACTGACATGATGTACTGGTACATCTGTGATGCTGTACAGTCACACTATAGCTGTAACTAGGATAAAATTGAACTTCATAGTTTTATAGGTGCATAGGAGAGTAGTAGGCTAAAGTCCCAGGATCCCATAAAAGCATAGCCATATTCAACATGAGTTACACAATTTTCAATATTCTTTTTCTCCAAGTCTTTTGGGTTTCTAATACCGTGATGGTAATGGTCCCCATTCCTAAGTCAAAGTGTGATTAAAGTTCATGAAATTGGTATTGTCTCAATCTTTGATGTTAGCCAAAAGTGCTCTTCACAGCACTCGCATTGTGCCCAGTAATGACACCTTCTGCAATTCATACAGATTGACATGTATTGGTAACAAATCTAAATTGGTACTTATCGGAATGTAAATTCTGTGTTATAAGACCTGTTGCTTCTGCTACTACTACTGGAACTGTCTGAGTATCTTTTTTACACATTGCCTTCATTTTTGCCTGCAAGTCTTGGTATTTTATGACTTTGCGTCTCTCTACCTACTCAGCACAGACTCCATGTGGGCCAGCAGAGTAATCCAGGCTGCAGAGAGCTGAATAAGCGACTTTTCTTGATACTAAGTATATTTTTTGTTGCTTTCCACATCTGAATACCTAGCGACTGTATTTCGCCTGCCTTTCTGTTACATTGAAGCTGTTTTTACTGCATTTAACTTAATATTGCACTTGGAATCCTTGTTTGTTACTATTTGACTGTATTTGTAGCAAATTCTTCTGTGTAAGCTGTAGTAGCTGATTCATAGCATTTATAAGTGTTTGCTGTACCTGTTTCTGCCTGTTTTGTGAAAAAAAAAAAAAAAAGAAAAAATATCTCTTGTTTTCCTGCTTTACTAGTTTAGTCCAGTTTCAGAGTTGCTGATTCCTGGGCTTTGGTTGTAGTTCCTGTGTACTGTTTCCTTGCCTTATTTGGGGAGAGGAAGTTACCTTGCTTACCAGTGGGAGTGGGAAGCATTGAGCTGCCTTTTGTCCAGTTTTGTGAGGTTTCAGCCAGTAACTAGTAGTTTATTGGTCGTTTTGGGCCAGTTTCTAGCTTTTCCAGCCCCTGGTATAAAAGCGGTAAGCAGCGTTTTTCAGCTTGTACCTACTCAGCACAGACTCCACGTGGGCCAGCAGAGTAATCCAGGCTGCAGAGAGCTGAATAAGCGACTTTTCTTGATACTAAGTATATTTTTGTTGCTTTCCACATCTGAATACCTAGCGACTGTATTTCGCCTGCCTTTCTGTTACATTGAAGCTGTTTTTACTGCATTTAACTTAATATTGCACTTGGAATCCTTGTTTGTTACTATTTGACTGTATTTGTAGCAAATTCTTCTGTGTAAGCTGTAGTAGCTGATTCATAGCATTTATAAGTGTTTGCTGTACCTGTTTCTGCCTGTTTTGTGAAAAAAAAGAAAAAAGAAAAAAATATCTCTTGTTTTCCTGCTTTACTAGTTTAGTCCAGTTTCAGAGTTGCTGATTCCTGGGCTTTGGTTGTAGTTCCTGTGTACTGTTTCCTTGCCTTATTTGGGGAGAGGAAGTTACCTTGCTTACCAGTGGGAGTGGGAAGCATTGAGCTGCCTTTGTCCAGTTTTGTGAGGTTTCAGCCAGTAACTAGTAGTTTATTGGTCGTTTTGGGCCAGTTTCTAGCTTTTCCAGCCCCTGGTATAAAAGCGATGGCAGCGTTTTTCAGCTTGTACCTACTCAGCACAGACTCCACGTGGGCCAGCAGAGTAATCCAGGCTGCAGAGAGCTGAATAAGCGACTTTTCTTGATACTAAGTATATTTTTGTTGCTTTCCACATCTGAATACCTAGCGACTGTATTTCGCCTGCCTTTCTGTTACATTGAAGCTGTTTTTACTGCATTTAACTTAATATTGCACTTGGAATCCTTGTTTGTTACTATTTGACTGTATTTGTAGCAAATTCTTCTGTGTAAGCTGTAGTAGCTGATTCATAGCATTTATAAGTGTTTGCTGTACCTGTTTCTGCCTGTTTTGTGAAAAAAAAAAAAAAAAGAAAAAATAATATCTCTTGTTTTTCCTGCTTTACTAGTTTAGTCCAGTTTCAGAGTTGCTGATTCCTGGGCTCTGGTTGTAGTTCCTGTGTACTGTTTCCTTGCCTTATTTGGGGAGAGGAAGTTACCTTGCTTACCATTGGGAGTGGGAAGCATTGAGCTGCCTTTTGTCCAGTTTTGTGAGGTTTCAGCCAGTAACTAGTAGTTTATTGGTCGTTATGGGCCAGTTTCTAGCTTTTTCCAGCCCCCTGGTATAAAAGCGGTAGCAGCGTTTTTCAGCTTGTACCTACTCAGCACAGACTCCACGTGGGCCAGCAGAGTAATCCAGGCTGCAGAGAGCTGAATAAGCGACTTTTCTTGATACTAAGTATAATTTTTGTTGCTTTCCACATCTGAATACCTAGCGACTGTATTTCGCCTGCCTTTCTGTTACATTGAAGCTGTTTTACTGCATTTAACTTAATATTGCACTTGGAATCCTTGTTTGTTACTATTTGACTGTATTTGTAGCAAATTCTTCTGTGTAAGCTGTAGTAGCTGATTCATAGCATTTATAAGTGTTTGCTGTACCTGTTTCTGCCTGTTTTGTGAAAAAAAGAAAAAAAAAAAAAAATATCTCTTGTTTTCCTGCTTTACTAGTTTAGTCCAGTTTCAGAGTTGCTGATTCCTGGGCTTTGGTTGTAGTTCCTGTGTACTGTTTCCTTGCCTTATTTGGGGGAGAGGAAGTTACCTTGCTTACCAGTGGGAGTGGGAAGCATTGAGCTGCCTTTTGTCCAGTTTTGTGAGGTTTCAGCCAGTAACTAGTAGTTTATTGGTCGTTTTGGGCCAGTTTCTAGCTTTTCCAGCCCCTGGTATAAAAGCGATGGCAGCGTTTTTCAGCTTGTACCTACTCAGCACAGACTCCACGTGGGCCAGCAGAGTAATCCAGGCTGCAGAGAGCTGAATAAGCGACTTTTCTTGATACTAAGTATAATTTTTGTTGCTTTCCACATCTGAATACCTAGCGACTGTATTTCGCCTGCCTTTCTGTTACATTGAAGCTGTTTTTACTGCATTTAACTTAATATTGCACTTGGAATCCTTGTTTGTTACTATTTGACTGTATTTGTAGCAAATTCTTCTGTGTAAGCTGTAGTAGCTGATTCATAGCATTTATAAGTGTTTGCTGTACCTGTTTCTGCCTGTTTTGTGAAAAAAAAAAAAAAAAAAAGAAAAAAAAATATCTCTTGTTTTCCCTGCTTTACTAGTTTAGTCCAGTTTCAGAGTTGCTGATTCCTGGGCTTTGGTTGTAGTTCCTGTGTACTGTTTCCTTGCCTTATTTGGGGGAGAGGAAGTTACCTTGCTTACCAGTGGGAGTGGGAAGCATTGAGCTGCCTTTTGTCCAGTTTTGTGAGGTTTCAGCCAGTAACTAGTAGTTTATTGGTCGTTTTGGGCCAGTTTCTAGCTTTTCCAGCCCCTGGTATAAAAGCATGATGGCAGCGTTTTTCAGCTTGTACCTACTCAGCACAGACTCCACGTGGGCCAGCAGAGTAATCCAGGCTGCAGAGAGCTGAATAAGCGACTTTTCTTGATACTAAGTATATTTTTTGTTGCTTTCCACATCTGAATACCTAGCGACTGTATTTCGCCTGCCTTTCTGTTACATTGAAGCTGTTTTACTGCATTTAACTTAATATTGCACTTGGAATCCTTGTTTGTTACTATTTGACTGTATTTGTAGCAAATTCTTCTGTGTAAGCTGTAGTAGCTGATTCATAGCATTTATAAGTGTTTGCTGTACCTGTTTCTGCCTGTTTTGTGAAAAAAAAAAGAAAAAAAATATCTCTTGTTTTTCCTGCTTTACTAGTTTAGTCCAGTTTCAGAGTTGCTGATTCCTGGGCTTTGGTTGTAGTTCCTGTGTACTGTTTCCTTGCCTTATTTGGGGGAGAGGAAGTTACCTTGCTTACCAGTGGGAGTGGGAAGCATTGAGCTGCCTTTTGTCCAGTTTTGTGAGGTTTCAGCCAGTAACTAGTAGTTTATTGGTCGTTTTGGGCCAGTTTCTAGAGCGTTTTTCAGCTTGTACCTACTCAGCACAGACTCCACGTGGGCCAGCAGAGTAATCCAGGCTGCAGAGAGCTGAATAAGCGACTTTTCTTGATACTAAGTATATTTTTTGTTGCTTTCCACATCTGAATACCTAGCGACTGTATTTCGCCTGCCTTTCTGTTACATTGAAGCTGTTTTTACTGCATTTAACTTAATATTGCACTTGGAATCCTTGTTTGTTACTATTTGACTGTATTTGTAGCAAATTCTTCTGTGTAAGCTGTAGTAGCTGATTCATAGCATTTATAAGTGTTTGCTGTACCTGTTTCTGCCTGTTTTGTGAAAAAAAAAAAAAAAAGAAAAAATATCTCTTGTTTTCCTGCTTTACTAGTTTAGTCCAGTTTCAGAGTTGCTGATTCCTGGGCTTTGGTTGTAGTTCCTGTGTACTGTTTCCTTGCCTTATTTGGGGAGAGGAAGTTACCTTGCTTACCAGTGGGAGTGGGAAGCATTGAGCTGCCTTTGTCCAGTTTTGTGAGGTTTCAGCCAGTAACTAGTAGTTTATTGGTCGTTTTGGGCCAGTTTCTAGCTTTTCCAGCCCCTGGTATAAAAGCGGTAGCAGCGTTTTTCAGCTTGTACCTACTCAGCACAGACTCCACGTGGGCCAGCAGAGTAATCCAGGCTGCAGAGAGCTGAATAAGCGACTTTTCTTGATACTAAGTATATTTTTGTTGCTTTCCACATCTGAATACCTAGCGACTGTATTTCGCCTGCCTTTCTGTTACATTGAAGCTGTTTTACTGCATTTGACTTAATATTGCACTTGGAATCCTTGTTTGTTACTATTTGACTGTATTTGTAGCAAATTCTTCTGTGTAAGCTGTAGTAGCTGATTCATAGCATTTATAAGTGTTTGCTGTACCTGTTTCTGCCTGTTTTGTGAAAAAAAAGAAAAAAAAGAAAAAATATCTCTTGTTTCCCCTGGTTTGCTAGTTTTGTCCAGTTTGAGAGTTGGGGATGGCTGGGCTTTGGTTGTAGTTCCTGTGTACTGTTTCCTTGCCTTATTTGGGGAGAGGAAGTTACCTTGCTTACCAGTGGGAGTGGGAAGCATTGAGCTGCCTTTGTCCAGTTTTGTGAGGTTTCAGCCAGTAACTAGTAGTTTATTGGTCGTTTTGGGCCAGTTTCTAGCTTTTCCAGCCCCTGGTATAAAAGCAGTAGCAGCGTTTTTCAGCTTGTACCTACTCAGCACAGACTCCACGTGGGCCAGCAGAGTAATCCAGGCTGCAGAGAGCTGAATAAGCGACTTTTCTTGATACTAAGTATATTTTTGTTGCTTTCCACATCTGAATACCTAGCGACTGTATTTCGCCTGCCTTTCTGTTACATTGAAGCTGTTTTTACTGCATTTAACTTAATATTGCACTTGGAATCCTTGTTTGTTACTATTTGACTGTATTTGTAGCAAATTCTTCTGTGTAAGCTGTAGTAGCTGATTCATAGCATTTATAAGTGTTTGCTGTACCTGTTTCTGCCTGTTTTGTGAAAAAAAAAAAAAGAAAAAAATATCTCTTGTTTTCCTGCTTTACTAGTTTAGTCCAGTTTCAGAGTTGCTGATTCCTGGGCTTTGGTTGTAGTTCCTGTGTACTGTTTCCTTGCCTTATTTGGGGGAGAGGAAGTTACCTTGCTTACCAGTGGGAGTGGGAAGCATTGAGCTGCCTTTGTCCAGTTTTGTGAGGTTTCAGCCAGTAACTAGTAGTTTATTGGTCGTTTTGGGCCAGTTTCTAGCTTTTCCAGCCCCTGGTATAAAAGCGGTAAACCAGCGTTTTTCAGCTTGTACCTACTCAGCACAGACTCCACGTGGGCCAGCAGAGTAATCCAGGCTGCAGAGAGCTGAATAAGCGACTTTTCTTGATACTAAGTATATTTTTGTTGCTTTCCACATCTGAATACCTAGCGACTGTATTTCGCCTGCCTTTCTGTTACATTGAAGCTGTTTTTACTGCATTTAACTTAATATTGCACTTGGAATCCTTGTTTGTTACTATTTGACTGTATTTGTAGCAAATTCTTCTGTGTAAGCTGTAGTAGCTGATTCATAGCATTTATAAGTGTTTGCTGTACCTGTTTCTGCCTGTTTTGTGAAAAAAAAGAAAAAAAGAAAAAAATATCTCTTGTTTTTCCTGCTTTACTAGTTTAGTCCAGTTTCAGAGTTGCTGATTCCTGGGCTTTGGTTGTAGTTCCTGTGTACTGTTTCCTTGCCTTATTTGGGGGAGAGGAAGTTACCTTGCTTACCAGTGGGAGTGGGAAGCATTGAGCTGCCTTTGTCCAGTTTTGTGAGGTTTCAGCCAGTAACTAGTAGTTTATTGGTCGTTTTGGGCCAGTTTCTAGCTTTTCCAGCCCCTGGTATAAAGCAGCGGTAAGCAGCGTTTTCAGCTTGTACCTACTCAGCACAGACTCCACGTGGGCCAGCAGAGTAATCCAGGCTGCAGAGAGCTGAATAAGCGACTTTTCTTGATACTAAGTATATTTTTGTTGCTTTCCACATCTGAATACCTAGCGACTGTATTTCGCCTGCCTTTCTGTTACATTGAAGCTGTTTTTACTGCATTTAACTTAATATTGCACTTGGAATCCTTGTTTGTTACTATTTGACTGTATTTGTAGCAAATTCTTCTGTGTAAGCTGTAGTAGCTGATTCATAGCATTTATAAGTGTTTGCTGTACCTGTTTCTGCCTGTTTTGTGAAAAAAAAAAAAAAAGAAAAAAATATCTCTTGTTTTCCTGCTTTACTAGTTTAGTCCAGTTTCAGAGTTGCTGATTCCTGGGCTTTGGTTGTAGTTCCTGTGTACTGTTTCCTTGCCTTATTTGGGGGAGAGGAAGTTACCTTGCTTACCAGTGGGAGTGGGAAGCATTGAGCTGCCTTTGTCCAGTTTTGTGAGGTTTCAGCCAGTAACTAGTAGTTTATTGGTCGTTTTGGGCCAGTTTCTAGCTTTTCCAGCCCCTGGTATAAAAGCGATGGCAGCGTTTTTCAGCTTGTACCTACTCAGCACAGACTCCACGTGGGCCAGCAGAGTAATCCAGGCTGCAGAGAGCTGAATAAGCGACTTTTCTTGATACTAAGTATATTTTTGTTGCTTTCCACATCTGAATACCTAGCGACTGTATTTCGCCTGCCTTTCTGTTACATTGAAGCTGTTTTACTGCATTTAACTTAATATTGCACTTGGAATCCTTGTTTGTTACTATTTGACTGTATTTGTAGCAAATTCTTCTGTGTAAGCTGTAGTAGCTGATTCATAGCATTTATAAGTGTTTGCTGTACCTGTTTCTGCCTGTTTTGTGAAAAAAAAGAAAAAAAGAAAAAAATATCTCTTGTTTTCCTGCTTTACTAGTTTAGTCCAGTTTCAGAGTTGCTGATTCCTGGGCTTTGGTTGTAGTTCCTGTGTACTGTTTCCTTGCCTTATTTGGGGGAGAGGAAGTTACCTTGCTTACCAGTGGGAGTGGGAAGCATTGAGCTGCCTTTTGTCCAGTTTTGTGAGGTTTCAGCCAGTAACTAGTAGTTTATTGGTCGTTTTGGGCCAGTTTCTAGCTTTTCCAGCCCCTGGTATAAAAGCATGATGGCAGCGTTTTTCAGCTTGTACCTACTCAGCACAGACTCCACGTGGGCCAGCAGAGTAATCCAGGCTGCAGAGAGCTGAATAAGCGACTTTTCTTGATACTAAGTATATTTTTGTTGCTTTCCACATCTGAATACCTAGCGACTGTATTTCGCCTGCCTTTCTGTTACATTGAAGCTGTTTTTACTGCATTTAACTTAATATTGCACTTGGAATCCTTGTTTGTTACTATTTGACTGTATTTGTAGCAAATTCTTCTGTGTAAGCTGTAGTAGCTGATTCATAGCATTTATAAGTGTTTGCTGTACCTGTTTCTGCCTGTTTTGTGAAAAAAAAAAAAAAAAGAAAAAATATCTCTTGTTTTCCTGCTTTACTAGTTTAGTCCAGTTTCAGAGTTGCTGATTCCTGGGCTTTGGTTGTAGTTCCTGTGTACTGTTTCCTTGCCTTATTTGGGGGAGAGGAAGTTACCTTGCTTACCAGTGGGAGTGGGAAGCATTGAGCTGCCTTTTGTCCAGTTTTGTGAGGTTTCAGCCAGTAACTAGTAGTTTATTGGTCGTTTTGGGCCAGTTTCTAGCTTTTCCAGCCCCTGGTATAAAAGCATGGTAGCAGCGTTTTCAGCTTGTACCTACTCAGCACAGACTCCACGTGGGCCAGCAGAGTAATCCAGGCTGCAGAGAGCTGAATAAGCGACTTTTCTTGATACTAAGTATATTTTTTGTTGCTTTCCACATCTGAATACCTAGCGACTGTATTTCGCCTGCCTTTCTGTTACATTGAAGCTGTTTTACTGCATTTAACTTAATATTGCACTTGGAATCCTTGTTTGTTACTATTTGACTGTATTTGTAGCAAATTCTTCTGTGTAAGCTGTAGTAGCTGATTCATAGCATTTATAAGTGTTTGCTGTACCTGTTTCTGCCTGTTTTGTGAAAAAAAAGAAAAAAAAGAAAAAATATCTCTTGTTTTCCTGCTTTACTAGTTTAGTCCAGTTTCAGAGTTGCTGATTCCTGGGCTTTGGTTGTAGTTCCTGTGTACTGTTTCCTTGCCTTATTTGGGGGAGAGGAAGTTACCTTGCTTACCAGTGG
Source organism: Protopterus annectens (assembly GCF_019279795.1). Taxonomy (NCBI): domain Eukaryota; kingdom Metazoa; phylum Chordata; order Ceratodontiformes; family Protopteridae; genus Protopterus; species Protopterus annectens. The sequence continues at coordinate 1,523,159,929 of NC_056743.1, read as the reverse complement.
GAGTGGGAAGCATTGAGCTGCCTTTGTCCAGTTTTGTGACGTTTCAGCCAGTAACTAGTAGTTTATTGGTCGTTTTGGGCCAGTTTCTAGCTTTTCCAGCCCCTGGTATAAAGCATGGTAAGCAGCGTTTTCAGCTTGTACCTACTCAGCACAGACTCCACGTGGGCCAGCAGAGTAATCCAGGCTGCAGAGAGCTGAATAAGCGACTTTTCTTGATACTAAGTATATTTTTTGTTGCTTTCCACATCTGAATACCTAGCGACTGTATTTCGCCTGCCTTTCTGTTACATTGAAGCTGTTTTTACTGCATTTAACTTAATATTGCACTTGGAATCCTTGTTTGTTACTATTTGACTGTATTTGTAGCAAATTCTTCTGTGTAAGCTGTAGTAGCTGATTCATAGCATTTATAAGTGTTTGCTGTACCTGTTTCTGCCTGTTTTGTGAAAAAAAAAAGAAAAAAAATATCTCTTGTTTTTCCTGCTTTACTAGTTTAGTCCAGTTTCAGAGTTGCTGATTCCTGGGCTTTGGTTGTAGTTCCTGTGTACTGTTTCCTTGCCTTATTTGGGGGAGAGGAAGTTACCTTGCTTACCAGTGGGAGTGGGAAGCATTGAGCTGCCTTTTGTCCAGTTTTGTGAGGTTTCAGCCAGTAACTAGTAGTTTATTGGTCGTTTTGGGCCAGTTTCTAGCTTTTCCAGCCCCTGGTATAAAGCAGCGGTAAGCAGCGTTTTTCAGCTTGTACCTACTCAGCACAGACTCCACGTGGGCCAGCAGAGTAATCCAGGCTGCAGAGAGCTGAATAAGCGACTTTTCTTGATACTAAGTATATTTTTGTTGCTTTCCACATCTGAATACCTAGCGACTGTATTTCGCCTGCCTTTCTGTTACATTGAAGCTGTTTTTACTGCATTTAACTTAATATTGCACTTGGAATCCTTGTTTGTTACTATTTGACTGTATTTGTAGCAAATTCTTCTGTGTAAGCTGTAGTAGCTGATTCATAGCATTTATAAGTGTTTGCTGTACCTGTTTCTGCCTGTTTTGTGAAAAAAAAAAAAAAAAGAAAAAATATCTCTTGTTTTTCCTGCTTTACTAGTTTAGTCCAGTTTCAGAGTTGCTGATTCCTGGGCTTTGGTTGTAGTTCCTGTGTACTGTTTCCTTGCCTTATTTGGGGGAGAGGAAGTTACCTTGCTTACCAGTGGGAGTGGGAAGCATTGAGCTGCCTTTGTCCAGTTTTGTGAGGTTTCAGCCAGTAACTAGTAGTTTATTGGTCGTTTTGGGCCAGTTTCTAGCTTTTCCAGCCCCTGGTATAAAGCAGCGGTAAGCAGCGTTTTCAGCTTGTACCTACTCAGCACAGACTCCACGTGGGCCAGCAGAGTAATCCAGGCTGCAGAGAGCTGAATAAGCGACTTTTCTTGATACTAAGTATATTTTTGTTGCTTTCCACATCTGAATACCTAGCGACTGTATTTCGCCTGCCTTTCTGTTACATTGAAGCTGTTTTACTGCATTTAACTTAATATTGCACTTGGAATCCTTGTTTGTTACTATTTGACTGTATTTGTAGCAAATTCTTCTGTGTAAGCTGTAGTAGCTGATTCATAGCATTTATAAGTGTTTGCTGTACCTGTTTCTGCCTGTTTTGTGAAAAAAAAAAAAAAAAGAAAAAAATATCTCTTGTTTTCCTGCTTTACTAGTTTAGTCCAGTTTCAGAGTTGCTGATTCCTGGGCTTTGGTTGTAGTTCCTGTGTACTGTTTCCTTGCCTTATTTGGGGGAGAGGAAGTTACCTTGCTTACCAGTGGGAGTGGGAAGCATTGAGCTGCCTTTTGTCCAGTTTTGTGAGGTTTCAGCCAGTAACTAGTAGTTTATTGGTCGTTTTGGGCCAGTTTCTAGCTTTTCCAGCCCCCTGGTATTAAAGCATGGTAGCAGCGTTTTTCAGCTTGTACCTACTCAGCACAGACTCCACGTGGGCCAGCAGAGTAATCCAGGCTGCAGAGAGCTGAATAAGCGACTTTTCTTGATACTAAGTATATTTTTTGTTGCTTTCCACATCTGAATACCTAGCGACTGTATTTCGCCTGCCTTTCTGTTACATTGAAGCTGTTTTTACTGCATTTAACTTAATATTGCACTTGGAATCCTTGTTTGTTACTATTTGACTGTATTTGTAGCAAATTCTTCTGTGTAAGCTGTAGTAGCTGATTCATAGCATTTATAAGTGTTTGCTGTACCTGTTTCTGCCTGTTTTGTGAAAAAAAAGAAAAAAAGAAAAAAATATCTCTTGTTTTCCTGCTTTACTAGTTTAGTCCAGTTTCAGAGTTGCTGATTCCTGGGCTTTGGTTGTAGTTCCTGTGTACTGTTTCCTTGCCTTATTTGGGGAGAGGAAGTTACCTTGCTTACCAGTGGGAGTGGGAAGCATTGAGCTGCCTTTTGTCCAGTTTTGTGAGGTTTCAGCCAGTAACTAGTAGTTTATTGGTCGTTTTGGGCCAGTTTCTAGCTTTTCCAGCCCCTGGTATAAAGCAGCGGTAGCAGCGTTTTTCAGCTTGTACCTACTCAGCACAGACTCCACGTGGGCCAGCAGAGTAATCCAGGCTGCAGAGAGCTGAATAAGCGACTTTTCTTGATACTAAGTATATTTTTGTTGCTTTCCACATCTGAATACCTAGCGACTGTATTTCGCCTGCCTTTCTGTTACATTGAAGCTGTTTTTACTGCATTTAACTTAATATTGCACTTGGAATCCTTGTTTGTTACTATTTGACTGTATTTGTAGCAAATTCTTCTGTGTAAGCTGTAGTAGCTGATTCATAGCATTTATAAGTGTTTGCTGTACCTGTTTCTGCCTGTTTTGTGAAAAAAAAAAAAAAAGAAAAAATTATCTCTTGTTTTCCCTGCTTTACTAGTTTAGTCCAGTTTCAGAGTTGCTGATTCCTGGGCTTTGGTTGTAGTTCCTGTGTACTGTTTCCTTGCCTTATTTGGGGGAGAGGAAGTTACCTTGCTTACCAGTGGGAGTGGGAAGCATTGAGCTGCCTTTTGTCCAGTTTTGTGAGGTTTCAGCCAGTAACTAGTAGTTTATTGGTCGTTTTGGGCCAGTTTCTAGCTTTTCCAGCCCCTGGTATAAAAGCGGTAGCGCAGCGTTTTCAGCTTGTACCTACTCAGCACAGACTCCACGTGGGCCAGCAGAGTAATCCAGGCTGCAGAGAGCTGAATAAGCGACTTTTCTTGATACTAAGTATATTTTTGTTGCTTTCCACATCTGAATACCTAGCGACTGTATTTAGCCTGCCTTTCTGTTACATTGAAGCTGTTTTTACTGCATTTAACTTAATATTGCACTTGGAATCCTTGTTTGTTACTATTTGACTGTATTTGTAGCAAATTCTTCTGTGTAAGCTGTAGTAGCTGATTCATAGCATTTATAAGTGTTTGCTGTACCTGTTTCTGCCTGTTTTGTGAAAAAAAAGAAAAAAAAGAAAAAATATCTCTTGTGTTCCTGCTTTACTAGTTTAGTCCAGTTTCAGAGTTGCTGATTCCTGGGCTTTGGTTGTAGTTCCTGTGTACTGTTTCCTTGCCTTATTTGGGGGAGAGGAAGTTACCTTGCTTACCAGTGGGAGTGGGAAGCATTGAGCTGCCTTTGTCCAGTTTTGTGAGGTTTCAGCCAGTAACTAGTAGTTTATTGGTCGTTTTGGGCCAGTTTCTAGCTTTTCCAGCCCCTGGTATAAAAGCATGGTAGCAGCGTTTTCAGCTTGTACCTACTCAGCACAGACTCCACGTGGGCCAGCAGAGTAATCCAGGCTGCAGAGAGCTGAATAAGCGACTTTTCTTGATACTAAGTATATTTTTGTTGCTTTCCACATCTGAATACCTAGCGACTGTATTTCGCCTGCCTTTCTGTTACATTGAAGCTGTTTTACTGCATTTAACTTAATATTGCACTTGGAATCCTTGTTTGTTACTATTTGACTGTATTTGTAGCAAATTCTTCTGTGTAAGCTGTAGTAGCTGATTCATAGCATTTATAAGTGTTCGCTGTACCTGTTTCTGCCTGTTTTGTGAAAAAAAAGAAAAAAAAAAAAAATATCTCTTGTTTTTCCTGCTTTACTAGTTTAGTCCAGTTTCAGAGTTGCTGATTCCTGGGCTTTGGTTGTAGTTCCTGTGTACTGTTTCCTTGCCTTATTTGGGGGAGAGGAAGTTACCTTGCTTACCAGTGGGAGTGGGAAGCATTGAGCTGCCTTTTGTCCAGTTTTGTGAGGTTTCAGCCAGTAACTAGTAGTTTATTGGTCGTTTTGGGCCAGTTTCTAGCTTTTCCAGCCCCTGGTATAAAGCAGCAGCGTTTTCAGCTTGTACCTACTCAGCACAGACTCCACGTGGGCCAGCAGAGTAATCCAGGCTGCAGAGAGCTGAATAAGCGACTTTTCTTGATACTAAGTATATTTTTGTTGCTTTCCACATCTGAATACCTAGCGACTGTATTTCGCCTGCCTTTCTGTTACATTGAAGCTGTTTTTACTGCATTTAACTTAATATTGCACTTGGAATCCTTGTTTGTTACTATTTGACTGTATTTGTAGCAAATTCTTCTGTGTAAGCTGTAGTAGCTGATTCATAGCATTTATAAGTGTTTGCTGTACCTGTTTCTGCCTGTTTTGTGAAAAAAAAAAAAAAAAAAAATATCTCTTGTTTTCCTGCTTTACTAGTTTAGTCCAGTTTCAGAGTTGCTGATTCCTGGGCTTTGGTTGTAGTTCCTGTGTACTGTTTCCTTGCCTTATTTGGGGGAGAGGAAGTTACCTTGCTTACCAGTGGGAGTGGGAAGCATTGAGCTGCCTTTGTCAAGTTTTGTGAGGTTTCAGCCAGTAACTAGTAGTTTATTGGTCGTTTTGGGCCAGTTTCTAGCTTTTCCAGCCCCTGGTATAAAGCAGCGGTAGCAGCGTTTTCAGCTTGTACCTACTCAGCACAGACTCCACGTGGGCCAGCAGAGTAATCCAGGCTGCAGAGAGCTGAATAAGCGACTTTTCTTGATACTAAGTATATTTTTGTTGCTTTCCACATCTGAATACCTAGCGACTGTATTTCGCCTGCCTTTCTGTTACATTGAAGCTGTTTTTACTGCATTTAACTTAATATTGCACTTGGAATCCTTGTTTGTTACTATTTGACTGTATTTGTAGCAAATTCTTCTGTGTAAGCTGTAGTAGCTGATTCATAGCATTTATAAGTGTTTGCTGTACCTGTTTCTGCCTGTTTTGTGAAAAAAAAAAAAAAAGAAAAAATATCTCTTGTTTTCCTGCTTTACTAGTTTAGTCCAGTTTCAGAGTTGCTGATTCCTGGGCTTTGGTTGTAGTTCCTGTGTACTGTTTCCTTGCCTTATTTGGGGGAGAGGAAGTTACCTTGCTTACCAGTGGGAGTGGGAAGCATTGAGCTGCCTTTGTCCAGTTTTGTGAGGTTTCAGCCAGTAACTAGTAGTTTATTGGTCGTTTTGGGCCAGTTTCTAGCTTTTCCCGGCCCCCTGGTATAAAAGCGGTAGCAGCGTTTTTCAGCTTGTACCTACTCAGCACAGACTCCACGTGGGCCAGCAGAGTAATCCAGGCTGCAGAGAGCTGAATAAGCGACTTTTCTTGATACTAAGTATATTTTTTGTTGCTTTCCACATCTGAATACCTAGCGACTGTATTTCGCCTGCCTTTCTGTTACATTGAAGCTGTTTTTACTGCATTTAACTTAATATTGCACTTGGAATCCTTGTTTGTTACTATTTGACTGTATTTGTAGCAAATTCTTCTGTGTAAGCTGTAGTAGCTGATTCATAGCATTTATAAGTGTTTGCTGTACCTGTTTCTGCCTGTTTTGTGAAAAAAAAAAAAAAAAGAAAAAATATCTCTTGTTTTCCTGCTTTACTAGTTTAGTCCAGTTTCAGAGTTGCTGATTCCTGGGCTTTGGTTGTAGTTCCTGTGTACTGTTTCCTTGCCTTATTTGGGGGAGAGGAAGTTACCTTGCTTACCAGTGGGAGTGGGAAGCATTGAGCTGCCTTTTGTCCAGTTTTGTGAGGTTTCAGCCAGTAACTAGTAGTTTATTGGTCGTTTTGGGCCAGTTTCTAGCTTTTCCAGCCCCTGGTATAAAAGCAGTAAGCAGCGTTTTCAGCTTGTACCTACTCAGCACAGACTCCACGTGGGCCAGCAGAGTAATCCAGGCTGCAGAGAGCTGAATAAGCGACTTTTCTTGATACTAAGTATATTTTTGTTGCTTTCCACATCTGAATACCTAGCGACTGTATTTCGCCTGCCTTTCTGTTACATTGAAGCTGTTTTTACTGCATTTAACTTAATATTGCACTTGGAATCCTTGTTTGTTACTATTTGACTGTATTTGTAGCAAATTCTTCTGTGTAAGCTGTAGTAGCTGATTCATAGCATTTATAAGTGTTTGCTGTACCTGTTTCTGCCTGTTTTGTGAAAAAAAAAAAAAAAGAAAAAAATATCTCTTGTTTTCCTGCTTTACTAGTTTAGTCCAGTTTCAGAGTTGCTGATTCCTGGGCTTTGGTTGTAGTTCCTGTGTACTGTTTCCTTGCCTTATTTGGGGGAGAGGAAGTTACCTTGCTTACCAGTGGGAGTGGGAAGCATTGAGCTGCCTTTTGTCCAGTTTTGTGAGGTTTCAGCCAGTAACTAGTAGTTTATTGGTCGTTTTGGGCCAGTTTCTAGCTTTTCCAGCCCCTGGTATAAAGCAGCGGTAGCGTTTTCAGCTTGTACCTACTCAGCACAGACTCCACGTGGGCCAGCAGAGTAATCCAGGCTGCAGAGAGCTGAATAAGCGACTTTTCTTGATACTAAGTATATTTTTGTTGCTTTCCACATCTGAATACCTAGCGACTGTATTTCGCCTGCCTTTCTGTTACATTGAAGCTGTTTTTACTGCATTTAACTTAATATTGCACTTGGAATCCTTGTTTGTTACTATTTGACTGTATTTGTAGCAAATTCTTCTGTGTAAGCTGTAGTAGCTGATTCATAGCATTTATAAGTGTTTGCTGTACCTGTTTCTGCCTGTTTTGTGAAAAAAAAGAAAAAAAGAAAAAATATCTCTTGTTTTCCTGCTTTACTAGTTTAGTCCAGTTTCAGAGTTGCTGATTCCTGGGCTTTGGTTGTAGTTCCTGTGTACTGTTTCCTTGCCTTATTTGGGGAGAGGAAGTTACCTTGCTTACCAGTGGGAGTGGGAAGCATTGAGCTGCCTTTGTCCAGTTTTGTGAGGTTTCAGCCAGTAACTAGTAGTTTATTGGTCGTTTTGGGCCAGTTTCTAGCTTTTCCAGCCCCTGGTATAAAGCAGCGGTAGCAGCGTTTTTCAGCTTGTACCTACTCAGCACAGACTCCACGTGGGCCAGCAGAGTAATCCAGGCTGCAGAGAGCTGAATAAGCGACTTTTCTTGATACTAAGTATATTTTTGTTGCTTTCCACATCTGAATACCTAGCGACTGTATTTCGCCTGCCTTTCTGTTACATTGAAGCTGTTTTTACTGCATTTAACTTAATATTGCACTTGGAATCCTTGTTTGTTACTATTTGACTGTATTTGTAGCAAATTCTTCTGTGTAAGCTGTAGTAGCTGATTCATAGCATTTATAAGTGTTTGCTGTACCTGTTTCTGCCTGTTTTGTGAAAAAAAAAAAAAAAAGAAAAAATATCTCTTGTTTTCCTGCTTTACTAGTTTAGTCCAGTTTCAGAGTTGCTGATTCCTGGGCTTTGGTTGTAGTTCCTGTGTACTGTTTCCTTGCCTTATTTGGGGGAGAGGAAGTTACCTTGCTTACCAGTGGGAGTGGGAAGCATTGAGCTGCCTTTGTCCAGTTTTGTGAGGTTTCAGCCAGTAACTAGTAGTTTATTGGTCGTTTTGGGCCAGTTTCTAGCTTTTCCAGCCCCTGGTATAAAGCAGCGGTAAGCAGCGTTTTCAGCTTGTACCTACTCAGCACAGACTCCACGTGGGCCAGCAGAGTAATCCAGGCTGCAGAGAGCTGAATAAGCGACTTTTCTTGATACTAAGTATATTTTTGTTGCTTTCCACATCTGAATACCTAGCGACTGTATTTCGCCTGCCTTTCTGTTACATTGAAGCTGTTTTTACTGCATTTAACTTAATATTGCACTTGGAATCCTTGTTTGTTACTATTTGACTGTATTTGTAGCAAATTCTTCTGTGTAAGCTGTAGTAGCTGATTCATAGCATTTATAAGTGTTTGCTGTACCTGTTTCTGCCTGTTTTGTGAAAAAAAAAAAAAAAAAAAGAAAAAATATCTCTTGTTTTCCTGCTTTACTAGTTTAGTCCAGTTTCAGAGTTGCTGATTCCTGGGCTTTGGTTGTAGTTCCTGTGTACTGTTTCCTTGCCTTATTTGGGGGAGAGGAAGTTACCTTGCTTACCAGTGGGAGTGGGAAGCATTGAGCTGCCTTTGTCCAGTTTTGTGAGGTTTCAGCCAGTAACTAGTAGTTTATCGGTCGTTTTGGGCCAGTTTCTAGCTTTTCCAGCCCCTGGTATAAAAGCGGTAGCAGCGTTTTTCAGCTTGTACCTACTCAGCACAGACTCCACGTGGGCCAGCAGAGTAATCCAGGCTGCAGAGAGCTGAATAAGCGACTTTTCTTGATACTAAGTATATTTTTGTTGCTTTCCACATCTGAATACCTAGCGACTGTATTTCGCCTGCCTTTCTGTTACATTGAAGCTGTTTTTACTGCATTTAACTTAATATTGCACTTGGAATCCTTGTTTGTTACTATTTGACTGTATTTGTAGCAAATTCTTCTGTGTAAGCTGTAGTAGCTGATTCATAGCATTTATAAGTGTTTGCTGTACCTGTTTCTGCCTGTTTTGTGAAAAAAAAAAAAAAAAAAAGAAAAAATATCTCTTGTTTTCCTGCTTTACTAGTTTAGTCCAGTTTCAGAGTTGCTGATTCCTGGGCTTTGGTTGTAGTTCCTGTGTACTGTTTCCTTGCCTTATTTGGGGGAGAGGAAGTTACCTTGCTTACCAGTGGGAGTGGGAAGCATTGAGCTGCCTTTGTCCAGTTTTGTGAGGTTTCAGCCAGTAACTAGTAGTTTATTGGTCGTTTTGGGCCAGTTTCTACCTTTTCCAGCCCCTGGTATAAAAGCAGGTAGCAGCGTTTTCAGCTTGTACCTACTCAGCACAGACTCCACGTGGGCCAGCAGAGTAATCCAGGCTGCAGAGAGCTGAATAAGCGACTTTTCTTGATACTAAGTATATTTTTTGTTGCTTTCCACATCTGAATACCTAGCGACTGTATTTCGCCTGCCTTTCTGTTACATTGAAGCTGTTTTACTGCATTTAACTTAATATTGCACTTGGAATCCTTGTTTGTTACTATTTGACTGTATTTGTAGCAAATTCTTCTGTGTAAGCTGTAGTAGCTGATTCATAGCATTTATAAGTGTTTGCTGTACCTGTTTCTGCCTGTTTTGTGAAAAAAAAGAAAAAAAAGAAAAAATATCTCTTGTGTTTCCTGCTTTACTAGTTTAGTCCAGTTTCAGAGTTGCTGATTCCTGGGCTTTGGTTGTAGTTCCTGTGTACTGTTTCCTTGCCTTATTTGGGGGAGAGGAAGTTACCTTGCTTACCAGTGGGAGTGGGAAGCATTGAGCTGCCTTTTGTCCAGTTTTGTGAGGTTTCAGCCAGTAACTAGTAGTTTATTGGTCGTTTTGGGCCAGTTTCTAGCTTTTCCAGCCCCTGGTATAAAGCAGCGGTAAGCAGCGTTTTCAGCTTGTACCTACTCAGCACAGACTCCACGTGGGCCAGCAGAGTAATCCAGGCTGCAGAGAGCTGAATAAGCGACTTTTCTTGATACTAAGTATATTTTTGTTGCTTTCCACATCTGAATACCTAGCGACTGTATTTCGCCTGCCTTTCTGTTACATTGAAGCTGTTTTTACTGCATTTAACTTAATATTGCACTTGGAATCCTTGTTTGTTACTATTTGACTGTATTTGTAGCAAATTCTTCTGTGTAAGCTGTAGTAGCTGATTCATAGCATTTATAAGTGTTTGCTGTACCTGTTTCTGCCTGTTTTGTGAAAAAAAAAAAAAAAAGAAAAAATATCTCTTGTTTTCCTGCTTTACTAGTTTAGTCCAGTTTCAGAGTTGCTGATTCCTGGGCTTTGGTTGTAGTTCCTGTGTACTGTTTCCTTGCCTTATTTGGGGGAGAGGAAGTTACCTTGCTTACCAGTGGGAGTGGGAAGCATTGAGCTGCCTTTGTCCAGTTTTGTGAGGTTTCAGCCAGTAACTAGTAGTTTATTGGTCGTTTTGGGCCAGTTTCTAGCTTTTCCAGCCCCTGGTATAAAGCAGCGGTAAGCAGCGTTTTCAGCTTGTACCTACTCAGCACAGACTCCACGTGGGCCAGCAGAGTAATCCAGGCTGCAGAGAGCTGAATAAGCGACTTTTCTTGATACTAAGTATATTTTTGTTGCTTTCCACATCTGAATACCTAGCGACTGTATTTCGCCTGCCTTTCTGTTACATTGAAGCTGTTTTACTGCATTTAACTTAATATTGCACTTGGAATCCTTGTTTGTTACTATTTGACTGTATTTGTAGCAAATTCTTCTGTGTAAGCTGTAGTAGCTGATTCATAGCATTTATAAGTGTTTGCTGTACCTGTTTCTGCCTGTTTTGTGAAAAAAAAAAAAAAAAGAAAAAAATATCTCTTGTTTTCCTGCTTTACTAGTTTAGTCCAGTTTCAGAGTTGCTGATTCCTGGGCTTTGGTTGTAGTTCCTGTGTACTGTTTCCTTGCCTTATTTGGGGGAGAGGAAGTTACCTTGCTTACCAGTGGGAGTGGGAAGCATTGAGCTGCCTTTGTCCAGTTTTGTGAGGTTTCAGCCAGTAACTAGTAGTTTATTGGTCGTTTTGGGCCAGTTTCTAGCTTTTCCAGCCCCTGGTATAAAGCAGCGGTAAACGAGCGTTTTTCAGCTTGTACCTACTCAGCACAGACTCCACGTGGGCCAGCAGAGTAATCCAGGCTGCAGAGAGCTGAATAAGCGACTTTTCTTGATACTAAGTATATTTTTGTTGCTTTCCACATCTGAATACCTAGCGACTGTATTTCGCCTGCCTTTCTGTTACATTGAAGCTGTTTTTACTGCATTTAACTTAATATTGCACTTGGAATCCTTGTTTGTTACTATTTGACTGTATTTGTAGCAAATTCTTCTGTGTAAGCTGTAGTAGCTGATTCATAGCATTTATAAGTGTTTGCTGTACCTGTTTCTGCCTGTTTTGTGAAAAAAAAAAAAAGAAAAAAAAAAATATCTCTTGTTTTTCCTGCTTTACTAGTTTAGTCCAGTTTCAGAGTTGCTGATTCCTGGGCTTTGGTTGTAGTTCCTGTGTACTGTTTCCTTGCCTTATTTGGGGGAGAGGAAGTTACCTTGCTTACCAGTGGGAGTGGGAAGCATTGAGCTGCCTTTTGTCCAGTTTTGTGAGGTTTCAGCCAGTAACTAGTAGTTTATTGGTCGTTTTGGGCCAGTTTCTAGCTTTTCCAGCCCCTGGTATAAAAGCATGATGGCAGCGTTTTTCAGCTTGTACCTACTCAGCACAGACTCCACGTGGGCCAGCAGAGTAATCCAGGCTGCAGAGAGCTGAATAAGCGACTTTTCTTGATACTAAGTATATTTTTGTTGCTTTCCACATCTGAATACCTAGCGACTGTATTTCGCCTGCCTTTCTGTTACATTGAAGCTGTTTTTACTGCATTTAACTTAATATTGCACTTGGAATCCTTGTTTGTTACTATTTGACTGTATTTGTAGCAAATTCTTCTGTGTAAGCTGTAGTAGCTGATTCATAGCATTTATAAGTGTTTGCTGTACCTGTTTCTGCCTGTTTTGTGAAAAAAAAGAAAAAAAAGAAAAAATATCTCTTGTTTTCCTGCTTTACTAGTTTAGTCCAGTTTCAGAGTTGCTGATTCCTGGGCTTTGGTTGTAGTTCCTGTGTACTGTTTCCTTGCCTTATTTGGGGGAGAGGAAGTTACCTTGCTTACCAGTGGGAGTGGGAAGCATTGAGCTGCCTTTTGTCCAGTTTTGTGAGGTTTCAGCCAGTAACTAGTAGTTTATTGGTCGTTTTGGGCCAGTTTCTAGCTTTTCCAGCCCCTGGTATAAAAGCGGTAAGCAGCGTTTTCAGCTTGTACCTACTCAGCACAGACTCCACGTGGGCCAGCAGAGTAATCCAGGCTGCAGAGAGCTGAATAAGCGACTTTTCTTGATACTAAGTATATTTTTGTTGCTTTCCACATCTGAATACCTAGCGACTGTATTTCGCCTGCCTTTCTGTTACATTGAAGCTGTTTTTACTGCATTTAACTTAATATTGCACTTGGAATCCTTGTTTGTTACTATTTGACTGTATTTGTAGCAAATTCTTCTGTGTAAGCTGTAGTAGCTGATTCATAGCATTTATAAGTGTTTGCTGTACCTGTTTCTGCCTGTTTTGTGAAAAAAAAGAAAAAAAGAAAAAAAATCTCGTTTTTCCTGCTTTACTAGTTTAGTCCAGTTTCAGAGTTGCTGATTCCTGGGCTTTGGTTGTAGTTCCTGTGTACTGTTTCCTTGCCTTATTTGGGGGAGAGGAAGTTACCTTGCTTACCAGTGGGAGTGGGAAGCATTGAGCTGCCTTTTGTCCAGTTTTGTGAGGTTTCAGCCAGTAACTAGTAGTTTATTGGTCGTTTTGGGCCAGTTTCTAGCTTTTCCAGCCCCTGGTATAAAAGCTTGATGGCAGCGTTTTTCAGCTTGTACCTACTCAGCACAGACTCCACGTGGGCCAGCAGAGTAATCCAGGCTGCAGAGAGCTGAATAAGCGACTTTTCTTGATACTAAGTATATTTTTGTTGCTTTCCACATCTGAATACCTAGCGACTGTATTTCGCCTGCCTTTCTGTTACATTGAAGCTGTTTTACTGCATTTAACTTAATATTGCACTTGGAATCCTTGTTTGTTACTATTTGACTGTATTTGTAGCAAATTCTTCTGTGTAAGCTGTAGTAGCTGATTCATAGCATTTATAAGTGTTTGCTGTACCTGTTTCTGCCTGTTTTGTGAAAAAAAAAAAAAAAGAAAGAAAAAATATCTCTTGTTTTCCTGCTTTACTAGTTTAGTCCAGTTTCAGAGTTGCTGATTCCTGGGCTTTGGTTGTAGTTGCTGTCTACTGTTTCCTTGCCTTATTTGGGGAGAGGAAGTTACCTTGCTTACCAGTGGGAGTGGGAAGCATTGAGCTGCCTTTTGTCCAGTTTTGTGAGGTTTCAGCCAGTAACTAGTAGTTTATTGGTCGTTTTGGGCCAGTTTCTAGCTTTTCCAGCCCCTGGTATAAAAGCGGTAGCAGCGTTTTTCAGCTTGTACCTACTCAGCACAGACTCCACGTGGGCCAGCAGAGTAATCCAGGCTGCAGAGAGCTGAATAAGCGACTTTTCTTGATACTAAGTATATTTTTGTTGCTTTCCACATCTGAATACCTAGCGAGTGTATTTCGCCTGCCTTTCTGTTACATTGAAGCTGTTTTACTGCATTTAACTTAATATTGCACTTGGAATCCTTGTTTGTTACTATTTGACTGTATTTGTAGCAAATTCTTCTGTGTAAGCTGTAGTAGCTGATTCATAGCATTTATAAGTGTTTGCTGTACCTGTTTCTGCCTGTTTTGTGAAAAAAAAAAAAAAAGAAAAAAATATCTCTTGTTTTCCTGCTTTACTAGTTTAGTCCAGTTTCAGAGTTGCTGATTCCTGGGCTTTGGTTGTAGTTCCTGTGTACTGTTTCCTTGCCTTATTTGGGGGAGAGGAAGTTACCTTGCTTACCAGTGGGAGTGGGAAGCATTGAGCTGCCTTTTGTCCAGTTTTGTGAGGTTTCAGCCAGTAACTAGTAGTTTATTGGTCGTTTTGGGCCAGTTTCTAGCTTTTCCAGCCCCTGGTATAAAGCAGCGGTAAGCGTTTTTCAGCTTGTACCTACTCAGCACAGACTCCACGTGGGCCAGCAGAGTAATCCAGGCTGCAGAGAGCTGAATAAGCGACTTTTCTTGATACTAAGTATATTTTTGTTGCTTTCCACATCTGAATACCTAGCGACTGTATTTAGCCTGCCTTTCTGTTACATTGAAGCTGTTTTTACTGCATTTAACTTAATATTGCACTTGGAATCCTTGTTTGTTACTATTTGACTGTATTTGTAGCAAATTCTTCTGTGTAAGCTGTAGTAGCTGATTCATAGCATTTATAAGTGTTTGCTGTACCTGTTTCTGCCTGTTTTGTGAAAAAAAAAAAAAAAGAAAAAATATCTCTTGTTTTCCTGCCTTAGTAGTTTAGCCCAGTGTCAGAGTTGCTGATTCCTGGGCTTTGGTTGTAGTTCCTGTGTACTGTTTGCTTGCCGTATTTGGGGGAGAGGAAGTTACCTTGCTTACCAGTGGGAGTCGGAAGCATTGAGCTGCCTTTGTCCAGTTTTGTGAGGTTTCAGCCAGTAACTAGTAGTTTATTGGTCGTTTTGGGCCAGTTTCTAGCTTTTCCAGCCCCTGGTATAAAAGCGGTAAGCGTTTTCAGCTTGTACCTACTCAGCACAGACTCCACGTGGGCCAGCAGAGTATTCCAGGCTGCAGAGAGCTGAATAAGCGACTTTTCTTGATACTAAGTATAGTTTTGTTGCTTTCCACATCTGAATACCTAGCGACTGTATTTCGCCTGCCTTTCTGTTACATTGAAGCTGTTTTACTGCATTTAACTTAATATTGCACTTGGAATCCTTGTTTGTTACTATTTGACTGTATTTGTAGCAAATTCTTCTGTGTAAGCTGTAGTAGCTGATTCATAGCATTTATAAGTGTTTGCTGTACCTGTTTCTGCCTGTTTTGTGAAAAAAAAAAAAAAAGAAAAAATATCTCTTGTTTTCCTGCTTTACTAGTTTAGTCCAGTTTCAGAGTTGCTGATTCCTGGGCTTTGGTTGTAGTTCCTGTGTACTGTTTCCTTGCCTTATTTGGGGGAGAGGAAGTTACCTTGCTTACCAGTGGGAGTGGGAAGCATTGAGCTGCCTTTGTCCAGTTTTGTGAGGTTTCAGCCAGTAACTAGTAGTTTATTGGTCGTTTTGGGCCAGTTTCTAGCTTTTCCAGCCCCTGGTATAAAGCAGCGGTAAGCAGCGTTTTTCAGCTTGTACCTACTCAGCACAGACTCCACGTGGGCCAGCAGAGTAATCCAGGCTGCAGAGAGCTGAATAAGCGACTTTTCTTGATACTAAGTATATTTTTGTTGCTTTCCACATCTGAATACCTAGCGACTGTATTTCGCCTGCCTTTCTGTTACATTGAAGCTGTTTTTACTGCATTTAACTTAATATTGCACTTGGAATCCTTGTTTGTTACTATTTGACTGTATTTGTAGCAAATTCTTCTGTGTAAGCTGTAGTAGCTGATTCATAGCATTTATAAGTGTTTGCTGTACCTGTTTCTGCCTGTTTTGTGAAAAAAAAAATAAAAAAAAAATATCTCTTGTTTTCCTGCTTTACTAGTTTAGTCCAGTTTCAGAGTTGCTGATTCCTGGGCTTTGGTTGTAGTTCCTGTGTACTGTTTCCTTGCCTTATTTGGGGGAGAGGAAGTTACCTTGCTTACCAATGGGAGTGGGAAGCATTGAGCTGCCTTTTGTCCAGTTTTGTGAGGTTTCAGCCAGTAACTAGTAGTTTATTGGTCGTTTTGGGCCAGTTTCTAGCTTTTCCAGCCCCTGGTATAAAGCAGCGGTAAGCAGCGTTTTCAGCTTGTACCTACTCAGCACAGACTCCACGTGGGCCAGCAGAGTAATCCAGGCTGCAGAGAGCTGAATAAGCGACTTTTCTTGATACTAAGTATATTTTTGTTGCTTTCCACATCTGAATACCTAGCGACTGTATTTCGCCTGCCTTTCTGTTACATTGAAGCTGTTTTTACTGCATTTAACTTAATATTGCACTTGGAATCCTTGTTTGTTACTATTTGACTGTATTTGTAGCAAATTCTTCTGTGTAAGCTGTAGTAGCTGATTCATAGCATTTATAAGTGTTTGCTGTACCTGTTTCTGCCTGTTTTGTGAAAAAAAAAGAAAAAAGAAAAAAATATCTCTTGTTTTCCTGCTTTACTAGTTTAGTCCAGTTTCAGAGTTGCTGATTCCTGGGCTTTGGTTGTAGTTCCTGTGTACTGTTTCCTTGCCTTATTTGGGGAGAGGAAGTTACCTTGCTTACCAGTGGGAGTGGGAAGCATTGAGCTGCCTTTTGTCCAGTTTTGTGAGGTTTCAGCCAGTAACTAGTAGTTTATTGGTCGTTTTGGGCCAGTTTCTAGCTTTTCCAGCCCCTGGTATAAAAGCGGTAAGCAGCGTTTTTCAGCTTGTACCTACTCAGCACAGACTCCACGTGGGCCAGCAGAGTAATCCAGGCTGCAGAGAGCTGAATAAGCGACTTTTCTTGATACTAAGTATATTTTTGTTGCTTTCCACATCTGAATACCTAGCGACTGTATTTCGCCTGCCTTTCTGTTACATTGAAGCTGTTTTTACTGCATTTAACTTAATATTGCACTTGGAATCCTTGTTTGTTACTATTTGACTGTATTTGTAGCAAATTCTTCTGTGTAAGCTGTAGTAGCTGATTCATAGCATTTATAAGTGTTTGCTGTACCTGTTTCTGCCTGTTTTGTGAAAAAAAAAAGAAGAAAAAAAAAATCTCTTGTTTTCCTGCTTTACTAGTTTAGTCCAGTTTCAGAGTTGCTGATTCCTGGGCTTTGGTTGTAGTTCCTGTGTACTGTTTCCTTGCCTTATTTGGGGGAGAGGAAGTTACCTTGCTTACCAGTGGGAGTGGGAAGCATTGAGCTGCCTTTTGTCCAGTTTTGTGAGGTTTCAGCCAGTAACTAGTAGTTTATTGGTCGTTTTGGGCCAGTTTCTAGCTTTTCCAGCCCCTGGTATAAAAGCGGTAAGCAGCGTTTTCAGCTTGTACCTACTCAGCACAGACTCCACGTGGGCCAGCAGAGTAATCCAGGCTGCAGAGAGCTGAATAAGCGACTTTTCTTGATACTAAGTATAATTTTTGTTGCTTTCCACATCTGAATACCTAGCGACTGTATTTCGCCTGCCTTTCTGTTACATTGAAGCTGTTTTTACTGCATTTAACTTAATATTGCACTTGGAATCCTTGTTTGTTACTATTTGACTGTATTTGTAGCAAATTCTTCTGTGTAAGCTGTAGTAGCTGATTCATAGCATTTATAAGTGTTCGCTGTACCTGTTTCTGCCTGTTTTGTGAAAAAAAAGAAAAAAAAAAAAAAAATATCTCTTGTTTTTCCTGCTTTACTAGTTTAGTCCAGTTTCAGAGTTGCTGATTCCTGGGCTTTGGTTGTAGTTCCTGTGTACTGTTTCCTTGCCTTATTTGTGGGAGAGGAAGTTACCTTGCTTACCAGTGGGAGTGGGAAGCATTGAGCTGCCTTTTGTCCAGTTTTGTGAGGTTTCAGCCAGTAACTAGTAGTTTATTGGTCGTTTTGGGCCAGTTTCTAGCTTTTCCAGCCCCTGGTATAAAATGCGGTAAGCACGCGTTTTTCAGCTTGTACCTACTCAGCACAGACTCCACGTGGGCCAGCAGAGTAATCCAGGCTGCAGAGAGCTGAATAAGCGACTTTTCTTGATACTAAGTATATTTTTGTTGCTTTCCACATCTGAATACCTAGCGACTGTATTTAGCCTGCCTTTCTGTTACATTGAAGCTGTTTTTACTGCATTTAACTTAATATTGCACTTGGAATCCTTGTTTGTTACTATTTGACTGTATTTGTAGCAAATTCTTCTGTGTAAGCTGTAGTAGCTGATTCATAGCATTTATAAGTGTTTGCTGTACCTGTTTCTGCCTGTTTTGTGAAAAAAAAAAAAAAAAGAAAAAAATATCTCTTGTTTTCCTGCTTTACTAGTTTAGTCCAGTTTCAGAGTTGCTGATTCCTGGGCTTTGGTTGTAGTTCCTGTGTACTGTTTCCTTGCCTTATTATGGGGAGAGGAAGTTACCTTGCTTACCAGTGGGAGTGGGAAGCATTGAGCTGCCTTTGTCCAGTTTTGTGAGGTTTCAGCCAGTAACTAGTAGTTTATTGGTCGTTTTGGGCCAGTTTCTAGCTTTTCCAGCCCCTGGTATAAAGCAGCGGTAAGCGTTTTCAGCTTGTACCTACTCAGCACAGACTCCACGTGGGCCAGCAGAGTAATCCAGGCTGCAGAGAGCTGAATAAGCGACTTTTCTTGATACTAAGTATATTCCACATCTG
Source organism: Protopterus annectens (assembly GCF_019279795.1). Classification (NCBI taxonomy): domain Eukaryota; kingdom Metazoa; phylum Chordata; order Ceratodontiformes; family Protopteridae; genus Protopterus; species Protopterus annectens. The sequence continues at coordinate 1,523,141,667 of NC_056743.1, read as the reverse complement.
AATACCTAGCGACTGTATTTCGCCTGCCTTTCTGTTACATTGAAGCTGTTTTACTGCATTTAACTTAATATTGCACTTGGAATCCTTGTTTGTTACTATTTGACTGTATTTGTAGCAAATTCTTCTGTGTAAGCTGTAGTAGCTGATTCATAGCATTTATAAGTGTTTGCTGTACCTGTTTCTGCCTGTTTTGTGAAAAAAAAAAAAAAAAAAAAAATATCTCTTGTTTTCCTGCTTTACTAGTTTAGTCCAGTTTCAGAGTTGCTGATTCCTGGGCTTTGGTTGTAGTTCCTGTGTACTGTTTCCTTGCCTTATTTGGGGAGAGGAAGTTACCTTGCTTACCAGTGGGAGTGGGAAGCATTGAGCTGCCTTTGTCCAGTTTTGTGAGGTTTCAGCCAGTAACTAGTAGTTTATTGGTCGTTTTGGGCCAGTTTCTAGCTTTTCCAGCCCCTGGTATAAAAGCATGGTAAGCAGCGTTTTTCAGCTTGTACCTACTCAGCACAGACTCCACGTGGGCCAGCAGAGTAATCCAGGCTGCAGAGAGCTGAATAAGCGACTTTTCTTGATACTAAGTATATTTTTGTTGCTTTCCACATCTGAATACCTAGCGACTGTATTTAGCCTGCCTTTCTGTTACATTGAAGCTGTTTTTACTGCATTTAACTTAATATTGCACTTGGAATCCTTGTTTGTTACTATTTGACTGTATTTGTAGCAAATTCTTCTGTGTAAGCTGTAGTAGCTGATTCATAGCATTTATAAGTGTTTGCTGTACCTGTTTCTGCCTGTTTTGTGAAAAAAAAGAAAAAAAAGAAAAAATATCTCTTGTTTTCCTGCTTTACTAGTTTAGTCCAGTTTCAGAGTTGCTGATTCCTGGGCTTTGGTTGTAGTTCCTGTGTACTGTTTCCTTGCCTTATTTGGGGAGAGGAAGTTACCTTGCTTACCAGTGGGAGTGGGAAGCATTGAGCTGCCTTTGTCCAGTTTTGTGAGGTTTCAGCCAGTAACTAGTAGTTTATTGGTCGTTTTGGGCCAGTTTCTAGCTTTTCCAGCCCCTGGTATAAAGCAGCAGCAGCGTTTTCAGCTTGTACCTACTCAGCACAGACTCCACGTGGGCCAGCAGAGTAATCCAGGCTGCAGAGAGCTGAATAAGCGACTTTTCTTGATACTAAGTATATTTTTGTTGCTTTCCACATCTGAATACCTAGCGACTGTATTTCGCCTGCCTTTCTGTTACATTGAAGCTGTTTTACTGCATTTAACTTAATATTGCACTTGGAATCCTTGTTTGTTACTATTTGACTGTATTTGTAGCAAATTCTTCTGTGTAAGCTGTAGTAGCTGATTCATAGCATTTATAAGTGTTTGCTGTACCTGTTTCTGCCTGTTTTGTGAAAAAAAGAAAAAAAAGAAAAAATATCTCTTGTTTTCCTGCTTTACTAGTTTAGTCCAGTTTCAGAGTTGCTGATTCCTGGGCTTTGGTTGTAGTTCCTGTGTACTGTTTCCTTGCCTTATTTGGGGAGAGGAAGTTACCCTGCTTACCAGTGGCAGCGGGGAGCATTGCGCTGCCGCTTGTCCAGTGTTGTGAGGTTTCAGCAAGTAACTAGTAGTTTAGTGTTCATTTTGGGCCAGTTTCTAGCTTTTCCAGCCCCTGGTATAAAAGCGGTAAACCATCGTTTTTCAGCTTGTACCTACTCAGCACAGACTCCACGTGGGCCAGCAGAGTAATCCAGGCTGCAGAGAGCTGAATAAGCGACTTTTCTTGATACTAAGTATATTTTTTGTTGCTTTCCACATCTGAATACCTAGCGACTGTATTTCGCCTGCCTTTCTGTTACATTGAAGCTGTTTTTACTGCATTTAACTTAATATTGCACTTGGAATCCTTGTTTGTTACTATTTGACTGTATTTGTAGCAAATTCTTCTGTGTAAGCTGTAGTAGCTGATTCATAGCATTTATAAGTGTTTGCTGTACCTGTTTCTGCCTGTTTTGTGAAAAAAAAAAAAAAGAAAAAAATATCTCTTGTTTTTCCTGCTTTACTAGTTTAGTCCAGTTTCAGAGTTGCTGATTCCTGGGCTTTGGTTGTAGTTCCTGTGTACTGTTTCCTTGCCTTATTTGGGGAGAGGTAGTTACGTTGCTTACCAGTGGGAGTGCCAAGCGTACAGCTGCCTTTTGTCCAGTTTTGTCAGGTTTCACCCTGTAACTAGTAGTTTATTGGTCGTTTTGGGCCAGTTTCTAGCTTTTCCAGCCCCTGGTATAAAGCAGCGATGGCAGCGTTTTCAGCTTGTACCTACTCAGCACAGACTCCACGTGGGCCAGCAGAGTAATCCAGGCTGCAGAGAGCTGAATAAGCGACTTTTCTTGATACTAAGTATATTTTTGTTGCTTTCCACATCTGAATACCTAGCGACTGTATTTAGCGCCTGCCTTTCTGTTACATTGAAGCTGTTTTACTGCATTTAACTTAATATTGCACTTGGAATCCTTGTTTGTTACTATTTGACTGTATTTGTAGCAAATTCTTCTGTGTAAGCTGTAGTAGCTGATTCATAGCATTTATAAGTGTTTGCTGTACCTGTTTCTGCCTGTTTTGTGAAAAAAAAGAAAAAAAGAAAAAATATCTCTTGTTTTCCTGCTTTACTAGTTTAGTCCAGTTTCAGAGTTGCTGATTCCTGGGCTTTGGTTGTAGTTCCTGGGTACTGTTTCCTTGCCTTATTTGGGCAGAGGAAGTTACCTTGCTTACCAGTGAGACTGGGAAGCATTGAGCTGCCTTTGTCCAGTTTTGTGAGGTTTCAGCCAGTAACTAGTAGTTTATTGGTCGTTTTGGGCCAGTTTCTAGCTTTTCCAGCCCCTGGTATAAAGCAGCGGTAAGCAGCGTTTTCAGCTTGTACCTACTCAGCACAGACTCCACGTGGGCCAGCAGAGTAATCCAGGCTGCAGAGAGCTGAATAAGCGACTTTTCTTGATACTAAGTATATTTTTTGTTGCTTTCCACATCTGAATACCTAGCGACTGTATTTAGCCTGCCTTTCTGTTACATTGAAGCTGTTTTACTGCATTTAACTTAATATTGCACTTGGAATCCTTGTTTGTTACTATTTGACTGTATTTGTAGCAAATTCTTCTGTGTAAGCTGTAGTAGCTGATTCATAGCATTTATAAGTGTTTGCTGTACCTGTTTCTGCCTGTTTTGTGAAAAAAAAAAAAAAAAGAAAAAATATCTCTTGTTTTCCTGCTTTACTAGTTTAGTCCAGTTTCAGAGTTGCTGATTCCTGGGCTTTGGTTGTAGTTCCTGTGTACTGTTTCCTTGCCTTATTTGGGGAGAGGAAGTTACCTTGCTTACCAGTGGGAGTGGGAAGCATTGAGCTGCCTTTGTCCAGTTTTGTGAGGTTTCAGCCAGTAACTAGTAGTTTATTGGTCGTTTTGGGCCAGTTTCTAGCTTTTCCAGCCCCTGGTATAAAAGCGGTGATAGCGTTTTTCAGCTTGTACCTACTCAGCACAGACTCCACGTGGGCCAGCAGAGTAATCCAGGCTGCAGAGAGCTGAATAAGCGACTTTTCTTGATACTAAGTATATTTTTGTTGCTTTCCACATCTGAATACCTAGCGACTGTATTTAGCCTGCCTTTCTGTTACATTGAAGCTGTTTTTACTGCATTTAACTTAATATTGCACTTGGAATCCTTGTTTGTTACTATTTGACTGTATTTGTAGCAAATTCTTCTGTGTAAGCTGTAGTAGCTGATTCATAGCATTTATAAGTGTTTGCTGTACCTGTTTCTGCCTGTTTTGTGAAAAAAAAGAAAAAAAAGAAAAAATATCTCTTGTTTTCCTCCTTTACTAGTTTAGTCCAGTTTCAGAGTTGCTGATTCCTGGGCTTTGGTTGTAGTTCCTGTGTACTGTTTCCTTGCCTTATTTGGGGGAGAGGAAGTTACCTTGCTTACCAGTGGGAGTGGGAAGCATTGAGCTGCCATTGTCCAGTTTTGTGAGGTTTCAGCCAGTAACTAGTAGTTTATTGGTCGTTTTGGGCCAGTTTCTAGCTTTTCCAGCCCCTGGTATAAAGCAGCGGTAAGCGTTTTCAGCTTGTACCTACTCAGCACAGACTCCACGTGGGCCAGCAGAGTAATCCAGGCTGCAGAGAGCTGAATAAGCGACTTTTCTTGATACTAAGTATATTTTTGTTGCTTTCCACATCTGAACACCTGGCGACTGTATTTAGCCTGCCTGCCTTTCTGTTACATTGAAGCTGTTTTTACTGCATTTAACTTAATATTGCACTTGGAATCCTTGTTTGTTACTATTTGACTGTATTTGTAGCAAATTCTTCTGTGTAAGCTGTAGTAGCTGATTCATAGCATTTATAAGTGTTTGCTGTACCTGTTTCTGCCTGTTTTGTGAAAAAAAAAAAAAGAAAAAATATCTCTTGTTTTCCTGCTTTACTAGTTTAGTCCAGTTTCAGAGTTGCTGATTCCTGGGCTTTGGTTGTAGTTCCTGTGTACTGTTTCCTTGCCTTATTTGGGGAGAGGAAGTTACCTTGCTTACCAGTGGGAGTGGGAAGCATTGAGCTTTTGTCCAGTTTTGTGAGGTTTCAGCCAGTAACTAGTAGTTTATTGGTCGTTTTGGGCCAGTTTCTAGCTTTTCCAGCCCCTGGTATAAAGCAGCGATGGCAGCGTTAAGCGCGATTTAAGCGTGAGCTGCCACTGTTGCACACTAGGGCAGCGCCGGTTAGGCAGGTTTAAACTATTCGGGCTACCTAAAGTCCACTCTTCAAATTTTCCCTTAAAACTACCTTCCTCGAACTATACTACTGATCTAATCAGCGTATCGTATAACTAAAAAGATCATCTCCACTTGACTCCAAGTAGACTATTCTCTATCTGTTAAACCTAGCACTTGCTCCTACAGTACTTATTACCTTGATACGGCACTCTTGTCATAGATAGTACCCCCAAAAAGTAACCCCCCATTTCTCGGTCACCCACGTCCCCCTGAATCTTTTTTAAAAGTTTTTGTCTATCCTTCTAGCATGTCGAGGGATCAGTTGCTAGTGTCCTCTCCTGCTCAGCTGGTGAACCTGGGAATACTGAGGCAATGTTACAATTGCCTCATGTACACTGAACAACCGTCTCCTCCTGCCACAAAACACAAATACATGCGAGATATGCAACTATATGGCCAAACTGGAGGCTGAGCTCTCTCAACACAGGACTGGCAAGACCAGTCAGGAGGAGAAGGTTACCACACACACTATAGACCCAGTCTCACATAGCACCATTACAACCTCAAATCATACACATAAACACACAAAGACATACTCGGAGGCTCTGATCAAAAATCTACCAAAACAGCAGAGGCCACCAAAGCAGACACCCAAACAACCACCACCTCAGAACACAACACCTGCAACACATAGACCTCACAGTCAGAGTGTCAAACAGTCACAGCCCTTAAGGCCAAACACAATGCCAGACACACTAGTCATTGGTGACTCCATAGTCAGACACACTGGCGTCCCGCTCACCAGACTGAGTAAGGAGAAGGTCACAGTAAGCTGCCTGTCGGGCGCTAGAATCCGCCACATAACGCAAGCACTCAGGTCTCTCAACAGCAGGTACAAATATGACTCAGTCATTGTCACGCTGGTGTAAGCGACCTGAGGCGTACCTCCTTGGACTACATGAAAAGAGACATTGAGGAGCTCTCTGATTATGTAGCCCAGGCAGGTATGACCCTGACCTTGAGCAGTATCCTACCTTCACCAAGAATGATGCCACAATACAGAGATAAGATGATCAGCTTTAACAATTGGCTTAAACACTGGTGTCATTCAAAGGGGATCCAGTATCTGTCTGCCTGGGATGACATGCTGGACAAGCCACGCTGCTTCGCAAGGGGCGGCTTGCACCTGTCACCCTGGGATTCGGATATTGGCAAAGGCTCTTGCCACCCCATAGTGCCTTTTTAGGCAAGGCTCAAATTCTAAACCTACCACCCTAGAACACAAAAAGGAAAAAAACTAAGGGTAATGCTGCTCAATGCCAGAAGTCTAAATCTCAAAATGCACGCACTCGAGGCCCTTCTCAGTATGGAGAACATCGATGTCTGTGCTGTGACAGAAACCTGGTTCAAGGCTCCTGAGAGCACCCCAGCGCTATCAGGTTTTACCTCATATCATGCGTTCCGGCCCCAAAATCCGGACAATACCAAGAAAGGAGGGGTATCCATATTCATCAAGGACACCCACACCTCAAGACTGGTGGCAACGCCGCGATGCATCGGAGACCATCCAGGTGCAATTAACCATAGGCAAGACTGCTCTGCAAATTGTAGCATGTTACAGGCCACCCTCACAAACTCAGGAACCTCACATGGCCTTCCTGAAAACACTAGAGGGATAAATGTATCACCAAACACCATCATACTAGGTGACTTCAATTACCCTAATATAGACTGGGAACACTACTCAAGCCCAAACACCCTAGCCCAAAAGTTCCTGGAATTCATAAACTCAAATGCCATGGAACAACTAGTCACCATCCCCACAAGAGGAGATAACATACTTGATCTCATCATCACGAACATGGGAGCACAATGTTCAACACGGAAGTATACCCCTCACTGGTGAGATCAGATCACAAACTAATCTCGCTGGAGGTCCTCATCCCACCCCACCTGAAATAAAAAGACCACAGTAAAGAACTTCTCAAAAGCCGACTTCACACTTCTAAAGACTAGTGTGGTCTCCTTTAAGGCCCCGAGCGGTGGAAAACAGTACTCAAGCCGCTGAATCACTTACAAACACCTTCTACCAGCACCTGCAGGACTGCATGGATAAGGCAATCCCAAACAAAACAAAGACTCTTTGTACCAAAGGCAAGCGTCCAGTCTGGTGGACCCCAGCCATAAACAAACTCTACAACAAAAGGAGGAAGCTACTACAAGATAGAGCAAAATCCTTAAAAGGTAAGACACCCTTGATCACTATAAGTAAAAACTAAGAGCTCTCATAAAATCATCCAAAGCAAATTTCGAGAGAAAAATAGCTAAAGACTCAAAAGACAATCATAAGGCCTTCTTTAGCTATGTTAGAAACCTAGGAGGAAACTCCCAGATATGCTCAGAACTAGTTCAAAATGATGTGAAGATTACTGATCCTACAGACATTGCCAACATACTGGCTGACAGGTTCAGTGCAAACTTCTCCCCTCCCCAAAGGAGAGATATCTATACCAAGCGATTGCAGCCCCCAAACATCTCCAGCGCCCAAGTGAGAACTGCTCTCTCCAAAGCAAAAACACAGCATCCATGGGACCTGATGGTGTCCCCGGCTGTGTGCTCCATGAACTCAATGAGGAATTAAACCCACAGCTAGGACAGCTGTTTAATCAAAGTCTTACCTCTGGATCATTACCCAGGGGTGGCGCACTGCAACTGTGGTCCCACTTCACAAAGGCGGTGCCTCCACCGACCCTGGAAATTACCGCCCATTAGCTTGACAAGCCTTATCTGCAAAGCCATGGAGAGGATCATAATGGACCTCATAAATAAAGACATAGGGAATTTGCAGACTTTGGATCCAACCCAGTTTGGCTTTGTCAAAGGCAGATCATGCCTTTTAAACTTGGTTGACTTCTTGAAACAGTCACCAAAGCCATTGATGAGGAAAGGCAGTCCATACAGCCTACCTCGATCTGGCTAAGGCCTTGATACAATACCCCACTCGGGTATCATTGAAAAACTCATCAGCTTAAATGTTAACCCATACATCACAAGATGGGTTGCAAACTGGCTGAGTGACAGAACCCACAGGGTCAGAGTTGCTGGCGCCATGTCAGACTCAAAGCCTGTCACAAGTGGTGTCCCACAGGGCTCAGTCCTGGGCCCACTCTTGTTTGGCATCTACTTTTCGAAGTACAAGCAAACACAGGAGGGTTATGGCTGACAAAGTTTGCAGATGACTGCAAACTGGCGCCATAGTAGAAAACACATCTGACACAGATATCCTTCAGAAGGGTCTCACAGAAGCGGATAACTGGTGCCAGAGCCACGGCCTGAAGTTAAATGCCAAAAATGCATAGTCATACCCTTTGGGAAAAACAAGGTTACCCCTAGCTACCAAATAGGTGGCAATCCACTGAGCACAGAAGAAGTTATCAGGGACCTGGGGACCCAGGTTGATAGTAGTCTGTCATTCGACACCCATGTAGCTAAAGTAGTTAGGAAGACCTTCTACATTGCCCACCTTATCATGAAGGGATTCTCATCTAGATCAAGGGAGGTCATAGTCTCCCTTTACTCATCACTCATCAGACCAATGATTGAGTACAATGCCCCATTCGGGATGTATCTGACCCGACACTTGCAGCAGCTGGAGAGGCCACAAAAGTTCCTCACCAAAAGGATAAAGGGTCTCAAAAATCTGTCCTATGCTGCCCGACTGAAAGAACTCCAGCTCTATTCAGTAAACTTACCGCTTGCTCAGAGGTGACCTTTGCCTAACATACAAGGCCATGTCAAACCCAGATTTGATGAATATGCTTCACCTCAAAAATCTAGATCCATCAGAGCCACAAGGGCGGAGACTTAAACCTCGACACGGCTATTAATAGGGCGTGCTGGAGGGATAGATTCATCACCCAAAGACTCCCTATGCTGTGGAACAAAATCCCGGTACATGTGAGGCAGAGCACCTCGCTGGCCTTGTTCAAGAGAAATCTTGACCAATGGATGGGAGATCGCAGATATACCCCAGAGATTACCTCAGTGTCACTGCTCGACAGAGGCACAGCAAAATAATGGGTATAGTTCCCCATACTAAAGGGGTGGCGTAAGCCACAAAACGATGGGCTAGGCTTGTAAATGCCCTCGGGCAGATAGCCTAGTATGAACCTATGAACCTATGAACCTATGTGTAATTCATCTTTTGGTTTAAATTCACCTCTCCTTAACCATTCCTGCATTCAATCCTGATCAACATGAGGTTGTTCCAAGAGTTTTTTATACTTTCAACTATATTTATGCATTTTCCACATTTCTTGCCTTTTTATCTGATCCTTCACCTTATATTCTTTCTTTTGTTTTTTTGGCACACTCAGTTGCTGCCAGATTTTTATCTACTTCTGGTTTGATTTCCATACCTGCTTGACGCTGATATGATTCTACTAAACTAAGCAGGGAAGTCATCTTAGACTTATTGTCCTCATGTTTCAAAACTTTCATTATGTTTGAGTCTTGTGAGGCCAGAAGACATGTATGCAGTCCTACAACTGCAGATCTATAGATGTAATCAGTTTCAAGGAGGCCTATACCTCCTTCAGAATGGGGAATACATAATCTTTTTATGCATTGATTTTTATATATCATTTGATGAGCATGATGCATCCATCTTGTTTTCCTATCCAACTGATCCAACACCTTTTGGGGCCAGTCAGTCACTCCAAAACTGTAAGTTAGGACAGGAAGAGCAAATTGGTTTATAGCTTGGAGTTGCTTCTTAGATGTCAGTGCTGTTCCTTACTAAGTTTTATTTGCATTTGTCAAAGTCAAAGAAAACTTTATTGTCATTTAGAACTATACCACAGTTTAGCAGAACAAAATTGCGATGTTTTGTTCCCAGTGCAAAAACATACATACAGAGAGGAAGAAGAAAATAACATAATAAAAATAAAGTAAAAATAGAATAAAATAATAGCGTAATGACCACGACACACACTTTACATATAAATAGAATTAAGTAACAACATGTGCATGACATTACTATAACATAACTGCTAAGCAGCATATGGCTATTGCATGAATATTGCACGGTGTGATTTATAATGCACTTCATAGAGTCCTATGGTAAGGTGTGAGCCAATGTTAAATATACACATCAGTTAGTTACTGCACATGAAAAATCTTAATATTTATAGTGCAACAAACCCTGGATATGTAAGGATCTGTACAGTGCGATAAATAGCATAACTATGTTGTAGGAGGGGAAGAATGCTTGTTTTTTCACAAGAGTTCGATATTCTGATGGAGAGAAGAAAGAAACTGTTAAGTCTAGAAGTCCTACAGTTTATATTTCTGTATCTCCTACCTGAGGAGATGCAGGAGTACACACCATTTGCAGGATGTGAAGGATCATTGGATATCTTCCTTGCTCTAATGATGCAGTGTGATTCATGTAGGTCTTCCAGAGGTGCAAGAGGAACCAATGATTTTCTCTGCTGCCCTTACAACTCACCTAAGAGCATTACAATCGGAGGTATTGCAGGCCCCGTACCAGACAGTGATGTTATTGGTAAGGGCGCTTTCAATGGTACCCCTATAAAAAGTTTGGATGATGGTCTTCGATAGTTTTTCCTTCCTCAGTTTCCTTAAGAAGTACAAGCATTGCTGAGCTTTGTTGACCATGTAAGATACATGGACTGACCAGGACAGGTCCTCAATGATATGTACTTCTAGAAACATTGTACTTTTGACCCTTTTCACTGTCATCCATTCCATCACTAGTAGTTAGTGTCATTCCTGAGACCTTCTGAAACCCACAATCATTTCCTTAGTCTTCCTGACTGTCAAGCTGCCAGCCCAGCTATCTGGAATTTTGCAAATAATTCTATGTCATTTGTGAATATTGGTATGATTTATACAGGACTGTATTTTATGTACTGAGCTTCAAGAATGTAACCACAGCATACCCTGCTGGAACATAGAAGATTAACCTGCAAAACTTAAGAATAGTTGAGGTTAAGCTACTTTATAGCTGGGCCATAAACAAAATATGTCATCTCACTTTTAGTTCAGTAGCAGACACAATGTCTAGGGTTAGAAGTTTTTTGTATTGTCCTGTGGAGAAGTAATTACTAGGTTTCAAATGTCAAAGCGTTTTATTGTTTTCTGACCTCCAAGATCTGGTAAACATCTGAGAGATATGTATTTTTAACACAGAGATGTTAAATTACATTAGTTTCTGTTTTAGCCTGGGAACTGAAGTCAGGTGACAAAAAGTGATGTCATCCAGACTAACCCAGCAGTAAAATGTGATATTAATTTAAGAACTCTCTTAGAGAGAGACGGGCATTTTGTATTTTGTCTTGGACCTAGCAGGAACATCCACTCATCATCATCATCATCTGCACTTGCCTTGTTGTAAGTAAGATTTAAGGCACCATATCTCTCTTAGATATAGATAGGAATATAGTAACGATTAGTTTAGATGTTTTTTCTGTATTTATTTGAGACTGTCCTGCAATGTTGTTTTAAAATATTTCCTGTGATTTTGAAACTCTGACGTTACTGTGTTGATTGACTGAGTATTGTCTTGTTCTTTTATTATTTATTATTAAATATATTTAAACATATCTTTGTTATTGATATTTGTGAGACATATTTAAGCTCTTAGGGTACTTGCATATCTATTTAGTGACACTGTACAGGGCACTCCTAAAAGCCTGATGCTTGGTCAAAACTACCATTTGGATTAATAGTAACATTAGCCAGTAGGATAGGACACCCTTTGTAAGGGCCTTATAGTAGATGATAAGAGGAGTTGATAGCAGTGGAAACTACCTTATAGTCTGGGCAGAAGAGATCATAGCTAGTAAACCTGTGCCAGCCTTTCCCAGGTGTGTGTGTGTGTGTGTGTGTGTGTGTGTGTGTGTGTGTGTGTGTTTGTACATAAATCAAATCTTAAAGTGTGTGTGTGTGTGTGTGTGTGTGTGTGTGTGTGTGTGTGTGTGTGTGTGTGTGTGTGTCAGTTACTTGGGCAGGGACACAAAGCACTGGTTGGACAGAGAGGGTGCTGGAGGTCTTGGCTTGGCCCTTCAGCTAAGATTTTGACCCTATAGCTGTGCCAGTGGGGAGTCTTATTGGGGATCTGGAAAAAGAGGGAGAAACCAGCCCCAGAATGACTGTGATCTCTGTGTGCTCTTAAGGGAAATTGTACTTTACTGTGTTCTTGTCATCCTCCCAATGTGTACGTCCCCTAGCTGTTGCCAGTGGTGAGGATTGAGGCTCCTTGATCAATGGGTCAGTGCAGGGGTGTCACACTGACATTCAGCGCTAAGTTGTTGTCACACCAGCCCAACAGATGTTCAGTCTTGTTCCTGTAGGCCATCTCCTCTCTCTCTGGCCAGACCTATGACCGGGTGTCATCCACAAATTTGATGATTTTATTGGACTCATGTTTGGCCATGCAAATAAAAACTGAAGGTAATGCTACTCAACGCTAGTTGTCTAAATCTCAAAATGCACTCACTCGAGGCATTCCTTAAAATAAAGAACATCGATATCTGTGCAGTGACTGAGACCTGGTTCAAGGCTCCAGAGAGCACCCCTGCACTACCAGGCTATAACTCATACCACACTCTTCGGCCATGTAACCTGGACCGAAACACCAAAGGTGGAGGTGTGTCCATATTCATTTAGGATATCCACACCTCCAGGCTAGTTGCTCAGCATAATGCATCCGAGGTTATCCAAGTGCAACTAACTGTGGACAAAACTGCAATCCAAATTCTGGCTTGCTACAGATCCCCCACCATGTCCCAGGATTCCCACTCCTCTTTTCTTGATGTACTGGAAAATATTAGGGTTCAACCAAATAGCCTAATAATGGGCGACTTCACCTACCCCACCATTAACTGGGAAAACTACTCATGTACCAACTCCTTAGCTCAACGCTTTCTGTAATTCATAAACTCCAATGCCCTACATCAACGTATCCACACCCCCACCAGGGACAACAATATCCTAGACCTAATCATTACCAACATGAGTGACCGGTGTTCCACACCTGAAAGTCAACACCTCGTTGGTCTGATCCGACCATAAGCTTATCACCCTTGATATCCACATCCCACTCCCCCCCCCCCCCATTAAGGAAACCACAGTAAAAAATTTCTCCAAAGCCAACTTCATGCTTCTTAAGACAGAAGTGGTGAACTTCATGACACCCATGCAGATGGACAATACAGTTACAACTGCTGAATCCTACACAAATGCACTCTATAAGCACTTACACGAGTGCATGAATTGTGCTATCCCAAACAGAACCAAGATGCTATCCTCCAAAAAAAGGAAGCCAATCTGGTGGTCCCCTGCCATAAACAAACTGTACAACAGAAGGAAGAAACTGTTGCAAAAGAGAGGAAAATCCCATGAGTGGGAGCTCCCTGGTCAGCCTCAGTAAGAAGCTGAGATCCCTTATAAGTTCCTCCAAAGCTAGCTACAAAAACAAAATCACCACTAAATCCAAGGACAACCACAAAGCATTCTACAGCTATGTCAAGAATCTACATGGCAACACCCAGATCTGCTCTGAGTTACAGCACAAAGGCATGAAAATTACAGAACCACCTGATATTGCCAACATCCTGGCAGATCGGTTCAGGGCTAACTTTACCCCCCTCTCAACCCCTAAAGGGCCCATATCTATACAGGAAGAATGCAGAGTCCCTGTAATCACAACTATGCAGGTAAAAGCTGCACTCTCTAAAGCCAAAAATACAGCATCCATGGGACAGGACAACATCCCAGGCTGCGTTTTACATGAACTTCAGAACGAACTGCCTCCCCACTTAAGCACCATGTTCAATAATAGCCTTGCATCAGGCTTTGTGCCCACTGAATGGTGCACAGCAACAGTTATCCCACTCCATAAAGGGGGAGCCACCACTGATCTCGGGAACTATCGACCTATTAGCCTAACGAGCCTGGTCTGCAAGTCCATGGAACGTATCATCATGGAACTCATAAACAAAGACATTGGTAACCTTCAAACTCTGGATCCCACTCATTTCGGGTTTGTGAAAGGCAGATCATGCCTCCTGAACCTGATTGACTTCTTTGAGGCAGTCACCAAAGCCGTGGATGAGGGTAAGGTGGTTCACACAGCCTATCTTGACCTTGCCAAGGCTTTAGACACCATCCCCCATTCTGGAATTATAGCTAAACTCACTAAACTAGGTATAAATCCCTACATCACAAGATGGGTTGCCAAATGTCTCACTGACAGAACCCACACTGTAAAAGTTGCAAACTCCAAATCTGACCTCAAGGCAGTGACAAGTGAAGTGCCACAGGATTCCATCCTGGGACCTCTCCTGTTTGGTATCTACTTCTGTGAAGTACAGGCTAACACAGAAGGCCTCTAGCTGACGAAGTTCGCAGATGATTGCAAACTAGGAGCCATAGTCAAGTCCCCAAATGATGTGGACATCCTACAGTTATTTTACATTAAGAGGGTTCGTGGTCTGCACTCTTGTGGGAGGAGAGGCTGGACTCTGCCCTTCTGAGCTGGGAATTTCTGGTTAAAGGCTTATAGTGCATGCATATCTGAACGGCTTCTTGCTGAAGTTGGTGCGCCTTGTTTGCTGTGGCATAGACTGGATTCGGGCCTGCTGGATCTAGCTTTGTTTGTGTAACTTGAGCACTAATCCAGGCATTCTCTAAAGTATTCAATTGTATTTATTACTGCTTGGTAGTAACTTAATTAAAGTGTAGCTATCATTCTAAGTCTTTTGGATTAAGCACTTGGGCTTCAGAGCAGTTGTTTTACATTAGGAAGGTTTGTGGCATGCACTGTGGTGGCAGGACAGGTAGCTTTCATCCTTCTAAGTTGGGAACTGCTGATTGAGAGCCCAGTGTCTGTTATTCTTAAAGTGCATTAGTTCTGGTTTAAGCACTTGGGCTTCAGGCCAGTTATTTTATTAAGAAGGTTCGTGGTCTGCACTCTTGTGGGAGAAGAGGCTGGACTCTGCCCTTCTGTGCTGGGAATTTCTGGTTAAAGGTTTATAGTGTCTGAATATTTGAACTGTATCTTACTGAAATCGGTACACCTTGTTTGCTGTAGCATAGACTAGATCCAGGCCTGCTGAATCTAGCTTTGTTTATATGCTTGTTTGTTTGCTTGTTATTTCCCTGGAACGCTAATTCCACCTAATACGCGGCTTCTCAGCGCTTCTGTGGATCACTAGTGATATCTGCATTGCTTACTGTACTTATTTCCTTGTTTCACTTGAAAGAAAGTTACTGTTTGTCGTTTTTGCATTTAAGTTACCTGTAACACATTGCACTTAAGTTACCTGGCACTTGCTCACTAAAGCAATTATATAAGTCAGCACTAAAAATTAAAAGCACTACACCCTCACTCCCCACTGGCCCTTGTTTTCAATTATTAAGGAATTCCCAATATTATTCTAGCATGTCCAAAGGTCAGTTGTCAATCTCCTCTCTGGTCCAGCTGGTGAATCTGGGAATCTTGAGGCAATGTTACAACTGCCTCATGTACACAGACAACCCTCTCCTCCTCCCAACAAATTCCAACACATGTGAGAGATGCAACCATATAGCCAAACTGGAGGCTAAGCTCTCTCAGCTCAGTACTGGCATAACCAGTCAGGAGGAGAAGGAAACCACACTCACTACAATTCCAGTCTCACATAGACCTACCACGACAGCAAACCAAACACATAATCACACAAAAACATACTCGGAGGCTCTAAATAAAGATCTGCCTAAGCAGCAGAGACCTCCAAAGCAGACACCCAAGCAACCGCTACCCCAAAACAAAACACGTGCAACACATATCTCACAAAGCCAGTGTGCTGAACAGTCACAGCCCTTAAGACTAAACAACACACCTGATACACTTGTAATAGGTGACTCTATCATCAGGCACACTGACGTCCCGCTCACCAGGCTGAACAAGGAGAGGGTCACGGTGAGCAGCCTGTCAGGCGCTAGGAAACGCCACATAACACAAGCACTCAGGTCACTCCAAGGCAAGTACAAATATGAATCAGTCATTGTCCATGCTGGTGTGAATGACCTGAGACGTACCTCCCTGGACTACATGAAAAGGGACATAAAGGAGCTCTCTGAGCATGTAGCCCAGGCCGGTATGACCCTGACCTTGAGTGGCATCTTACCCTTACCAAGAATGATGCCACAATATGAAGACAAGATGATCAATTTCAACAATTGGCTTAAGTACTGGTGTCATTCAAAGGGGATCCAATGCCTGTCAGCTTTGGATGATATGCTCGACAAGCCACGATGTTTCACTAGGGACGGCTTGCACCTGTCACCCCTGGGCTTTTGGATATTGGCAAAGGCTATTGCTACCCCCATAATGCCTTTTTTAGGCAACGCTCAAAAGACAAACCCACCTCCATAGGTATCACAAGGGATAAGAAACTAAGAGTAATGCTACTCAACGCCAGAAGTCTAAACCTCAAGATGCACACACTCGAAACTCTCCTTAGCATTGACAACATTGATATATGTGCAGTAACAGAAACCTGGTTCAGGGCTCCCGAGAGCACCCCAGCACTACCAGGTTATACCTCATGCCATGCTTTTCGGCCCCAAAACTTGGACCGAACCACAAAAGGAGGGGGAGTATCGATATTCATCAAAGACACCCACACCTCCAGGTTGGTGGCAAAGCACGAAGCATCAGAGACTATCCATGTGCAACTAACAGTGGGTAAAACTGCCTTCCAGTTTATAGCCTGCTACAGACCACCTTCCCAAAACCAGGAACCCCACTCGGCCTTCCTGAGAACACTGGAAAATATGAAGGTCTCTCCAAACACCATTATATTGGGCGACTTCAACTACCCAAACATAGACTGGGAGCATTACTCTAGCTCCAACACCCTAGCCCAAAGGTTCGTAGAATTTATAAACTCCAATGTTATGAAACAACTTGTTACCACTCCCACAAGAGGGGAAAACATACTGGACCTGATCATCACCAACATGGGGACTCTATGCTCCAGACCAGAAGTGTATCCCTCACTGGTAAGATCAGACCATAAACTAATCTCACTGGATATTCACATCCCGACCCCACCCCCTGCCCAGAAAACCACAGTGAAAAACTTCTCTAAAGCAAATTTCACACTCCTCAAAACCAAGGTGGAATCCTTCAAAGCCCCCGGGCCTGTGGAAAATACAGCCCAGACCGCAGAATCCTTTATAAACGCATTCTATGAACACCTTCAGGAATGCATGGATCATGCGATCCCAAATAAAACCAAGACCCAATCCTCCAAAGGCAGACGTCCTGTCTGGTGGACCCCAGCCATAAACAAACTATACAATAGAAGGAGGAAGCTACTAAATGATAGAGCAAAATCCCAAAAAGGGAAGGCATCACTGATCAGTATTAGCAAAAAACTACGGGCACTCATAAAATTGTCTAAGGCCAGCTTCAAGAGAAAAATTGCACAGAACACTAAGGATAATCACAAGGCTTTCTTTAGTTATGTTAGGAACCTGGGTGGTAATTCCCAGATATGCTCAGAATTAGTCCAAAATGACAAAAAATACACTGAACCCACAGACATTGCCAACATCCTAGCTGACAGGTTCAGCGCAAACTTCCCCCCCCCCCTCCCCACCAAAAGGGAAAATATCTATCCCAGCAGAGTGCTGCCCCCCTGACATCTCAGGTAAGAGCCGCCCTCTCTAAAGCAAAAAACACAGCATCAATGGGACCAGACGGTGTCCCGGGCTGCGTCCTACATGAACTCCAAGAAGAGCTAAACCCAAACATAAAACTACTGTTCAATATCAGCCTTACAACAGGATATGTGCCCAAAGAGTGGCGTACAGCAACAGTGGTCCCTCTCCATAAAGGTGGTGCCTCAACGGATCCTGGAAGCTATCGCCCCATAAGCCTGACTAGCTTGGTCTGCAAAGCTATGGAAAGGATCATCATGGACCTCATAAATAAAGATATTGGGGACCTACAGACACTGGATCCTACCCAGTTCAGCTTTGTTAAGGGCAGATCCTGCCTCTTAAACCTGGTTGATTTCTTTGAAACAGTCACCAAGGCCATTGACGAGGGGAAGGTGGTCCACACAGCCTACCTGGACCTCGCAAAAGCCTTCGATACAATACCCCACTCGGGCATTATAGATAAGCTCACCAGCTTAAATATAAACCCCTATGTCACTAGATGGATTGCAAACTGGCTCAAGGACAGAACCCACATGGTTAAAATTGCTGGAGCCATGTCAGACTCCAAACCAGTTACAAGTGGTGTCCCACAAGGCTCAGTCCTGGGACCTTTCTTGTTCGGTATATATTTCTCGGAGGTACAGGCCAACACGGAAGGACTGTGGCTGACCAAGTTCACAGATGACTGCAAACTGGGTGCCATAATCGACTCTCCAGCTGACACAAGCATCCTCCAAAAGGGCCTCATAGAAACAGACAACTGGTGCCAGAGCCATGGCCTCAAGCTAAATGCCAAAAGTGTATAGTCATCCCCTTTGGCAAAAACAAAGTGCCCACAAATTACCACATAGGTGGTAATCCATTAAGTACAGAAGAAGTAATTAGGGACCTGGGGACCCAAGTTGATAGCAATCTCTCATTTGACAACTACGGCCAAAAGTTAGAAAAAACATTTTATATAGCCCACCTAATCATGAAGGGATTCACATCTAGATCAGGGAGGTTATCGTGCCTCTTTACTCATCCCTCATCAGGCCCATAATTGAGTACAATGCCCCTTTTGGGATGTACCTTACCAGACACCTGCAGCAACTGGAAAGACCCCAAAAGTACCTCACCACGAGGATCAAAGGGCTCAAACAGATGCCATATGCTGCCCGGTTAAAGAAACTCCAGCTCTACTCAGTGGCATACCACCTGTTCAGAGGAGATCTGTGCCTGACGTATTAAGCCATGTCCAACCCGCAATTAATGGACATGCTGCACCTCAGAAAATCCAAATCCCATCGAGCTACGCGCTCGAGAGACTTGAACCTCAGCATTGAAATAAATAGGACATGCTGGAGGGACAGATTCATAACCCAGAGGCTCCCTTCACTCTGGAATAAAATCCCAGTCCAGGTTAGGCAGAGTCCCTCATTGACTCTTTTCAAGAGGAATCTTGATGAGTGGATGGGAGATCGTAGGTTTACCCCGGGTATCACTTCTGTGTCACTGTTAGACAGAGGCACAGTATACTAACCTCGAAAAAGGGCATAGCAAAATAATTTTAAAATGGGTTGCAAAAGCCAAGCACATTCTGGCTAGTCTTATAAATGCCCTAGGGCAGATAGCCTAGTATGAACCTATGAACCTAAGAAGGGCCTCACTGAGACAGATGCCTGGTGTCAGAGCCATGGCCTCAAGCTCAACGCCAAAAATTGCAGTGTCATGCCCTTTGGTAAAACCTCTGTACCCATCATGAACTACCACACAGGCAGCAATCTACTTAACACTGAATGTGTGATAAGAGACCTTGGGACCCAGGTGGACAGTAGTCTCTCCTTTGATAGTCACATCACCACAGTAGTCAGCAAGTCCTTCTACGTGGCACACCTCATCATAAAAGGGTTCTCATCCAGGAAAAAAAGTGGTCATTGTTCCCCTCTACTCATCACTCATTAGACCCATTATAGAGTACAAGGCCCCTTTTGGAATGTACCTCACAAGACATCTGCAGCAGCTGGAAAGGCCACAGAAGTACCTCACAAAGAGGATTACTGGCCTCAAACAAATGCCCTTCACTGACCACCTCAAAAAAACTCCAGCTTTACTCCATAGCATATCGCCTACTGTGAGGTGTTCTCTACCTAACATATAAAGCTATATCAAACCTAGAGCTGTTGGACATGCTACACCTAAAGAAATCCCAATCCCTCCAAGCTACATGCTCTAGGGACCTAAACCTTGTCACCACAATAAACAGGACATGCTGGAGGGATAGATTCCTGTCCCAGAGACTTCCTATACTCTGGAACAAGCTACCGATCTATGTCAAGCAAAGTTCTTCATTCGCACTCTTCAAGAAAAATCTTGATGAGTGGATGGGAAATAGGAAATGCACCCCGGGGATCACTTCTGTGTCTCTGCTGGACAGTGGCACAGGAAAATAACTTTCTTGGGTGGTGTAAGCTATGGTACCTTGCTGGCTAGGCTTATGTAGGCCC
This sequence comes from Protopterus annectens, assembly GCF_019279795.1. Classification (NCBI taxonomy): domain Eukaryota; kingdom Metazoa; phylum Chordata; order Ceratodontiformes; family Protopteridae; genus Protopterus; species Protopterus annectens. The sequence goes on along the minus strand of NC_056743.1, from coordinate 1,523,121,726 downwards.
TTGGGCCAATAGCCTAGTACCTACCTATGAATATATGAATAGGAGAGAACTTAAGATGTACCCCTGTGGCACTCCTGTATTCAGGGTTATGCTTTCAGGACTGTTGTTGCCCACACAAACCCTTTGAGGTTTTTACATTAGGAAGTTTAGAATCCAAATACATAAGTGGGAGTTTATGCCCAACTGTTGTAGTTTCATTATCAGATTCTGAGGGATGACAGTACTGAAGGCAGAACTGAAGTCTATGAATAGTAGTCTTGCATAGCAGGTCTTGCCTTCCAAGTGGGTCAAAGTTTTGTGGACTGCTAGGGAGATGACATCAGTTGTACTACGGTTCATCCTGTATGCAAACTGCAATGTGTCCAGCGTCACTCGTATGCTTGATGCTATGTGATCTTTAACCAGCCTCTCAAAGCATTTCATCACTGTTGATGTTAAAGCCATTGGTCAGTTGTGGTTTCTTGGGTAAGGGAATGATGGCCATCTTCTTGAAGCATTTTGGCATCTGGCTAGTTGTAGAGAAGTATTGAAGTTGTCCATGAGTACTGATGCCAGATCTTTCACATATTCTTGTAGTACCCTAGCCATGATGTTATCTGGGCCAGCTGCTTTCCTCGGGTTGACCTGTTTCAAGGTTCTGATAACATTAGCTGTGTTCAGGCTCAGCACTGCTTCATCCTTGTCAACAGGTAGTTTATTTGCCACCGTTTTGTTATCTGCATCAAACCTGCTGAATAAGATATTAAGTTGGTTCAAAAATTCAGTGCTGTCATTGCATGAGGCTGATGCAGGTTTGTAGTCATGTTATATTGTTGATCCTTCATCAATTCCTAAATATTTATACACTCCCTTTTTCTCAAGCTCATTTATATCACATTTTTGTCAAAATCTGATGTTTTATTGGTGCTGCAGCTTTCCTGCTTTAAAAGTTGCTTTTACACATCTATCAAGAGCAAACGACATTTTATATCATCTGGAAAAGTTTAGAACACTTGCAGTTGTGCTTTCAATTCTTCATTTGATGAACTATATAGTTTTAAATCATCTCTGAAAAGAAGATGAGAAGTCTTTACACTTTGTTTTTTTCTGAGAGCCAAATTGTAGCCATGACCTAAAAGCAAACAGTTTAATGGGTTAAGGGCAAGACAAAAGAGCAATTGTGAAGGACAGTCACCCTGGAATATCCCCCTTTGAATTTTTATCCGTGGAATAATAATTTGTCATGGCTTAACTGCAAAGTGGTTTTCCACTGTTTCATGGTTGCTGTAATGTAATCAATCAGTGTAGGGTGCATCTTATACATTTTTAAGCACTCTTTTATACATGAATGTGGAATACTGTCAAATGCTTTTTTATAGTCTATCCATGCTATACTTAGATTCTTTCTCTTTTTACAGTTCTCCGTTATGACTTTATTTAAAAACAATACAATGAGACAACACGCAGTCTCAAGCTATTTTTAACAGTACAAGTGAAACTGGAGCTGGGCACGGAAAACTGATTTATTACACAAACATAGAATTAAAACAACGGTTTAGCGCTTTCATCTGTGGATACAGACTTTATCAGAACAACAATTCAAACATTTTCCTGCAGATTTAAAAACTTTTTGGCGCCAAAAACATTTCAATCAGCAGCCGAGAAGCTTATTTAAAGTGCTAGTGCATATAAAAGCTTAAACATGGCTATGAAATAGCTATACTATAAAAATATATATATTAGTAAGGTCATATATATCCAATTAATAATAAATATAAATATAAATATTAACATTTCATAATCACATGTATAAAACCGGACTGTAACATAATAATCAATAAATTGTGTGTCAATTAATAATCAATACATAACCTATAAAAAACATTACTAAAATAATGTATACAAATACAATTATGTCTTAAAAATCACTTAAAATTATTCAACTCTATTTATATAAGTTGCAGTATTGATCTAATTGAAATATATTCATTTATGCTAGGAAACCTAGTTGCATTCGTTTTTATTTGCCGCACACATTCCTTTTTGCTCAACTGAGCTTTGTAGTTACCACCCCTAGGTGAGATATATATTTGATCAATTATAGCAAATTTAAACTTATGTGTCTCACCGTACTTAATGATATGTCTAGATAGGGCATTATTCATATCCTTCACTTTGATTTTATATAAGTGTTCATAGATACGCTTTCTAAACTGTCTCTCAGTTTTTCCAATATAAAAAACTGTACATAATTCACAGTTTGCTAAATAAATTACGTTTTTACTATTGCATGTACCCTTTTTAAAAGTCATGTAGGTCTTGTTAATATCATCCAACCTTATTCCAGACACTTCATTAATTGTGAAACACTGTTTACAAGCTCCACATTTTTTAGTATAAAAATCACCATCCGTAGTACAATGGGGTTGCGAATTTAATAATTTCTTACTATTCAAGCCCATTTTAAACACAAACCTTGGTTTATTTCCTAAAATTTCCATAACTTCCTCATCCATTATAAGATTATTCCAGTTCTTTTCTATAATATTTCTTACACCTGTCACGAATGGAGAATATGTTAAAACACATACTCTATTAAAATCTCCATCTTTTTTATCATTCTTATCAATAATATTACACATCTTTCAGTCCTATTTATTTTTTTCTAAGATTAGCAGGCAGTGGAATAAAGGAATTTGCTCTCTTCCTCACTGTTGTGCAATGTCAGAGTTGTTGTAAAGTATCGAGATGTTGGGAGTGCCCCACTGCAAAAACACTGAATTTACTATTTTTGTTATGTTTTAGATTATTCAATAAGTTTTGGTACAACATGTTAATTTTGATAAAACCCATTAGTTTTGATTGTTTGGTGTTTGATTTAGCGAAAGTGGATATACTGTGAAACTGATCATTTAATACAGATTCTAAAGGAATTCCTTAAAAGGATTAGAGTCAAAAATAGCTTTCAAAATTGTCAAAAAGTCATGGCAGGAAGAGCAGGTGTTGTTTATTTTAATAAAGATGGTGAAGTGTAGTTAATTTTGCTATGATGCCTTGTAGCAAGGTTTGACTTCCTTCCAGAATTGTTTTGGGTTTCATAAATTGACTAAGGCCTTCTGTTGTCTTCCAGATGTTTTGGCAAAGTTATAGAATTCTGAAAAGCTTCCATATCCAGGGGGTAGTTTGGATTGCTTCCACTGGGACCATGCTTCATCCCTGAGTTTAAACAGTGCTTTCAGTTCTGGAGTTGTTATTCAGTGGGTAAGATGCGGTTGTAGGAGCCTTGTCATTATTGGAAAGTATGTGTTTGAGTATATACCAGATCAGATATTACGTTACTTGAGGCTGATTCTGGATGTTAGCCATTTAGCACTGGAGACCAATCAAAGTGACTTTGTAGGCTATTGATTGTATTCTATGATTTCATCCAGAATGATGCGGTTCTAGGAGCCTTGTCATTATTGGAAAGTATGTGTTTGAGTATATACCAGATCAGATATTATGTTACTTGAGGCTGATTCTGGATGTTAGCCATTTAGCACTGGAGACCAATCAAAGTGACTTTGTAGGCTATTGATTCTATTCTATGATTTCATCCAGAATGAGATTTTATGGATGTCTACTTTTGAAAGGGAAGACTGCAGCTAAAGGAAATGGGTCAGTGTTCATTTAGGCTAGGAAAAGTATCAGTATTGAGGAGATGGGATGGGGTATTACTGATAACTAGATCCAGTAAGGTCTAGTAGGGAGTCCTGATCAAAAATGTGAGTGAGTAGGTTCATGTACTTAGCTGCTCTAGGCCAAAGTCTGCTAGGATTTCATTAATGTTATCTGTGCAAATGCCACAAAAGTTTATGCTGAAGTCACCAAGAATTATTAGAGATTTGAGGAAAATGCTACATTAATTATCTGTTTTAGTAGAGCATCAAACGTATGTCTGTAGAACAGGAAAAGGAAGTTTGTAAATAAAGTGTAAGGCTTCTTCTCCTTTTTAATATAGGATTGTAGATAGAATTTTCCCATTTTGATCATGGTAATTCTTGTCAAGTGACTGTGAATTTCATTTGGTGTGAGGACATCTTCATTGACTCAGAGGAACAGATTACTTTGGCAAAGTTTTTATGCACTTTAAGACATCTTTTGTATTAAGTTGTCATGTGATGCTTCCTGTTATAGAACTATTGCTGTAACAGTGCAGAAGTTCAGTATGGCACAAAGATATCCATAGTATTTGCTTCAAGTGAATTGACTAAGGCTGAATATATCCAGATATACAAAAAAAAAAACTCTGTGTGATCTTGGGAGTACAAACATTTAACCAGTAGTATGTGGAAATATTTTATAGTAATTACAAATCATAAAGTCACAATTAAGTGTACTTAACCAGATAAATGGGGAAACAATGATAACTACAGACAATTAACAATGGTGGTATTTTCCTCTAGGGACTACTTCCCTGAAAATGAACACAAGGAAATGAGATAGCACTATAATGCTAATAGACTATCAATACTGTCATATGGCAAGTCTGATGAAACCATTGATCTAGAACATGTCTAGTACTTGTCATTTGTTGTGCAGTTATTTATAGCATGTGCAGTTAAGTAGCAGGACAACCTAACAATGACAAAGAAATTGAAGACACAACTGAAAACTACAGTAGATTCTGTTTGGTCTAAAAAAGCCAACACTATTGCTTTCTTGGTAATAGCCATTTGCCTTCTGGCAACATATTAATAGTACAACTACACAGCCTTCCAGAGCTGCAGTGTTCCTAAAACAGTGGAGGTACACAGGTAGACAGACTGTGTGGTGTCAACAATGGCAACAGAAATATTATCAGCTATAAATTCCATGTTCAATTTTATTAATATGGGCATACTAAACACCATGCAAAACTACACAAGAACCGCTAAGATCAGTGTTTGCTTTTACAAATTGGTAGGGGTTCATATATAGTTACCAGTGAGAGCCTAGCCCAATTTCCCCAAAGCACTGTCTCACTGTCTAGTTAAGGGACTTGTTTACAGTGTGCAAATGGAGGGTAAGGGAGTCAAACTCTGGATCACAGGAAGCAGCTTGTGAGTGACTCATAGCTACCATCTCCTGCACTAAATGTCAGACAAAAATCCTGGCAATTTTCTATAAATATCAATGGAATTTAAGGAAATTGTGAAACAAAATGGTATGAAATATTTCAACATTTAGTTAGTTTCTGTCTTCCAAATGAAATGTTAGAAAATCTATCAAAAGATTTTAACTTAACTGCTAAAGAAATTCTCCCCAATAATAAGTCACTGTAATACAAAAAATGTCAGTTTCCTATTTGATTATCACACTGCTGTCAGGGACCCACTAGATAAAGCAGGACAACAGGAATTGGTGTTTTATAATGGTTGATCTGAATGCACATATTGGGGTAATCAGAACAGGATATGAGGGCTGCCTGGGTCCACATAGGTGGGGCAACAGAAAGAAAGAAGGAGAGGTCATTTTAGACTTCTGTTTTGCAAATGGCTTGATGGTAGCCAACACATGGTTCAGAAAGAGAGACAATCCCAAGAATGCATACAAAAGTGGCCAACATGCAACTCAAGAAGACTTCCTCCTAGTAAGGAAAGGGCACTGGAGTAGAATCAGCAAAGGACAGTGGGATAGAATCAGTGACTGCAAAGTCATTCTTAGTGAAACAGTCGGCCCACAGCATAAACCACTGGTTGCTACAATCATCTCTAAGCAGTGGTCAGAGAAGGCTCAAAGGTCAACAGAAGCCATGCTGAAGACCTGGAAGTTGACTGGAGAGAATGCACAACACTTCAAGGAATTATTCAGGGCTCTAGCATATCTAGAGGAAGAAATAGGTGCAGTTGAAGAAGAATGGCAGGTTCTCAAAACAGATTGTGTAACGACTACAGAACGGATATGAATCTGAGCCAGCTATGGACATAAGAAGGAAAGCTGGGGGTTGAATACATAAGTATATGAAGTCATCAAAAGAAAGAAGTGCAGGAAAAAATGTGAGAAAAGACAGACAAGGCAAGGAAGGAATAATGGCTGTGTAACAAAGAGGCCAAGAGAGGAGTTGCATTTGCAAAGAACAAGACATCAGAAGCACTCTAAAATCTTCTGGAATGTGACTCAGGGAATGGCACAAAGAATCTCTATCACGTTGCAAGGCAAAAACAGAAAAATAAAGAAGATAGTCAGACACCTTTCATAAGGGATGCCAGCAACAACTTGCTCACCAGTCCACAGGACATCACAGGCAGATGGAAGGAGTACCTCCAGCAGCTTATAAATGAAGAAAACCCCACAGAAGCTGTACTTCCCCAAACACAGCCTACAGTGAGAGAAGAAGAGGAGCCCACCCTGGAAAATGTAAGAACATTAAGGAAAATTAAATTAGGGAAAGCAGCAGGGTCAGACGAGGCCACAGCAGATATAATCAAGATGTTGGGTGACATGGGACGACATGGTTCCTGAGCGGGTACTTATAGCAGTATGAAGTGAAGAATGTATTCCAGATGAGTGGAGAATAAGTATACTCATGTCAGTGTTCAAGAATAAAGGGGATAATCACAATTGTGATAGTATAAAGGTACCAAACTCCTATCACACTGCTTGAAAGTTCTGGAGATGGTGACTGATAAACAAATATGCAGAGTAGTAGAATGTAAGATGGGAGATGAGCAGTTCAGATGCAGATCAGGATGCAGCACAAGTGACCCAGTGTTTGTAGTGAGACAGATACTTCAGAAGAAGCTAGAAATGAGGAAGGAGTCCAACTGGGCATTCCTGGACTTGGAGAAAGCATATGATACGGTCCCAAGAAAGCTGATTTGACCAGTCCTGCAGTAGTCTGAAGTCCCAGAAACACTGATAGAATTAGTGCAGGCTATGTACAAGGAACCAGTGGCTCAAGTATGAACAGTGCTTGGTCTTACAGAGGGGCTCCCGTGGGAATGGTTGTGCATCAGGGTTCAGCTCTGAGCCCACTGCTTTTCATACTGGTGATTGGCTCCATTGGCAAACAGGTCATAGGGAACAGGTCAACAAAGCTGCTATATACAGAAAACATGGCATTACAGGCACATCGTCTGCATATAAGTGATGATGTTTCTGTAATGGCACATCGTCTACATATAGGTGATGATGTGCCTGTAATGGCACATCATCTGCATATAGGTGATGATGTGCCTGTAATGGCACATCGTCTGCATATAGGTGATGATGTGCCTGTAATGGCACATTGTCTGCATATAGGTGATGATGTGCTTGTAATGGCACATCGTCTGCATATAGGTGATGATGTGCCTGTAATGGCACATCATCTGCATATAGGTGATGTGCCTGTAATGGCACATCGTCTGCATATAGGTGATGATGTGCCTGTAATGGCACATCGTCTGCATATAGGTGATGTGCCTGTAATGGCACATCGTCTGCATATAGGTGATGATGTGCCTGTAATGGCACATCGTCTGCATATAGGTGATGATGTGCCTGTAATGGCACATTGTCTGCATATAGGTGATGATGTGCTTGTAATGGCACATTGTCTGCATATAGGTGATGATGTGCCTGTAATGGCACATCATCTGCATATAGGTGATGTGCCTGTAATGGCACATCGTCTGCATATAGGTGATGATGTGCCTGTAATGGCACATCGTTTGCATATAGGTGATGTGCCTGTAATGGCACATCGTCTGCATATAGGTGATGATGTGGCATAACAGGCAGACTCTGAGCAAGAACGTCAGCAAAGGGTAGAGGAATGGAATGCAAAACTGAAGACACTTGGTATGAAATTGAGTACAGACAAGACAATTGTAATGACAGGAAATGGGGAAATCAGAAGAAGGTGAACACTGAGATGGAAGGGAAAACAGTGTTACAAGTTAACAGTTTCAAGTATATGGGAGGAGTGGTTGAGGAGATGGGAAGTCTGAATTAGGAAGACAAAGCTAGAGTCAGAGTGGCTTCAGCCAACTGGCATAGAGTGTCAGGGGTAGTGTATGACAGACAAATGCCAAAGAAGCTGAAAAGTAAGGTATACAAAACAGTAGTGCAACCAGTACTACTGTATGGTACAGAAACCTGGGCAGTAAAGGCAGAGCAGATACGAAAGCTTGAGGTAATGGAAACAAAGTGCCTGAGATGGGTGGTAGGATGCACACTGTGGGACAGACAAAGAAATGAGGACATCAAAGGAGAAGCCAAAGTAACTCCAATTACATAAAAGGTCAAGGAGAACAGATTACAGTGGCTTGGGCACATGTGCAGGAAAACTGAAGACAACCAGGTGAAGAAGATTTGGAACAGACAGAAAGAAGGTAAGAGGAAACTAGGGCATCCAGCAAAGAGTTGGATGGATTGTGGGAGAGAGGAACCTATAACAGTCAGGCATGAGTGTCAAGAAAGGTAGGAAATTGGCCTTGAATAGGGAGAGATGGTGACAAGTGATAGGACACCCTGACCCCATGTAGATCTAGCTTTGGTTGGTTTGATCAGGTTCCAGATTTCCCTGTTTAGTTTAGCAAGAGCATTTATGGCTTCTTGAGAATTAGATCTAATTTTGCATGCAAGGATTTTTTTCTTTTAATATAGAGCCTGTTTATATTTGTGTTCTACCATAGTGATTTTTTTTAATTTGATGCTGTATTTACTTTGGACGGGTACAGATGCATCTATGCAGCTATTCACATGTACATAGAATTTGGAGTTAAAGGTGTTCTGCATAAGCAGTTGGGTCATTCAGTTAGAGGGAGATTTTGAACTTGGCCAGGTCACCAGTTAATTTCAGTAGATTAGTCTTAGCATGATCACTGAATATTGAGGTATTGATAGGGCCGGTGTTAGCATTTTGGGGCCCCCAGCAAATGTCAAGTTGGGGGCCCTAGGCACTTCAGTCTAAGTATCACCCTGTCACTGCCACCACTCCTAAGCAACATTTTAGTTCATGCTCCAAATGTTTTAGGAGCAGTACGTATAGAAGGACCTGTATCTTGCAATGCTCTTACATTATTACATTATGACAGGCCTGCTACCACACTATATTGCACTGTCTCACAAAGGTACATTTACAGTTACTGGCATTTAGTTGCAACAGTGATACATAACTCCATGTACAGGTGTGGAATTAGGTGAAATGGCACCCTAGGCACTGCCTACAGTTTCACCCTCCCTACACACACACACATACACACACACATATGCTCTCTCTAATCATCTGAAGAGCATTTTAAATGCTTTTTTTTTTTCTTTTTCTACAACTTTTTCATCCAATGATGGCTTGAACATAAATTAAGATTAAGGAAAGAAATTTGGTGCTGCTGTTCAGCTTTAGCTTTCCTTGCAGCCTTTTCACACACCTTTCTTGACCAAGACAACACAATAATAACCATTTTTTTGGAAATAACAATTAAGCAGGTGCCCCTCAAAGCCACAAGGGTTATAGATGCTTTTGGATGCATTTTAGACCATTTTACAAAATGCTTAATCCAATGGTGGCCTAAACAAAAATCTTGAGTAAGAATAGAATTACAGTCTTATTTTTTTATTTCTTTCAAGGAATATGTAAGTTATTCTCATGGCTTAAAGTTCAAAGATGACAAAATAGTAGCTAACAATAAACTAAAAAGGCAATTGTTGTGAGGATACACATGTCCTATATGAGAATATTGCCTGCCTCCTGAACACTCTGATGTTAGACAGGGGTGAAAGCAGAGGATCAAACTGCCACAGTTATGTAATTCAAGTAACGTCTGATATACATAGCATGTCGGGTCTATATTAGAACACCGAACATTCAAAATGTTGAGTGCTCTAATATCGAACCCTATGAATCGAAAATTTAAAACATCGAACATTCAGAACAGCAAATATTTTCCTAGGGAAAAAATTTGCTGTTCCAAAACACGTACACACAACACAAGCACACCAAACAAACAGCAATCCACACACATAAACCTAAACTCTTACAACTAACCCTACACTAAACTATACATACACTACTAACTATCCACTTACCTTAACCCAAACCCTAACCCTAAGGTCCGTCACTATTGCACAGTCACCTCACCCGCGCCCTAACCCTAACCCTAACTCACCTACCCCGCCCTAACCCTCACGTCCACACAATCGCACACTTACCTGAACCCGACCCGTAACTTTCCACCACATCACTGAAAATACCGAAGCAACAGAAACAGACAACCAAATTCTTTCCCTAGGAAAAAAAATTGTTTTTTTGTTTCTTCGATATTTTCAGCATTCGCTGAAAACGGGTCGATATTACAACACTCGAAATTTTGAACATTTTGTGTTCTAATATAGACCCTAGCATGCCTCCTCACTCTTCATCCCTAACCCCCAAAGGCAGACACAAATATACATGCCTGATGTGTGATTGTGAGGAAAGTGAAACAAATAACAGCTATAGTAATGTATTCCACTCTGTTAATCATAAACAGTGCACTGCCCCTACATAAGCAATAGTAACCTTCTTTGTCTTCTTTGTACACCTCTGAGGTCTGTGAGAAAAGTAAAAGAAACAATGACTACACTATCCTCAGCCCAAGCACAAGCTATACTGACCTCTTCTGCACACCTTTAAGATTTGACTGTGATGAAAATTAAAGCATAAGTAACCACACAATCCCCAGCCACCCACAACCCCACCCCCAAATAAACCACAGCAGCCTTCTATAAACATACACACACACACACACACACACACACACACACACACACACACACACACACACACACACACACACACACACACACACACACACACCTGAGCAGGGCTGGTTTCAAAACAGATGCAGGTGAGAGCAGAGACCATTATCAGCTTTATCCTAACAGAGTTGTATCCTAGCCTTGTTCAGGTTAAAGAGTGCAATCAGAAAATTAATATATATTTCTCCTCATATTTCCCAACCAGCAACAGCTTTTGTGGGGCCCCCCACATAGTCCAGGATGATTAAGCGAGCCCCGTGTATCAGTTTATACAGTCTGGGGAGTGGGGCCCAACAGACTTCTAGAAGATCTAAGTGTCTGACTCTTCTGTGATATAATTTATGCCTTATTTTGAAATATAATGACTTATTACCTGCATTTTTTTACTGATACCCAGAAGAATGATGTATGGGTTCTGACATTACTGGGTGTGTGCACAGATAAAAATTAGTGATATTTCTTACACACACACACACACACACACACACACACACACACACACACACACACACACACACACACACACACACACACACACACACACACACACACACACACACTACTAGTTTTTTACTTATTTCAGCAATTAGCAGTACATTGTACAATATTGGTACTGTCACCCCAGATAAGTGACTGCTTTTTAACAGTTGTCAAAGAGCAGTAGGGGTAAGTCACTTTTATTTACCTCATTGAGGAGTAATGCATACTTGTCACTGTCTGTAATTTTACAGACCTACACTGATTTTGCTCATAATTTTGCTCTGTACTTCATAAGAAGTTTGATTTGCTGATAAATCATTCAGGATTCCTGTCCGTTGATAATTCCAGGCATCAGAGTTTATTATTCTTCTTGTCCAAAACAATGCATGTTGATGCAAAAATTGTTATTCTATTAACTTTTTAAGTGAATTAGAGTAATATTTAAAACATGTTCCTGATTTTGAGCCTTTATTTTGATATTATTGTTGGCACTGTGCATAATTATTCAGCAAAAAAGCCAAGAGTTATAGTATCTGATATCCTGCCAGTATTTATAAAATTCCCTGAAAGAGAAAATCATGCCTGAAGATCAGAAGCATCAACTCTTCTTAAAATCCAAGGCATGCACCAAGACCAGGCACTCTGACCTGCTGCTCTCCCCAGTGCTTACCTTGCTCATGTTCATTGTCAGCTTTATTGTAACAGGGTCATATCACAGCCCTGTTCAGGTTGAAGAGCATCCTCATTTTCCCCAACCAGCAGCAGCAGCTTTTGTGGGGCCCCAACACAGTCAAGGATGATTAAGGGGGGCCCCCTGCAGCCAAGGGTATTGCAGGTACCTAAAGCTGGCTATGTTGTTAGTTTTAGTGGAGATAATGTCCACCAGCAGGGTTTAAGTAAGTCAGGGGCACCATGTCATTGGTAAAATTTAATGGAATTATTGTGAAGCCTGTTACTTGATAAAGCATTGCACTGTTACTATAACCACATAATTTAAAAAGAGATATAAATAAGAGTTATTATCCACCTGGTTTATTAAGTGTAAAAGATTACTGCACTAGCTTTTGTTGGTTTGACAAATATGTTATCATCATCATTTTTTGGCTGTTCCCGTTAGGGGTAACCACAGTGGATCATCTGTTTCCATTTCTTCCTGTCCTCTGCATCTTGCTCTGTCACACCAACCACCTGCATGTCCTCTCTCACCACATCCATAAACCTTATCTTAGGCCTTCCTCTTTTCCTGTTACCTGGTAGCTTCATCCTTAGCATCTTTTTCCCAATATACTCAGCATCCCTTCTCAGCACATTGTCCAAACCAACGTAATCTTGCCTCTCTGGCTTTGTCTCCAAACCTTTCAAACTGGGCTGACCCTCTAATATACTTATTCCTAATCCTGTCCACCCTCATCACACCCAGTGCAAATGTTAACATCTTTAACTCTGACAAATATGTTATAAAATATCAAAATAAGATATCTTGTTGTGGTTGGGGGCCCCCCAGGAACAGGGAGCCCCCAGCGACCACAGAGTTCATTGGTGCCTAAATCTACCTATGGGTATTGGAAGATGTTTCCAGCTTGTGATGAACATGACTGATTTGTGGTCTGATTTGACCAGGGAAGAAGTTACAAATGGTGAGGAGAAAAGTTTTCCCATATTGGTAAGGACCAAGTCCAGGATTTTATCTCCCCTGGCTGGTGGTGCAGAGAGTTTGTATTGATGGACCCCAGACATTTCTGAGCATACATGTTTGAGGATATATAAGTCTCCTAGTGGATGGAGGGATAGTTAAAGTCTTTTAGGGTAATGGTGTTTGACTTAATACTCAGGGACTCCATACTAGTTAGGTAGGAGTTATGGGATGAGGGGGACATAGAGAGGGTCCTATACTTAGCTGTGCTATGATATACAAAGGGATTTTATTGATAGTAAGTTGGATATGGAGGTGTTTCAGGTCATTATCATGTCTAATGAGCCTGGAGGTACAATGCATTATGTTTAGTTCCTTCATCTAGTGCAGTCTACCCAGACATGTGCTAGGCTTGAAACCCTGCACTGATGGAATGTTCTCATTGGTTTTGAAACAGGTCTCCATGCTGATGCATATATCAATGTGCTTAAGGTGCTTTTAGGAGTGGAGTTTTTTGTTTTAAGGCTCCTGCACTTAGTGGTGATATCTTTATGTTGCCTGGAATCAGTTTTGTTATGTTAGAAGCTTTGGAAGACTGATGTTATCCAAAAACCAGTATAGGTATCACCATCAAGCAGCACCTCCCTGAACTATCTCTCGCAGTATAGCTAGCAGTATCACCCTGCACTATCCCTCACAGTATAGCTATCAGCATTTCCCTGTGCTATCCCTTGCAGTACAGCTAGCAGCACCTCCCTGTACTATCCCTTGTAGTATAGCTAGCAGTACCTCCCTCTACTATCCCTCACAGTATAGCAAGCAGCATCTCCCTGTACTATCCCTTGCAATATAGCTAGCAGTACCACTCTGTATTATCTCTCACAGTATAGATAGTAGCATCTCCTGTACTGTCCCTCACAGTATAGCTAACAGTTTCACCCTGCGCTATCCCTCACAGTATAGCTAGCAGTACCACCCTGTACTATCTCTCACAGTATAAAAAAGCAGTACCTCCCTGTACCATCTCTCACAGTATAGCTAGCAGTACCTCCCTGTACTATCCATCACAGTATAGCTAACAGTACCACCCTGTACTATCCCTTGCAGTATAGTTAGCAGTACCACCCTGTACTATCCCTCGCAGTATAGCTAGCAGTACCACTCCATACTATCCCTCACAGTATAACTAACAGTACCACCCTGTACTATCTCTCGCAGTATAGCTAGCAGTACCTCCCTGTACTATCCCTCTCAGTAGAGCTAGCCGTACCACCCTGTGCTATCCCTCACAGTATAGCTATCAGCATTTCCCTGTATTATCCCTCACATTAGAGCTAGCCGTACCACCCTGTACTATCCCTCGCAGTATAGCTGTCAGCATTTCCCTGTATTATCCCTCACAGTATGGCTAGCAGCACCTCCCTATATTATCTCTCACAGTATAGCTAGCAGTACCACCCTGTACTATCCCTCACAGTATAGCTAGCAGTACCACCCTGCATTATCCCTCACAGTATAGCTATCAGCATTTTCCTGTATTATCCCTCACAGTATAGCTAGCAGCACCTCCCTGTATTATCTCTCACAGTATAGCTAGTAGCACCACCCTGTACTATCCCTCGCAGTATAGCTAGCAGTACCACCCTGTACTATCCCTCGCAGTATAGCTAGCAGTACCTCCCCGTACTATCTCTCATAGTATAGCTAGCAGTACCTCCCTGTACTATCCCTCTCAGTAGAGCTAGCAGTACCACCCTGTACTATCCCTCGCAGTAGAGCTAGCAGTATCACCCTGTGCTATCCCTTGCAGTATAGCTGTCAGCATTTCCCTGTATTATCCCTCACAGTATAGCTAGCAGCACCATCCTGTACTATCCCTCACAGTATAGCTAGCAGTACCACCCTGTGCTATCCTTTGCTGTATAGCTGTCAGCATTTCCCTGTACTATCCCTCACAGTATAGCTAGCAGCACCTCCCTGTACTATCCCTCGCAGTATAGCTAGCAGTACCACCCTGTACTATCCCTCGCAGTATAGCTAGCAGTACCTCCCCGTACTATCTCTCGTAGTATAGCTAGCAGTACCTCCCTGTACTATCCCTCTCAGTATAGCTAGCAGTATCTCCCCGTACTATCTCTCATAGTATAGCTAGCAGTACCACCCTGTACTATCCCTCGCAGTATAGCTAGCAGTACCACCCTGTGCTATCCTTTGCTGTATAGCTGTCAGCATTTCCCTGTACTATCCCTCACAGTATAGCTAGCAGCACCTCCCTGTACTATCCCTCGCAGTATAGCTAGCAGTACCACCCTGTACTATCCCTCGCAGTATAGCTAGCAGTACCTCCCCGTACTATCTCTCATAGTATAGCTAGCAGTACCTCCCTGTACTATCCCTCTCAGTAGAGCTGGCAGTACCACCTTGTACTATCCCTCACAGTAGAGCTAGCAGTACCACCCTGTACTATCCCTCGCAGTATAGCTAGCAGTGCCACCATGTGCTATCCCTTGCTGTATAGCTATCAGCATTTCCCTGTACTATCCCTCACAGTATGGCTAGCAGCACCTCCCTGTATTATCCCTCACAGTACAGCTAGCAGCACCACTCTGTACCATCCCTCTCAGTAGAGCTAGCAGTACCACCCTGTGCTATCCCTCACAGTATAGCTATCAGCATTTCCCTGTATTATCCCTCACAGTAGAGCTAGCAGTACCACCCTGTACTATCCCTCACAGTATAGCTGTCAGCATTTCCCTGTACTATCCCTCACAGTATGGTTAGCAGCACCTCCCTGTATTATCTCTCACAGAATAGCTAGCAGCACCACCCTGTACTATCCCTCACAGTATAGCTAGCAGTACCACCCTGTACTATCCCTTGCAGTATAGCTAGCAGTATCTCCCCGTACTATCTCTCATAGTATAGCTAGCAGTACCACCCTGTACTATCCCTCGCAGTATAGCTAGCAGTACCACCCTGTACTATCCCTCGCAGTATAGCTAGCAGTACCACCCTGTACTATCCCTTGCAGTATAGCTAGCAGTACCACACTATAAAGTGCCACCCGAGATAATTATCATCAGTTAATATTGTCTCCATGTACTGCCCTGACCAGGACACGTATTGCCAGCTTTTTATTTTCTTTTTCTTTTTATTCTTTAACAAGTGTAGAGCAATGACTCAACTGTATTGTTTTCAGGCTTAGCCCTTGTGATCAGTAACAGTGAATACAGGTAAGAATAAATAAAAGTAAATGTAATATTATCTAAACAAATTGTACACAAAACAGTTTGGATGATGAAGTACAGTATTTCAGCAGACAAAAACTAAATATTAAGGGGTGTAGACATTAAAGAAAATCAAGTATATGCAATAGACATAAAAAAGGGAGAAGTAAGTGAGAGAGGAGGGAGGAGGAGAAGGAGGGGCGGAGCATTGAAGGGGTTATGGGGTTGGTGTGAGGAATACTGGATTAGGAAGGGAATGTATGAGGAGTGAGGGAGTAAGTAGGTGAAGTGAGGGATATTATACTCTTATAAGTATGAGTAGAGACTTGTAGGCTGGAGAATAAAGTACTTGAAATGTATTCCAAAACACAAAGTTAGGTAAGCGCTTTCAAGGCAATCCTCTTCTTCAGACCTTAATACACAAATAAATTAGCACATAAGGTTTAAATAAAACCAACAACCAATAAAAATTCTTTAAAAATCAGTGAAGCAACCCTGTTTTTTTTTTAAGAGAGGTTTTCAGGACACAGCACTGTTAAGGCCAGGTGATAAGTATGCCTTAAAGTCCACTATCCACCTTAATTCAGCATATTCAGTTTCATTGTTAATGTCACCTTCTCTAAAACTCACATTCATTTTCTGCAAAACCAAAAATTTAAAATTGTGCTGGTCTCCACAATCTAAAACATGCTTGGCTAGTGCATTAGTAAGCTTGCTGTTCCTAATATCATTAAGATGTTCCATTGCCCTTTCCTTTAAAGTTCTATTGGTGTTACCAATGTAGAATGCACTACAGAGATTACACTTAGCAAAATACACAATGTTTTTAGTAGAGCAATCTGCATAAAATAAAAACTGTACAGGCTTCTGATGCACAGGGTGTAAAATCATGCAAGTAAACCAAATACTATTACAAATTCTGCAATTTCTACAAGAAAAAGTCCCTCTACGCTGAGAGACAAACTTGTCACATATTTTCTTCTGTTTATAACAAAGTTTCTTTTTCAAATTCTTGCCATTTTGGAAACTAAAACTGGGTATAGAACCAACACCACAACTGATTTCAGGGTCAGTAAAGAGAATGGGCCAGTTCTTTTTAATGATGTCACATGTCTTGTTGACATCATTAGAAAAAGTAAGACATAGCCTATTCTCAGATGTTGAGATCTGCCTTTCTGGGAGTGCATTCACTAGATGCTCATCTGAATAGTAGGGTTTGGTTTTGTAACTTTCATATGAATCTACTTCCACTATCGCTATGTCAATATCAGACTTCTTATATCCTCTCTCAACAAACTCTGTAGTGAGATGACTCGGCTTCCATTAATTCTTCCCTGTCTATATGTAATCTCTTGCAGTGTAAGACTTTGTTCTTAACTATATTCTAAGGAATGTGACCAGAATGCATACTGGAGCGGTGAAGAATGTTGTTCTTCTTACAATCCTTCTTATGTATTCTGGTCGAGATATTACCAAACATATTTTTACTCACAGTTACATCCAGAAAGCTGATTTCACCTTAAAGCGCTTACCTAACTTTGTGTTTTGGAATAAATTTCAAGTATTTTATTCTCCGGCCTACAAGTCTGTTTACTCATATTTATATTCTTGGGTTCTTGGTTCCACCATCTCTCTACTTCCTACACATATTATACTCTTAGCCTGGTTGTAATGTGATGTTAAGTGCTAGCGGTGGAGGTGAGTGGGCAACCATTGTCATCATGTAATTCCTTGACAGATAAAGCCTTTACAGGATGTTTGTTTACTAGGTGCTTTTTCATTTCTTGTCTAAATATATGGAATAGACAGGGGGATTGAAGACTAGTTGGGAGTGATTCCTAAATTTAGGGAACTATTATAGAGAAGCTGTGGTTGGTAGAATGGAGTTTGCTGAGAGGAATGGTTAGTGTAAGGTACGACTGTGATCTGAGTTATATGTTATATTTCATTTGGCGAGTCAGCTTGTGAAGCAGTGGAGTGTTTCATTGTTCATTAGTTTGTATGTTGGGCAAGCGAGGAGTAATATGCACCCTTCTTTTAAAGACAGCCATTATGTTAACAGAATGAATGTTTTGCTTTTGGATGATACAATATATGAAGAAGTTTCTAGAAGATTTGTAAATGTTTCTTACCAAAAAATTTATATTATTTTACAGGACATGCAAGATCAAGATCTGATAGATGTTAGGCTTTTGGAATTGTTACATGTGAAATTCCCAAAAATCCCCTGTATCTTCGGTATTCTGAAGATACATAAGGGCAAGTTGGATCCGCCTATGAGGCCTATTGTCAGTGCCAATGGATCTAAGACAGAATTTATGGGAAAATATATAGATTTTACATTAAAAGATGTTCTCAAAAATGAAGAGCATATTTGTATTGATTTGTGGCATTTTTTAACAAAGTTCAATGGCCTAGTATGTGACAGAAAAGTTATTTTTTTAACAGTTGATGTGGTCAATTTGTACAACTCTATCCCACATGATATAGGGATAGAGTGGTTTGAAGAATATTTATATAAGTTAATTTTTTACTAATAATCATGTGATTATTCTTGCCACTTTGAGGTTATGCTTAAGAATAATTTTATTTTTTTGAAGGTCAGTATTTCCTACAAAAAATAGGGGTGGCTATGGGGGCTATATGCACCCCTGTTTTTGTGAATATAGTAATCTTAATGTGGAAAAGGAAATACTTATTTAATTCTAGATTTATGGATAAATGGATTTTATATTGACAGTATATAGATGACTTATTTTTTCTATGGACAGGGGACGAGACAGACATACAGAATTTTATTACATACATTAATAGTACCACTGAGTTTTAACGTTCACCTATACATTTGACAGTAATAGTATTAATTATTTAGATGTGACCATTAAAAAAGAAAATACACATTACATAAGTGACTTATATAGAAAACCAACATACAGTAATGGTTTGTTACATTTTAACAGTAATCACCCTATGCATGTTAAGAAAGGTGTAGTGAAAAGTCAACTTGTAAGGCTAGCCTGTATGGTCACCAAGGGTGAACAATTTTTAACTCAGTGTCATAAACTTTGTGACATATTTTGCTCTTGAGAATATCCATTAGAATTAATAAAAAGTATATACAACAAAGTAAGCATTAAAAGAGAGAAAGGTATTATTATACCACTTTTAAATTATGGCAAGAACACACCTACGCTAGAGAGCCTGCAACAAAATGTAAATAACACAGACAAGAAGGACTTTAAATGTTCTTTTGTTACAAAGTTTAGTACTGATCCCCAGTTTAATATATTGAACAAAAATTGGCATATTTTTCAGGGGTTTGATGGAATCATTGAGAAACTGGGTCTGAGACCAAATATCATATTTAGAAAAGGTTCTACCTTTAACAATTGTTAGAGAATAAACGTGAACATAGCCCACATGAACGGTTCATAGGTATAAAAAAATGTGGATTTTGTTCACAGTGTCCTTTAGTTAAACAGACTGACAAAGTTATAATATTCACATTAAGTTAAAGGGCAAATACACATGTGATATATTAGGGGTAGTATATGATGTGTTATGTGAAGCATGTACAGGTTTTTATATAGGTAAAACCAAGAGGAAAATAAAAGGAGGGAAATGTATGAGCATGCTAGAGACATTAAAAGTAAAAACACAAATAGTGCCCTATATAGACATATAGTAAATTATCCATCACATAGTTTTAAATTTTTGGTTATTGATAAAGATTTCCAGGACCCTAGAGGTGGTCCGTGGGAGGACATTTTGGACTTTAGAGCGTTATGTTGGCAAGTCAGGCTAAATGCTTTATGCAAACCTGGCCTGAACGATGGTATTAGTCTAACTAGTTACCTAAGACTGCATTCATACAAAGTATAATATACGTATACTCATTCTGTTATTTAATTTCTTAGTAAGGCAGATTGATTTTTTATGCAAGACAGATTTTTATTTTACATTAGTATATACTTTTATATGTACGTGTTTCACTTTTTGTTTTTATGTACCAATATTTGAATGTGTTTAGTTTAAGGGTTAGTTGGCTTTCATGAGGATTTTATCACATTATGTAATGAATTAGAGTACTTAAACATGTGTACCTGTTAAGGGAAGTATTCTGATGAAGTCTAAGTTATATACTGATGAAAGCACTAAATAAATTTGCATTCCATGAATTAAACTGTGTTTTTTGACATTGGATTGGTGTCTCATGTTTGAAACTGGTTTTACTTTAAGATTTTTAGAAAGGCTACATTTAGTAATTGCAACCTCCATTTTTCAAGTTCCCATCCTTTATTTCAGAGAAAGAACATAGTAAAGGGACAATGTGTCAGAGGAGTAAGGATGACTTCAGAAACGCAACACACTAAGGAACAATTAGAAAAGATTTTTAAGATGTTTATTGACAGGGACTACCCCACAAAGTTGATAAGGAATATTATTGATTAAGTGGAAGCTGGTTGGGGCACTAAATACAAACCTCTTGGTGATGGGACTAGAACCTACCAATTTAGAACATAACGGGTCTATATTATAAGAAAGACGGTTGAAAACATCGAACACCATATGGTCGATATCTTCAAACATCAAACTTATAGAAACAACAAAAAAAAAGAAAAAAGTACCCTAACGGGTTTAAACAGGTGCACACCCTACCCCCGCTACTTAAATATATCAACTCCAAGACCGCACTACATTGCAGTAAATGGAAATCTTCCCTTACGGAGATTTCCATTTACACGTTCAATGTTGTGAGCTTTCGCTATTCTAATGTTGACAATATTCCAGATGTTATAATCAAGAAGTAATAAATAAAGCTTATTGGCTTATTGGAGGATGAATGTATCTAGCACACAAGTTTATAAAAAGTCTGGTAAAGTAGGAAATTTTGGCAGTAATATGGATAGAAATAATTTAGAAATCTATTTTGTAATGGTATACAGTACTTTTAGTGATAACTTGGTAGAAATGGTTAAATATTTTTGGAATTATTTAAAAAGATCTAAGGAAGCAGAGAAGTGGCTACCTAACAATTTAAAAATTTCATACAAAGTAGGTAGAAATATAAAAAGCTTTTTAGTCAAAAGGAGGGTAGTTAAAACAGAGTCTAAATTTGATGTTATGCTTAATAAACAAGGGACTGAGGTTTGTGGTAAATGTAAAGCTTGCAGACATATTGTTGCAGACTTTGATCAAATTAATACTAGGAAGTTTAATGTTAAAGGATGTTTTAAGTGTGATACAGAGAGCATTATATATGTGTTAAAATATCCTTGTAACAAGTTTTATATTGGTGAAATGAAAAGACCTTTTAAACTAAGATTATTAGAACACATTAGAGATATTGAAAATATTAAAATGGCCAGTTCAGTAGTAGAACATTTTTATTATGCACATCAGAGTCAGTCAGGGGGCTTATTAGGGGCAATTTTAGAAAAAGTATCTGATTAATTATATAGGAATATTAAAAATACTCTTTTATATAAAAAAGCTATTTATATTCTAAAATTTGACACTTTGGCACCTCAAGGAATGAATGTTGATTTTAACTGGAGAGTTTTGGTGGCCATGGTAGTGCAGCAGTTAGCATTGCCACCTCACAGGAAGAGGTTCTCCGGTTCGATTCTTGGCTGGGGTGCCTTCTGTGTGGAGTTTGCATCTTGTCGCGTGGGTTTCCTCCCATGCATTAGGTGGATTGGACACTCTAAATTGGCCCTAGGTGTGAGTGTGTGCATTTGTGCCTTCTGTGGAAGGTTGGGCGCCGGGCTGGCAACTCGACACCGTAAAACTCCACTGCCAATCATGAGCGGACAGATGATCCGCTGTGGCGACCCCTAACTGGGAAAAGCCAAAAGAAGAAGAAGAAGTTTTACTTTAACTTTTGTATGAAATTAGTATGTGATTCATTAATAGATTAATTGTTTAATCGGATTAATTTGTGAATTATAAAAATTGAGTGTAATGGATATTATGTATTCTCCTGAGAAGGCATTCAAGCCGAGATGTCAGTGGATTATTTAAATGCTTTTTGGACACTGGTTTTGTTGTTTTTTTGTTTTAGTCTGGTGTTGGATTGTGGTTGTGTACATATTTGTATGTCAGAAATGTTTAAACTCTGTCACAAACTTAATACTTTTGTGTAAGGGACTTTTTAAAAATTATTTTAATAATTGTTAACCGTCTTCAAATGGATTTTAGTGTTCTCTGGGGTGTCCGGACTGTTGTTTTCCCTATTTTAAGAAGGAGCGATTCTTTATTACTCATTCTGATGAAGTCCCATTTCCTTAAGGGCAAAAGCACTTAAAGGATGATGTGTATTGTGTTTCATTTTTATTTTTTCATCAAAATAGTTTTGCCTACATACTGGTGATTTCCTGACCCCGCGTTTCATGTTCAACTTGCTGGTTTTATCGGTTAATTGGTTATTTATTTTGAATGTTTCCGAGGTTGTTTGCTGGTATGATGCCAAGCAGCAGTGTTACCGATACAAGACCATGCAGAACAGCATGAGCGCAGAAACAAAAAGCATTCAAGTTTGCCTACAAGCAAACATGCTCATTGAGATTTCCCAGACCGTCAAAATGACTACTAGGGGTAAAAATACTACAATAACAGCATGATTAACACAGTAAAGAAAAGTGTACTGAGTGCAGTGTACAGAACAACAATTATCTGCAGAATGAAATGATGGAGGGTGGGTAAATGGCAAGGGCAAATACAAGGAAATGTATACTGGGCAGAGATAGTGTGCTGATGAAAATGGGCACAGACATGAATGATAGGAACGAACAAAGAGGAAGAGGGCATGGTAAATATGGCAATTATCCCAAAACAGAATATGTTAAATTATGTACACTTGCAAGACAAGTCAGTAGCATAAAATTAATCATATATGTACATAGCACAGTATGTACTGCTGTTTACACCTTCTCTGCAAGTATATTCATATTATCATACATGATAGTATATATGTGACTGTCACACAAGGTTACATGTCAGTAGAGATGAATGGTTGTTATATAAACATCCTGACATGCTCACTGGAGAGGGTCCGAATGATGAGATGATAAATCAACAAGCAGAGTAGTATTGCTGGAATTTAATTCATCCTCAAGTCTTGGTCAGTACCTTCATGAGGTGGACCCTGTTTTTCACAAAATCTCATCAAGGCGATACTGATACATAGACTGCATTTTATATAGCAGATATTGTGTACAGAAGTAGGTTAAAAATAAAAAAAAATAACTGGGTACACAAGGCCCAGGATAAAAATGTGCCCAATCCTGGTTAGGTGCACTGGTGCCAGGACTAGAAAAATGACAGTGTAGAATCCTCAAGACACGTGAACATTCCTACAATGGGGCCAGGCCAGGTTCATGGGGAGGGTGGTCCCCTTGTTGTAGAAGGAAGTAGTCCACAAAACCCACAAAAACTGATAGGTCAGAAAAGTCATAAAGATGATAGAGTGGACTGCTGAGGATAAGAAAGAAATTATGTATTGTTACTTTTATGCAAGAAGTCCAGAATTAACAGACAGAAGATAATCAAGAGAGAAATTAGAGGAAAGAAAAATACTTGCGCAAGAAAAACTGTCAAAAGCTTCAAATGTGAATTTTTGTTCATTATTAATACAATTAATTTATGAAAAACATTATATAGACCAAGAAACATTGGGCTGTTTGGAAAAAGAAGCGACTAAGGAAGTACGATAATATAAAGAATAAAATCTAGAGATTTTTTTAAAGGTATCAAAAAGAAGTATAGCCATGGAAAATAAAGAGAGATCTGATATGGCACAATATTTAGGCAAACGAGAAAGCCAAATTAATCAATACAAAAAAGTAGTCCCAAAGAGATTCAAAGACAAATACAGGCAAAGGCATCCAGATATGGAAAATTTCACAATACGAAAAATAAGATCATGAAGAAGGAATATAGAGCAGAAGATTAGTAAAGTAAAAGTTAAAAAGAAATAGAAAATGAAGTTATGGAATACCTGTGAATTGAAGGATTTAGTTTAGAAAGTCTAACCCAGGTTATGTCATAGTATTATGGAATAATGAGTCCCCCAAGTAAAGAGAAACAGGAGGAGCAGGAGACATCTGAAGAAAATACGGACATGGGAAAGAAAAAGAGATTTAATATAGTGCAATATTTATGCAAAGAAGAAAGCAAATCTAATCAATGCAAAAAGTACAGCACCAAAGATATTTGAAGAGAAGTATAGCCAAAGCCATCCAGATATAGAACATTTTGCAATAGAAAAAAATAAGAAAACAAAGAGGAAAAGTAGAAAAGAGGATTAGTAATGGAGAAGTTAAAGAAATAGAAACTGTGGTTATGGATTACCCGCAAATTGAAGGATTTATTGTAGAAAATCTAACTCTGATAACATAACAACAAGACAGAGCAATAGCTCCCAAATTAAGGAGAACCAGTAGAGTGGGAAATATCTATTAAGGAGAAACCAGTGGAATGGGAAATATCTGATCAGTTGCCATATGAAGATACTTTGGAGCCTTTGTTAGGAAACCAGTACAAATGTTCAGTTGGAGTTTCTTAGCAAGGGGATGAACAGGAAACTGTGGCAACAATGATGTTTCACATAATACAGGCTACCTCTGTCTATATATGAAATGTGTACCACCCCATGACAGAATTAGCAGTCACACATCCTGTGGTATGGAGACGGCTTGCAGAGGCTCATAGAGGGGCTGTTCTTCACAATGTGAATATGCATCTTTGAGATGATGACGTCCTCAGTGCTCTGCGGAAAGGACATTATGTGGAAAGCGGGGAAAAAAGGGAATGTTGGATTCAGGGGGCTATGTAGAAGGTTCTCCTGAGTGGGAATGAAATGAAAGGAGGTTCATCATACAAGGGCCATAATACACCACCCACTCCACACACCAGTTGCCTGAAGTCATATTTGAATACCATACCTGTGTGGCTATAGAAGCTATATTCCTTAAAATGTTAAGACTAGTGTCACCACAGATGTCTGATTTTAAAAGTGTCTGAGTGCACTTTATAGGGGATGGCAACATCAGTGTATGCTGAGAAGATGATGTTTGGGTGGGAATGTCTGACATAACTGTGGACTCATGGTGTAAAATTGTCTCTAGACTGGTAGTTGAATGAACACACACACACACACACACACACACACACACACACACACACACACACACACACACACACACACACACACACACAAACTCAACTTGATGGCTGTGAAATTAGAACCCTTACCTATTTAGGTTACACTACCTGCAGAACAGAGTACTTAATACTAGCCCCATTACAGAAATCTGTCTTTTGTAGTGTCAGAGTACACTTTATAGAGGATGACATCATCAGTGTTTGCAGAGAAGAAGATGTTGGTGTCTGACATAGATGTGGACTCACATCTCAGACTAAAATTGTCTTGAAAGACAAAATGCACTCACATACACTCATACACTCAAGTTGAAGGTGTGAGATTAGAACCCCTACATATCTAGTTACACAAGCTGCAGAATACAGTACTTAACACTAGTGTCACCACAGAAGTTGGACTTTAGTACTGTCAGATTACACTTTATAAGGGATGACATCATCAGTGTATGCCAAGAAGAAGATGTTAGGGAGGAGTGTCTGACATAGCTGTTGACTCACAGCCTGGTGTAAAATTGTCTCCAAACTGATAGCTGGATGAACGCGTGCACATACACACACACACACACACACACACACACACACACACACACACACACACACACACACACACACACACACACACACACACACACACATGCACACGCACACACAAGTTCACTGCTGTGAGATTAGAACTCCTACCTATACAAGTTAGACAACACAGTACTTAATGCTCCAACCACCACAGAAGTCTGAGTATAATGCTGTCAGAGTGCACTTTTTAGTGGATGACATCTTCTGAACGCTACTAGAGTTAGGGTAGCAGGACATGGACTCGTGTTCTTCTGACTACACACACACACACACACTCAGGCATAAACACATAAGTTGACTGCTATGAGATTGGAATCTATACCTAATTAACTACACAATTCTTAATGCTGGCACCACCACAGATGTCTGCATTTAACACTGTCAGAGTGTACTTTATAGGGGATGACATCATCAGTGTATACTAAGAAGAGGATGTTAGGAGGGCTGTATGAAATTGCTGTGGAATAATGTAGCAGTTTAAAAATATCTTCTGAATGCTACTTGACTGAGGGCAACAGGACCTAGACACATGCTCTTCTGACTGCACACACTACGACATAGACACACAAGTTAACTGTTGTGAGAGTAGAACCCCTACTGATGTAATCACACAAGCTAGAGAACACAGTACCTAACACTCACTCCACTGCAGAAGTCTGACTTTACCAATGTCAGAGAGCACTTTATAGAGGATGACATCATCATAGTGTCGCAGGTAACATAAAGCATTACAATACTTGTTTGCAAAGCCAGGACTTATAATATGATTTTTTTGAGTGCATTTTGCAGCAGGACATGTAAATACATCCTGATAACCTAGGTGAAAGAAGCTGTCATGAATGCATATTGCAGAAGTGAGACAGACATGTACCTGTTTCTCAAGATGTGTAGATCTCACACACACACACACACACACACACACACACACACACACACACACACACACACACACACACACACACACACACACACACACACACACACACACACACACACACACATACATACTTTGGAAACTGCAGTAGTGCAATGATGGAGTTATATGTCTTCATATCCAGATGAAAGTATGTCCATATTAATGCAAGTTACTGACAATATCAATGGGATGTGATCATAGACGACCAATTTCCAGTATCATTATAAACCTATACCAAATGTAGTAATGCAGTTATGTTTTGTAATTCTGAAGTCTGCTTGACAATTGCCCAAGTCCTGATATATCATTTGCAAGTGCATTGCTGCAGGGCACACATGAATATCAGAAAGAATGTGCTCAGTTAAGTACGTCACTGACATACTCTTGTGCTTATGAATGTTCTTTCATGTATTGGAGGGTTACAGACCAGTAACCAGAGTTACACATGCTATATACCACTTCACAAAGTGCATTGCCAAGAAGTTGATTTGCGTGCATGATGGCAATGTATTAGCACATGCGTGATTCAAATTTCAGGAATTCAGCTTGGATTTGTGAAGTAGCAGTGTCCACTATGTGCAAGTAGGGACATATGGTAACTGGCCTGATTGGGGTCAACTTGAAAATATATCTGTTTGTTGTTAATGTTTCCTGTGTCAGGTTTGCAAGATATGTTATAAGAGAAATTGCTGGCAGATAGTATGATGCTTATGCTGTAGTCTATCACTGAAATGTTGAGTCCAGACTTTTATTACATGGATAATTGTTGGCCTTGCCTTCCCTATTTGTACGACTTTTAAACACCGTGCAAATGCAATTCTCTGCTTAAAGAAAACAGTCGAAAATTTAATATAGCACACCTTCCTTCATTCAAACAGATTCAGCGGCAATCCATGGCTCTCAGCACTCTGGACAGTACTGAGTGTGAAAAATACACCTGATGCCCAGCTTTCTCTGTGGCAACAGATATAAGAGCAGTGAGATCTTGCTCCGAGCACAGGTGAACCAGGGTTCAAATACAAATGATCTCCTTTTTTAACAAATGGTGTCTGGATGTTAATACCTAAGTAATTGTGATCAGGGGTACAAACGTGACTATCAATGAGTATACTAAATTATGTGTCTTCCCCAAATTGTATCAGTATGCTTACTTCAATGCACTTCTACAACTAGTAGCTGTTTTGCAGGCCCCACTGCAAATCACAAGTTAATTGTGTGTACAGCTTGCTACAAATGACAATGGGTGGTATACCTATTGAACTGAATAGTATGACCCAGTAGATATGCTGACTATTTGTGTTTGGTTGGATATCCTGAATAGTATGTGCAGTATGTTTCTTCACAGTAAGGACAGTTTCCACAACATATTAGATAAACATTTCATCAATCATCACATGAACGTGACACAAAGGGAATTCTACAGCATATATTGAAACCTTGCTCACTACAGGAGCACTGATCTCCTACTGAACCAGGAAAACATAGTATTATCCATCAGTAGAGTCATGTCAGTAAGCAGAAACCATGAGATAACCTGTACATCCATCAGCCTAATAGATACACACCAGTAAAGAGGTGTTGGAGTGGAGGGGTACATACACATTACAATGTTTGGTGTCGTGTAACATTCATGGACATGTTTTTGGTCTGTTCTAATTATTAAACTGCCATGCTCTGCAGCATGAAGTGATTGATGTAGGGGTAAAAAGGGGTTAAGAGAGGGACAACAGGCTTATAACAGCAGAACAGCGTTGGATAAATATGTCATAGTTGTGGGGATGGATGTCAACGCAAATATCTTTTTTTCAACAGTATCCAATATATCTCCATGAAACTCATAACTGTGGCAAATGTTAAGATGTGGGTGATTAAACATATCATAGACATACAACATCCCATTAAAAAATGATGTGAGATGTATCTGGAATCAAACCCTCGATGCTATGGGCAAAAAAAAAATTCAGTTATGTGATTTATGTCAACACTCCTCACAGGAAGTCACACTTTGTTATATCTGGCAGTGTAAAGAACTGTTAGAGTAACTGTTTCAAAGTAGCAGCTTTATTCTGCTGTAACTCTGTCTTCTTATACTGCAGCATGCTTAAGCACCTTTGAGAGAAGATAACCAGACTAGTGCAGCTGATAGCAAAAACTCACCAGGTTTTGCCATACGACAACCATTCACCACTGTTCACCATTGGTGCATGATGTCAAACTGCGCAGATGCAGAGGGCAAAAAGTGAAGGCTTGTTTATTGGCCAATTCTGGCCATGTGTGTTGTGCGTGATTCTATTTTTTGACCAGATTAAACATGTGAAAATGAGATTGATAGGAAAGTGGTGAAATTGGGGACAAAGAGAGCAAAAAACAAAAGGGAAGCAATGTAGGAGTTTGCAGAGAGAATTGGGAATGAACTATAGATATCCACTTCTTTAGCACAGTAATGTGCACATGTAAACAAAATTTGATGAATTTGGACTGTCACCACAACATGGATGGGTGACAACAATGCAGTGATGTTGTATAGCCAATTAGACCAAATCAAGCATGTCAAGAAGATACATATGTGAAGTGGATAGCTATGTATGGAACATTTATTTGTGGGACAGGTGCCCATTTTTTTTTCAAAAAGAGAGGAATGTTGGTGAAGGGACATAGGAATGTGAGGGTTAGGTAGTTAAGGTAGGTGAGGAAGCAGGTGGTGTAAACAAACAAGACATACAAGACACACACAGGGATGGTGATGAGCACAAAAGACTGGGGACACCATGACTGGAGACATTGGAGGCACATGCCCGTCAAGCATGGGAACAGTGATAATCTAGTCCTCACCCTCAGAACTGTCATCACTGTCCCCTCCCTCAGATTTCTATAAGACTGTCTGATGTTGGGGTCTGTTTTGTATTTTAATGAGCAACTTCTCCTGAGGGCTGATGTGGGCATCAAGGCCAGTGTCTATTAAATCATGCACCATCCATGACAGCTCCTGATGGGTGATATAATCACCACCTCCACCAATACTCCCAGCGGGTACCACTGCACCACCAGCTGGGGTAATGCTACCTGATGTGGATGGGCCAGGTAGGGCAGAGGTTGTGGAGGCAGTACTGCCAGGTTGCATCCCAGAGGTGCTGGGTGTTGGTGCTGCAGCTGGTGGAGGCTTGGCAGGCCGAGCCACAGTGGTTGACTCACCTCCATGTTCTGAAAAGCATTTGGTTTGCTGTCAGAAAGGTATGACATCAGAATGGTGCGATTCCACGTAAGCCATGAAAAGAAAAAAAAAAGGAAAAGATAAGTGGTGGGGTGAGACAAAAAAAAAAGAGATGATTAAAACCATGAAATGTTACATTCATGCTTTATTACAATAAATGTCCTTTTCTTATTATAGTAACTATAGAGCTTTCACTATCCCCCAAAAAAGATTGTGAATTGTTACAAGTAATCCTTGGAATATGCACATATTTCATATATGCCTTTAAAGATACTACAGATTAACTTAACAAGTTGGCATTAAAGCCAATATTGCTGCATTTCAGATTTTAAAAAATGATACTCATTGAATGTGAATCTATAGGTTACTTGTAGCTATTGAAGACACATAATCTGAATACATTATTACACCTGCCTAATATAATTACCAAGAGCTACAGAAGAAAGCATGCATGTTTGCTGTTAAAGTGAACATATGCAAGCTGATGTTGATACTGATCTATGGAATTACAATATGTTTAACTACAATCAGGGTCATTGTGCTGCAGCTATACTCCTTGCCTCCTTGAGTTGCTCCAGTCTCTCAGCATGTGCTTCTTTGTTCACTGTGATTTCCTCTGCAGCTGTAAAATAAACAATGACAGAAAAAGAGGCATGATAGCATTATGGTAACCAGTCTTCACTATCTACACTAAGGCATAGAATTTCATGTTGCTTGATCTGTATACTTTGACAGCTGAAGGGTGTTAGCAGTTTGAAATGCATCCAGCCACTGGTCAAGTTGTGCCTGCTCGCACCTACTAAGATCACTGTTGTAGTGGTGCCTACACTGCTCCCCAGTGAAGATTATCCAAGTCGCACTAGAAACAGCATTGGCTAGGCTATTCTCAACCTCAGCCTTGTACTGAGACCAAGTATAGTCCCCCTGTAGCAGCTTATGGCTGTAGTGCTTCATGAGAAATCCAGCAAAGATTTTTGCCTCCTCCACACCCCACCTGTGTGCCCTGAATTTGGAACCATCCTTCCCATCTCCTGCCATTTCTGCAAAGGTCCTCCAACAACAGTTACAATGGTTTTCTGTCAAATTATGATATCTTGTTTTAGGACCAGTGTGCTGCCATCCACAACCATGCCACCTGCATTTGCGGGATGGTAAGTAAAGAGAAACATTGCCAAACAAAGTGGAAGGCAGTTTATAAAACTGCAAGGATGATGTGAGATCTGGCATTGATTTATGGCATGTTTTGCTGCAATACCTGGTGACACTTTGTCCACGTGTCAACAATGAAATGATAAATGACTTGGCTTTTAAGCCATGACTTTGGAAGGATCAATGGGATGATTTGACATGTATTTTGTGGGGACTTGCATACTGTTAAAAATAGTTTGTACAATGTGGGATTCAAACTTGCATAAAAGAGAATGCCTATATTTCTGCACATGTGATTATACCTCATTGTCACAGAAGTGTTTGCCAGCTATGGTCATTACAGATATACAGGTTAAAGCGTGACTGGTGCTTTACTTAATTAAGCCTGTATGTGTGTGACATTAAAAGGTCCTGGCTTATGCATTCTCAGGTGTGATGCAGGACTAATGTCTCACAATATACTGGAAATGTATAGACTTGCATGACTTTAGTAATAAAGTTTGGAGTTATGATACATACTTCACAACACATTGGTTTTACAGTTATATTTGGGTTATGGGAGGTATGTAGATGATTGTCAGTAAACCCTTGTGTCCATCAGAGATATGCAACTGCATTTTTATTACATAATCATCATTCCCATACTAAACTAGTTACACACATAACACATATGATACCTACAAATGTATGTATATGCAAGCAGTAATTATACCTTTCTGTCCAACAAACTGCTCCATATTTATTTATTTTTATTTATTTTACATTTGTTGACCGGGCTAGTCCAACTGGATATATGTCCATTTTCAGTAGAGGCCTGGGGAGAAAAGCTCCAAAGACAGATACATTATGACAAAATGTATAAGGTTACAAATACAAAACAGTGTTTGTAAGGTTACAATCAAGTTAACATAGCAGTAGATACAAACATTTTACAGTTTATTACAAGACAAATATTTACAATAATATGGGACAAGATATTCTCATGAGGTAGATTAATCTTAAGGTTTACAATTTCCTGAGAATGGTTACATAAGAGTATTGATAACATGTTGATCAAGATATCCATGTGAGGTTGAACATCACTAAAGCGGTTTTGCTATTCTTCTAAAGTTTGAAGAAAGCATTAAATTATAATTAGAGAGGAGTTAGGAGAAACTTAGTCGCTAAGGTAGTAGGTTAGTCAGGGTTAGTGCAAGGGCATAGCCAGTGTGTTCTAAGGTATATTTTGAGTTTTTGTTTGAAGTGGTGTAGGGAAGGAAGTGATATAAGATCACTAGGTAGAAGATTCCAGTATTTCCCAGTTGTGTTAGCGTAAAGAGAGTTTCCTGCCATGTTGTTAGACTTACTAATACTAAGTCGAGGTTTGTTAGCAGAGCGTAAAGTATCAAGATTTTTATACGGAGTAATGAGGTTTGAGAGTATAGGAGTGTTGTTGGGCTGGTTGAGGATCTTATGAACAATGGTTAGTTGGTTAAAATAAAGCTGATTTTGCACTTCAAGCCATCCTAGTTGTTTTAGATTCTGGCAGTGATGAGTTCTAAAGCGATTACCAGTAGCAAATCTGGCAATGTTGTTGTAAGATGAAGTGAGTTTAAGAAGATTCTTCTTGGATAGGTTGGTGTAAATTGGTGAGGCATAGAGAAGTGTTGAGATTAGATGAGAGTGGGCAATAGTAGTTCTGGCTGTTGGAGTGAGAAAATATTTAATCCTGTATAGGGAGCCCATTTTTCTGTTGACTGTTTTTATAGTGTTATTAATATGGTTATTGTCAGAGAAATATGCATTTATGTATATGTTCAATGCTTATTAGAAGCTAAAAGAATTAACACGTTTTTATTCTATTTTATATGCAGCTTAATTCTGTATGAAATTATAAGATGCTTTTTGAAACTGCAGTATGCTTTCTGAAACTTGCAAGATGCCCCCTGACCTAGAAATTGCTAGCACAGCAAAATTCATGTTTATGCCTTTAGGAAATGTACTGAGAAGCAGGTGATTATCTGCTAGGTCAGGAAGTAATAAATGAAACAATACCATATTCTATAATTTTATGATTTTGAACAATTAGCTCTGTTCGTGTTATGAGAACATGCACAGCTGTGGAAAAGAAGAGATACACAAGACAAAGGACTGCTTGAAGAATCTGTACTTGCTTTGTGCTCGAATTAGCTATAGTACCTTGAATAGAAACATAACATAGTGGGGAAACTGTATCTAACCGGTGGTCACCAAGGCCACGTTGTTTTTCTTAGGAAGTTTTTCATAAAATTGATAGTGCAAGCAGAAAATTATGGATAAACAACTGCTATGTAATGATGATGTTAAAACTTGTGATCTGTTACGTCAGCTTGGTAGGCAATGTCTTGTTAGAAAGTGTATAAAGATGAACTTACTTCCTGATTTTAGTTAGAGAAACTCTGTATTAGCACGTTTTTGTCTCCTTGCTGCAAGATTAAAGTGCCTTAACCTGAACCTACTGTGTATTGATCATTTTTAAAGTTTATTTTTCCTTTGACAGATTGGTCCTTCGGACCGGAAACATCTCTCGCTCTAGCTCAGGTCAGATGGGCCCGGTGGCATGAAACCGTATGGGGATGAAGCCACATCGGTTCTTCTGCTTTGAAAAGACCTCCGACTGAATTGTCGTTCAAAAGAGTCCAGCCACTGTTTCTGATCTGCAATTGGAGGACGAGTCAACAGTTCTGGTGAGAGATCAATCACGGAGGCTCAGGTAAGGAGGAATTTACCTTTTCTTTGTTTCAGATCAGGGACTTGTTACAGTATTTGTTTTTTGTCAGGGAGATTTTTTGTAAATCAGGGAAACAAAAGATTGCTATCTTGTCATAGATCAGGGAAACAGGATAGGTAGGCAGTTATTCTAGATAAACTGTGAAGAAGTGAAAAATCATGGTACCACGTGATAAAAAGGGTTACGTAACAATTTCTAACTAAGTTAAGACAACATGGGAAATAAGTGCACAAAAAGTTCCCGAGATCCGCCTTTAACCGAAGACACGAAATATATGCAATTACAGCGTGCCGACAATGATAGGTACTATACAAAATGGGTTAATAAATACAAATTTGATGGTAATTTAGATAAACC
The DNA here is from genome assembly GCF_019279795.1 of Protopterus annectens. NCBI lineage: Eukaryota > Metazoa > Chordata > Ceratodontiformes > Protopteridae > Protopterus > Protopterus annectens. The sequence continues at coordinate 1,523,087,547 of NC_056743.1, read as the reverse complement.
TTCACTTATCAAACTTGTCAAACAACTTAAAACATACGCAAAAGGTCAGATAAAAAAGCAACGTCAATTAGGAGTTCCTCAGGCACACAGGTGGCTTGAGGAAGCAAACCACAGGGAACAAAAGAATAAAAATTCAAAAGCAATGTTTTTAGATAAAGAAAACAATAACTTGGTAATAGCAACAGCCCCTCCGCCCCCTCCACTTCCCTTACCAGAATATGAAGTGAGTGGACAAGCTGATCCACCTCCGCTATGTCCAGCTGTCCCTGCAAAACCAAAACCATTTGTCAGAGATCCTATCAAGACTAGGTCTCAAACACGCAACTTAAGAGGGGATATTGAATTGTATGAAATAAATAAAAATTCACAAGCTATGAGTGAAGAAGAGATATGTCCACTCATAGAAGTACCAAATCCACAGGCAGGACAGGACCCAACTCTTCTAGTATATAGACCGTGGACACCGGAAGACATCCAGAAAGCCACAGAGGGAATTCCCCATCCGAAAGTTAATTTTAGAAAATTCTTAGAAGACTTACAGGGCATGAGGTTAAGTTACCATTTAAATGGAGAGGAAGTAGAAAATGTAGTTAGACAAATCGTAGGTCTAGATTGGCACATGATTAGTGGCAACTGGAATCCCCGTGACGCAGAACATAGGCCACTCCCACATAGTAATGCAGAACTGGATAACAGAGTGAAAGGTCTGACAGACCGAATCTCTGAGAAATGGAAGCTGAGGACTGACTGGACTTGCATTAATCAATGCATACAACAGGAAGGTGAAACTGTTGATAGATATTATGCCAGATTATTAGAGTGTTTTAATAACCATTGTGGAATGCAGGTACCTGAGGACCAAACACATGATTCCCCATATGAACAGCAGCTAAAGAATGCATTTTTGAAAGGTGGTATTACACCCATTAGCAGCTTTATTACAAAGCACATGGTAGATCATTGTACAAGTAGATTACAGTCATTACTTGAATATGCAAGACATGCCGAAAGGCATTTTAATAGCAAAAAGAAAAAGAAAACTCAAGTATTTGCAGTAGAGGATGGATCAGAAGTCTTTGTAGTACAGACCGGGAAGAAGGGTAAGAAAAATGCCCAGGGAAACAAACAAACTGATAAACGATCAGAGGAGTTTGAAGAGAGAAAGAAAAGGGGTGAATGTTTTAAATGCGGAAAAAGGGGACATTTAGCAAGGGATTGCAGGCAAAATAAAAAGTAGCCACAGAAGACAAGGAGGGTGAGGACTGACTATATGATAGTCAAGAATCACTAGAAAGGGATAATCAAGAAAAGACAAGTGCAAATGTGAGTAGAGAATGTGACAGAAGAAATAGAGGATGTGCATGAAATCACAGATAATGACGAAAATGAAATTTTAGACTTAGCATTATTGAGCCTAGAGCTCTACTTAGCAGACACAAAACCGGAAGTTACACTTTTGGTAGAGGGGAGGGAAGTTAAATTCCTGTGTGACTCAGGGGCTTCATGAACCCTGATACATCCTTCCAAACTACCAGAAAATTCGGAATCACTTGATTACATATTGGTGAAAGCAGCTAATGGACAGCTGTATCAGGAGCCACTCTCCCACAACATAGCAATAACTGACCCTGTTTCAGGGATGACCCAGAAAAGCAAAATTGTTGTTTCTGCAAAATGTTCAGTAAATCTTTTGGGCAGAAATCTAATGCAGATATTTGGCATAGCAGTAGTTCCAACTATGCAGGGTATGGAAGCACAGCGACAAATGGATACTTTTGTAGTGCGACTGGAGGGTGAAACATTTTATTGGTACAGCCAGGACTTGGTTACGACTGGTCCAGGGGCAGTAACCGAAGAACTGATGAATGTAGCCATCAGTAAATCCCCCTCCCTTGACACTGATAAACAGCATTTGTTGCATTGCACTCTATATTACTGTAGAAAACCAGGACCTGATAAAGAATATGAGCAAGAACTGTTTAGAAACCATGCTAACAGATTAGTATTACAAAATCTGTACTGGGACACAGAAGGAAACAGTATAGTAAGCTGTTCATTGCCCCAGGAATTCCTAGCACTTTACAAATCTAATCGATTACCACATGTGAGTTTGACTAAAAATAAAAATGTGAAGTGGGCAGACCTGGGAGAAACAGTCACAAGGTGGGAAAAACAGACAGAATTAGAACTTTCAGAACAGGGAGTACAAAAGCAGAAGTTGAATTGGATAACACAGACACACCCAGCTGTGCACTTGCAGGCAAGTGAGGACAGCTGAGTACCATTCTTACTAGAGGAAGAAGAAAAAGCCTTACGAGACATACCAGAGACTCTCTGGTCAACAGGAAAATCAGATGTAGGACTTATTCGTACAGCAGGACCAGTCACTATCACGCCAAAGTCTGCATTTAGACCTCAAAAGAGACAGAAAGGATGCAGAAGTAGGAATCAAACCTATAATAGCAGCCTTACTTAAGGAAGGAGTATTGATAGAATCTCCCGATTCACCATGTAATACACCCTTATTTCCTGTTAGGAAAGCAAATGGAGAATGGAGTATGGTCCAAGATTTACAAGCTGTAAATGATGCAGTTATACCTAGGGTACCTACGGTGCCAGATCCACACACCTTATTAAATGATTTGAAACCTCAACAAAAGTATTTTTCTGTGGTAGATATTAGCAATGCGTTTTTCTCAATACCGATACACCCTGACAGCCAACATTGGTTTGCATTTACATTTCAGGGGAAAAGGTATACATATACGGGACTACCACAGGGATATTGTGAGAGTCCAACAATATTCGCACAGGAAATGGCAAGTAACCTGGTGGGATTTATCCCACCGAAAGGCAGCCAGATTTTACTTTATGTAGACAACATTCTGCTGGCAGCCCCCTCCCAGCAAGAATGCAGAGAAGATACCATAGCATTACTACAATTTTTAGCTACTCAAGGACACAAGGTAAACAAAAACAAACTGCAACTTTGGAAAAAACAGGTCAAATACCTGGGATATGTAATATTCAAAGAGGGCAGAATATTAGATGAAGACAGAAAAACAGCAATATTACAAGCACCCAAACCAACTACCAAGAAGGAAATTATGTCCTTCCTAGGTACGACTAATTCTTGTCGGAGTTGGATTCCAAACTATGCCTTGGAATCTGCTCCTCTGACCAACTTAATATTCAAGAAGCCTATGGCAGCACAAGATTTATTACAGTGGACACCAGAAGCAGAATCAGCTTTCTGCAAATTGAAACAACTGATAGCATCCTCATTAGTTTTAGGATTACCGAACTATCATAAACGATTTTTCCAAACTGTAGATTGTAAGCAGGGTTATATGACATCAGTATTAACACAGCAGCATGGGGACAAACAACGCCCCATAGCTTACTATTCATCACATCTAGACCCAGTGGTGCGACCCCTGCCCCACTGTGTACAAGCAGTAGTCGCAGCTGCAATGGCAGTGCAGGCTTCAGCCTCAGTAGTGTTATTCCATCCTCTCATGTTGAGAGTGCCTCATGCAGTCACGATTATTTTACTGCAAGAAAAAGTAGCATATCTTTTTCCTGCTAGACATCTTTCCTGTATGACTATACTGTTGAGCCAACCTCATATGACAATTGAACGATGCACAACTTTGAATCCGTCAACCTTGCTCTCAACCCCTGCAGATGGCAAACCACACTGCTGCCTGCAGGAGATTGAGCAAAAGACACTACCTAGAAAAGATCTCACGGATGTTCCCTTGGATGATGCCGAGGTGACATACTATGTGGACGGCTCGTGTAGGAAGGGTCCTACAAGACAGAATCTAGTGGGGTATGCAGTAGTTTCTGATACTGAGATTTTAGAAGCAAAGTCTTTACCACACAACTTATCTGCACAAGCAGCAGAATTGATTGCTTTAACAAGGGCATGTACCTTGGCAAAAGATAAATGAGTGAACATTTTTACTGACAGCCAGTACGCTTTTTCTACTGTACATGTTTTTGCACAGCAGTGGAAAAATAGAGGAATGATAACATCTACTGGTAAACCAATTAATCATGCGCAATTTATTTTAGATTTGTTAGACTCTATTCAGTTACCTCAGAAAGTAGCTATTTGTAAATGCGTAGCTCATACTAAACAACAGGATAGGATTTCAAAAGGTAATGTGAGAGCTGATACAGCTGCAAAGCAAGCAGCTTCAGCTTCAGAAGTATTTCTTTTGAGTGAGGAATTACAACCATCTGAGATTTTAGACTTAGAAATGTTAAAAACAATGCAGACACTTACTACAAATGTAGAAAAACAAAAATGGATAAAACGAGGAGCAATTCTTGAGAAAGGGCTGTACATCTCCAAAGAAAGAAAACCAATTTTACCATCTAACTTAGATATGCAGCTTTGTTGAGCCATGGGCAGTGCCATGTCTCAACAGGGGGGATGGTACAGTTAGTGAATCGAGTGTTTACAACGTATGGATTTACAAACTACACAAAAAACTTTTGTGCAGCATGCCATGTTTGTAACAAGCATCATGTACAGGGGGCACTGAAGCCTAAGCAAGGGAGTTTCCCTACACCACCGTATCCATTCCATAGTATCTGTATGGATTTTATAGAGCTAAACAAATGTGAAAATAAAAAGTACTGCCTTGTCATTATAGATATGTTTTCCAAATGGGTGGAAGCTTTTCCAACTAAAAATCCAGATGCAGCTACTGTTGCAAAAGTCCTCATTAAAGAAATTATTCCTAGATTTGGCATACCGGAAAAGATTTATAGTGACAATGGCACACACTTTGTAAATCAAACTATACAACAATTGAGCCGTTATTTCGGGATTTCTCTGAAAAACCATTGTGCATACCACCCCCAATCTGCAGGCTTAGTAGAGAGGCATAATGGAGTTTTGAAAAATAAGCTTAGGAAATTGATTAGTTAGACACAAAAGAACTGGGTGACTGTCTGCCTCTGGCACTGTTGAGTATGAGAACTGTTCCAAATGTAAAAGGGTTAACTCCTTTTGAAATTTTGTTTGGGAGGACATATTATACACCACAGTGGAAACCTCTCATGCCTGCAGACCAGGAGGCTGACAGTTCACTTGCAGAGTATATGAGGCAATTTTTGAATAACAAATTTTGCAGTTAAATTCTGTTTCAGGTAAAGGACAAGCCAGACCATTGGAAGCAGCAATAGTCCCAGGCACGTGGGTCTGGGTGAAAGTCGTGAAGAAAAAGAATTGGAGTTCTCCGAAGTGGGAAGGACCGTACCAAGTGCTACTGTCAACACCCACTGCAGTCAAGATCGCAGAGCGAGCATCCTGGATTCATCTGACACACTGTAAATTGGTTAAGAACTTTGAACTGGACAAAAACCTTGTTATTGTTGTACAACGAGAGCAAAATGACCAGATATAGACTAAACAGGGACGCAGAACAACCTCAGAAAAATTGCATGATTATCCTGATAGCTATACTGATAACAATGATCTTTTTGCTGTGGCCTTTCCTTTTTCCAGCCACACGAGTTGAACTAAAAAAACGTGATGCATTACTCATAGACTGGCATCCAAACTTTAACACTTACCAAGCGATTAAATATGTGTATGCTGAGACTTTTAATGTTTTGAACTGCTGGATTTGCACAGCTATACCAACAGCATACAGGGGATTATTGATGACTGCTGTCCCCCTAGGGGTCAATGAGACCTGGGAAAATTAGATTTTTGATACTACACCCGTGAAATCACAAGACAAAATAGCATTGTACCTACCTGTTACACAAAAAGGGATTGTATGTTTTTATAAAAATGACACTATTCAGGTGGGTTGGAGCAATTGCAATGTGACTGTTTTTTATAAATGTTATATTAAGGCTAATAAGGCAGAAACTATCTGTGATACTAACTATGACTCATATTTTGAAAAAATGAAGAGAACTGTTAGTGAAATACAGCATAATCCTGTTCTTTTGAAGCAACTTTCTATTATTGACAAAAAATGTTTCATGCAGGGCGAGCATATATCAATACTAAAGTAGAGAATTGTTATTTTGTTTGTGGGAAAAAAGCATATAAATGGCTACCTGAGAATTGGTCCGGCAGTTATTTTTTGGGTTACCTGGTTCCGGCCATACGACACACTGCAGCTTTGCCTCAGGGGAAAATTCGAAACATCAGAGAGGTTAGCAGTAAACCTAGAAGTCCAATCAAGAGACTGGAGAATCCAGTGGGATGAATCAAAACAGGGTGGAAAAACCATAACTCCGTGAGAAGCAAAGATAAACTGACACATATGGACTTGAGTGACACTATTATATCATGGGCAGGCATAGCCCCTGCATATGGCGCAGTGAAATTGATTTGGGAGCTGAGAAAACTGTCCAAACTTCTCGAAGTTATGAGCAATGCAACTTTTTCTGCTCTCGAATTAGTGACTGATGAACTAAATGCTATGAGAACTGTGGTACTTCAAAACCGCAAACTTGTTGGAAAAAACAATGCACTATTTAAGCATATCAATACTTGTGGTCCTGAGCATTCCTTTAAGTTTAGAGTTATTGATATTATCTGCTCTAATGCCAGGGGTGGGGATATGAATAATCACCTGGAAACTAAGGAATATGAATGGATCCTGAGATTAGCTGCTGATTTATCTCCAGGAATTAATAGCAAAGTTAGTTTAAAACCAATTTTAATTAAATTATGTAATACTATAAGATGATTTTATAATGTTTTATAATGTATGTTTTTTGTATTTTATGTTTTGTTATCACATGATTTTTTGGCTGCTGACCATGTGATTATAGACCTGTATATAAGCTTTCAGTGTCCAGACTTGAATGTGTTAGTATTGAAGAAGGGTTCTGCCTGAAAGCTTTGCTTTGTTATTAAAGTGTTTTTTTCCAACAAGTTTGCTATATTCTCTACATTCTGCAGCTGGGTTTTTCGTGTACTTCAAAACCGCATGGCTCTTGACTTCACCCTAGCAGCGAGAGGTGGTACATGTGCTTTAATCAAAGAAGAATGCTGTTTGTATATTCCTGACAACCAGCACGAGATAAACGACCATCTTGAGGTGATCCAGCAAGTGTCGACCATGACCAAACCAGGCCCAAACCCTCTGATGGACTTTTTCCAGAATTTGTTTGGGGGGTGGGGCTCCATCCTAATGAACATCCTGATTGCCATTTGTGTGGGATTACTCCTATTAGGAGCATGCATTTGTTGTGGTATTCCCTGCATGAAAAAGTTAATCAAAGATTTTATAGATATGTCAGTTTCTGAGACTTTGTATCGAAGTACTGAAATTGAAGAGTTGTTGAAAACTGAAATGCTTTCATAAGTCTAAACTACATGACTCTCTTAACTGCAAATTTGGAATGGAAGAGGTTAGGAGAAGAAGTAAACTGTTTATGCTTTTGAAAACAGAAAAAAAAGTATTAACAGGGGGGAAATGTCAGAGAAATATGCATTTATGTATATGTCTAATGCTTATTAGAAGCTAAAAGAATTAACACATTTTTATTCTATTTTATATACAGCTTAATTCTGTATGAAATTATAAGATGCTTTTTGAAACTGCAGTATGCTTTCTGAAACTTGCAAGATGCCCCCTGACCTAGAAATTGCTAGCACAGCAAAATTCATGTTTATGCCTTTAGGAAATGTACTGAGAAGCAGGTGATTATCTGCTAGGTCAGGAAGTAATAAATGAAACAATACCATATTCTATAATGTTATGATTTTGAACAATTAGCTCTGTTCGTGTTATGAAAACATGCACAGCTGTGGAAAAGAAGAGATACATAAGACAAAGGACTGCTTGAAGAATCTGTACTTGCTTTGTGCTCGAATTAGCTATAGTACCTTGAATAGAAACATAACATAGTGGGAAACTGTATCTAACCGGTGGTCACCAAGGCCACGTTGTTTTTCTTAGGAAGTTTTTCATAAAATTGATAGTGCAAGCAGAAAATTATGGATAAACAACTGCTATGTAATGATGATGTTAAAACTTGTGATCTGTTATGTCAGCTTGGTAGGCAATGTCTTGTTAGAAAGTGTATAAAGATTAACTTACTTCCTGATTTTAGTTAGACAGACTCTGTATTAGCACGTTTTGTCTCCTTGCTGCAAGATTAAAGTGCCTTAACCTGAACCTACCATGTACTGATCATTTTTAAAGTTTATTTTTCCTTTGACAGTTATCAAAGCTGAGGTGACTGTCTATAGTTATTCCTAGGAGTTTGGTGGTAGAATTAGGGGATATGAGGGTGCCATTGTTAGAAATGATAGAGAAATCTAAAGGCATGGATTTACGGGTGGGTGTAAAGAAAAGGAGCTTTGCTTTTTTTTGGGGATTCAAGAGGAGGCAATGTTTTGTGAACCAAGTCTCAACTATGTTAAATATTTTCTGAGTTAGGGATTGTAGTTCAGATGAAGATTCAGCTGCACAGATTAAAGTTGAATCATCTGCATATTGTATGCATGTTGCCTGAGGAATAGCTAGGTAAAGATTATTGATAAATATTGAGAATAAGAGAGGGCCTAGGATGGAGCCCTGAGGGACACGGAGTGAGACTGGAAGGTGGTATGATAGTTTATTCTCCCACAGCACAGCCTGTTGCCTATTGCTGAGGTAAGAAGTAAACCATTGTACAGCCAAAGTATCAAGAGAGAGTGATTTCAGAATATTTATAAGTAGAGAGTGGTTTACCATATCAAATGCTTTTGAGAGATCAATAAATAGAGAGGAGGAGAGAATATTGTTATTACAGTTTTTGTTTTTGGTATCAGTAAAAGATAAGAGGGCAGTAGTAGTACTGTGGAATGGCCTAAAGCCATGTTGTCTTTCAGCAAGTATGTTGTGTTGAATTAAATGGTTTAGAAGCTGATGGTGAATACATTTTTCCATTATTTTTGCTAAGGGGGATAGTAGGACTATAGGTCAATAATTAGAGTATTCATTTGAGTTGCCACCTTTGTGTAGGGGGATAATATGTGAGATTTTCCAGATGTTAGGGATACTTCCCTCATTAGTAGTTCTATTAATCAGGATGGATATTGGGTAGGCTACTTCTTTAGCTGCTTTTTGCGGGTATTCGGCTGGGATCTGGACAGCAGAAGGAGAACAAGTCTTAAGTTTTAGAATGAGTTTATAGATATAATTTGTAGAGGTGGGTAGAAATTGGAAGGTAGGAAGAGAGCTCGGACAAGATTTAAGAAGACTGGCTCTATCAGGAGCTAGTTGACTGGCTAGAGATTGGATAGCCTCTGTGTAGAAGGAATTGAAAGCATTGGCAGTTTGGATAGGAGTCTGATGTGTTGCACCTGTTGGGGTTGGTGTTCTGGAGTGACCTGTATAGAGGAGTCTATTGATACTTGCCCATAATTTTTGAGGATTGTTTTGGTTTGTTTGCTGCATTTTACAGTAGAAGTTTTTTTTGTCTGAGAGGATTTCTTTTTTTGTCATGTTTCTCATATGTCTAAAGCTTTGTTGATCTGATGTACTTTTGGTAGTTCGCCACTTGGACCAGGCTTTATTTCTGAGGAGGATTTTTTTCTTGGTTTCATTTGTATGCTAGGGGGCAAGTTTGGACCTAGTTCTGATAGTACGTTTAGGAGCGTGGTGGTCTAGGATTTCTAAGAACTTAGAGTTGAAATATTTGACAGCCTGCTCAAGTGGGAGGGTTTTTAATTGAGACCAATCAAAGACACTGAGTTCACTCTGGAAAAGGTGTTGGTTAAATTGCTTGTTGGACCGTATAGTCCTATATGAGGTTAGGTGAGAGGTATTAAACTTTTGCCTGATTATATAAGTCAAGGAATGGTCACTTACATCGTCAGGGAGGATACCAACTGTATAATTTTGGTGGTAGTTATTAATAAGGATCCAATCCAAAGTGCTCTCTTTTTTGTTTGGTTTGTTTATTCTTGTTGGGGAGGTAATGGTCTGAGAGAAGCCTTGAAGGTTAATGTGAGAGGTAGGATGTTCAGTATTTATGTTCTTCCAATCTATGTTAAAGTCTCCTAGGATAATTGTTTCTTGTGGGAAGGATGTCGAGATCCAGCTCAGAATATCCTCTAGAATGCTGATATTGTTTCTGGGAGGTAGATAGATACAAAAGATATATAAGGATTTACTAGAGTTGAGCTGTAATTTGGAAATAAGGACTTCAGCATGGTTGTCTTTTGGTGGGTTATAGGGTATAGAGGTGACTTGTAGTCCATCTTTGAAAAGAAGTGCTACTCCCCCTCCTTTTCTTTTTATACGGTCAAGTCTAAATATGTTATAACCTGGTGGGATAATTTCATTATCTTGTGTTTTAGGTTTAAGCCAAGTCTCTGTCAAACATAGAATATCAAAAGAGTGTATATCCAGGAGAGCATGAAGATGGGGAACTTTGTTATTTATACTTTGGATATTGAGATGTGCAATGAGGAGAGAGTTGGGGTGTTTGTTGGGGATGAGGGGAATAGAGGGATTGTTGGTGAGATGTCCAGTGGATAGGATATTATGTGGGCCAGGATTAGGATGTATGTCTCCATCCAGTAAGCAATGCTTTTTTAGTGAAAGTAAAAGATAATGTATGTTATTAATTTGGTAGCGGAATTTCTTTGTTCTAAGGTTGTTGTATGTAATGTGGGCAAATTTGTGGTATTTAGCTAGTATGTATCTAGGTGTGGATGTAATAGTGATATTATTAAGGGTGAATGTGAGAGTATGTGGGACTGTTTGTTTTCTTGGATGGTTAGGATGAAAAGTATTTGGGTGTTCATAGGAGGTTAACAGATATGCTGAGGTTAGCACAGATGTGAGTGTGGCACAGAGTAGTAGTTTAGTTAGGGTTGAGGTGGTTTTAGTACACATGATGGTAGAATAGGTAAGGAAATATTAGGTTGTTTAGCAGAGGTATGGGTTAGGAGGAGAGGAGGAGTTTGAATTGAGATTATAATTAATTAGGGGTAGAGATTGGTTACGTGAAAAGTAGGTGTGGTTCAATTTACTAGGATGGTGGCACCATCTGATTGGTTGTGTGTTTAGGAGGGTGTGGTTATAGAAGTATAAGTTTAGAGCCACTGGGTGGGTGGGAATTGGGGGTAGGGTAGGGGAGTGGAGTGAGCCCGCAGGGTGAATGGAGCGGGTTAAGACAAGAGGAGAAAGAAGCATATGAGGAACAATCAGAGAAAAGTGCTTTGTAAAAAGGTAAGTAATGTAGGTACAAAGAGAGGTATGCTGAGTGGTGGGAGGGATGATAGGAGAAAGGTGCTAATATAGTAATACAACTTAGTGAACTGAAGAGAAGCAAAGTATTGGACAAGGAAATTCTGAGAGGAATATGGTATAGGGTAGAGGGATTGGTAGAGCTGGGTATGGATGCCACCTAGTGGACAAAGACAGTAATTACAGAGGTCGATTATAAGTGGGGGAAAGTCTGGTCAAGGGAGGGCAGGAGAGGATAAAAATTTAATCTATTTCAAAATGTTGTGGGGCAAAAATACAATCTATAAGGAAATGGCTGCAGGCAGTCTTGGCTTAGAAGCAACCTTAAACCACCTACAAGTAATTAGTCCTGCTCTATACACTTCTAAAAATGTAGGAAATTAACATACTTTCTTGCTTCCCTTATCACTATAAGGGAACAAGGGTAGGAGGCACTGTGATGTAGCCGCTGGTAGGAGAGCGTTCTTAGTTTTCAGGCAAAAGGAGTCAAGTGTCCGAGGCAGGAAATATTGATATTAGAGAGTTTCTTGCTTCCCTTATCACTATAAGGGAACAAGGGTAGGAGGCACTGTGATGTAGCCGCCGGTAGGAGAGGGTCCTTAGTCTTCAGGCAAAAGGAGTCAAGTGTCCGAGGCAGGAAATCTTGATATTAGAGAGTTTCTTGCTTCCCTTATATCTATTGGTATGCACTTGTACATTTATAATCAAAGTTTTGTGAAAAATTACAATGGGACACACCTACTAAAACATCGAATGTGCTTGATTTGAACTCTGGCTCACCTGTGTTCTGATCACAAACCCGCTGCACTTACAACTGGTGCTACAGGGAAAGCTAGGCAGTAGGTGTATTGTACCGAATGCTTATGGCTACACATCACCACTGAGCCTTGTTTTCATCAAGGAAGAAGAACCAAATTAAAGTTTTCATTTTTTTTTCCTTGAGTCTTCTTCTTCTTTTGGCTTTTCCCGATTAGGGGTCGCCACAGTGGATCATCTGTCTGCTCATGATTGGCAGTGGAGTTTTACGGTGTTGACTTGCCAGCCCGGCACCCAACCTTCTACAGAAGGCACATACACATGCACACACTCACACCTAGGGCGAATTTAGAGTGTCCAATCCACCTAATGCATGTCTTTGGGATGTGGGAGGAAACCCACGCGACAACATGCAGACTCCACACAGAAGGCAACCCAGGTGAAAATCGAACCAGAGAACCTCTTGCTGTGAGGCAGCAATGCTAACTGCTGCACCACCGTGGCCGCCCACTTTTATTTATTTATTTATTTTTTTTCCCTTGAGTAGTGAACCATATTTGCACATTTGTAGGCAATGCGCAAAAGTAAAAGGCAATAGCAAACATATATTACATGTGTAAATACTCATTATGACCCTTCTGCAGTAAATATAACTACTGTAGGACACCAAGCCTACTATATCTATGCTCTCTCTTTTTAGCTCAAAGTATTTATAGCTTGTGCCACAGAGACACTCAGTTAACAGGTGGAACTGCTGTAGTCATTACCATCCATGTTGCTAACCACCATGCAAGGCCGCTAAGCGTATTTGTGCTTTGTAAGGTGAGTGAAATTAAAATGTTTTACTTTTTTTTCCTTAAGCAGCTAGTCATGTTTGCACTATGCCACATGGCATGCACATGGTGAAGGCAAAAAAAAAGATAAAAAAAAGGAAAACAAAGGTTAAACAATTGGACAGTTCTGGATTTGAGCCATCAGACTACTGCACTTACACAACACAGCTGTAGTGTGTTATCTCTCTTTGACACAAACACAGCTTTGCAATACCTATCAAATTCATGTGGATACAAGCAATTTAAATTTCATATCCAGTATTAACAGTTCATACAGTTGGAGATTCTTAGTTGGTTGTACATGTGTATCTAACATATTTAGTGCAATGTGTGATCACATGGTTATTTATGAATATGTTTGCAAAAATGCAACTCTGTCTTCTAGTTGTATTATGTTCATTCTTTCCTTATCTCTGCTTTACTATCAGACATGCAATCTACAGTGCATTTACTATTATTTTTCTTTCAAGTAGTGATACAAATGCAACAGTTTTCAACAAATGCAGGAGATTTATGCTATTATAGCAAAAAAATCTACATGTGTGGTGTTTGATTTTATTTAAAAGCTCACTGCATAAGTTCCACACTTTGTAAGTGTATCCTCACTGACACATCCACTGCAGGGAGGTGTGTCTGAATCGCAGTTGTGTTTTCCTTCACTCAAACTAATCATTCTTAATTGTAAGCCATTAGCACCTAACATTAGGTGTACAGGCTACACTATGTTCACAGCTATTACAGAGTCACAAGTTTGATATTCAGCAATTATAATGGGTTCACACCTCATCTGCATCTTCACAGTGCCCAGAGGGCTGAATCTATACTATAAAAAGATAACTGTGTAGCTAGGAAACTTCAAGGTGAGGAATCTTGTTTCAGACAAAACAAAACATTGGCATTTCTGTGAAGATTTGTCTCCAGAAAACACTTATTTTGCTCAGGTATGCTTCTATTATTCAAGAACATTTTGAATGTAACCTTTTAGAAATGTATTTATATGGCCAATAGAAAAATGAAGGTTGATCTGCATGCAGTTCTTATACTTTACTGTTGGGATAGGCAGTTTTTCCAGGGATTTACATTTGAGAGATACAGGTTATGCTTACAGCACAAGTATGTTCTTAACATTTGCTTTTGCAATTTCACCTAGGATTGGAGAGAACTAAAATTATATTTTTCATCCAATGCAAGGGGTTGTACATATGGATGCCAGTAGTATTAGGCTTCTCAGATGCCCCAGTGAAATCTCCACAGCAGTGGTGGGCACAGTTTGAAATCTGACTGGCATTCCTAATTTTTATTCTTGACTATTTAGCAATGCTGTTATCCAATAATCAATGACATAACTGCATTCTATAGGATAAGAGTGTTGACAGAATGGGAGTGTTTGTCCAAACCTTTACATTTGTGTTGGAGGGTGGGGATGTAACCTACCATTCTGTTGTCCTGAATGAGAAGTATGTTTCAAGTATTTTATGTTGACAATGGGTACACATCCTCTGATTATTTGTCAGAAAACATAAAACATTACTTTTGTGCTATACCTGGGTTTATTCAAACTTTTTCTTTTGTGTTGCAGGGTGGAGGGGAGGCATCTACCATTCTGTTGTTCAAATAAAAAGTGGTTTTCAAGCATTTTATGTTGAAAATGGATATACGTCATGATTATTTTTTGGAAAAAATACATCAGCCATGTGCTATTAATGGGTTTTGTCCTTCTTTGTTTTATGTGACATATGATTATGGCACCCAAGCCAGCAAATCCACGAAAACCCCCTTTTAGTGAAATCAAGAATTAGGTCATCATCCTGGCCCTGAGGCACCAGGGAGGCTTAACTGTGTGCATTAAACTGGTCTATCTAAATCTTGGTGTGGTTGGCTCGTTTGTTCCTGCACTAGGGACCCTTCCTACTTGAGAGAAGCCAGGGGAGTATGATTGCCAGATAATCACTGATGTCAATGCAATTGTTGGTGGCAGCCCCAGTTATGATCAGGAGTGGCATTAGGCCAGTGACATGATTTCAATGGCACTGAGGAGGGTGGCTGCAGTTCCCCAGGAACAGCTGGCTGTGGGTGGTGGTCCTGCTACTGAGCCACCACTGACACCAAATGAGGAGTTCCTGTCCACTTTCAGAGATCCAGGCAGCTCAAGGGAGCCTTCACACCATGCAAAAGATGTTGGTGCTGATGTGGCTGGGAAGGCCAAGTATGTCCCAAGAGCAGATTCCAGTTAAGGTTACATATGACAACATTATTTTGTCTTGTAGACTAAAATTTAATGTGGCTGCTACTGCCTGTGATACCTGCTTTATAGTTGTACCTATTGATAATTCATAGTTATACAAGAGATTGGGGCAATAGACATGGGGGTGGGGAGGACGGCTCAGCCAAGTTTCAGTTCCAGTTATTTCTTACAGGGCATATACCCAGTTGTTTATGCACTGTCCCTGTGTTATTCACATCGTGGTGCTTAATAGCCATCCTTTTATTGCTTCATTTCTTCCATACCCATCCTCCGTGGAAAATGTTGAGACATCTGCACAAGGTATGAAAAAACTAAAAATGTAACATATATAAAACTTTCCAAAGTGAAACAGTAAGCCAGCAAAAAAAGTGAGAAACAACCAGATAAAATCAAATGCAATGAAACTTACCACTTTTGTTCTTTTAATATCAACAATAAAAGCTTCTTCAGAAAAAACAGACCCACAATTCTTCCAGTGCTTAAACAATCACATTAACAAGTCACATGACCAATTCATTCTTACAATAAACTCATACAATTTCAAAAAATAATTCAAACAACTGTTTGTAAAAACATTTACCATAAATAATAATACATAAATTTTATATATATATATATATATATATATATATATATATATATATATATATATATATATATACCCACACACATACACACATATATCAATTGACTTGTAGGTTAAATTCTTGTCACAGATATTAAAAGGATGAAAGTGCTAACTTTCACTGTGTTTGATTTTATTTGGTCATATCGGAACATGGTAAGCAAATGTTTCTTTTCTTATTTCTAAGCATTATTTCGATATGTTATTGGTAGTGTGAGGAGGGTGTAACGAGTGTCTCTATTGCTGTAATATCTGCAGTTGTGTGACTAGTGTTACTTTTTGTTCAGATATTTTGGGTTAATATTTAGGGGAGTAGTAAATTCATTCCTGTGTTTGTTGCTTAGTATCACAGGTGATCCTGATAGTGGAAATGTAGGACTCCTAACACCTGATGTCAGAGTATCGGTAGGCTCTGATGATGATGAGGGCCAAGTGGAGAGACGGTTGAGGGTGCAGAGGTTCAGTTTGACACTGAGGTTGTGACTCTCATATTCCCTGGATTTCCTTCAGACACAGTCAGTATGCCTACGCATACCCATTTCACTGTGCCCTAAGATAGTGGACAGGTTGAGGATGACACAATTGATCAGGGTAATGTGGTTACTGTGGTTTCAGTGCTGGTTGACTCTAGCTGTAGTCAAAGTGTGGGCTAGGTGCCACACATGAGGGTCGGTAGGGGTGCTCAGAGGAGGCCTGTTGTCCACCCTCCACCTGATGCCTGTGTGTCATTATGTGCCACTTGACATATTTATATGACCATAATGGAGGCACAGGCACATCCCAGTAAGGCCTAAAAATGACATGCTTATTGTTTTAGATGTGGCATAATCTGATGTGCACAACTACCCCCACTGTGTGGCTAATTCAGTGGATGGATGAATGCCACAGTGGAATTGGCAGTGTCTGTGAGGAAACATCTGCTGAGAAGGGGACAGCACTCACAAGGCCATACAACTGCAATATTATCTGTTGTTAGCTGATGTAGCCATGCCCCGTCCACTACCATAGTGGCACTACTTCCACTGCTTTGTCAGTTGTTAAGGTGGCTACACCCAGACACAGTAGGCCATGGGGGTCATCAACCTAGGCATAGTCATGAAGATAGTTCATCCAGCAGACATCACAACTTGTTCAGGTAGTACCAACACATCTGACCATGACCATGGGCATATCAGCGCAACTCCTGGCTGAATCAGTTTTCATGGTTGGGGGCCACTAAGTTAAACTGATACTTCTGCCACACATGGCTCACACCTGCCCAATATACCAAGACATAGTGCTAGCAGAGAGCTTGGTTAAGTTCATGCAGACACTCACATACACATTTCTACAAAGTGCCCATACAGACTCCCACACATACTAGCTACATGAGACATTAATGAGGTTTGTAGGTCATCCTGTCTCAATGGATCTTTGATATTATCTACATTTCTGCCTGGCTGTGTTCCTTAATCACACATACTCACTATTTTGGTGTCATCCTTGGCCTCCTGCCTGCCACCACCACCGTGTGCAAATGATAACTGTTACATCACCTTGTTTCTATCTTTTGGATTTAGGGTTACATATGTGTATGGCTGATGCACAGGGTAGATAGCTAACTAAGTGCTTAGGATATGTATCGGTGATGTAATTTGGAATTTTTTTCTGAATTATTTCAGCATTTTAGTGTCGTGATTACTACCTTGAAAACATTGATACTGCATTTGTGCATATAGCCCTACTTGTGAGAATGTAGGGATAAGCAAACTTTGGACTGCTTTTTCAGTACTTTAGATACATGAGGCATACTATTTGTTAAACTGTATAAATATATATTACATAAGTCAGTCATGTCACATATTGATGTCATCGATGGGCAACTCACACACATTCTACTTAAGTACATTTACAAGTAACAGTATGCAGATATCCTGCCATTCATTCATGTTCTTACACATTTATTTTTCTTTGACAAGTTCACCACTTACCTTGATAGTCCTGCAGTTACAGCTGTTGTCATTTGAGGCTGACTCTGTCTGATGCTAGCAGTATACAGCCATTACATGAATAAGTAAAGGTTGTGAGTGCTACCTGGCATCAATTTTACTGCATGTATGTGAATAGCATGAAAGGTGTATCCCTTAGGTGGTGAGCATGTGCACTATCCATTGCCTCTTGGGCAGGGTGAGGGCATAATGTGCACACCTACATGTACCTACATCCACAGCAGCTGTGAGTTCCCCCTCTGGCTCTTCACATGTGTGTGGATATGGCGATCGTGCCAGTGGTGATGGTGGAACATTTTTCCTAGCCCTTGGTGTTCCTGTTGCAGCCATTTTCACAGGATGGTATTGTATAGGATAACAGAGACTGTGATAATTTCAGCAGAAGTACTGGGATCATATTGCAGAGCTCCCACTAATGCATCTAGGCACTAAAGCCATGACTTCAGCAGCTCAAACGCACACGCTATGATATTTCTTGTTTGAGCGTGTGCCTCATTATAGCATTCCTGTGTTGGTTTGTGTGCATTTCTGATGGGTATCCTCAGCCTTGGTTCAAGTGTATGTCCTGCATCCCCAAGTAAATGGCCTTTTTGGAAATCATCCCTGAAAGACCCCGATAGAGCTTTGAGGTGTGCCAGTTATGGGAGTTGTGATAACTGCAGGGTTGCCAGCACACACATTCATGATGATTCCCCTTTCATTACACATGACCTGGCAGTTAATGGAGTGGAAACCCTTTCTGTTGATGTAGACCCTTCCCTGTTACCCAGGTGGTGCTTTGATCTCAATGTGCATGCAGTCTAGGGCACCCAAAACTTCTGAAAAGTGTGTTATAGGGTAGAACTTCTGCATAGTTCTAGCTCTGTCCTCAGGGGTAGGGGGAATATATATAGTCAGTGGCATGCTGTAGCATAGCATTCAGTAATTTATGTAGGATTCTGGATATTGATGCCTGTGACACATCCTGCATGTCCCCTGTGAGTCATGGAAAGGTTCCTGTAGGTAATGTTCTAAGTGTTGCACATACCTTGTCTCCACAAGTATTGGTTCCCCTTAGTTTGCACTTGATATCAGGTGAACATGACAGAGCTTGCAGAGTTCCTGGACTGTATCTCTATCGACCCTGTAGACCTCTACTATTTCCACCTCATGTAGACCACGAAAAGTTAAACAGGGTCTAAATACCGTTCTTCTCCTTGTCTGAGGTCTATCAGCGGCAGCAGTATAGATGATCCTGTTGCACATACTCATGCAGAAGAGCAGCAGCAGCCCCTAACATTCTTTCCCTCCAGTGTAGTTTCTGTGGCTGTATTTTAAGAGGTTCTGGAGTACAGGCAAAAGGCAACACTAAGTGTACACAATTGCTTTATGGCTTGTTGAATAGCTCCACCATCTTGGACATGTTGATTAGCATACAAGTCAACTGCTTATGCAGCAATTAGCATCCCTTTTGTTTACCATGCTTGCATGGCTCTACACATTGTGTAGAGCCACTTACTAAATACAAATCAATGTGCTATTGTGTGTACCATGTACAGTTTATTGAATTTTGCCCTTTGTCTGGAAATGACAATCATTATTTTGGTTTTCTTAGTATAGAGAATAAACCAGTGAGAGAGGGCGGAAAGGTCATTTTCTAATGGTTTCTTAATGGTGGAGTGTGATGTGTCAGATTGGTAGATAACCAGGTCACCTGCTTATATAATTATAAGTGTATGGGACAGGGATACTGAGAGATTGTTTATGAAGAGAGAATAGAACACATGAGAGGATGGATCCCTGTGGTTCTTCTTTGTAGGGGGGGGGCTAATTCTGTGGTGCTTTTACCTATTCAGGCTTGGAATGTCTGTCATTTTGTCAGTCTAAACCAAGGAGTTGAGCTGGAGCTCATGCCTGCTGTGATAAGTGATTTTAATAGATATTCATGATCTACAAGGTCAAGGACCTTAATGAAATTAATGAACACTGTGCTAGTTAGACTGCCATTGTTAATATTACCCCCCTGTAAGGTCCTGACAAGAATAGATATTATTAGTTAATGGTACCTCCCTGTACTGCCCTAACCATGATAAGTATCATTAGTTAGCAGCAAGGATGTAGTTAGTAATTTATAAATTGTCACTGAGAAGCCATAGTGCACCCCCCCCCCCACGCACACACACACACGAGGGGAGAAGGCCCTCATTGGCACCACACAGTACTGCTGTCATACACAAAAATGGCATTCTTCTGAAGTACAGGCTTTTCTATTGCAGTGTATTACCTCTTAGACATATTTATTTATTTACTTACTTACTGTTTGATAACCAGGTAGGTAGGCTGGTCCAGATACCCTTTTCAACCATGACCTGAAAGTACAGAAATAAAAGCAAGCAACATTAATAATCAAGAAGCATACAATATGTAAGAAGAAATGCAAAATTCATTTTTAAAGGGTCTTGTTACAGGGTGAAATATACAGAGAAATGTTACAGTGACAGAGTTTATGGTAAAACCAAAGCTGTTACACCCCCCCCCCCCCACACACACACATGCACGCACGCACACACACACACACACACACACACACACACACACACACACACACACACACACACACATATATATATATATATATATATATATAAGTCCATTTTGAATTTCTACATTTCAGGAATCAGTCAGGGAAAGACTGTGATGATGGAGGTAGCATGATGTTAGAATTCAACGTTTGACAGTGGTTGTCTTGCTGGAAGGTAGTTTGCCATTTGTTAGCAAATGGTAATGTTAATTATTGTCCCTAAAGCATTTAGCACTCAGTTTCCTTGTGCAAGTGTTTGGAAAAGGCCTTTCTTAATCTCAATGAGAAATTCTAGGCTCCATAGTTTAAGTGGGAGTCTGTTCCATAATGCTAGGCTTAGTCAGGAAAGGCACATTCTCCAGTAGCTGTTTTATATGGAGGCTTGCTTAATTTAATAACTTTTCTCTTGGGTACTTGTTAGGAAGTAAACCTGATCTTGGATGGGTAGATTCTGTCTCAAAGATATGCAATAGTCACTGTTTAGAATTTTGTGAAAAAGAGTACCTACAAGATAAGCTGACCTTTCAGTGACTGGATACCATTTTAGATATTGTAGGAGGTTACAGTGGTGAAATCTGCTGTCAGCAATGAGGGCCAGTCTGCAAATTTTATTTTCTGTTTTCTGACATCTTTGGTAATTTCATTTTGAGTGAAAGGTAATCATAGGAAGACCATATTCCAATTTAGGAAGAACATTTTTTTTGCCAGGAAAAACTGGACAGAATGGGAGAGTAAATAAGAGAGCCTATAACAATAGTTTTAAGTGAAGATAGTACTGTGTTGGTTAGTTTGGGTATATGATTTGAAAAAGTTAAAGAACCATCAAGGTTTAGTCCTAGGTATCGGTAGTCAGAAATGAGGAGAATGATGTTGTTGTGGTTATCTGGGATGTTGATAAGATATAGATGAGGGAGAATTTGAGGGATTGTAAAGAAAAGCATAAAGTTAGTTTTTTTATGGTTAATTAGAAGGGGATTGCTATCTTCCCAGCTGAGTAGCATAGGGTGATGGAGACAAGAGAGGTATTTACTGATTAATAACAGATGGATGTTGTCTGCAAACAGTATGGCTTCAAGGGATGGGAGGTCATCTGTGAGATCATTAATAAATAATGAAAACAGAAAGGGATTTAGAACTGAATATCACACAGACTCAGTTCTGTTTCCAGCGTTGCATAACAACAAATTTCTCTGTGACATTTGGTGGACTTTTTAAAATGCAGCATTATGACAAGCATCTGTACCACATCGTGACAGGCAGTGTCGCAGAAGTCCATTCGTACAATTGGCAGTATACTAAATGCTAAGCATCTGTACTCAGTCACAGTAGCTAGTGCCAGAGAAGTCTATGTACTCTAGGCCAATATTCAGCACCAGGAAACCTCTGTGTAACAGCATGGCAGCCAGTACCACATGTCTATTCATACCAGCATCAGCATCCATTTCTTGCACTCAAGCAAGCTAAACCAGCACACAGCACAGTGTATTCTTACTGCTTCCATTAAAATACTCATGAGTAGTTAATAAACAACATTTATACCAAGTAAAAAAAAAAAAAATTGGACAAGAACTCCTTGTGAGATTCTGACAGAAACTATGAACTCAGATTCATCTCGGGTTGAAAACAATAATAAGACATTTAATAACTGTATTAGATAACTGAAAGAGAAAATTGTGAAAGTAAGATGATATATCAATAAACAATGAACTGATCACTCAGCCATAGGACATAGTAAATGTGCCATAAATGTTTTGCGCAAATTTCACAATAAGCACAAAATATATCAGAGTTTTTACAAATAAGGGGAGACAGCCTTTATGAAATTATGGAGATGATAAGTGCTGCACAAATAAAATTAAAAACATTAATTGTCATGGGACCATATAACATGCCAGTAGTTTTCCTACACAAAATTAAGGTAAATCTGACTGAACCCCTAATAATAAGGTGAAATGGAATGTTAATGTGTGGACAGGTTACTGACTTGTGGTGTGGGTCTGTAGTGCTACCAATTCACAAAAGATTGCTCACATCAGACCCAGACCATTTTAAACCATCTATTACTCTATTCAAAATCAGTGAAAACGGATCTTATCTAAAATGGCACCGAGAACCTACTTTTCTTAGATATGGAACAGTATGGATTTATAAAGGGGCGAGCTTGCTTTTTGAATTTTGGGACTCTTTAAAGAGGTAAAAGTAGCATGTGATTGCTAGTGCATGATGTTTATTTTGATCTTGTCAAAGCATTCCCCATTATCTCAGATAAGAGAATAATTGAGAATTGGACATTATTAAATGTCAGTTTCTATGTAATTCACTCAGGCATCGCTGGCTAAACAAGAGAACATAGTATAGGTTGGGGGTTTACCTGGATAGCCTACAATGAGTTAACAGTGGTGTCCCACAGGGCTCTGTACTAGAGACACTTCTTTTGGATTATTTTTTCAGATAATAAAGTTGAAAATGGCAAAGCTCGAATTTCAGTATCTCAAGACCATAAAGGCAAACGTTCAAAATCCCGAAACCCAAAACCACGAAATACAAAATATCGAACATAAACACACCATACACCACATAACACATACACTATCCTACCCACACTACAACAACTCAAACAACAAAAGATTCACAAACACAACAACACAAACCAACACACCTACACTACATATAAGCAGGGAGGCAAGCCCCCCTGCACCCCCCCATGTGGTGGGGCTGTGCCCCTCACCCCCCTACTTATATATACTAACTCCGAGATTGCACAAACAGGAAAAGACAGTAAACTCACACCCAGACATTCTACAGTCTCTCGCGCACGCACACACAGACACACACACACACACACACACACACACACACACACACACACACACACACACACACACACACACACACACACACACACACACACCACACATATACAAACAGCAACACATCCAACACTTACATACTCATACACTCACCTACCTACCCTAATCCACACGTACAACTTACAAACACACTCACATACATTCAAACTCCCACCCAAAACCCTTACAAAACACTCACTTACCTTAAATCACACCCAAATCCACACACACCGTACACCATCCACTTAAAACACAGCACGTAAAGAAGCGTAAAGCGATAACCGTGAATTTGAGATATTCGAATTCGTGATTATGCACTTTCACTGTTCTAAAAATTTGCTTTTATGGTCTCGGGATACTGGAATTCGAGATTTCAGTATTTCGAGATTATAAAGGGGAACCAGAACATACACACCAGGTGTTATAGTAATGACTTCTTTCAAGTTCAAAGGAGAGCCAGATTCTATTCCATTCTGGAATTCTGGATAAGATACCATTCTTTAGCAAGTATATATGAGTGCATACACACACACACACACACACACACACACACACACACACACACACACATGCAACTATTGGCACTTTGGAGGACAACCTGTTTTATTGCTGCCTACTTTTGGTATATGGCAAGAAATCTGAGCCTCTCAGTAAGAGCGAAGATATGGAGATTCCTAAAAGGTGGTATCATACCTCTCAAACTCTTAGAACAATAAATCTGGACAAAGCCATAATTAATGGGGAGACAAAGGCCCAAAAATAGGGGCAATTCTTAAATACTGCTTTTACAAACAAAGAAAGTTCATAGAATAAGAGGTTTTGCATTAGCGTGCATTTTCTGAAGGGAATGAAGTCTGAAATTCAAATGCCTGTCATTATTCTCAGTGTTTTGCCAGTCATTTACCAGAAAACCAAAATTTTATAAGGACTATACCAAAAGTATGAGGCAAAAATCTGTACAGTTGAGAGGTATGGGTGGTATACCAGCATAGAAGCAAACAGAAGAACCAATATATGTGAAATAGAACTGTTGGATGAATAAAATAAGTAAGCATAATGCCCAACAGGGTATGTGTTAATGTGTAATTACTCCCACCCAGGGGTGTTATGATGCTCGATGCTGCAGACATACACACACACACACACACACACACACACACACACACACACACACACACACACACACACACACACACACACACACACATATATATCTATTATGTTATATGGATAGTGAAATTTAACATTAACACTAAACTAGACATGTTGAGCGTTATTTACCTCAAACTGAAAACTTTCCACACATTGAAAAACATTTTAATAATGCAAGTTTTAAGTCCTTAAAATAAATTTATCTGGAAATGTATACATATCAACTTGGTTTCTTCAACAGTCTTCCACAGCTGGATAATTTAACATAACTATTTATACTGGATGTTTGGTCTTTCTTTTGGGAATTTGGGATAGTTCTTGTTTTACCTTCAATAGAAGACACAACTTCAGGAGACTCTCTGTGCAGTTTTTGACCATTGCAGTTTTCACAATCTCTTGCAAAAATAACTAATTAACTAACTTAAAAAAATAAATAAAGACTGGTTATGGCACTTTGGTCATCTTCATAAAACTTTGACTTCATTGTATTGGCTTTGTTCAAATGTCTGCAATTTCTTCTGTACAGCTTACAGTTTTCATGAACTGCATAGGATCTTGGCTCATTGCTTTATCAACTGCTTCACCTTTAGGCTGTCAACTTTTTCATGGCTTTTGAATTCTTTCTCTGTCTCTAATCTGCAAATCTAGTAGTTTTCTACAGTTCCTGTCCAGCATTATTCTAAAACTACAAGGTGACAATCTTCAGAGCTTCTCTTACAGCTCTTTCTTATATAATTCTTCGCTGATAGTTATTCACACGTGTCCATTAGACTGAGGACAGCATAGACTTGAGTCATAAGTCTGAATTCCCAATCATGCACAAATGTTGCTAATTTCTGACTTATGTATTGCAGAGCCTTGTCAGATATGACATCAGGTATATCTTGAGAATATGGACTTTAACATAATAATGTACAGATGTGGATACATGGCTTCTTTGAAATAGAATAACTCTCCATGGTCAGTCTGGAACTGGGTATGCTGTCATTCTTTCCTTTGGATTATTATTAGGATATTTAATGCAGGTGGCAAAACTATATACTACTTGTTCCATATGAGCTGGCATTCCTGGTTAAAACATATATCTTGTTCTTTCATTGCACTTTACTTTTTCTAGATGTATCCTATTAAGCATTTGTTTTCTTAGTTGCTGGAGAACTATTATTTTGTCAGTTTTATAAACATCAAACTTATTTTTCCTTTGAAAGAAAAAATATTTCTTTCCTTAATGGCAGTTTTTACTCAATTCATCCTTTCATTGTGACTTCTTTCAGCAGTTATGTTTCTAAATAAGCATTAGTACACCTCTGAAATTCTTTTACTTTTTCTTCTGCACTAATAACTGTGATATTGCCCGAAAGATAATTAGTTCTTCATACATTCCTGGTAGTTATACTCTTCAGTATACTGCTATGTGTAACTCCTTGCCCGTACTGTATTTCACTTTCAAATCATATTCCTGGAAATAAAGAAACATCCTCTGCAGTCTTGAAGGTGCCTTGCACAAATACTTTATATATATGGCTTTTACAGTTTTGTATTTTGTCTCTAAGCAAACTTTTTTATTATACATATATTTGTGGAATTTCCCACATCCATCTATTATTGCAAACAGTTCTTTTTCTATCTGAGCATATCTCTTTTTTTACATCATTAAGTGCTGCTGATCCATAAGCAGCTGATTTATTTTCTTGTAGGATTACAGTTCCTGTGCCATTCTAGCTTGCATATGCTTGCATAACAACTAACTTACTCTCATTTTAATACTTCACAGTTGGAGTACCTGTAAGTAGTTTCTTGAGCATTTCTGGAATGTTTTTCTATTCACAGCTCCAATCCTATACTATATCTTGCTGTAATAGTGTTTTTAAAGGCATAATTATCTCACTTGTGTCAAGTACAAACTTTGTGAAATACTGCATCATTGCTAGAGACCTCTGTAATGCTTAACTTTTCTTCTGGCATTAGCAATTGCATATTTGCTCATATTTTCTCAGAATTGTGTTAAAGACACCCCTAATGTTAAAACATGACCTGTGTATTTTAGACTTATCATGCTGGTTTTGCATTTGCTCTTATTCAGCTTGAAATTATGATGTCTTAGTTATTCTTCAGTTGTATTAGTCTTTGTTATTCTGTTGTTGCAACTGATCCATCACTAAAATAAAATCAGTTATGTTTATTACACTTTCCAAGCCTTCCACTACATAAGCAACAACTTTCTTGAAGATGCTTGATCCTGATTAAATATCAAGTGGAAGTCTAAGAAATCTGTACCCCCCCCCCAGTGACATATAAAATGTATACAATTTGAAAACTTTCTTGATTTCATTTTACTTGCCAGATACTTTGGAGTGCACCTAGTAATGAGAAGATGTGCCATTTATTTGACGACTTCTTCATCATAAGCAACAAACAATGCTCTGTCTTGACTATGTTATTTAGAGCTCATAGATCAATGCAAATGCAGATCTATTTCATGACACTGAACAAAATTATTTTACTCATTGGCTCTAATTGCATCTTAATGAAATCTCTGTTTTCATTTCTCCTCAGTTCCTATTCAGGTTCATTCACTTCTAAGAGTTGCAGGCACTTTTCCCTCAAGTATGAATCATTAGAAAATAAAAAACAGTACCAGTGTTCAGTGAAATAACAAACAAAAATGCAACTGAAGAACGCTGATCCTCTGTGTCTTGACACGCCAACCTCAAAAAAGGGTCACAACAAAAACGGAAAAAAACTGAAGAAACTGGCCGATATAAAATAAAAACAGTGTTTATTGTCTAATAAATTAAGCGCTTTCACTCGCTACAATGCGAGCTTCATCAGAACAGTTCTCAACCTTCAGTTCTGAGAGTGTGGAATACTACCTCTCATAATAGGAGAAAATAGGTAAATGGGGAAGGGAACACTTCCAATAACTTCAGTTAAAATGCTGTCTGCATATTTATACCATGGGCAACCTGTAGAGCTCCATGCTGATTAGAAAATGAACATTCTCCAGCAGGGTGTCAATCTACAGGTAATGCCCACTGAAAAATGAGTCCATCTCTTTATAGCAGCGTAACAAGCTGCCATCGAGCTCAGACTTAAAGTAACCTAATGTCTGCCATTATTTTACACTCATTAACCAGCGCTTTTGCTGTTTAGCAAGTGTAAAATAAAAAAAAAAAAATAAAATAAAAAAAAAAAGAATGTGTATGTCAATATCTGTGTAAGTGTATGCATGCATTTAAATGATAGAGAGATTGACTAAGGCATTATTTTACACTTGCTAAAAAATAGGAACAGATTTTAAATATTGCTCTTATAAAATTAGAAAGTTGCTTAAATAACAGGATTTGAGTTACCGTGAATTTTCTGAAGGAAATAAGGTCTGGAACTCAAGTATATATCATTATTTAGTGACTTCAGTCCCCAGTGAAACACAGATTTTAGGAGTAAGGGACCAAAAATGAAGTATAGTAATCAAAAATTGTAAGTAAAACACAACAGTTACAGACAACCCATTCTCTTAGTGAAATATACCAAAGCTCAGTCTGCAGCTTGTCCAACTCTGTAGTCTTACTGCCACTGTGTGCACACATTAGAGTAACAGAAATAATTTGCATTACAAATAAAATGTCTGCCTCAAAAAATAAATAAATAAAAACACAGTTTAGGCTGTGGCTTATCCACATCTCTCTATATTCTATGTATTAACATAATTTGCAGCATTCTTTTAAATAAATACTACTTATGTGTTCTCCACAAAGCAAAAAGCAAAAAAAAAAAACTTATACCTGTCCAGCGTGACTCCAGACCACACTAAAGCATCTCCCCTTCTAGCTATGGAGGCTGTCCACTACATGAAGCTCAAGTAATGCTCCTCAGGGCTATCCTATGCACTCCCCAGCCTAACAGGAACTTCTGCCAGCTTTTCAAAACTCCAGATCAAACCACAGATCTTTTAATGAATTAAAATCCTCCAACTACTATCTGCCAGTAACCTCCTATTGAAAATGATGCACACCCCCAGGTATTTCCAGCAAGAGACCTGCAATTTAAATTTCCTGCCTGCTACACTACGTACACTCTTATCTAGCTCTTAGCCAATCACAATGTTTAATCTGCAGTCCAGACATAACAGAGCAGTCAGAGCCTGCGGATCTGGTCTGAATGTTCAACGAAAAAAGCCACCTCAGCAGTAATGCCCCCACCAAATGTTCAGCCAGTTACTAGTGTCTAGTATCACAGACCGGACCTGTCTAACAGAAAGCTCTCACAGGTCACAGGTGCTGTCTGAAAACATGATTATGGGGAAAGAAAGTCAGCTCGGTTTGTTCCTGGCACTTCACTTCCCCAGACCACGAGATCATGAGCCAGAGACAAACTGACCCAATCTGGATCTCCCACCTGTAAGCTTTACTTGTACTGTGTATGACTTTCTCCTGGCAAATTTCCCAAGCCTCTGAGTAATCCATCATCACACATAATATCATTAATGTTGCTTTGCATAGTACCTTATGTTTCTGTGATACCATGACTGATTTTAAACACATGCAGCCTTTCTTTTACAGTATGGATATTGTGAATCTTTTTTTACCATTCCATATTTTTCACAAGCAATGACCCAAAGTGCTAGAACTTATTATTTTAAGTGCAACTATTTGTATTTGTAGTTTGGGGTTTCTGTATCTGTACTGCTGTTTCTGATATAATGGTACCATCTGTTAACTAGAATGGTTTAACAATATACACAAAGTTTTCTCTTGCTTGATAAACAGGACCAAATCTTTAGAAGTATTTTCTGCTGTTATATCAGGTTTACATTCAACTTTCTGTTCTTTAATTATATGTATTTCTTTACAACAGTCAGCCTTGCACTTTTGTTTCACTAGTTTTGATGGATTTTCAGACTTCACAGTATTAGGTCTTTTCATGTCCATGGTATACAGATGTAGTGCACTTTCATATGTATGTTCATTAATATGCTAATCCTTTGAACACTCTTGTTTTACATATTTTTGCGAAGTTCTCTTTTCCAGCACAGATTCTGGAGGATTGATTAAAAGTAGGGCACTTCTTCCTGTTATGCTTTTTGACACATTTACTGAAAACCTGCATTGTACATATACAATATTTTCCCTGGAATCTTTCTTGAAATCTTTCTTTGTTACTATACATTGCCTCGTGGTTTTGCTTTCATATCCATTACTTTTATAAACACCCTGATTTTACTTTTGACCTAGAATTTGACTCTCATTTTTCTTACATGCTTTTTGTCATTTAATTCTTTCAACCATGTACCAGTAATTTCAGTTCCTCTTCAGGTATCTTCTGTTTTTTTTTTTTCATTTTTTGTATCACAAATTACGTGGCTCATCTGCAACAGTATTGTTTTATCAAAGGGAGATTATTTGTACTTAATTTAGTAAAAACGTTTAAAACAGGAAACATCTTTGTTGAACTATCATATAAAACATAGGCAATCATACATTTATATAAATGAAAAAAACATAATGACAAATTTTTAGTTGCAAACACTGTACATCACATACAATCCTCTATACAGTTATTGTCAGTCAAACAATACATAGCTCATTCAATTCCTGCTTTCCTTTAAACATCATTCATCCTCCAAAACATTATTCTGCATGCATTGTTTCCACAATTCCCATTTTTTCTATATAATTTGATCCTACCCTTTTCTAAAGATTCCACTTCCAGTTCTTTTATCTCTGTTACTATATTCACTACTTCTAGAATGGTTGTTTTAGACTTTGATTTCCATTTTCTAGTAATTGCTTATTTGGCAGCCACCAGAATTAAACTCAGCAAAGCTTCAGTGTATTTAAGCAATTATGATTCCGTATCTCAGCTAAAAAAAAAATAATAATAATTTCCTTTGTTACACCAGTATTTCTTGACAGAGTAGTCTGCAGGGAATTTTTAAGTCTGCCAATTCATTAGACTCCCAAAAAATATGTTTCCAATTACCTTTTTCTTCCCCTTCATACATCTGACATTTGCAATCTACCTGAGGAAAATAATTTAGAGTCTGCTTGGGGTATAACAATACCTATGCAAATACTACCAAGCAAAGATTTTAACTCTTTTAGACTTTGTTGCATATTTGGGAGCCATACATATGTCCTCCCATTGTTTCCTTCTGAATTAATTATCTGATCTCTCTTTCCAATCCTTTTTAACCTCCTCTGATTTATTCCAAAAGTTATCATACGATATTGTATATGCCCTATTAATTATCCCTTTTTAAACAGGAGTTTCTGTTATAGATTCTACTAAAAATTCTACCAGTGCTGGTCTTTCACTTAGGATCCTCCTATTCCTTTCTCTTTGCCTATACTCTGATATCAGTCCTTAACACGCAAGGTAATCTGTAGACTGCAGTTCACATTAATTTTTGGCCTCTTCTATATTATATTACCCTTCCCTTTCTAATTATTTGCTCCCTATAATTTAGTAAACATTTTTTTCAGACCACAGCTGAACCACTACATAACAGCCATGCAGATGATACAATGTACCTGGACTTAACCAGGGCCCTTGCCACTTTAGCTTAAAGGCCGAAATATAGACTCATATATTGTAAGACTGACAGCAAGTTGCTGACAGATAGAACCTATGTAGCTAAAGTAGCAGGTGCCACCTCAGAAAGAAAGAAGTTGACTAGTTTCATTCCTCAGTGCTCAGTACTGGAATGTTTTCTGCTATGAACTTACTTTGAATCTCAAAACATTTAACCCATATATACACAGATATATGGCTAACTAAATTTGCAGATGACTACAAGTTGTGTGTTATACCACTCAATTGCAATAAAAAGATTTATTATTATTATTTCAGGTGACTAATCTGTGAATCTCTCCTAACTGTGTGCCTCTATTTCTGTAATATCACTCTGATAAAAATGCTGCCAATTGCTGCACTTTGAGAACCTACCAGTGCAATTTTGAAAACAACAACCTAGTATTAATTACATTCTGAGCAGGGCTGATCTAGCACTAGGCAACCTAGGCAGTCGCCAAGGGCCCTGCCAGCTGAAAGGGGCCCATTGGCCAGAGGGACTGCCACATTTACTTTTTAATTTAAAATTAAAGCAAAATTATATCTTCTTTAAGGGTGTTTGACTTTAAGAATAACCTCTGCGTGAACTGTTTACATCTCGTCATGCATCTGCATGCACCTACTGTTGCTTGCTTCTTCTATTCTATGTCTGTGAAATGTAAATACATGACCATTCCTGCTTCTTCTGCAGAACATTATCATTAAGGTGCTTTGCTTCTGGAATGGTATGTGTGTGTGTGTGTGTGTGTGTGTGTGTGTGTGTGTGTGTGTGTGTGTGTGTGTGTGTGTGTGTGTGTGTGTGTGTGTGTGTGTGTGTAAAATGCCCTAGTTAGGGATGGCAGGATAGTTAATTTAACCAGGCTCAACATGAATCCTCTACACCAGCTACCACACTATGAGTTTCAATGCATTTTCAAGGAATTGTGAGTTTCAAGGGAAGAGAAGTTTACTGTTGCTCATACTGTCTGTTTTCAATGTGCAACTCTTTTGTTTAGAAAATTATCATCACTGCTTGTGCTAAAAAAATCAAAACAGTGTTAATAGCACAACAGGTTGCATAGCTGCTTTTGATACAGAAGGCTGTGGGTTCTACTCTTACACCATGTTGATGGATTGCTGGTACTGTGTTGTCCTTTAAGGGAGGTGGGGTATTGCATTCCTGAGTGTCTCCTCCTTTTTAAAGAGATGCCTTGTAACCATGAACCTTTTGCCAGTTTGCCATCAATTCCTTATTGCAATATTACCAGTTTACCAATTTCTTTAATGTAACATAGGCAATTTATTCTTTGAGGGCAGCAGACACTGAATTTGTAGATGAAACACTGAAATATAAAGTTGTTTGCCAGTAGCAAGTGCTTCATTAGTTACAGATCTCTTTAATGGTGAATTATCCAGATCACTTTTACTTCTGTAGAGATTATACCTATTGACTAATATTGGTGGATTGTAATGATAGAAGTTTGAGTAGCCTTTTATGGTTGACATATTCTGAAATGGGCAGTTTTGTCATTATTGTTTCATACGTTTTGTTTCTTTGCTTACTGGAAAAATGTTAAAACCTACAAATTTAAAGCATACTCTAACAAGTGGTGCTGTATTATACAAGGAATATAATTTAATACAGTCAGAAAGGTGAATCAAAGAACATGGTCCTAAAATGTGCACAAGTGGCCTATGGTTTGAAAACAGTCCAAAGATAATCTTAATCTGCCACTGGCCAGGTGCATTTTCTTTGAATGTGAGTTTTAATGCAGTTACAACAAATGTGAGTTTCAAGGGCAGAGAAATTTACTGTTCATGCTAAGTCTATTTTCATTATTAGACTGTATTGTTTTGTTTAGCAAATGTATATCTATGTTTGTGGTACAAAATTTGAAATAAAACTTTTAAATTAAATTCAAATATCTGTAATCATTTTAGAAGTAAAAAAGAAAATAGT
Source organism: Protopterus annectens (assembly GCF_019279795.1). Classification (NCBI taxonomy): domain Eukaryota; kingdom Metazoa; phylum Chordata; order Ceratodontiformes; family Protopteridae; genus Protopterus; species Protopterus annectens. Next base: position 1,523,054,796 of record NC_056743.1, on the reverse strand, counting down.
GTGACACTGACAGGTTTGAACAGTGCTTAGGGTAACTGGGAGAAATAGCCAAGTAATGGCTGTGTGTGTGTGGGGCCCAATCCATTACCCTGCCTTGGGCCCCATGTGACCATAGTTTGGTTCTGAGCATTATTTGTATCTGAAATGATATTGATGCAATCACCTTGAGATACTGGAATGTTTTTCTGTGTTCTGCTCTGAAACACTGGCTGTATTTACATTTTTCTGTGTTCTGTCATGAAACACTGGCTGTATTTACATTTTTCTGTGTTCTGCCCTGAGACACTGGCTGCATTTACATCAGGCAAATATGTATTTGCAATGCTGATGTTTAACTCTGAATTCTGAGTTATGTGTGCTGTAGCATTTACAAAAATTTCTGAAGATTGTAAACTAGAGTTTGTTACAATTCGCAGTTCATTTATATCTGAAACTATACTGATATCAGGAAGTAAAGAGACTGTAGTTTTTACACACAATGTCTCATGCTGCAGATTATATGGTAGCTTTTCCTTATGCTCACTCACTACAGCTTGCTTCTCTTTTTCTTGATCTGGCTGTCATTGTGCGCACTTAACATTACTTTACCAAAAGCATTAAATAGAACATTTCTTGAACACATTTTACTATTGGACTATTTGGGTCTATATTAAATCAGCAAATGCTTTAAAAAGCGAATGCTGATTTATCGACCCCCATGTAAGCTAAAGCTTACAATCCCGAACACTTAGAACAGCAATTTTTTTTTTCCCAAGGGAAAAAAAATTGCTGTTTCACAAAAGAAAAAAAAACAAACAAACAAAATTTACAACATTTGTCCCCCACACCCCCCTACTTAAATATACCAACTCTGAGATTGCACTAAAGTGACGAAAACAGCAAAGTAACAGAGGCGGCCAAGCGATTTCTTTCCTAGGGAAAGAAATCGCTTATATGCTGTTTCGGTATTTTGCCATTTCGTGCTTTCAAATTCGATCAAGACACATTCAAAATAATGCATCTTCCGTCATATAATAGGAACCCGACTATTTACATTTTTTGTTTTACCCAATTTTTAACTTTAAACAACATATTTACTGGTACTTTTCTTGTAGAAGTCTTTAAAACTATTCTGACATTTACTGACTGATTTAGCTATAAAATCCATTTAAATAAAAGTAAATACTTACTCAAGATGTTAAGTAAGTGTTGGTTTGGTGGGCAGTCATTTTGCAACTTCTTCAAACTACCTCTTATAAAGATTCCTTTACATCTCCAATGTCACACTGGTACCTTGTAGCCAATCTTCTTCCTTGGAGATACTGTTATAGGTACACTTTTAAGAGTCTATATTAGAACATCAAAACCTCACTTACACGAATCCCTAAACACTGACACATAAACAGCGAACCGCAAGAACACCGAATGTCCTGAAGCACGAAATTCGAAATATCGAATTACCATAGTTGTCCCTTATCCGGTATAGCTTCCTAATGTAAATGTGCAATAGTTACTGACCTTAGGGTTAGGGTGCGGGTTAAGGTAAGTGCATATATAGTAATATAGTTGTGTAGCTGTATAGATTCGTAAATTTCACTTTTCCCGTACTTAGGTGGTGTTTGTTTATATTTAGATACATTTGTGTGTAATGCATGTTTGATTAGGATATGGGATGTATGGGTGAAGTGTAGATATGCGGAAGTTTAGATTATTTATTTTGTTTGGGTAGGTAGTACGTAGTGGATGGTGGAGTTGGCCAACCATGGCATTTCGATATTTTAAATTTCGTACTTCAGGATGTTTGGTGTTCTCGTGGTTCGCTGTTTATGTGTTAGTGTTTAGGGATTCGCGTAAGTGAGGTTTCAGTGTTCTAATATAGACCCCACTTTTACAACTCTCTGTAATGATGTTGCTGTCCTGTAATACTTTCTCTGACTGCTTGTTGAGTGTAGACTTACCACAAGGTTGCTACTAGGTTCTGGGAATTACTTCAACTGTATTTCAATACCCCATCCCCAAGGCTGTTTTGGCACCAATTGATAAATTTATCTGGTTAACTGTAAAGGTGCCAAATCTTACCGTTCAGCCTGTAATGTTGTATCACAAATATAGATACAGGGGAAAATTAAAAAGATTTCCTAACAAGAGCCAGCCAGCAAAAACTAACACTTTTGGTAAAATTAAGTACATGGTTACTCAATTACCAATCATTATTGACAGAGAGGAATATCAGTGGAAATCCCCTGCAAGCCAACTTGTAGGAGAAGAGAGATTCTGACGCTTCTACAGATTCCAATATACCTTCCACATAGATGCATCCTTTGTAAGAAGCCCCAAACCCCGCAGCAGCTAGAGATAATGAGACTAAAACTATTTTAACAGTGGTATGACCATAGACTGCAATGGATTTTCACACTATTGTAGATTCTCTCCCTCCTATTTGAACACACTCAGCAAAACATGCAAAAATCTTAGAAAGACATGTGCAGTTGAAAAATGTTACCATTGTGAACCTGAGAGCCGTACTAAAAGCCTCCACACACCCTGATATTTTTAGGAAAATATGTGAAAAATCTAATGTAGGTAATAACATTCCAAAACACACAGATGATGGGTTTCTAGCTGCTATAAATAACCTCTTAAAAGCCATTACCACAGTGTCCCCCTTCCCTAGTTGGGCCAGAATAAAAGCTGTTGTACAAAGAGGGAATGAATCTATTGATGCAGATCTGTAACACATGATAGATGCATTTGAAGTCTTCTCTGGATAGCCAGAGCCTGTGGAAGGTGTGGCTACAGCAGGTTGTCAGCAGGTTTTGTAGGGGGTTTGTTACCACCCATATAACAACAGAAAAAAAAGGTTTGTTTAAACTGGCCAAGTTTAAGCATTCATGGAATTGTAAATCAGGCATGATATGTAGCAGACAATATCCATAGGGAAGAAAAGGAGCCAAGGAAAAAGTTAGTGGATATTCAACTCCAGCAGTTCAACACCAACGTCTGATGGTGGGGACAGTGAAGAAGAAATAGTAAAGTACCCCCCAGGAAAGTATCAGCAAAATGATTTTCCCCTTGATTCATCATAAGTGCCACAGGATACACCAGATTTAAATACTTGTTTTAATTGTGGTCAGCTAGGGCACTGGCAAAATTAATGTCCATTAACTGGAAAAGCCACTTTGCAAAATATTCAAACACCACAGTAATCTGATAGAAACCCTCCTGTATGGAACACTACTTGGCAGCCACCAGTGTGGCAGCAAACTCACTGGGACAGCCATGAGTGGGAACTGCAGTTATTTCCATTGGTACCAATTGATCAAGATGGTCCCTTTGTCGATGTTACACTTTCAAAATACACCTGTCCCATTTCTTGTACTTATAGGAGCTACTAGATATATGATCACTTTGGCAAACGCCAAACACCTTCCACTTTCTAAACTTACAATTTAGGGTGTAGGTGTGTCTGGAGTTCATTTAGATTATCCAGAAATTAAACCTGCCCCTATTCAAGTTGGTCTGCTAAAAGAATAGCAGGTTTCTCATGTAAGAAATTTGACCCCTTTAAATCTGTTAGGTAGAGATTTACTTTGTAAACTTAGGTGTACAGTTAATTGCATACCTGATAGTGTATCTTCAGATATTCCTAATGGATCTTTAGGATTATATTCTAACACTATTTTGTCAATGAAAATGCCTTTTTGCTTTCATTACAGCAGAGCAAAAAGAAAAAAAAAATGCTGAGATAGAGGAATTTCATCCTATCCCTCTTCAGCTCTGGAGTACCCATGACAATGAGGTAGGGCTCATATAGGATGCAGAACCTGTCCATATAACACCAAAACCTGTGAGTGTCTGCCTATGGTAGGTCAGTATCCTTTGTCCATAGAAGTAGAAAAGGGAAATGAATCTATTATTTCTACCTTGTTACAACAAGGTATCATTGTCCCAACTCACAGTCCATGTAATACTCCAGTTTTACCAGAATAAAAAGTACACATAGGTTTGTACAAGATGTACATGCAGTGCATGCTGTAGTAGTACCAACATTTCCAGTTGTTCCTAATTCTGCAAGAAAACTGAATTCTATCCCTTTAGACACCACTACCTTTTTGGTGATAAATATCTCATCTGCCTTCTTTTTTATCCCTGTACAACCAGACAGTTGGTAAGACATTTGTTAGACTTGCTAAAGAAAGAATGTCAGTTTGAAATGAAATTGATTGAAACTCTGCCACTGACTGTTAATAAACATCATACTAAAGCAAATGATGATTTGGCACCAATGTCTCAAATGGACACGGACAGCCTGTAAATGTTTCATCTCCCAAGCCCCTACTTGTAAATGTTTCATCTCCCAAGCCCCTACTTGTAAATGTTTCATCTCCCAAGCCCCTACTTGTAAATGTTTCATCTCCCAAGCCCCTACTTGTAAATGTTTCATCTCCCAAGCCCCTACTTGTAAATGTTTCATCTCCCAAGCCCCTGCTTACACTTTTCAACGGTACCAGAACTTGTCAAAGATCCCAGCTGCATGGCTAGGCATAAAAAGCGGCTTGTGGTCGTTAGCCTAGTAAATGCTTATGAACCTTTGAACCTATGAAAATAGAGTCAGAGTTTAGTAAAATATATGATAGTCTATATAAGGGGGGATGTAAAAAATACATACTATCGAATGTACAACCAATGATTATTTACAATAGTCCATCAAAATGTAGGGACAGAAAGAAACAGCATGTGAAAAACGTCCGATAGCAAGTGAAAAACTGTCTGTTCATATGAAAGCTTGTAGTCATTGTCTAATCATAAATAATCATTATAATCTGAGTGATGTTTCACAGCATCATGTGTGGCATGTCAAGGATGAGAAGTACAGAGAAGGGGAAAATGTTAGTGTATGCATTTAATTTGTAATATGTTTTCAGAGCAGAATGAAATTTCAGAGTGCCCTTCAGCATATATCTGTTAGAGTGCATCCTGACTAATATTAGCAAGTGCTGACAGGGTTTGAAAAGTGTAAGGTTTGTTCTGAGTAGAAAGTTCTGTCATAGAATTTGGAAGTCATGTCGAATATGAAATGTCATAAACAACCCCTCGTGAGATCTTAGTTAAAATTAATGCTGTATTATCCCTGTGGGATTCATGAACAATCGTGTAGGCTTTGCGTGAAGCGTACACGATATTTATGTGTCAGCACAATGAGCAGCATCACTAATTGCATATGCATTCTGCCCATCATGCTTACGCAAATACAAGCAAGTTTTCATGGCCAGCAATAGTGTTGGTGACCAGAAAACCATGCTGAGCACCATGACCATGCACAGTAAATAAACAAGTTTGGCTATGGGCAAACCTGGTACGTGTGCGCACGTGGACAGCACAACAGCTGCACAGGGCAAATAATGCAAGCTGCACCAGGCAGGGGAAGTGTACTGAGCGCACTGTGCATATAACTCAAACATCTGAATACAGAAACAAGTAAGAGGGAAGGGCAAAAGGCAAGGGCAACTACAATACATGGGCTACCAGACAGCAAAACTGTACTGAGGACTATGTGCACAGAAATCAAAGTGATGTATACAGAAATATGTAAGATGGGAGAGTAAATGTTCAAAATCTAGTGAGGTAATTGATGTGAAGGTGCCTATGTCACAAAGACAATTTTGTAATAATAAAAATTTGCAGTAATTAATGATGGTCACACTTCCTGAGCAAATATAGGTAAATAAAAGCAGACATGATATTATAGGATTTGACAGTTGCACAAATTAATATTGTAACAGAGGGGAACTACATGACAAATGAATGTCATTGACATGCTGAGTTGACATGCCAGTTCGCAAGAACAGTACCAACACTATGGGATATTTGTACAGCATGCATTTCTTCAATATAACATGTTGGAAAATAGGAATGGCTCAGAAGCCACAATCTTCTTTTGCAAGAATCAAACCCATCCCATCAGTGTTAACACTGACCTCTGTATTAACTGTGTATACCACAGAACTTGGTCTAACACATCTATGAGGAGGATCATCTTTGAAAGGAACTATGCACTTCAATATTCTAATGGTTATGCATCCCATATGTAGGTGTGTATAGTGTTACATGTGTGGGAGCAGAGTGTGACATATGTAATACCCTTATAAGACACTTCTGCCTGACACAGTTATTGTGTATAAAAAAAAAAAAAAAAAAAAAAAAAGAACAGATACAAACACCACACTATGATGCAATGTATTCCCAGAGCTGTATATTGTTGGCATCTGCCACAGGAGGTAGCAATGGCTATTGTCACAAACAAATGAAATTAAGGTGTGAATTAAGAAAGGATCCCTGATAATGAATGTCATATCAACATGTAAGACTGATGGCAATTAAATGAGTCTGCTCATGTGCACATAACTGTGACCAGTCCTATATCAATGTTCCATGATCAAGGAAGATTTCTCTGTATGTCTGTACACATACCACCCAAGAACTAAAGCACACTCGTGTACACCACAGTGCACTATGCATGTACCATAGTAGCACTCTCATCATGACATTGGCAGAACAAATGTCTACTGTCATGAAATGCAGAGCTACGTTCACATGTTCATGCAACATATCAAGGGATAAGACTGACATGATGTAATGGTTGCTGTATGATGTCAGCACATTCATACAAAATAAAACCCTATGATAAAATTAAACATCAAGCTGTATAACTCCTCCAAAATAACAATATGGCTATTAATCACATTTGTCACAGTGAGACTGTTATCACAGCTGTTGAACTCCACCTATGTGAAGTCATTTAATCAGCTGTACTTTGTTTGCCCATACTTTTTATCTGCTACAATTTATGGGGGAGGCTTCTGCCACTCTATATACACAAAGAATATCTGGGGGGGTATCTTTCCTGAAGAACAGTTAAGGACACATATGCTTACAGTCACTTAATGCTAGTTTGAAACACTTACCTCGGCATTGAGAAAATCAACACACTAGAAGATCAAGGCATGTGCCATGGTATAAGTGGATTGCCAACTGTCATATGTGGTGCTATGTGAAAGCATTACATCATGTATATCAATCAAGGAATATGTATTCCTGTATTTATTAAAAAATAATCTTGCTGTATGTCAACATTACCTGATGCTAGGTATACTCAAACACACCTGTAGCCTCCGGCTGTTGGCACTGTGACAGTAGATCAACAATTATGTGCAAAGTGGTTATTATCCCATATAGGAACATATGCCTTAGTTAGGCAACAACATACATTATATGATCTCATGTCCTCACTCCTGAGGAGGTGTTTCACTACAACTGTGATGGAATGACAATCTATTCAAATAATTCAGTCTTCAATACAACCTTTCCAAAGGAAATGTAGAATAAACTCTTGTAACAGTAAACAGCACCTAAGAATCAGAGAGGAAATGTTGTGATTCCAATTATTTTTACAATTTACATTTGTTTTATCTTAACATTTTGCTTACATATGCTCCGCATGTTGTATTATACCTTTCCACGTTAGCTCTAAAGCTCAATTCAAAAATGAAGTGTTGTGTTTGCCTTCCCTTTTGCATGATGATACACTGGGAGCAAAGAGACTTCTCTGCTGAATAAAAAAGTAAAAAACTTTAATTTGGTTTGCCTTCTACAGTGCAACAGGCTTAGCGGCGATGCCTTTCTGTCAGCACTCTAGACAGAAGTTAATGGAGAAAATCCACCTCTAGACTTAACTTTCTCTGTGGCACAAGGTGTAAACTCTCTGAGCTAAATAAAAAAAGCAGAGCTGAAGGAGGAATCAACTTCAGTATGCAGATCATCTTACAGAGAGTGTCAGAATATGATTATTATAGTAACTTTTTATCATGACTTTAAAATACCTAGGGGTGACTGTTATAAATATGATGCCTGGCCGAGCTTGCATGATTAATTCCTACTGAAATATTATTTTATACCGACTACATACGAGACAAGTTTCAAGGGAAATCACACGTTACGTGCATGTACAATGCAGTGTAAGGCAAATACTCACTGCATTATGCAATAAAACATGAAATTCAATTTAGCATCACATACTACAGTTGCTTGTTGCCAGACCTCATGCAGATGCTGAGGATTGCAAATGATGAAACAGAAGGGTCTTTGACATATGCATAGTCAGCTCATTCACAGGAAAGACACATAAAAACAGGAAGTAAGAGTTTCACCCAATGCTGAATTCAAATCATTGTCAAGATGAAAAACTAAGTTTACAAACTTGATCATTATTTCTACACCCCACAAAATAAATCATACTACACACATGTCAAAAATCACACCTTTGAAGGAACAGTAATAACCTATTCAACCAATGGGAGTTATAGGTTTTATTCTTTAGCAAAGTAAGTGCAGACTGAAAATGTCATAACATGGAATTTACATCCATCAGCCTAATGAATAGTGAACAATACAAAGGGATAAGAGAGAAGAGATGAAGACAGATAGATATACAGACAACATATGAAAGGGTGGTTTTATTAATGCACATCTTTACGGTGTGTCCTCAGTATTCATCAGTCATGCTCCTTATATGTAAGTGACGGCTCTGGGGATCAACAAGGTGTAGGACATACCTAATGAAGACATAAGCAGAATAAGGGTGGTTTACTAAATCTTCTTAATGCTCATGGATGTGTTGGCAAATGCTTAACTGGGTAAAACATAAGGTATATGTCATGCAACATATCATACAAGTACAACATCACAGTAAAAAATAATGTGACATACATCTGGAATCAAACCCTTGATGTGATGGTCAAAACTGAATATTTACATCAACACTCCACAGAGGATGTTGCACTTGGCTGCACCCAATAGTCAAAGTACTGTTAGAGTGATGTTACCATGTATTTACTCTGCATTCTGATAGCTCAGCATGTTAAGCACCTTTGTGTTAGAAGAACCTGAATACTGTGGGTGATGGCAACAACTGACCAGGTTTTGCCATCGGACATGAGCAGCTATTCACTGTCAGTCAGCACTGGTGCACGATTCCAACAGCTGCACAAATGCTGAGAGAAAAAAGTGTAGGATTTTCAATGGGCTAGTTCTAGCCTTGTGTGTTATGTGTGATTCTATTTTTTGACCAGATTAAACATGTGAAAAGGGGGTTGACAAGAAAGTGGTGAAATTGGAAGGGGGCAATCGAGGGGAGGACACAGGGACAAGAATACAGGAATTTGCAGGAAGGTAGTGGGAGGGAACCATAGCTATCCAGTCTTCACAGCATAAATGTAGAAATGTAGCCACAATTTGCTGAATTTGGACTGTCACCACACCAAGGGTGGGTGAAAACAGGAGAAAAATACTGTACAGCTAATTGTGCCTAATCAAGTGTCCCAAGAAGACACATTGGTGAAGTGAAGAGCTATGTATGGGTCATTATTTTTTGTGGGACATGTGCCCATTTTTTACTTTTTTCTTTCAAAGACAGAGGAATGTTAGGGAAGGCGGCTTGGAATGTGATGGTCAGGTAGGGAGGTTAGGTGAGCAAGCAGGTGCAGACATATAGGACAAACAAGACAGACAAAGATGTGATGGACACAAAAGATTGAGGGACACCATGATTGGGAATAGGTACAGGACATAGGAGGGTCACCCGCATCAAGACTGAGAACAGTGAAAATCTAGTCCTCACCCTCAGAACTGTCATCACTGTCTTCTGTCTTAGCTTCCTGTGTCAATGCTTGATGTGGCATCATCTTGGCAATATAATGAAGCATCTTTTCTACATGGCCATTTCAGACACCAATGCCCCTTTCCAGTATACCCTCCACCACCCTGTCAGCTCTTGGCAGGTGACAAAATCTCTACCTCCACCAATACTACTCTCGTAGGGTAGCAGTGCACCAGCTGTCAGGGCAGAGCTACCTGATGCAGATGAGGCAGGTAGGGCAGGGGTTGTGGAAGCAGTGCTGACAGCTTGGTATCTTGATGTGTCAGTGGTGCAAACTGTGGAGAGATGGCGGGCTGATTTACAGTAGGTCTGTCTCTTTGTGCTGCATGTCAGTCCTTGTAAGCAGAAATGTATGACAACATTTATAAATATATATATATATATATATATATATATATATATATATATATATATATATATATATATATATATATATATATATATATATATATATATATATATATATATATAAAATACCCCCCCCCCAAAAAAAAGAGAAAGGAAATAAAAAGATAGCATGGGTGGAGTAAGACAAAACAGAGAGAGAATTAGATCCATGGCATTTCACGACTATATAATTTCACAGAGAATAAACAATTATAATTATTCAGTCTATACACCTTTGCCACATCCATTTATGATGGGAACATCTTACTCTGTAGTATTATTAATTACACTGCTATGATATTATAAATACAACTATTTATTTCAGTATTGCCACACTGCATACAATTACAATACTTGCTAGGCTTACAGTAAGAGCTGATGCATACATATCTCATGCCTCTCTGAGGCGAGTAAACTTCTCTTTGTGCATATCCCTGTTTGCTGCAATATCTTCAGCTGCTGTACAACACAGAGGAAGAGAAGAAGAGACATGAAAACACATTGAATAACAGTCTTGGATGGGTCCTGTATTCTATATCATTTAATACAGATGGGTCAGTACACTTACATAAATGAGGGATGTCAGCAGTTTTAACTCATCCTCCCATTGGTTACGCAGGTCCTTCTTGTGCCATTTCAGGTCACTGTAATGGTGATGCCAAATTCTGTTCAGTGCGTGGTATGCCAGCTGCACTGTAAACATCCTTGGCTTATCTGTTCCAAGCCTCAGTCTTATCCTGCGATCTTGGGAAATCCCCCTGCAGCAGCCTAAGGCTGTAGCACATCACAAGGAGTGCCACAAAAATGCTGGACTCAACACCCAACTTGTGTGCTCTAAATTCAGCACCATCATGTCCTGTACCAGCCATGCCTGCAGAAGTCAAGCAGTGGCCTGAAGTCTGAATTGGTGCCAAATTCCAATCTGGTGTTTACCAGCCGGGGTACAAACACACGCAACTATGCTAACTGTATTTGCAAAATGGAAAGCACAGAGAGGTATTTGCAAACAAAGAGGAATGTATTTTATCAAGCAGCAATGAAGGTATGAACCACGGCGGTGAGATTTGACATGTGTATGCTCAGCCTGTTCACACTTTTTTCAGATGGCCAACGGCTTTGATTATTATCTTTGGTGTTTTGGAGGTTAAATAGGATGAGTTGGCACATAACTTGCTGTAATTACATACTGTAAAAAGTTAGTTGACCAATCTGAGAATCAAACTTACGCAAGAAATAAGGCATACATTTTAAGTGAAGTGATTATTTCTCAGTGCTACAGGAGAACTCCCTTTTAACCATCTTCATTATAGATCAACTGCATTCAGTATGACTGGAGATATGTTTCAGATAGGTGTGTATGTGTGTGACATATTGGAATTCCTGTGAAATGCATTCCCTTGAAAGAGGCAGTATTACTGTTTGTAAATGCATGTCAGATGGATAGACTTTCATGAGATGATTAATACAGGCTGGGGTATGATGCATACATACTTCACTACACATACTGTTCTAAACACAAAGTTAGGCTATATGAGGAGAGAAATTGATTTTTACTTTAAATAATTTGCCTATCATAGATATGTAAGTGCATTTTTAATTTATTATCATAATTGCCCTGCTTAAACAATTACGCACACACATTCAACTGTGTTTCATAACTAAATAATTTTGAAATATGCTACTTAGAAAAATCTATTTATGAAAACATTAATGAGATATTTCTTACAACAAACATAATTAGGATAGCCATTTGTATGTAGTGTTACCTTCCTAATCAAACTGTTGTTAGAACTTGCATTCCAACACACTTTTTAAAAAAAAATAAGTGTTATCTGGACTTGAAACCTGGATCATCTACATTCTATCTCTAAAGTCAATGCACTTGCACCTTGTGCCACAGAAGTAGTTATACAGTAAGTGGATGTTCTTCACTCAGTCCTGTCCAGAGTGCTGAGGTCTGCACAATGCCACGCTTCTCAAATAAAATGTTTCACTTTTTTCCTTAAGCAGGTAAGTTCAACTGCACGATGCTCAGCATGAACAGGTGCACAAAGCAAGAAAGAGAAAAAAAACATGAAGTTCTGATGAAAGTAAGTTAAACATCTGTAGAAATAATTTCCCCATTCCCTTTATACTGTAGGGATCTGAACCTCAAACAATTATGTTAAGGAGCCAACATTCACTGCATTTACAGCTTCTGCCACAGCAACAGGTATACAACATGTGCACATCACTCACACATTAGTAATACCGCCCAGCAGTGACAAAACTGTTTGCACTAATGAAGATTGCAGAAATAGCATTGTTCAATTTTTTCTTCATCTGTTAGCCTTGTCTAAGCTCTGCTAAGACAGTTTTGCTATTACATGGTGGGGGGGGGGGGGGCATATATATCAAGTTTTGTTCCACACAACAAAACACAAGCTGCAGTTTTACATCTGTTGCAAACATCTCAAGTAGCATGTGGCTTCAAGCTGAATTCAAACCCTGCATTCACTTTCCTGTTACTTTAAATTCATTTTATTTCACCCCTGTACTACAGTCATAGTTAGATGTGATGTAGAAGTTCTTCTCTTACTGCTGTTCAGCTGTAACAAAGTGCACACATGCCACTGTAAAATACACTACTAATGACATGCCAAATTAAATTTCTCCATTTGTACCTTGGGAAAGTGTACTTTTGATCACTGTGTCAAAACAGTGCCAGTCAGCAGTGTGCTTTGCCAAAGAATGGGCAAATATGGAACATAGAAATGTCAGTATTTACAAATATCAGGGAATAATAATGAAAAGGCAGGCCTGTGAAGGCAGGCCTGTGAAGTTTCCTAGATCCGAGTGCGTTACAGCCTGATCATTTGCTCAGAAAATGTGCATTAACGCTGTCAGACAGCACACTATCTGGAACTGAGCCCTCAAGTCTGTGCAATAATAACACATACTCTGTTGTGAATCTTATCCCTACTTGCCACCAACACAGGACCAGAAAATGTTCCTTTCTCATTTGCTTGAACATGTCTAGATCAATGTGATATTAACAAATACTTTGCAGTAATAATAACCCACATCATATTAATGTCAGGTTGCCAACAGTGACATTTTTTTCTCTTTATTTTCTGAGCATCATCCCCTCCTCTCAGCTTAACTGCAGAAAGACAATGTCATGACCATTTACTTGCATCTTTATTTCAATGTGCAATATATCTGATTGGTATTTCATAAAGATTTTAAGCAGAGGATGGGCAGTATGCTCTTAGTACAAGGATATCAATGTTGTTAAGGTTGTTCTCATAGCTGTCAAGTTGCTTACACTTTTTATTCTAAGTCTACTCTGAATGATACACACACTTCAGAGAGAAGAGTTACTTCAATATTGCTTGTAGTCAGAACAAGCAGTAACACTTGCAAACTATTAGCAGTTTACTATCATTGGCCCTCCCTGCAGTCCTAGGGTATGTGCATCCAATCATGTAGCTATTTACACCATGCTTACATCCTCTACACCCATTGATTTTTTAGTACTCAGGAATGCTAACAATGTCACTTCATTTGCATCTTCACAATGCTCAGAAGGCTGAATCTACACTATATAAAGGTAATGGTGTAGCAATTGAATTGAAAGGAGCTGAGATTGAGCGGATACAAGCAGACCATTACTGCTACTTACTTGGAGGAGATTGTACTACAAATTAATGCACCATTTCATAAGTTATTTTGTCCTCTTCAGAAACTACTTACATGTTCAGATTTTGAATTGTATTTCAATATGAAGTGAAAAAAATAATTTGGATATGTATGCAATTTAAAAAATTCCCTGCTGGTGTACTGCACATATGTCAGTTCTTGTTGTGCTTTCCAAGTTAGTATGGTTATATCACGGTATTGTGTTATCATTTGCTACAGCATGACTGTCTCACCCATGTGGGTTACTCGGATAGGATGAGTGACACACTGGTTTGGGCAGTGTCTGTGATGGAACTGTTGCTGAAGGACGGTCAGCATCCACATGTCTGTAGTGCCACAACATCCTGTAGTGTTAGCCAATATGGCCATGCCAGATCCCTCTCCTGTATTGGCACTACTTCCACTACTTCATCAGTGATTGGTATGGTAGGACATGGGGTTCTGGTTCTGGATGTAGTCATGAAAAAAGCTTGTCCAGCAGGCATCCCTCATGTTTAGGTAGCATCCCCACTTTGAACCCGAAATGTGGAAGTGGCAGTGAAATTCTCAGCAGAGGCAGTTTGTATGGTCAGGAGCAACAACACTGAAATGACAACTACCATGCATGGCTCATAGCTGTCTGATATGACAGGATGTAGTGCTAGCACAGTGCTTGATTGTGTTCATGTAGACACACACATTTCACAAAAGCTGCCATATCGACCCACACACATGCAAGCTTAGAAAACCTTAATGCTGATTGAAATATATCTCCTGTTAGTGGCCCTGAGATATTTCATACTTTAATGAATGCTCTATGTTTCTTACTTGCACATACTCTTGCTACTTTGCTGTCAGCCTTGGATTACTGCCCCTCCCCAACCTGTGCAAATGTAATGGTGTCTGTGCCATGGCCTTTGTTCATTTGGGTTTGAATTAGGGTTACATATATGTCTGATGCACAGACTGGATAGGTAAGAGACTGACAGTATGTAGGTAGTTTAGCTACTTACACATTTCTTCATGTAATACAGGTTCCACACTTACCTTGACATTACTGCAGTTATGAGCCATGTGCTTTTGGGGTGTCTCTGTCTGATGCTATCTGTGCAGTGATATTATATTGGTAAGTAAAGTTGGAGGACATCAGATAGCATCACATATTTCTATGTGCTTAGGTTGTAATGTGTTTTCCTGTTCTGGTGAGTGTGTGTGCTATCATTTGCCTTTTAGTCACAGAATGTGTGTGCCAACCTTTGAGTCTTAGGTGGTGAGTGTGTGTACTATCCTTTGCCTCTTAGCCAGGGCAAGCATATATTGTGCACACCTACACCTGCAGGCTAGCTCTGCAGCTGGAGGTTCTCCCTCAGAATCCTCTTCTGTATGTGCTGGAGGTGCTGCTCTTTCCTGTGGTCCAGGAATGTGTGTTCCTGGCCCTTGCTGTACCTGTTGCAGCTGTTTTCTAAAGATGATATTGTGAAGTATGACCCAAACAGTGAGAATTTATGCCCAGGTGCCTGGGGCATACTGCAGGACACGCCCTGATCTGTCTATACAGTGAACCGTGACTTTAGCATGTCAAACACATGCTCTGTGATGTTTCTAGTTTAAGCATGGACATTATTATATCTTTCTTCTGTTGATGTGTGTGCGTTTCTGATGGGTGTCATGTACCACGTTTCCAGTGCATAACATGCAACACCCAATAGATGGCCTTGTGGAACATCACCCCTTACAAACCTTGTGTAAAGCTATGAGGTGTGCCAAATGTGTGAGCCATGGTAACTGACTGGGTTGCTGGCACAGACAGTGAGGATGATCCCTCGGGCATTGCAGACAACCTGGCAATTGTTTGAATGGAATGCCTTCCTGTTGAATGTTCATTCCTGTTTACCAGGTGGGGCTTTTATTTCTATGAGTGCAGTCTACTGCCCCAAGCTTTCAGGAAAGTGTGCTATAGCATAATATTCTTACATTGTTCTTGCTCTCTCCTCTGGTGTGCATGGAAAATAGATGTACTCCCTTGCATGTTGTAGCACAGCATTAAGACATTGGTACAATATTCTGGAGACTGAGACCTGTGACACCCTTAGTATATCCCTGTGGATCACTTAAATGGCCAATAGCTAATACTCTTAATGCTACACATACCTTAGTTTCCACTGGTATAGAGTCTCCTCAATTTCACCTGGGTCTGAGCTGGGGGCAGCAGAGGTTGCAAAGTTCCTGTAGTGTTTCCCCCTGTATCACTCTACTATTTTGATATCATGTAATCTATGATATGTTAAACAGGGTCTGAACACTCTTCTTCTCCTTGGACAGGGTCTATTAGCAGCAGTAGCATAGATTTCAGCTTGTTGCACATACACATGCAACAAAGCAGTAGCCTCTAACATTGTTTTTAAGTGTGATGGTGGCTGTATTCCAATAGGTTTTGGTGTTCAAGGCAATGGGCTACACCATCTTATTATGGTTACTTTTTAGCTTCCTGAGTGGTTCTGCCACATTGGATTGGCCGGTTCATTAGCATGTAATTCAGTTGATTATGCTTTCATTAGAATGCTCTCTTTTCACCTTTGTTTAATGGCTCTACATACAAAATAGTTTGTTATCATGCGATGTGACATAATAGCAGTGTAGAAGCCCTTCATTTCCTTTTGGTCATTGGCAGTTTTATAATTGTTATAATAATGTTGCTTTTAATGAAAAATAAGTATAGAACATGTTGATTCTTGTAGTTCGATGAGACAAGATCTTGATTTATTAGTCTCCCACACACACTTTCTTCTGAGCAATAAAGGCGATTGTTATTCTCTGCTGAACTGTCTCATATGAAAGTTATTTTGTACCATAACAATGCATTTCCAGCATTAAAGTCACTTAGAAGTCTTCTAGGGTTGTCCAGCAGCATTTATTAATGCAATGAATAACAACAGACAACAAAGTAAGAATGTTGGTAAAAGTATTTTCAATTACAGTGGCAACAGCAGCATTTATTTTATTATTATTATTTATTATTTTACATTTGTTTATCAGAAAAGTCTGACTGGACATGTGTCCTTTTTCAGTGGAGGCCAGGGGAGAAAAGGTCCAAAAAATGTACGAAGATGTAGATAAGTACAATAACTGTAGAAAAAACTACAAAAATATAGAAGAAAAATACAAAATAACAGAAAGTAGTAAGTACAAAAAATACATAATAATTGATATACATGCATGCTTGGGAAGTTATAGAAGAAGTTTACAAATTTGATGCATGTATATGACTGATAGCTTTCAAGGAGCTATAACAACATACAAATATTACATATGAAAATGTTTCTGTGGAAATGCACATTTTAGCATTGGAATTAAATATGTGCAATGTCAAATGGAGGCATATATTATATTTGCAGACCAGGAGAGAGTAGTAGGACATTGATAAGGTGTCGGCTTCTGAGGTTATATGTGTACCTGAAACTAGCCAGGACAGGAGCAAGGGCAGTGCCAAGTTTCAGTAAAGCGTGACTTTAAAAGTTTTTTGAATTGTTCTGTAGAGCAGTTGGCTGGTAGTTTGTTCCATATTTTGGGAATGAAGTTTGAGAAGAGTGAGTCCCTGGCTAAGTTGTTTTCTTTTGAAATATTAAGAAGTAGTTTATTGCTGGAATGGAGACCGTGTGGTTCTATCAAATTCTGAAGAGCAGGTCTTTTTTATGGTTGATACAGGGATTTTATGGGCAAAGGTTAATTGATTAAAGCGTAGTAGTTCTAGCCAGTTTAGTAGTTTTAGTGATGTATAAGGTTTACCTTCATTAAGTTGAATGTAAGTTGTTATGCGATGCACCAAAGAGCAGTACAACTTCAAGTTTTGGGGAATGTCGACTGCAAATGTTGCAAATTCCAGTGGGTGAATGCACACTGGCACATTCGCTCATTTGAATTCACCATTCCAGGTGCAGATCACACTATAGCAGGGATCGGGAAATGCACTTTCCCTCATTGTAGTGCAATCTCGGAGTTTGTATGTTAAAGTAGTAGACGGTGTGGGATGCAGGGCTAACGATGTTTGGAGACATATGGAAATGTCTTCTAACTTTCACTGTTGTGCTGCAGTTTGAAAATGGTCAAATCTGGTTTTCCATGAAACCAGTTAATTGATAGTCTTAAATCTGGTAAATCTCCTGGTCCAGACGGGTTCACACCTGAATTTTTCAAATCTTTTCGGTCATTGTTCCCTTTCTCTTTAAAGTTTATAATTATATAAAAATTAAGGGTATCTCAGATATTCATTGGAATACATCTAAAACCATATTAATTTTGAAAAATAATAAAGAAAAAACTGACCCATCTAATTATAGGCCTATTTCTTTAATCAATGTAGACATAAAGATTTTGGCATCTATTCTGGCCAACAGACTGAAAAAAGTTATGCCTTCAATTATTTCTCAAGATCAATCAGGATTTATGTCCCACAGACATACTTGGGATAATACACTGACATTAGAATCTATTATACATCTTATAAAAACAGATTCTAACCCAATATATGCACTGATTCTGGACGCATCAAATGCTTTTGATAGAGTCTGTTGGAATTTTCTTTTTCAAACTATGTCATGCTTTAATTTTCCTTTATTCTTTATAAACTTCTTAAAAACTTTATACAAAGATATGTTTACTAGACTTTATATTAATGGTTACTTTTCTTCCCCTATAAGGATTACCAGAGGCACAATGCAAGGTTGTCCTTTGTCCCCTTTTCTTTTTAATGTATATCTAGAACCGCTATTGTTGTTTATTACTCAAAACACTTTCCACAAAGTACCTAGGATTCTTAACACAAAAATTTATTTTTCTGCCTTTGCTGATGACCTTGTATTATACTTTCAAACTCCCATATCTGACTTTAGTAAAATAACAAATTCTATTAAGTGTTTTTCTTCTGTCTCAAATTATCTTATAAATCCTGCAAAAACACATATTTTTCCATTAAATCATCGGGTCCATAAATCGTACTTGTTCTCTGATCAACAAACCCAGATAGTTTTTGGTATGAAATATCTAGGAATTAACATGGAACATAACAATCATTCTTCTTTTCAAAATAACTTAAGTAAAGTTTGAATTCAATAATTTTGGATATTACTAGATGGGAGCACTTAAATTTATCACTCTTGTCAAAAGCCGCTATAATTAAAATGAATATTTTACCAAAATTCCTGTACCAATTTAATTCCTCTGATCAGATAATTCCTAAGTCTTTCTTTGAGAAAGTAAATATAGAGTTAGCTAAATTCTTGTGGTTTCCCAAATCTATTAGAATCTCATATTCTAGATTATCAAACTCTAAGGATAAAGGTGGGTTGGGATTGCCAAACTTCTATCTTTACTATCTAATTATTTCATCAAATAAGCTCTTAACTATTTCTAATTTTAAAAATAGTAAAGATATTAAATATCCTATATGGGTTAAGATTTGGTACAATTACATTATATCTAAAAATATAAATACAGAAGCTATTCCTTTTATTTCTCTTGAGATGAAAATTAGCTGTAAAATCTCTATTTTTCTCAAACAAAAGATTAAAGCTTTTCAAGGTCTACTAAAATTATGTAATCTAGATAAGTATTCTCATCTTTTGCAGCCACTTCATCTAAATCCTAATATAATGATAGATAACTCTCCTTTTAATCTAACAAATTATCCTTCATTAAAAAATTTGAAAGTCTGGGATATCCTAAAATATAATGAATTATCCTTAATAGAATTGTGTAAAATTCTTAATGTTAATTGGAGTCATTCTACAATATTACGCCAACTAAGAGAAGTAATTGTGTGTAAATATGAACCTATAGAACTTATAGAACATGAATTAAATAATCTGAATATGATAATTAAAACATTACCTTCATCAGGTAAAATGATATCAAGATCCTACAAATTAATAAAGAATCTAGTGCTGGATCAAAACTGTCTTTTTTCAAACAACTGGTTAAAATATAATTCTCAAATAACTGAAAATCAAAAACTTTTGGCTATCAGATATACTAGGGATGTTATTCCATTTAAGAAACTACTGTACACACAATTAATGATTAACAATGATGCTTATTACACTCCTTATAAATTAAATAAATTTAATCCTAATAAATCCTCTTCATGCACATGTTGTTCTTATCCCCATGCGGACCTTCTACATATTTTATGGTACTGTCATTTTCCCATAGACTATGGACCTCTTTGAAAGTAAGACTACAAAGAATGGGGTATCATAAATCTACTCTGTCTTGGGAAATTGCTATACTTCACATTCCGATAATTTATCTCTCCAAATTTGACACTCAAGTTATTATTTTTATTTGCTCTTTAATAAAACTTTACATAACTCAAAACTGGCTTGACCATACCAAACTGAATTGGGATACTTTCCAAAAAATGGCTTACTTATATATTGATGCTCAAAAAAACATGGTTAAGAGTCCAAAAAAATGGCTTTCAAAAATTTAGTATTAGAGAAGGTTTTGAGTATTATTAATATTTAATACCTTAAATCTTTCTCTGATCTGGTGTTTTAGAAATTTCTTTATACCTAAAATTGGAATATTATTAAGTCATAGAATCTGTATTTTTAGTTATTTTTACTTTATGGTTACCTATTGTATATATTGTACATATTGAGTGAGGTTATTTTTATTCTGATCTCTTTTTAATACTTATATGAGTTGCAAATTTGCTTAATCCAAGTTGTTTTATATTTTTAGTCAACTCCTAAATTGTATTGTTTATAAATCAATAAAAAGTTTATTGACAAAAAAGTTAGTATGGTTATATCACGGTATTGTGTTATCATTTGCTACAGCATGACTGTCTCACCCATGTGAGTTACTCGGATAGGATGAGTGACACACTGGTTTGGGCAGTGTCTGTGATGGAACTATTGCTGAAGGACAGTCAGCATCCACATGTCTGTAGTGCCACAACATCCTGTAGTGTTAGCCAATATGGCCATGCCAGATCCCTCTCCTGTATTGGCACTACTTCCACTACTTCATCAGTGATTGGTATGGTAGGACATGGGGTTCTGGTTCTGGATGTAGTCATGAAAAAAGCTTGTCCAGCAGGCATCCCTCATGTTTAGGTAGCATCCCCACTTTGAACCCGAAATGTGGAAGTGGCAGTGAAATTCTCAGCAGAGGCAGTTTGTATGGTCAGGAGCAACAACACTGAAATGACAACTACCATGCATGGCTCATAGCTGTCTGATATGACAGGATGTAGTGCTAGCACAGTGCTTGATTGTGTTCATGTAGACACACACATTTCACAAAAGCTGCCATATCAACCCACACACATGCAAGCTTAGAAAACCTTAATGCTGATTGAAATATATCTCCTGTTAGTGGCCCTGAGATATTTCATACTTTAATGAATGCTCTATGTTTCTTACTCGCACATACACTCGCTACTTTGCTGTCAGCCTTGGATTACTGCCCCTCCCCAACCTGTGCAAATGTAATGATGTCTGTGCCATGGCCTTTGCTCATTTGGGTTTGAATTAGAGTTACATATATGTCTGATGCACAGACTGGATAGGTAAGAGACTGACAGTATGTAGGTAGTTTAGCTACTTACACATTTCTTCATGTAATACAGGTTCCACACTTACCTTGACATTACTGCAGTTATGAGCCATGTGCTTTTGGGGTGTCTCTGTCTGATGCTATCTGTGCAGTGATATTATATTGGTAAGTAAAGCTGGAGGACATCGGATAGCATCACATATTTCTATGTGCTTAGGTTGTAATGTGTTTTCCTGTTCTGGTGAGTGTGTGTGCTATCATTTGCCTTTTAGTCACAGAATGTGTGTGCCAACCTTTGAGTCTTAGGTGGTGAGTGTGTGTACTATCCTTTGCCTCTTAGCCAGGGCAAGCATATATTGTGCACACCTACACCTGCAGGCTAGCTCTGCAGCTGGAGGTTCTCCCTCAGAATCCTCTTCTGTATGTGCTGGAGGTGCTGCTCTTTCCTGTGGTCCAGGAATGTGTGTTCCTGGCCCTTGCTGTACCTGTTGCAGCTGTTTTCTAAAGATGATATTGTGAAGCATGACCCAGACAGTGAGAATTTATGCCCAGGTGCCTGGGGCATACTGCAGGACACCCCCTGATCTGTCTATACAGTGAATTGACTTGCTCTGTGATGTTTCTAGTTTAAGCATGGACATTATTATATCTTTCTTCTGTTGATGTGTGTGCGTTTCTGATGGGTGTCATGTACCACGTTTCCAGTGCATAACATGCAACACCCAATAGATGGCCTTGTGGAACATCACCCCTTACAAACCTTGTGTAAAGCTATGAGGTGTGCCAAATGTGTGAGCCATGGTAACTGACTGGGTTGCTGGCACAGACAGTGAGGATGATCCCTCGGGCATTGCAGACAACCTGGCAATTGTTTGAATGGAATGCCTTCCTGTTGAATGTTCATTCCTGTTTACCAGGTGGGGCTTTTATTTCTATGAGTGCAGTCTACTGCCCCAAGCTTTCAGGAAAGTGTGCTATAGCATAATATTCTTACATTGTTCTTGCTCTCTCCTCTGGTGTGCATGGAAAATAGATGTACTCCCTTGCATGTTGTAGCATAGCATTAAGACATTGGTACAATATTCTGGAGACTGAGACCTGTGACACCCTTAGTATATCCCCTGTGGATCACTTAAATGGCCAATAGCTAATACTCTTAATGCTACACATACCTTAGTTTCCACTGGTATAGAGTCTCCTCAATTTCACCTGGGCCTGAGGTGGGGGCAGCAGAGGTTGCAAAGTTCCTGTAGTGTTTCCCTGTCGACCCTGTATCACTCTACTATTTTGATATCATGTAATCTATGATATGTTAAACAGGGTCTGAACACTCTTCTTCTCCTTGGACAGGGTCTATTAGCAGCAGTAGCATAGATTTCAGCTTGTTGCACATACACATGCAACAAAGCAGTAGCCTCTAACATTGCTTTTTAAGTGTGATGGTGGCTGTATTCCAATAGATTTTGGTGTTCATGGCAAAGGGCTTCACCATCTCTTTATGATTACTTTGTAGCTTCCTGAATGGCTCTGCCATATTGGATTGGTTCATTAGCATGTAATTCAGTTGATTAGGCCTTCATTAGCATACTCTGCTGTTTACCTTTGTTTAATGGCTCTACATACAAAATAGTTTGTTATCATGCGATGTGACATAATAGCAGTGTAGAAGCCCTTAATTTCCTTTTGGTCATTGGCAGTTTTATAATTGTTATAATAATGTTGCTTTTAATGAAAAATAAGTATAGAATACGTTGATTCTTGTAGTTCGATGAGACAAGATCTTGATTTATTAGTCTCCCACGTACACGTCTTTCTGAGCAATAAAGGCGATTGTTATTCTCTGCTGAACTGTCTCATATGAAAGTTATTTTGTACCATAACAATGCATTTCCAGCATTAAAGTCACTTAGAAGTCTTCTAGGGTTGTCCAGCAGCATTTATTAATGCAATGAATAACAACAGACAACAAAGTAAGAATGTTGGTAAAAGTATTTTCAATTACAGTGGCAACAGCAGCATTTATTTTATTATTATTATTTATTATTTTACATTTGTTTATCAGAAAAGTCTGACTGGACATGTGTCCTTTTTCAGTGGAGGCCAGGGGAGAAAAGGTCCAAAAAATGTACGAAGATGTAGATAAGTACAATAACTGTAGAAAAAACTACAAAAATATAAAAGAAAAATACAAAATAGCAGAAAGTACTAAGTACAAAAAAATACATAATAATTGATCCACATGCATGTTTGAGAAGTTATGGAAGAAGTTTACAAATTTGATGCACCTATATGATTGACAGCTTTCAAGCTGCTATAACAACATACAAATATTATATCTGAAAAAAGTTCCTGTGGGAAATGCATATTTTAGAAATAGATATGTACAACATCAAATAGAGGCATATATTCTATTTGCAGACCAGAAGAGAGTAGTAGAACATTGATGAGGTGCCGGCTTCCGATATTATATGTGTACCAGAAACTATCCAGGACAGGAACAAGGGCAGTGCCAAGTTTCAGTAAAGTATGACTTTAGAAGTTTTTTGAATTGTCCTGTAGAGGTTATTGGGGCTGGTAGCTTGTTCCATATTTTGGGAATGAAGTTTGAGAAGAGTGAGCCCCTGGCTGAGTTGTTTGCTTTTGAGATATTAAGAAATAAGTTTTTGCTGGAATGGAGACCTCGATTGTTGGTGTGTGGTTGTATCAAATTCTGAAGAGCAGGTCTTTTTTATGGTTGATACAGGGATTTTATGGGCAAAGGTTAATTGATTAAAGCGTAGTAGTTCTAGCCAGTTTAGTAGTTTTAGTGATGTATAAGGTTTACCTTCATTAAGTTGAATGTAAGTTGTACGATGCACCAAAGAGCGAAAGTACAACTTCAAGTTTTGGGGAATGTCAACTGCAAATGTTGCAAATTCCAGTGGGTGAATGCACACTGGCACATTCGCTCATTTGAATTCACCATTTCAGGTGCAGATCACACTATAGCAGGGATCGGGAAATGCACCCTTTCCCTCACTGTAGTGCAATCTCGGAGTTTGTATGTTAAAGTAGTAGACGGTGTGGGATGCAGGGCTAACGATGTTTGGAGACATATGGAAATGTCTTCTAACTTTCACTGTTGTGCTGCAGTTTGAAAATGGTCAAATCTGGTTTTCCATGAAACCAGTTTCGACATTTCAATTCGGAAATGTTGAATTTCGTGATTTAAAGTCGCACAATAGTACGACTGCAGAAATCACTTTCAACATAATGAAGGTAAACTGATGTATAATGATGTGTCTGAGATGGGTAGTCAGTGGTCAACCTGGCAATTTTATTATAACAGGATTCTAATTTAGCTAGATCAGTTTTTCTGAAGTTGGTTAGTATGGGAGAGGCATATAGGAAGTGTTGCCAAGATGTGTGTATGAGCAATGGTAGCTTTTATGTTTATGGGCAGGAATTGTTTGTTTCTGTAGAGAACACCTAATTTCTTGTGTACTTTCTTAATGGTTTGAGAGATGTGAATGTCAAATTTCAAACTGTTGTCAATTTCAACACCTGGACATTTGGTGTGGGTTACTGGTAGATCGTGATTTTATTTTTGGATGTGATATTGAATGGCAGGGTTGGTGAGGGAGTTCTTGTTGGGGAGAAGCGAAGGAGCTTGAATGGGATTTAGAATGAGTTGGGTGTTAATGAACCATGTTTTGGCAGCTAGAAAAGACTCTTTGGTTATGGTCTGGGGGTCATGTAGGGAGGGGGCTTTGCATATTAGTGTGGAGTTGTCTGCATATTGTATGACTGCAACATGAGGGGTAGAGATGTGGAGTCTGTTTGTGAAGAGAGAGAGAGGGAGAAAAATAGAGGTCCAAGGATGGAGCCTTGGGGGCTCCTAAGAGTTCATTTTGCCATTGAACATTTTGCTGGCATCCTGATAAGTAGCTTTTAAACCAGGTAATAGACAGAATATTAAGGTTTAGGGTGGAGAAAATGTTAATAAGTTTGTTGTGATTTGCCATATTGAAGGCTTTAGAACGGTGCAGAAGGACAGCAAAGGCAACATTTCCTTTATTTTTATGGTGGTTCAATGTGTTAGTGAAGGACATTAGGGCTGTGGTAGTACTGTGATGAGGGTGAAAACCATGTTGAGTGTTTGATAGCAGTTTTTGTGTGTGTAGATAATGCATCAACGATGTGTGAACTACGCTCTCTAGGATTTTAGATAGGGGTGACAGAATGGCAATTGGATGGTAGTTGGTCAATTTGGTGGAATTACCACCTTTGTGTAAAGGTAGAATATGGGATATTTTCCAAACTTCAGGTACTAGGTTTTCTGAGATTGGTCTGTTTATTAGTATGGCTACTGGATAAACTATAGCTTCTGCTGTGATTTGCAAGAAGTCTGTAGGGAGTTTGTATGCTGCTAGTGTGGTTGGCTTTAGTTTTTTAAGTAGTTTTTTTATGGTGTTAACAGAGACTGGTTGTAACCTAAAGAAGTCAGTGCTATTTTGGAATATAAATAATTTGGAGGTGGTGGGGGTGATCTGGGAATTTGAGAGGGCTAGGGGTAGTTTCAGTGAAGTATTTGTTGAACTGAGTTGCTATGTTATCAGAGATACTAGTTGTTGTTGGTGTGGGTGTAGTGGATTTACCTGTATGTAGAATATTATTAATGGCAGCCCATTAATAATGATGTTTTGTTTGAATATTATGGTAGTAGTTAATTTTGTCAAGCTTAACTAATAGGAATGATTGTTTTGAGGCCTCAGATTTGTTTTTTTATGAAATTGTTCCCAAGCTTTATCTCTAGCTTTTAGTAGGGATCTGCATTCCTTACTTAGCCAAGGTGCATATTTGGCTTTTACTCTGATAGTTCGTGGGGGTGCATGGTAGTTTGTTATATCTAGCAAAGTGGAATTGAAAGACTTAACAGCCTCTTCCAGGGGTAGTTGTCTAAGAGTTTCCCAGATGTAGCTCTTTAGTGATGACATAAAGTTGTTAGGGTTTAAGTTTTTTTTTTTTTGTTTCTGATTATGCAATATGTGGTTGGCCTACTTTGATGGGTACTGGTCCTTAAAAGAAAGATTGGTTGAGGGTTGCTGAGACCATCTGGTAGACAACCTGATTGAGAGCATAGGGTGGGAGTGTTAGTCAGAATGAAATCAAAGATAGACTGTCGTTTGGAAGACTTGTCTGTCCTTGTAGAAGTGATACTTTGGGTGAATCCATAAAGGTTAATATGGGTTGCTGGATTTTGAGAGGAGCAAGTGAGCCAATCAATGTTAAAGTCCCCCAACAGGATTGTTTCCTGAGGGAGGGTACTGGAAATCCAGTGAAGTAAATTTTCTAGTGTGGGAATGTTATTCCTAGGTGGAATGTAACCACTATAATATTAATATGCATCTTGGGGTTAATTTGTAGTTTAGTAAATGTAGCTCTGCATTGTTAAATTTAGGGATAGTTAGCTGTAAGATTTTGAATGTTAGGTGAGTTTTCAATAATATTGCTACCACACTTCACCTTTTGGTTGCTCTATCTTTACACATAATATTGTATCCAGGAGCTAGGATTTCATTGTCACTGTTGTCACGTTTTAGCCAGGTCTTAGTTAATACTACCATGTCAGGAGAATAATGGGATAGTATGGCATGGAGGTCATGTACTTTTTTACCTATACTTCTGACATTCATGTTATGAAGGAGTAGGTTAGAGTTTTTGTGGTTTAAAATAGTTGTATTAGATGAGGAAGTGGTAGGGCTGATGGAGACACATTGTTAGGGAGTTGGGCCAGAGTTTGGATGTATGTTCCCAGAGAGATTTAGTTGCTTGGTAAGTTGAAAGAGCAGTTTGGTGAGTTTGATTTGAAGTTTGGAGTGCTTTTGGCAGGTTAGAGAGTGAGCTCTAAGTGGGTAGAATTTGTTTGTGAAGTATGCCGTGTGGTGTTAAAAAGGTTAGGGGCTATGTTATAATATAAAGATATGTTTTGGTGGGATGGGGAATTAGTTTGCCATGGAGTGGGATTGGGGTTTAGAAATTGATTATGATATAATGAAAGGTGGTAAAAGAGTTCCAACAGTGTGGTTGTGATGGCGTGTGAGGTAGTTAGGTGTATGTGGTTGCTATGTAAGTTTGGCATTTTATGTGAGGGGAGGTATTAATGACTTGGGTGGGTGAGCATCTTGTGATTGGTTGAGAGGTGTATGAGCATGGCTAATGAGCTACATACGTAAGGAGAGTGGGGGTAGGGTAGCAGAGCAAAGTGAGCTGAGTGTAGAGAGGGTTGGACCATAAGGTGGTCTGTTGAAGCGTAACAGAGTCAATCAGTTACAGTCAATGAGAGAAGATCAGCACTTGTTTAATTTGCTTACAGTGTGGTATCAGTAGAACAGTATTATAAGCATAGCGAGGAGGCAATGTAATGGGAGATTTTAACTAATGGGCTGCTAACACTGGTACACCCCAAGTGGGAGGCAGAGCATAAGAAAGAAGTATGGGGTTATAGAGAAAAGATGTGACAGAGATTCAGTTGAACAAAAAGGACCAGGTTATAGACAAGAAGTAGGAGGAGGGGAGGAGGGCCCATTAGTGTACAATACCCAGGAGGTAAGCTTAGCTATAATACAAATAGTATATAGGTCAAAAACCTACACTTAGTTTTTGGTTTTAATTATGGTCTTCCAGCCGTGGGAAGCAATCTCAGATGGGGCACATTCCTGGCAGCAATTCTTAGAGGGTGTAAGGTTTTCTAAGGTGCTAGAATGGTACTGAAAGCTAAGAGGAAAGAGAATAGATTAGGTTAGCAGAGGGGTGAATAAAAGAGGGAAGAAAACTTTGTTGGCAAAAATCCAAAAATAGAGACAAATAAAATAAAACAGGTGTTAGAAAATAGGAGCAACGTTAACAGCTTACAGCTGTTTGATAGTATAAATAACAGTAGGTCAGAGGTCGGTAGAGCATTCTCTAGCAACACAAGTAAAGGAAATATGGTACATCGCATTTTAATGTAAACACTGCAGCTAGAACATTTGTCATTACCTTTAATTACATCCTAGGTACCATGTTCATATGTGCTACTTTTTTACCAGCATGGAGCAGTGACCAATGACAGTAGCTAGTCAAAAGATAAAACACACACTTCTGTAACAGTTTACAGATCCTTCAGTAGCAGTAGAGAGGGAAGTCTCGACTTACAATATATAAGCATATGTGGATTAATGAACAGAAAATAATAGGTCATGTCTAGGATGCTCTTTGCCTAATTCATAATATTGCATGTTACAAACAGCTGTTACTGGTGTTCAGTGACCATTAATGATATTCAAACAAGCATAGGTAAAAACAAGCAGAGCATGGTGCTATTAGTCTACGTAAAGCATTGATCACTGCATGGACCGATTCATTGTGCCTAAGCTCATAATGCAACACTTCATAGCCAAAAAACAATGCAGAGCAAAAGAATACAGTAAAAAGGTGGTATTTACAATGTGTAAACTTACCTACATGACTAGCACACTACTGGCAGGCAATCTGATTCAGGTTTGTGTACGCTAAGTTTAAAAATGACGCCTGAACACAGTGGGGCTATTTGTAACCTTAGAGGCCATACCTGATTGGCAGGACTGATAGCAGCCCAAGTTAGCAGTGATGTCACCTGGAAATGCAAGAAAAAGGAGAAAAAGGGAATGTGATAGGGGAAGTGGGCATATGAAGTACTGATCAGGCATAGCTACAGTCATATATAACTGAACTGTCTCGACTGGCAGTGCACTCTGCACTGATGAGCTGAATCAAACTGAACCAATAACTGAACTTCTGTAACTAAACTGAATTGCAGTGATAATGATGATGAATGAAACGTTTGCCTTGGAAGTTCAGGTTTTATACCTTCCTTTTGTGGTTCTGAATATGCACTCTTTAGCTTTGATTCCCAGGCTTTGTACCATCTAATTCAACAACAAAATTCATAATTAAAGTTTCAGGTGTCTAATCTGTGAATATCTGTTGTCTGTCTCTGTAAGGTAACTCAGACAAAAATGTTCCTGTGAGAATGTGTGAGTTCTGCATTTTTGTCTTTTACCACTGTTTTTGCTTTCGTTCACTGAACATATCTCCTCATCTGTATATTTTCCCTGAAACTGCATTTACTAAACCTGCATGCAAAATGGAAAATATTTCCAAGCCTATGCAAAGAGTGTCCTGTACATATGTAGTATTTATTCTATTAAAAGCATATTTATGTAAAGTATAGCAAAAACAACAACAACATATTCTAATACTGGTTCCCTCAGCATTTAATACTTTGTTATTACAGTAAGGGCTAAACCACACAAATCAATGTTGTATTAGAAACATGTTTAAATTAAATGCAAAGAAGTTTAGCATTGTGGCTGAGGGTAAACAAATCTTGTCAGCAGCTTGCAATATGGATAGCTATATGGTATAGACTCCAGAATGATATAGTCATCAGAAACTGTGGCACCTCTTTAGACAGCTCTCTATTCATTGACAACCATGTAAAAAGGTAGTCAGGATATTATTCTGCCTAGTCCATTTAATAACTTAAAGGTATTTCATCTAGGTCAAAAGAAGCTGTCATTTCTCTATAGTCTGCCCTGATTAGGCCAGTCATAGAATATAATGCCTCCTTGTAGTATGTATCCATCCAAACACAAAACACAGCTAGAAAGACCCCAAATGTTCCTAACTAAAACATAACCAGAGTGCGGATCCTCAGATATTAAGACAGGCTTGAAGCTCTGTCCCTGTAGTCTGTGTCTTATGGACTCCTTCACAGTGATTTGTTTCTAGCATCGAGTGCTGTTAAGGACACATCCCTCCTTGATTTCATACACTCCATAAGCCAAGTGGCTCCACAATAATTTGAACTAAAGACTTGAATGTCCATCAACAGATTTGAAAGGCATGCTGAAGTGATAGATTCGATACTCAACATTTCCAAATGTCTGGAATAATGTTCTGTTATGCATAAAACAGAGTAATTCCCTTGCTTCCTTTATTGTGAACCTTGGTGATTGAATGGGCACTCATGAATTCATTCTGGGCCTGACTTGCTTTCTCCTTCTCAAGTAGGTATTGCAAGGTGATTATGGTCCATCAACTGACTGACTCTGCCTTGTAAACTCTATGAACGTGTGAATCAGAATGATTTAGCAATAATCCGTGGAATGAACGTGTGATGCATATCACATGATGCAGAATAAAATAAAGACAGGAAAGAGTGCAACTGAGCAAAATACAGCAGAAGTAACAAGTCACCATCATGCTGTGTAAGATTCCATAACACAAAAAAACTTGCAGTTTTTACCATTCCAAAGAGGGGTGCATTTCTGAAAATTCTAAGAAAAACGAATGCATGCACTGGATAGAGTAATGCAGGGAGAGCATGTTGTTTAATAACTATTGCCTTTGGAACACATCCTGCCTTTGTTTTTCATGCTTGCTTACTTATTTGAGTCACTTTTTATCTTGCGTAACTCCTGTTCTTCATGTAAAGCTTCTGCTTGCTCTGTACGCATCTGCAGCTTTTGGTAAATTCAGGTCTGCTTTTCCTAATAGCCTGCCCATTCCTTTATAATTTCTTATGCTGCATATTACCCTGTCTCTTATTAGGGAAATGAGCAGCTCATTGACCTGTTAGGTTTTGGTTCTGTCCGTCAGGACAGTAGCATACGTATCTATAGTCTCTCCAGGACTTTGTGCTTCTGTAACTAAAGAATGTCTAATAAATAGAAATTATTTCTGGGCTCACGGTAATTAATAAATAAATCTCGGAGTGGTTCTTTTTTCCCTTTCTTTTCATCAAGGAAAATAAATATTTAAATATATATGACGCTTCTTCTTCGACAACATACAGGAATGTTGCACAATCTTTTCAAGAGTTTATCTAATTCACTTGCAGTGAAGAATACATTACATTTGTGGATCCAAAACTTTCACTTTTCAGCCAAGTTCCTTTTCTTGTAGCATAAATATTCTATGAGGATACAGAGCCATTTTCACTAAAAATTATACTTCATTAGTTACAAACACAGAAACTCCTGACAGCAAATATATTGTTTAACTTCTGCAGCTGTATTTCTTCAGTTTTTGGAAATGTATGACACTCTGACACCATGTCACATCAGGAGACTTAATAAACAGCACACACAGAAGGGATGTGGTGTAAACTCCATGAGGTCTGTGATGAAACTGAATTTTATGCAACTTCTGTGTGTAACATAACATGTTAATCACTATAGCTATTTCATTAGCATTTGCAGGCGGGTTTGTGTTAACTCAGTGAAATGCATGAACATCAGATCACAAGTAGTCGATGCCAGCATACTGAAAACACACTAAATGAAAAGAAAAAGTAATGAAAACAAAAAAGGGGTGAGAAAGGAAACCAAACAGTTTCCATCCCTACAACTAGGATGCATGGCTAGGCTGAAAAGGACCCTTGTGGTCATTAGGCTAGTAAACAGCTATGAACCTATGAACCTATGAACTTATGAACTACATTCAGACCATATTTGTCTGAAAAGTGTAGCATAACAGAAAGTATTTTTTCTAAGTTAAGGTGTAGGGTTATGGTTGGGGCAGTGTTAGTCTTGGTATGCACTGGTTATGCCCTTGTAACAACCCTGACTTACCACCCTCTTCACATCTGTTTCTTCCTCTTCCAACCAAACTTCCAAACATTTTAATGTTTAGTTATGTAAGCAAGACTGACACTGTTTAAACTCTAATTAACTTACTGCCAAAACCTTTCCACCTGATGGGAATACTTGCACATGATTAATTTGTAATATAATTTGTTTTAGTTTTTATATTTTATACAAACAACATTTATTCTTTTGTATAAATGTATTAATATATGAATGTTTCTATGTTTCTATGTCCTGAATTATATATATATATATATATTTTTTTATATTTTAAAATTTTTTATTTTTTCTTTTTTTTATTTTAAAAAAGGAAAAAAAAATTTGAAAAATCAATTAACTTATATATATTCATCAATTATGTGTATATATATATATACCCCCCCCCCCTGATATTGTCTGATCTGATGAAGTTGCGTTGTGTGTTATACTAAAAAGATTTTTTTTGTTAATAAACCTGTGTTTTTACTACGTGGTGCTTTGCTTTGTGCATTTACATTTCAGCCTGTGGATATTTATTGGCGTTTCTCTCCTCCTTCACTGGCTTGTTTTTCGTAGTGCACATGATTCTTACTACATTTGTTTTTGCTTTCACAAGTATTAATATCTTTAGTATGTAATAATTACAGGTATGTTTCTCTATTTTGTTTTTATTAATCCTTTATTTACCATGTAACAATATTTCATACTTTTTATATCTGTTTGGAGATTTTCTTCCCAGATCTCTACTGAAAATGGAAATATATCCAACTAGACTAGCCTGGTTAACAAATGTAAAATAAAATAAATAAATAAATAAATAAAATAAATAGTATGCATTACTAAGGTGAGCAGGAAGTAGGTTTTGGTTATGGCAGGCTGTGTTCTGTGCTTTAGAGGGAAAGAGAGAGAGAGCAATTTGCATTGATATTGGGAGTGAATAACAAATACATCTGAACATCATGGATTGAATATTTTGTTACCTCCCTTCATTTTTGTGCAGCACATGGCCAGCACAAGAAGTCACACAGAAAGTGAACAAACCCACATCCTGCATCTGAGATAAAAGAGCTGGCCGGTTGCTGTTTCAGTCTATCCATCTGGTGGTCTTTTCTGATAGCCTGAATTTAGGAACCAACCCAAGCTCAGGTCATCAGCAGGACAGACAAATAATTTGACTGCATACAGTTGGCCAGCCCAAGATAAAAGTATTCTTATTTAGGTTCACAGATTCATAGGTACTTACCAGGGTATTTAATAAGTATCATAGGTACTTACCAGGGTATTTATCTGTGAGGATCCTTAACATGTTAAAGATTTTAATGCACATAAATTTTTTAGTTATAGAGCATGTGAAGAGTGATGCCTGGGGTTAAATAATAGATGAACATTCAGAAAAATGTGAATTAAAATAGCAAACCAGGTTAGATGCCATGAATTATCCCAGACTGAACAATTCCAGCTCTATTTACTCAATTTTAAAACTGAAATATTATAATGCTTACATGGTTTTAATTGCCTTAACTGATATAGAATTTTAGTGGGTG
The DNA here is from genome assembly GCF_019279795.1 of Protopterus annectens. NCBI lineage: Eukaryota > Metazoa > Chordata > Ceratodontiformes > Protopteridae > Protopterus > Protopterus annectens. The sequence goes on along the minus strand of NC_056743.1, from coordinate 1,523,021,320 downwards.
TTCATGACCACATGATTGGTTCAAATTTTTATTTAATTGATGTTTTTTAATGATATGTAATTATGATGAAGTTCTACTACATAAAAGGAATGAAAGCGCTTAATTGTTATTAAAGATTTGTTGGAAGAGCTGTGTATCCTTCCATTTTCACTCCACTGCAGTCTACAGAGTTAATAGGATCTTTAACAGCTTGGCCATACATTCCCAGTGAGTTTCTTACCTTAAAAGTTTAGTACCAAGATCCTTATTCTTGTATTAGGGTAAGTCTTATACAGCTCCAGGTAAAATAATCCTTTAGTATTGTGCAAGTACCTGTTGTATAGTAAATATGAATGACCATAACCCTAGGGGAGGTATTTTCATGTTCTTCCATTTCATAAGGGCTGAACATATGGCTTCTAACCTATGCATCCACGTTGTGCTTTCATAAAGTAAGACAGATGGACATAACTTCACATGGACAGGAAAGCAGCTCCAGAGAAGTGGTAATCTCTGTGAGACATTTCTGTTCCTCCAGAATGCTCTATTTAAGTTGCAATAGATATTGAGGTCTCTAGTGTGGGTGTTTCTGCCACTGTAGAAGGTTTGCAAGTATGGGGTCGACAGAGGCTCTGTGTGTGTAGCAGATATCTCCCTTCAGCAGCCAGTCGAACACTGAGAAGAGGGCCAGGGCTTTGAGGTGGTCAGTGTAGCTGCTGTGGTTTTGTCCCCTGATTTTCTTGGTGAAAGAACATTGTGGTCCCTTAAGCTGAGCCAGGTGCTTGGACAGGTAAATGCAGAATGGAGCATTATATTCAATGATTGGCCTAAAGAGCGCAGTGTACAGTAGTATGATCACCTCCCTAAATTTGGATGCCATGCATTGAGATTTAAAGAAGGACATCATAACAATAATCAAGACAAGGTGGTTGAATGTCTAAATCTGTTTCCAAGTCCCTCACTACTGGGGTGATTTTCAGGGGAGTGTTGCTGATGAGATAGATGCCGGGGACATCTTTCTTGCTGAAGGATACAGTTATGCAGTTTTTGCCATTTGTTTTTAGGCTATGGTTTTGACACCAGCTATTTGTTTGTGAGAGACCTTCCTGAAGGATGTTGGTCTCTTCTGGACAGTTTATGACGGGACAAAGTTTACAGTTACAACAAACGTTGTCAGCAATAAGACCTGAACATTTGTCTTGACCTCTAAGTTGTAGATGCCAAAAAGGAGTGTTCTGAAAACTGAACCCTGGGGTGCTTCATAGCAATAGGCCTCTTGATGGAAGTTAGTTATCCACCCTAATTTCTTTGCTTCTATTAAGATAAAATAAAATAGTGGAGAGAAATATCCAAGGATCAAACAAAATATTTGTAATATTAACACTGAATATATTTGAAATGTTGCTATATTTAACATTGTATACAGTTTATTCAGCATGGACAAAAGCAATGAACTTCAAAGAATTCTATGTATACCATATTACTTATATCGTGCTGGTGTGATTTTCAGTTTGGTTGTTGGTATCTTCCTATGCATACTTTTTATTATGTTTCTTACATATTTTATTATTGCATGTTTATTTAATTTGCTTCTGTATTTATACCATGTATGCTAATGAGTTGTTTTCTCGGGTCCCTATTAATTCGATGAAACTTTAGCTTGTCGAACTACAAAAGATTGACAGCTAAAGATCGAAAGAGCCAAACCGTGAACGGCCAGTTAAGCAAATTTTTTCTCAGGGAAAGAATTTGCTTGGCTGTTAACAGGAATTTGCCCTTTTCCCAATTTGGAGTGATCTCGGAGTTAGTATATTTAGTTGGGGGTGTGAGGGGCACATCCCCCCACATGGGGGTTGTGGAGGGCGAAGCCCCTCACTTAATTCAGGTTGAAAGGTTTTTGTTTTGTGTAATGGCCAAGTGAATTATTTCCATGAGGAAAAATTTGATTAGCTGATCATTCGCGGTTTGGACGTTTCGATCTTTAGCTATCGATCTTTTGTAGTTCGACAAGCTAAAGTTTTGTCAAATTAATAGGGACCCATTTTTTCTCCTCCTGCCCCCATCTCTTGTTGTTTCTCTCTATTTCCACTCCACCTTACTGACTCTTTCTTTAATAGAAAAAAAATCACCATCTACTATAGACACACACTGTGGCATATTTTAGCATGATTCCATCTTGCAAGTTGTGGTGTGGTTCACTGCACTATACAATGCTGCGCTTCTCACTTATTAGGTATAGTGTACAGTATGGCAGATTTACCCTAAATATTATATTTAATTTATTGTTGCCATATTGTGCAATATACTGTGGAGCTTTCTGAAATAATTCAAATCTTTAAGAGTCCCACTGTGGGGTTTTAATATTGACATGCAATTAAATAATGCTAATGTCCTTTTTGTATATACTATATGATGGCTACATTTATTTCTACAGAGATCAGAGTTTGCAATATTATGTTACAAACATTGCATTTTTCCTGTTTGTCATATATGTTTGCCCAGAAGGTAAGTTAGGTTCTAAGAATTAATCTGTCTCTAAGACATGGATTTCCATATTGTAATCTACTAAAATTTGTTTGCACGTGTAATTTATCTTGGCTACTCACTCATTTAAATTTTTCTGTCAGCCTTACCAACTCATTTGCTTCTTGCTTGGGAACAATTTCAGTGCTGCGTTTTGTCTCTTGATTCAGGGTGGATACATGGTGCACAAGATTTCAAGGATGATTGTAATCTGTATTGCCTTCGGTAAGTTTAATTCCACATTCCAGATAGTGTTACGCCTCACCTATTTGTATCAGAGATAAGCAGTTGTCTTTGGTTTACTTTCATAAATCAGATATCAGGCAATCCTTTCATTTTGTTATGGTGAATAAATCTTAATATTCAGAAGGCTGCTGAGAAAACAGTCTTGACTCACTGCTGCCTGTCTACAGGGAGAAAATGAGACTGCAGTTTTATCACACTTGCAGGTTTTAACTTAAAGCCCATGCTTACTTTTGTAACTAAGATAGTTAGCTTTGAAGTCGACTAAGAATATCAGTATGCTGTTGTCTTGTGTCATCTGAAAAATTGTGAAATTCTGCAAAAAGTGGCATGATTTTCATACCATTTTTTGTAATGACTTGCTAAATAAGAAATTCATGAATGCCATAAATAAGGTTGAAGCCATTACACACAGTTATTGTGTACTTTAAAGACACATCAGATACCACAAATCTGGTAACAAGTTTGTGCCCGTACCACATATAGGGTACTGTCAGTATGATACAGATTCACAATATTTACTATACTGGTCTGAATGTGACGCTAGCTATGCAGCAAGCCACAGCTTATTGTACTGTTTTTCACTTATTTACAAATGTTTTGTATAAAATATTGTTTGGTGAATTATGGCAATAGAACTGTTTTTGAGAATTGCAGTTCTACAGATTTATCAACATGCAAGTGCAAGAAATATGAGGTACTCTGCTAGTGACAGAATAATTTTAAGAATAAGTTGTAAGAATAATTAATCTGCAATACTGAAGCAGGAGTGACACCAAGTGAAGCGTGTATTAAAAAGTTATAGCAGAGCTGTCACATAATTACACATTCACTTTGAGTATACAAAGTTGTGATCAGTTGATTATGGACAGTTATTTGACTAGAATTAGTATTTTTTTAATTGGGGGCATATGCCCAGTATCCCCTTCCCTACATTTGGGGGATCTGTCTCTCTGGCTGCACCAGCCCCTGCTTCTTAATCTAATAACCACTGAAGTTATCATTATTTGGCAAAAAAGGCAAATTCTTGGTTTTACAAGCATGCACAGACACACACACACACACACACACACACACACACACACACACACACACACACACACACACACACACAGATAAATATTTCTCTTTGTCATTTGTTTTACAAATTTCCGAGGCATGTGCAGTTTTCAAAATAGTCCTGAAATGTGTCCAACTTGAGCAGTTTCACTTTGGCAGAAGGAAAATACTGCTACCGAAAAGAGGCAGTTTATCAAATTGTAAATGCAGTTATTTAATGAAACATAAAGGCTCTGTAATGGAGCTGTGCAAATATAGATAAGACAGTGAAAACAGAAGATCCATACACTTTAACTGTGTAATGCTTCATTGAAGACATTTGTCCACTGCCATATCACCAAATACTCATGTTTCCACATTTATTACATTCCTTTTCCCCAGATATACAGGAATCTTGGTGCTTATTATATGTAAGGGGTGGAGGGGGTCTCCCTCTGTTTGGGGGGGAGAAGAGTTTGCCCCCACAAAACAAATAATCCTATTTAGTAGTTTTGTCACAACTGCACAACATTCAATGGACCAGTCTTTGACCATATAAATCATAGGTAAAAACAGAATAACAGAATATATATATATATATATATATATATATATATAGATATATATATATATATATATATATATATATAGATATATATTTAGATCTACTTTTATTAGTCGAAGTTACATTTCTTAGGCTAATAAAAGTATGACCTTACTTATGCGAAAGTGCACTTCAGCGAAAGTGCACTACTTTCGCGAATTCCGGTTCACCAAACTGGCAATAAATATAAAAAAGAACACTATAGAGTCAGTTTTGCAGGGGGGACACCCCCGCTACATTATATGTACTAACTCCGAGATCGTACTGCAATAAAATAAAAATAAAATTAAACTGACACACTGCAGGATGCTACAGTGGGGATAAGGGAATGTACCTGTTGCCCCACTGTAATGCGATCTCGGAGTTAGTATATATAATATAGAGGGGTTGTGTAGGATGGCTTATACATTTGTATATATATATATATATATATGTATATATATATATATATATATATATATATATATATATATATATATATATATATATATATATATATATATATATGGGTCTACTTCAAAAGAACGAAAGCCCATATAATGGAACCACATATTGCCGAGATGACTTTGCCGAAACATCGGAAATCTAAAAGGCCAAATCCCATATAAACGAAAAGAGGTTACCGACATGTAGTCAGTGGCAGCACTATAAAATAGATATAAAAATGCCATTTCCCTCAACGTAGTATGATCTTGGAGTTGGTATATTTAATTTGCAGGTGGTGCAGGTAAAAATGAAAGACAATAAATAATTGAAGTCTTTTACTTATCATGACACAACTGTTTCACCTGTGAATCACTGAGTCTACACATATTTCAATGCAGACCTGTTTGCGAGGTAAGTTTCTAATAGAAAGACGTAGTGCGATAATACAATAGAATGGATGTACTTTTTGTTTATATGGGATTTGGCCTTTTTAAATTTTCAATCTTATGTAATTTTGGCAAAATTGTCTTAGCAATGTGTAATGAGATTATATGGTCTTTTCTGAGGTAGACACTTATTATATATATATATATATATATATATATATATATATATATATATATATATATATATATATATATTTATATATAAAAACATATATATATATATATGTGTGTGTGTGTGTGTGTGTGTGGTTGGCAGTCGTATAGTCAAATGCTGTATTTATGGAAAGGAAAAACAGCCAGTTTGTGTTATCGAAAATCAGCTGATTGCATAAGCAGTCTGTTTTTTCTGTGCAGGATCATAGTATAGTGGGTATTGGGGAATTTGCAGTATAATCTTGGAGCTGGTATACATAATTAACAGGGAGCCACATGGGGACGCAGGAGGAGACTTGCCTCCATGCAAAAACACGGGTGTTTATTTCCTTTTGTTTTTGGTTCAATAAGTTGCCACATCAGCATTTGTACTCAGTTTGCATTTGACAAGTAGCATTTTCCATGAAATAACATGCAACCATATCACAGGATCACAGGAGGTTACTAGGCTAATGACCCTAGGGCCCTTACAAGGCTAGCCAAATTTTACCCTTATTTCCATGATCAGCACCTATCACCCCTGTCCAAGAGGGACATAGGTGGAACCCCTGGGGTGAACTTAGGGTTACTCATCCCATTATCCAGATTGCATTTGAAGAGGGCCAATGAGGTGCTCTGCTTGACATGAAGCAGGAGTCTGTTCCAAAGGAGTGGCAACCTCTGGGAGACAACTCTGTCCCTCCAGCAGGTTCTATTAATGTCACATACCAGGTTAAGGCCATTAGAGTGAGTAAGCTGTGTACTATTTGATTTATGGATAGGCAGCATTTCCAATAAAGCAGGGTCAAAGAGTGCCTTATATTGCAAGGCAGAGATCACCTCTGATCAGTCTGTATGAAACAGGATAAAATGACAGTGATTTCAGATGGTGCTCATTGGACAGCTGCTGAAGACCTTGAATTTTCCTTGTGAGGAACCTTTCTGGTTTCTCCAATTGCTGCAGGTGCTTGGAAAGGTACATATCAAAAGGGGCATTGTACTCAATTACTGGCCTGATGAGGGAAGAGTACAGGGAGGTTATAACTTCTTTTTTGTGGAGGCAATACCCTTACTTATGAGATTAGCAATATAGGATGCCCTTCTTACCACTGTGGAGACATGGTGATCAAATGTAAGGTTGCTGTCAACCTGTGTGCCCAGCTCTCTCACCACTGAGTGCATACTTAGGGTGTTGCTATTGATGTGTTAGTTCGCAGGAGCATCACTCTTACTGAAAGGGATGATAATACATTTTTTTGCATTGAGTTTAAGGCCATGACTTTTGCCCCAGTCATCTGTTTGTGTAAGACCCTCTTGTAGGATGTTGACGTTGTTTGGAGATTCTACGACTGCTCCAAGTTTGCACTCATCAGTAAAGTTTGCCATCCACAGGCCTTTAGTTTTAGCTTGTACTTCAGAGAATCTCTCTCTCTCTCTCTCTCTCTCTCTCTATATATATATATATATATATTATATGTATTAATAGATAGAACAATATAACATATAAAAGGGAATAATTTAAAGAGTTACATTATAGTGAATCAGAAGCATAAAAACACACAGAGCAATCAGGCATAGATAATACCACACAGACAGTGTAACAGGGCATTACTGGCATGCTAAATCCATACAGACTATGTTATTAAAATATTGTGTTACCATTCATGGCCATTGTAGTACTGGGCCTGATGTAACCAAAACTTTATGAAATATAGGATGATTTTGTTTTATGTCTACTGTTCAGTTTTTATCATGACTTAGGCAAGAAGGCAATCCGTGACTATGTTTCTAATTTACCCTGCCATTGTAGACGTCAGCACTGGTTATATTAGTTTTGGTGGTGGTGGGGCTTTTGGCAGGAGTGAACTGATTATCCCTCCATGTCGAAACAAAAAAACTGTGACTGACTGCCCATTTGAAGGAATGAGTAGACTGTCTTGGGTTTTACTGAAAACTGATTTCAATCCCCAAAGCATGGCTTATGTAGAATCCATGCTGCAAGACAATGGAATCTTAGTACATCTGAGCTTGTTTTATTACAGGTTTTGCTGTTTGTTTAGACTCAGAAAAGAGTAAAGGTGATTTTTTAACAATTTCGCCTCTGCTGTGAGATTGGGCAGTCTCAAAAGTACTGTATATATAAATACAGGGGGCATGGGGGAGATCTTCCACATCAGGGTTGGGAAGGGGATGAACCTTCCTTGCAAAACTGAATTATTGTAGTGTTTTGTGCTCTTTCGAACATTAATTTTTTGAGATTTTGATTACCTGTGGTTTACATATTACAATGATTATGCCTTGTATCTCTCATAAGAGAGACTTGATATTTGATAGTAAAACCATAGTATGCAGAGAAAAGCAACACCAGTGGAAGCTTTTAGTATAGTAGTAACATAGTATAAGGCAGTATAAGAGTTAGTAAGGGGGCTGTGAAAGGGCAAGGCTGACATGTCTATATAAATACAATATGGAAAAGTATTAATACAACATAGTTACTTCACTGGGACCTTATTACTTTCCATTGTGAGTACTGTACATTAATACCACATAGTTTCTTCACTGGGACCTTATTACTTTCCATTGTGAGTACTGTACATTAATACCACATAGTTACTTCACTGGGACTTTATTACTTTCCATTGCGAGTACTATATATATTAATACCGCATAGTTACTTCACTGGGACCTTATTACTTTCCACTGCAAGTACTGTATATTAGTACCGCATTGTTACTTCACTGGGACCTTATTACGTTCCATTGTGAGTACTGTACATTAATACCACATAGTTACTTCACTGGGACCTTATTACTTTCCATTGCGAGTACTATATATTAATACCGCATAGTTACTTCACTGGGACCTTATTACTTTCCATTGTGAGTACTGTACATTAATACCACATAGTTACTTCACTGGGACCTTATTACTTTCCATTGTGAGTACTATATATTAATACCACATAGTTACTTCACTGGGACCTTATTACTTTTCATTGCGAGTACTATATATTAATACCACATAGTTACTTCACTGGGACCTTATTACTTTCTATTGCGAGTACTGCATGTAGGCAAAATGTAGAAGCAAAATATTTTGTGTGTTTCCTGAAATCACACCCAATCACATTGTTTATTTGTTTATTTATTATTTTTGTTGATGACCTGGTAAGTGTTAGCCTTTTATGGGGAAATAACAGAGCTGCAAACATATATTAATATAATGTTTGTATGTAAACTCAAGAGTATTTACTCAAAATCATGATAATGACAGACATTACTACTAGGTTAACAAAAAACATTTCTGGATAGCATATGCCAAATTTGGATAGCCTAGGTAGAGTAGGTAACAGAGTTCTATGAATCTTTCAGGCTAGCAAATAAGGTTACCTGGTCAGTTGAGCAAAACCATTTCTACTAATCCAAAATGTTAGACAAAATATGTTTAACAGTGCCAAAGTGGCTATTTGAGGAAAATGAGTAATCAAGGCTGCCATAACTCAGGAGAAGTAATTATATTGTTGATAGAACTGGCCATACAGTTGATTATATGACTTAGCAGAAAATATAGGGGATGCAGTCTTTTACATATTGGTAGTGAATGGTCTTTCTTCCTACATACAATTCAGGGGTTTGGTGATTTCCCCCTTTACTGTTTCATTTTAAGGAAGCAGTATGTTTAGAGAACTGTTCTCATGTCTCTGCAAGGGTGGTTTGTTGAATCCATTTTGATCCAAACTTCTATTATTCTTATTTTCAGAAGCACCTTTTCCACTAAAAACAGTTATTCCTGCAGTTGGTATCCTACTGGACTGCTTCCCTTATCCATGACATCATCCCAAGGAAAATGAGCCTTACCATAAATTAAATCTTATGCCTTCCATTGTATAATGATTATGCAAAGTAAATAACCTGACTTTTAATGATGCACAAACAGACTGATGGGACCACATTAGTATGCTTTGAACACACATGGAATAAAACATTACTATTATTAAGCCCAAATATAATTGTAATACAATACTTAGTGGTTATGTGTTATTATTAATAACCTCATTCCTGGAAGGCCAAAATGCTCAGTTTCATCTTGTGGTCTGACCCATTCCAGGAGCACAGGAAGTACAAGTGTAAGTTATTCTTGTTAATTAATAAAATATGTGGGATGCTTTGCTTAAAAAATAAATATATGGCATCAACTTCCAAAACAAATACAAACTCTTTAGAAGAATGACACTGAGAGAAAAAAAACATCATCCTGGGTTTGTGAAAGCTACTTGCCAGTGGGCTGCCTAGCTTTCCTTAACAACCACCAGTAGAGCTTTAGATGATTGGGTCAGAAGGTAGTCTAGGACCAGACCACTGATATAATGTTTCACATCATACACTGAGCTATCTCTGTAGACTATGTGGATTACATCTGAGTGAGGCCTCTAGGTGCATCTGCAGTTAAATCCTACAGACGCCTCTAGGCGTCAAATATTGTTTGTTCATATTTGCTTCAATAATTCCAAAACCATGCTATGTACAAGGTTTTTAAAAGATTTCATCTTAAATCTTACATAATGGCAAACTCAGCTGCATTAATGTTTGACCTCTGTGTAGTGCAGGTAGATAGATATTAACTGTTGTTTTTATGATATTAATTTATACAGATACAATTTTCACATTTTTCTAAATATCTCAACAACCAAGTAACACAGACAGAGCTCCTTAGCCTCATATGAAAGCTCAGAGCTACATGAATAAAATGCTGCTGACAGTATGTATGTAACTTGAGTGGCTGCTGAGATATTGTGAGTTGTTTACAAAATATTACTAGTGTAAATAGTTACTGTGTTTACTGTGACTTATAAAATTCAGTTTAAGACTGTAACCTAAAGAATACTACCACTATAAAAATAGTTTGTGCTGAAGAGTTTGCCATTTACACTTCTTTTATAACCCCTATGGTTCCATCGATATGAACATTTGTTTGAAATGTGAGGGCATAATTTGATTCTGTCAAAAGGCTTGTGCAAACTTCCTGAGCTCCAATGGAGTGAATGAGTATGCCGTTCATGAAAAGTCTTATGTTTCAAAGGGTTTTGAGTTAGCAAACCATGTTGCAGGTGTCAACCTAGTATGCTGCCTGAGAGCAGTTGCACTGAATGAGCCAGTTGCAGGAATACTGTGTGGGATACCAGGAGATGGGCATTGCATATAGGCTGCTACTAGACTGTTGTCTGGGGTATAACATTGTAGAGAATAGGGCACATAAGCAGGGCATTATGCATAGTTCCATGTGGTTGTTGTCTGTTAGGGCATAAAATTTGCCATCAGTAAGGGGGAGATGTACATGTGGGTTCATCCAGTGGCGGATTTAGGCCTGGTCACAGGGGCATGCGCCGCCCCCCTTTTAAAGCCGATGTACACTGGTGGTAAGGAGGTCAGCAGGCATACACCATGTACAGTATACCCAGCCATGGAGTAGCAAAACAAGCAAACAAAAAAAGTCCTTGGCTCACTTGCCAATGAGCTTCAGGTCACGTCACAATGCTATTCATTTCTGCACTTTTGGGGAGGGGTGATGACCGAGCCAGTCTAGAGTCAACAGTTGTTGTTACTGGCTGCAGGTGTATTTACCAGGCTGTTTAATTTCTGTTGAATACAGCTGCAGTCAAATCCCTTTTGGTTTTCTTTTTTCAGTAGAGCTGCTGAGCGACTGTTTTGCTTTTCAGCTTCTTCTGCATTTTAATTCCAAGGTTCTTTCTTTTGTAATGGGGTCAGACCAGTCCGTTTTAGCTTTAGTGCTGTTGTGTAATGTGACCAGTGCAGAAGACACACACTGGCCTGGTTCACTTATTAAAACAACACAACCACCACTGCCGTAGACCAGGAACCATATATATTTGTGAAGAAGTAACCAGGAATGTGTGTAGGATGTGAGGAAAGTCTAAGCAGAGTTGAACTATTTCAAGGTAAAATCATTTTCAAATAGAAAAATTCATATTTTTAAATCTCTGTCTAATTTTTGTGATGCTATTTCTCCTCACTTAACATTTTGCATACATTTTGTAAATTGCAGTAAAGCGTTAATGTAGCATTAAGGGTTCTGTTAAAGACCAGAATCTTCTTACCTTCAAAACCTATTTAATATGAGTGATAAGTAATTTTGTGTCTTAAAAGTTTACTTACCTAGTATAACGAAAAGGGGTGTTTTAACATGTACCGTTAATGAAAGTTGTTTTTGTCCAATAAGTACAGTCGCATCTCATTTGACCAAAAACAGATTGTTTATCAAAATTTCAGACTCCTATGGGGAGACAAAATCCTAGGTATGCATCCTTCCGAATAAGGGGAGTCCTGTAGGGAGACAACACCCTTAACTATTTTTCCCTCCGATTAAATGAAGAATGTGAGGAACATACTTCTCAACTGTACAGGTTTTCGCAGAATGTCCAGATTTTTTTGCCTCATATTTTTGGTTCGTTTTTCACAAAACTGTGGTTTCCTAGCAAATCACTGAAGACTGAAGTCAAAAAGTAATGAAGGACATTTGAGTTTCAGACTTCATACCCTTAGGAAAATTCATGCTAATGCAACATCTGTTATTCTATCAACTTTCTAAGTTTGTAAGATTGATATTTAAAACTTGTCCATATTTTAAGCCTTTGTTCCCCATTAATTATGGCTTTGTCCAGATTTCTTGCTTTAAGATGCTGACAGGTAAGGACTGAGGAAGTAACTCAGATCTCTGATGTTGGCTGCTAAGAGAGGTAAATAAGCGAGTCGAGGTATGGAGTGCCGACAAAGTACGTGGTAACGGAATGTGGCCCTCGTTTCTTTCCTATAAATTAATGTGCTTAAGCAAGCTGCGAGATTCCAGTCTAAAGTTTTGGAATGTTATATTGAATTGATGGATCATATACCTCTCAACTGTCCAGATTTTTGCCTCATAGTTTTGCTCTGGTCCTCATAAAATGTGTGGAAATCGAGGACTAAGTTTATAAACAATTACAGACATCTGAGTTTCAGATTTCATATCCTTCCAAAAATGCATGCAGATGCAAAACCCATTTTTTTAGCAACATTCTAACTTTATAAAAGCAATATTTAAAATCCATCACTCAGGTGGACTGCACCATATAAAAGAAGAAATAAATTACATTATTGAAAGAAAATAAAAACAAATTTGGTTAAGCGCTTTCATTTGTATGTTTCAGAAAGTGTGAAACATGGATACAAAAGCACTTGACCAAATTTGTTTTTATTTTCTTTCAGCAATGTAATTTGTTTCTTCCTTTACGTGGTCCAATCCACCTGAGTTTGGTTCTGGATAACTTATTCCTGAAGTGTTCCTGTTCATTTAATAGGTACCCAGATTACTGAACTCCAACGGATCAGAAATTAAGCATTTTTTTTTTTTGTTTTTTTTTTTGTTTTTTTTGTGAACTCAAGCCGGAGAGATTTGGGAGTTAAATGACTGACTGGTTCAATATTCAGGGCAAGAAACTCAATTTAAGTATGCTGCTGCTATAGTCTGAACTCAAGAAACAGTAAGCCAATATTTTCATTCCTGCAAGAGAAGAAGTTAACAGAAAGTGTGTGTGTGTGTGTGTGTGTGTGTGTGTGTGTGTGTGTGTGTGTGTGTGTGTGTGTGTGTGTGTGTGTGTGTGTGTGTGTGTGGTGTGGGTGATTACAGGGGCCCCCATTCTCTTAGTGCAACATTCTGTTCAAACCAAACATAATGGTGGGGGGGGGGGGCAAAGGCCAAAAAATAGGGACAGCTTTTAAATATTGTCCTTGTAAACTTAAAAGGTTGCTAGAATAACAGGATTTGTGTTAGTATGCATTTTCTAAAGGATATAAAGTCTAAAACGAGAATGCATGTCATTATTTAGTGACTTCAATCCTTAAGAAGTTAGTTGCCAGAAAACCATGAAATTTATGAGGAACTGATGAAAAATATGAGACAAAATCTGAATATTCTGCTAAAATCGGGACAGTTGAGAGGTACAGATCCCTCCCAAATAAGATGCAAGTGTTGATAAATACATTAAAAACTAACCTTATGAGAGACCTAAACTGAAAGATGAATATTTAACACAGCACATGGTGATTGAAAATGTAGATTCATTTAGGAATCTAGTTATATTGTAGATCCAGCTTTAAGTTTTTCTAATCATATCAACCAATTGGCTGATAGTGATATAACTATAGTTTATATAAAATGATTTAGTAAGTCTAGAAAATCAGAAATGAAGTCATTGCTTCTTAGTTACATTAGACCCACACTAAAGTTTGAACTAATATGGAAACCTTATAAGAAAACTAGCATGATTAAACTGGAAACAGTGCAGTGGAAATATACTAAGGGCATCCATGGATGTGAAACTAAGTTATGAAAGACTAAAATATCTGAACCTGTGCTGTGTCTCATATAGATATTTAAGAGGAGGCCTTGTTCAGGTATGTAGGGCATTTAGAGACAACTACATTTGGAAATGTTTGGGGCTATCAAAAAGTAGAGAATTATCAGACAACCTATGCTGAAGATTCTGTAGGAATTAGAAGTCTATTAATTGGTTCTCTTAGAGAGCAGCTGATGCATGGAATAGAATACCAAATTACATTAAAGCAAGTTCTAACAGCTTGGACAGTTAATTACTAAGGTAAAACTGTTTTAGTATTGGCAGACAGTAGAAAGTCATTATTGCGGATGCTTGAAATATTTGTATGCATGTGCACTTTCACTCTTTTTGAATAGTTCAGATTACATAATATTATAATATTCGGTGAATACAATGCAGTATTTGTTAAATATTAATATCACACAATGTCACCATTTGTTTAGTCAATTGCCAGCCTACATTAAGTATACTGCTGAGTTGAAATGCCTATTGATCAGGCTGTATTATACTAGTCAGTGTCGGTGTTTGCACTGTCAGTGTTAGAACAGGTAGAACCCTTGCCTTTGGAGCAGAAGGCTGTGGGTTCTATTCCCACACCAGGTAGATTGATTAATGACACTGCAGTGCAGCATAATTGGGATACTGCACTCCTGAGTGTGCTGTCCTTGAGATGAGATGTTAAACTGAGGCTCCATCTGTTTGAGATGTGGGTAGCTCTGGTGGATGTAAAAGATCCCTTGGCAAGGCACCTATTAAAGCATAGTTGAAGTTCCCCCGTTGCCCTGGTACTTCCCATAGTAGTATAAATACCACTTCAGCTCTTTCCTGATGTGGCTACGAGCCTAATGGAACTAACCCAGTCAACAAAGGATAATAAAAAAAAAAAGAATTCTTCAGAAAAGTGGCATATCCAGTGCCTAGGGCCTGCATTATACCTCTCAGTAAAGAGAAAGGCAAGGCCCAAAATCAAGGTCAGATTTTATTTATTGGTCTTATAAACTTAATTTTTGGAAGGCAGTCTATTCCAGAAATGGAGGTACACAGGTTTATGTACCAATCATGCTATTTGGTGTGTTTGATATTCTAGTATTGGTTTGAGTCTCCACAAGTGTTTGCTTTAAAATGTTTCTATTTAGGGTGAATAAGGTCCTAGAATACTGGGTTGTTCAAAAGCAAGGATCACCCCTGAAGATTTGATGTGAAACAGAATATATGGACTTAGCCTTTAGTCCGTCTAGTGAGGAAATTTGGTTGTGGTTTAAGAATGTTAGACCAGTTGTTTTACATTAAGAGGGTTTGTCGTCTGCACTGTAGTGGCAGAACAGGTAGCTTACATCCTTCTAAGTTGGGAACTGCTGATTGAGGGCTCAGTGTCTGTTATTCTAAAAGTGTATTAATTCTGGTTTAAGCACTTGGGCTTTCAGGCCAGTTATTTTACATTAAGAGGGTTCGTGGTCTGCACTCTTGTGGGAGGAGAGGCTGGACTCTGCCCTTCTGAGCTGGGAATTTCTGGTTAAAGGCTTATAGTGCATGCATATCTGAAATGCTTCTTACTGAAATTGGTACACCTTGTTTGCTGTAGCATAGACTAGATCCAGGCCTGCTGAATCTAGCTTTGTTTGTATAACTTGAGCACTAATCCAGGCATTCTTTAAAGTATTCAATTGCATTTATTACTGCTTGGTAGTAACTTGATTAAAGTGTACCTATCATTCTAAGTCTTTTGGATTAAGCACTTGGGCTTCAGACCAGTTGTTTTACATTAGGAAGGTTTGTGGCATGCACTGTGGTGGCAGGACAGGTAGCTTTCCTCCTTCTAAGTTGGGAACTGCTGATTGAGAGCTCAGTGTCTGTTATTCTTAAAGTGTATTAGTTCTGGTTTAAGCACTTGGGCTTCAGGCCAGTTATTTTACATTAAGAAGGTTCGTGGTCTGCACTCTTATGGGAGGAGAGGCTGGACTCTGCCCTTCTGAGCTGGGAATTTCTGGTTAAAGGTTTATAGTGCCTGCATATTTGAACTGTTTCTTACTGAAATTGGTACACCTTGTTTGCTGTAGCATAGACTAGATCCAGGCCTGCTGAATCTAGCTTTGTTTGTATGCTTGTTGTTTGTTTGCTTGTTATTTCCCTGGAACGCTAATTCCACCTAAAACGCGGCTTCTTAGCGCTTCTGTGGATCCCTAGTGATATCTGCATTGCTTACTGTACTTATTTCCTTGTTTCACTTGAAAGAAAGTTACTGTTTGTCGTTTTTGCATTTAAGTTACATGTAACACATTGCACTTAAGTTACCTGGCACTTGCTCACTAAAGCAATTATATAAGTCAGCACTAACAATTAAAAGCACTACACCCTCACTCCCCATTGGCCCTTGTTTTCAATTATAAAGGAATTCCCAATATTATTCTAGCATGTCCAAAGGCCAGTTGTCAATCTCCTCTCTGGTCCAGCTGGTGAATCTGGGAATCTTGAGGCAATGTTACAACTGCCTCATGTACACAGACAACCCTCTCCTCCTCCCAACAAATTCCAACACATGTGAGAGATGCAACCATATAGCCAAACTGGAGGCTAAGCTCTCTCAACTCAGTACTGGCATAACCAGTCAGGAGGAGAAGGAAACCACACTCACTACAATTCCAGTCTCACATAGACCTACCACGACAGCAAACCAAACACATAATCACACAAAAACATACTCAGAGTCCCTAAACAAAGATCTGCCTAAGCAGCAGAGACCTCCAAAGCAGACACCCAAGCAACCGCTACCCCAAAACAAAACACGTGCAACACATATCTCACAAAGCCAGTGTGCCGAACAGTCACAGCCCTTAAGGCTAAACAACACACCTGATACACTTGTAATAGGTGACTCTATCGTCAGGCACACTGATGTCCCGCTCACCAGTCTGAACAAGGAGAAGGTCATGGTGAGCAGCCTGTAGGGCGCTAGGATCCGCCACATAACACAAGAACTCAGGTCACTCCAAGGCAAGTACAAATATGACTCAGTCATTGTCCATGCTGGTGTGAATGACCTGAGATGTACCTCCCTGGACTTCATGAAAAGAGACATAGAGGAGCTCTCTGAGCATGTAGCCCAGGCCAGTATTACCCTGACCTTGAGTAGCGTTTTTCCCTCACCAAAAATGATGCCACAATATAAAGACAAGATGATCAATTTCAACAATTGGCTTAAGTACTGGTGTCATTCAAAGGGGATCCAATGCCTGTCAGCCTGGGATGATATGCTCGAGAAGCCACGATGCTTCACTAGGGATGGCTTGCACCTGTCACCCCTGGGCTTTCGGATATTGGCAAAGACACTTGCTACCCCCATAGTGCCTTTTTTAGGCAAGGCTCAAAAGACAAACCCACCTCCATAGGTATCACAAGGGATAAGAAACTAAGAGTAATGCTACTCAACGCCAGAAGTCTAAACCTCAAGATGCACACACTCAAAACTCTCCTTAGCATGGAGAACATTGATATCTGTGTAGTAACAGAAACCTGGTTCAGGGCTCCCGAAAGCACCCCAGCACTACCAGGTTATACCTCATACCATGCTTTTCGGCCCCAAAACTTGGACCGAACCACAAAAGGAGGGGGAGTATCAATATTCATCAAAGATACCCACACCTCCAGGTTGGTGGCAAAGCACGAAGCATCAGAGACTATCCATGTGCAACTAACAGTGGGTAAAACTGCCTTCCAGTTTATAGCCTGCTACAGACCACCCTCCCAAACCCGGGAACCCCATTCGGCCTTCCTGAGAACACTGGAAAATATGAAGGTCTCTCCAAACACCATTATATTGGGCGACTTCAACTACCCAAACATAGACTGGGAACATTACTCTAGCTCCAACACCCTAGCCCAAAGGTTCCTAGAATTCATAAACTCAAATGCTATGGAACAACTTGTTACCACTCCCACAAGAGGGGAAAACATACTAGACCTGATCATCACCAACATGGGGACTCTATGCTCCAGACCAGAAGTGTATCCCTCACTGGTAAGATCAGACCATAAACTGATCTCACTGGATATTCACATCCCGACCCTACCCCCTGCCCAGAAAACCACAGTGAAAATATGGCCCAGACCGCAGAATCCTTTATAAATGCATTCTATGAACACCTTCAGGAATGCATGGATCATGCAATCCCAAATAAAACCAAGACCCAATCCTCCAAAGGCAGACGTCCTGTCTGGTGGACCCCAGCCATAAACAAACTATACAATAGAAGGAGGAAGCTACTACATGATAGAGCAAAATCCCAAAACGGGAAGGCATCTCTGATCAGTATTAGCAAAAAACTAAGGGCACTCATAAAATAGTCTAAGGCCAGCTTCGGGAGAAAAATTGCACAGGACACTAAGGATAATCACAAGGCTTTCTTTAGTTATGTTAGGAACCTGGGTGGGAATTCCCAGATATGCTCAGAAATAGTCCAAAATGACAAAAAATACACTGAACCCACAGACATTGCCAACATCCTAGCTGACAGGTTCAGTGCAAACTTCTCCCCCCCCCACCAAAAGGGCAAATATCTATCCCAGCAGAGTGCTGCCCCCCTGACATCTCAGATGCTCAGGTAAGAGCCGCCCTCTCCAAAGCAAAAAACACAGCATCAATGGGACCAGACGATGTCCCGGGCTGCGTCCTACATGAACTCCAAGAAGAGCTAAGCCCAAACATAAAACTACTGTTCAATCTCAGCCTTACTACAGGATATGTACCCAAAGAGTGGCGTACAGCAACAGTGGTCCCTCTCCACAAAGGTGGTGCCTCAACGGACCCTGGAAACTATCGCCCCATAAGCCTGACTAGCCTGGTCTGCAAAGCTATGGAAAGGATCATCATGGACCTCATAAATAAAGATATTGGGGACCTACAGACACTGGATCCTACCCAGTTCGGCTTTGTTAAGGGCAGATCCTGCCTCTTAAACCTGGTCGACTTCTTTGAAACAGTCACCAAAGCCATTGACGAAGGGAAGGTGGTCCACACAGCCTACCTGGACCTCGCAAAAGCCTTCGATACAATACCCCACTCGGGCATTATAGATTAGCTCACCAGCTTAAATATAAACCCCTATGTCACTAGATGGGATGCAAACTGGCTCAAGGACAGAACCCACATGGTTAGAATTGCTGGAGCCATGTCAGACTCCAAACCAGTTACAAGTGGCGTCCCACAAGGCTCAGTCCTGGGACCTCTCTTGTTCGGTATATATTTCTCAGAGGTACAGGCCAACACAGAAGGACAGTGGCTGACCAAGTTCGCAGATGACTGCAAACTGGGCGTCATAATCGACTCTCCAGCCAACACAAGCATCCTCCAAAAGGGCCTCATAAAAACAGACAACCGGTGCCAGAGCCATGGCCTCAAGCTAAACGCCAAAAAGTGTATAGTCATCACCTTTGGCAAAAATAAAGTGCCCACAAATTACCACATAGGTGGTAATCCATCAAGTACAGAAGAAGTAATTAGGGACCTGGGGACCCAAGTTGATAGCAATCTCTCATTTGACAACCACATGGCCAAAGTGGTTAGAAAAACATTTTATATAGCCCACCTAATCATGAAGGGATTCACATCTAGATTAGGGGAGGTCATCGTGCCTCTTTACTCATCCCTCATCAGGCCCATAATCGAGTACAATGCCCCTTTTGGGATGTACCTTACCAAACACCTGCAGCAACTGGAAAGACCCCAAAAGTACCTCACCAAGAGGATCAAAGGGCTCAAACAGATGCCATATGCTGCCCGGTTAAAGAAACTCCAGCTCTACTCAGTGGCATACCGCCTGCTCAGAGGCAACCTGTGCCTGACGTATAAAGCCATGTCCAACCCAGAATTAAGGGACATGCTGCACCTCAAAAAATCCAAATCCCATCGAGCTACACGCTTGAGAGACTTGAACCTCAGCACTGAAATAAATAGGACATGCTGGAGGGACAGATTCATAACCCAGAGGCTCCCTTCACTCTGGAATAAAATCCCAGTCCAGGTTAGGCAGAGTCCCTCATTGACTCTCTTCAAGAGGAATCTTGATGAGTGGATGGGAGATTGTAGGTTTACCCCTGGTACCACTTCTGTGTCACTGTTAGACAGAGGCACAGTATGCTAACCTCGAAAAAGGGCATAGCAAAATTAATTTAAAATGGGTGGCGAAAGCCAAACATACTCTGGCTAGGCTTATAAATGCCCTAGGGCAGATAGCCTAGTATGAACCTATGAACCTATGAATACACTGAATCAGTCATTATATTCAATTATGACCCTAATAAGGAAGGAATAAGGTGGTACTAGAACATCATTAGAACATGGGATAATACAAAGCACATGTCTAAAGGATTTGAATTTATATTGCTGTCTTTTCACACATGATATTAGATCATATCATGGTGATCTTTCCACATCCCCAAACACAGTATCTCACTTTCCCACTCCCACCCCACTAGTCAACTAACTAGACTGTGCCCCCCCCCCTTTTGCAGATTCCTGGATCTGCCACTGGTTCATCAGTTCATGTACAAGTAATACAAAGGTGTTCTACATGTACAGCCTACAGAAGGAGAACTGGGGCACAGGGACACCATATTTTCAGATGTCTAAAATAGGATACAGGGGGTATTACCATACATGCAACATCACCATGGATGTGGCTAGGACTGTTCTGTAATAACTGTGGAAAAAAATAACTGTATTTGAATTATGTTGAGGATTTAGGAGCCTACAAGGCCTCTGGAAGGTGTGTGATTCTAGATGCCGTATGGTGCATTTTAGAGCTGTTTTCTAACCTCTTGATGCAGTAAAATTATGGCCTGAAGAAAAATCATAAGTAAGGAAAGAAGTTACTCTTTTTTTTTCTTTCAAGATAAAATAGAAGCTATGTCCACAGCTTAATGTTCAAAGCTGGCAAAGGTGTAGTTTCCAATAAAACGAGAAGACAAACACTTGACAGAATACAAATATGTGCATCCTATCTGGGAATAGTTTGTTTGTGTCTTTCGGCTTTTCCCGGTTAGGGGTCGCCACAGCAGAACTCCGGTCCGCTAATGATTGGTAGTTGATTTTTACATGCCGAGTTACCAGCCCTGACGTACAACCTTCAATGAAGGTATGCCCATTCACGCATGTCTCCTATCTGGGAATATTAAAAGTGTAAAAAAATAGCAAGCAATGAAACAATCACTACTTGTATATGCCCTTCAGAAACTAAATAAATTGAATATGCTAGCTAAAGATTACAAAGATGATAACTCAGTATGAATGGGATGGGAAGATTAAGGGAAACAAATGTTTTTTTTCTGTTGTCAGTGGGAAGCTGAAAACAGAGACAAATGTAAAACAGCTAGCGCCATAAAAATACAATCTCATATCTTGGCAAAATCTAGCATTTTGACCTGAAGTCATTATCATAACCCTTTTTTTCACAGCCTTCACGTCTGAAACAGTTGCCATTTTTAATGTCCTCTGAAAATATGCTTTCAACATTCTAAAAAAATCAGTTGTCTACACAGAGTACGAAATAATATTCTGGGCAACACTATGCAATTAATTCTTTTATGAAAATTAGGCTGGCAAGCAGAGAAAAAAATAATAACCAGTAAAATGATGGAGCTGGGTTGGAATGTATGGGCTAGTGTTTATTTATATCTACACCACAGTTTTTCATCTCTGTCATTTTCCTAACATATTACAGAGTGTGGTTTGCACTGTTGTTATACTGGAGTCCTTCACAAAGGTAATTTCTACATATTTACATGCAGCATAGAGTTGTGAAAGCATTCTGGATGGGTAGCAATTATAGACATTTTATGACATAATTTGTTTTCTGTCCAACCTCTCTATAACAGTGCATTCTGTGTCTTCAAAAGATGAAGTCATCATGTTGTACCCATCAATTTAAATCTGTTTTAGAGTTACTTAGAATGGCAGTAATCAGAATTACTGCTAACTCTGAGAATCTCTGGGTAGAGTGCCTGAATCTCTCTTCCAGTGATATACTCTAGTTGTATTCTTGGTTATACATGGCATCGTGTGGCTACATTCATGCTTATACATAAACTGCAATGAGCCTTTTCTTAAGCCTCTACAAAACAGTGTTTAAATTAGAGCATTTAAAAAAAGTTAGTAATAAGATTAAATAGCTGAGCTGGCAGAACATTACACTAATGTTCTAGAGGTCCTTGGTCCAATGCTGGGCCGTGGCAAGCAAGTCTTTTCCTCTGTACAAGGGTGAGTCTGACAAGTCTAATATTTAAAGCCATGGAAATAATAATCATGGATATGATAAATGGCAGCACAGGAAACTTTCAGACATTGGATCCAAATCAGATTGGTCTCGTTAAGGGCAGGCCATGCCTATTCAAACTGATGGACTTCTTCAAGAAGGTCACCAGAACAATGGGTGATGGCAAAATGGTGCATGTTCCATACCATGACCAGGTGGAGGCATTCAACACAATACCCCACTCAACCATTGTAGACACTACATTATCTATAAACCCCAATGGCACCTGCTGGATAGCTAGCTGGCTAGCAAATAGATTTTCTGAAGTTAGGATAGGAAAGTCTACACCAACAAAAAGGCCGGTCACTATCAGAGTTCCTTAGGGCTCAGTGCTATGGCTGTTCCTGTTTGGCATCTACTTCTCTGAAGTCAAAGACCTCTGGCTGACCAAGTTCACAGACACTTGCAAACATGGTGTAGTCATCGAATCCCCCATGACACGAATACACTTCAGGAGAGCCTGACACCAACCAGTAACAGATGCTAGAGTCATGGTCCAAAACTCAAAATCCTACTTTAAAAAATGGAAATGTGTAGAGCATCCAAGCCTACGTTTGGGCACACATGTGTTCAGACAGGATGAAGTACATTTATCAAGATCAGGGAAGAGAATTTTTGTAGCAGATATTTTGCAATATTTGAAATACACTAGGCAGGATTTTTGCCGGGTCAAAAATTTAACAGTTTACAGATAGCAATATTTTATGCATCTCTGATGGTTGTTAACACCAGGAGCTTTAATAATAACGTTTTTTTATTGGAAAATTTGCTACGTTCCCACACAATAATCTCTCCTTTGATAATCACATTGCCAAAGTGGTTAGAAAATCCTTCTATGTGGCCCACCTAATCACAAAAGGGTTTGCATCCAGATCAAAAGAGGTCATTGTGTCCCTTGACTCATCACTCATCAGACCCATCATAGAGTACAACGCCCATTTGGGATGTACCTTACAAGACACCTGCAACAGCTAGAAAGACCACAGAAGTACCTCACCAAGAGGATCAAAGGCCTCAAACAGATGCCCTATGTAGCTCAACTGAAGAAACTCCAGCTGTACTCGGTTGCATACCGCCTACTCAGAGGTGATCTCTGCCTGACAGCAACTTAGAAATACACTATAATGGAACCAAAGAACACATACAAGTTCAGATATTAAATAATAACTTGGATATTATGAATGTATATACTGTCTATATAACTGTGGAATTAACAATGAAAGCATCTATGTACATAGTGTAAAAAGATATGTTGTACGACCTATATCCTGTGGTATTTGACATCAATGTATAACATATGTATATGTGTGTATGTGTATGTATGTGTATATGTGTGTGTGTATGTGTATATATGTATATATATATATATATATATATATATATATATATATATATATATATATATATATATATATATATATATATATATATATATATATGTATGTGTATGTATGTATGTGTATATGTATGTATATATGCACACGGTCATGTTGTAAGATGTTTTTTATTTGTGACATTTATTAATGTAAAAATAAAAATAAAAATTATTGAAAAAAAAAAAAAGAACAGCCTGCATACTTATTATGGGAACAAGTGTTTTGGTAAATTGGCAAGCTAGAAGGGCATTAATGCCCATGCTTGACGTATTTGTATGTATGTACGCATGTATTTAAGAAGTACATAACAGTGTGTTATGGTAAGTCAGACATCCCTACACATTACTACATTGATACTATAACCCTAAGAGTAAACCCAGTAGTCAGGGATTTGGGAACACATGTAGAGAGTGACTTTGCCCTTGGCCATCATGTGTCTATTGTAGTAAGGAAATAATTTTATGTTGCACAACCTATAAGCAAAGATATAGCATCTAGGTCCAAAAATGTCATTGTACCATTGTAACCAGCCTGCATTAGACCAATCACTGAGTACAATGCCCCCTTCGATATGTACCTGAGCAGACATTTGCAACAACTGGAATATCTGCAGAGGTTCCTTACAGAAAGAATACATGGAGTACAAAACAAGTCCAGTACTTCTGGGAAGCATAGCTAGGCTTAAAAAGGCCCTTTAGTGTCATTAAACTAGTGTTCTCCTATGATCTTATGATCCTGTTGGGTTGTTCTTTATCCAGTCTCTTCTCACTGTGACTGGATTGCTTTACTGTCAACCTATATAACAAAAGATCTGTTCAGTACGTTTACAGCTCAAAGGGAGGAACAAAAGACAGCTGTAACTCACACACTGCACAGTGCAACAGCTATAAATCCCTAGAGGCTCAACAGGTTTACAACTTCAGTGAGAGAACAAGAAAAAAATCACTATAAGCACCTTGCTGTTTGGGTTTCTCCTATGTAAAAAAAATCGCTTAAAATGTGATGGTTAAGATGATATAAGAAAGAGTGAAACATATTTTTGAAGAAAATGTTGCAAGATATCATTTAAACCCAATCTGTCATGTGTTAAAGAAACTGAATAGTGTGGAAATGTCACATAAGTGACAAACAGCTAAGACATGTTTTTATTTGTGGCAGTGTAGGAATGATTTTGTAGTGAGAAAAATATCCTCAGTCTAAAGAAAATGTGTCTGTGGTGTAGCTGTCTTTTAACTTTTATTTCATGGAATTGTTTGTATATCTTGAATTGAATATGTTTCTACATGAGTGCACTAGTGAATCAGCATGAGATACACAAAATGGATTAAATATTCATGTTTGGCTTGTAACTATTTTTTTTAATCTTTTTCAGATAAGGGGATAAACTCATTACTATTCAAAATATAATACAAGGTAAAACAGAGAAAAACTGCTCTCCGCCTGGAAACATGTTGTGGATAGAGGGACAGGCTGATGAGATAAAGTGGGCAGAGCTCTTAAACGCTCAGCTCAAGAGTTAGGGACAAAACCAAAATAATGAGGGAGAAAAACCCCAAAACTCCGAGAATGTTTAAACACTGCTCTTACTTATTTAGAAAGTTAATAGAATAAGTGGGTTTGCATTAACATGGTTTCCCTCTAATAAGAAGTTCCAAACTCAGTGTTATGACTTAGCAACAGAAATCCTCAACAAAGTGTAGAAAATCACACATTTTCTAGGATGCAGGGCAAAATCTAAAACATAGCTGGAGATGCTCAGTAATTGTAGGTACGGTAGAGAGGTTATAAAGTGGGGGAACAGGGTTTTACTCAATGACCAAATACAACTGCCACAGGGAACATCAACAACCAAGAAAAGAGGAAGAAACAACTAGGGACAATATAACCAAGGGGGTGGGCATTCCAGAACCAATTTTAAGAAAACCATGTGGCACTAATGTAAGGTTTGATAAAATACAAATTTTAGTAGTGACTATATCAGGGTATGAATTGTCAGAAGTGTTTTTATCTGTGTTGAGTTTGGGTTTAAAATTTGTACCCACTGTGTTGCCTTGTTTACATGTTTTTAAATGTGAACTGTTTTGAATGGCACAGAAGCTACATTTAATGTATCATTTTAATAGCAAACATGATGGGGAATATGAAATGGGGGTTTTGGATACTGGTGTTGATACAACATTTTATTCATGTTTTTCTGATATAGAGGAATTGGGGGAAGAAGCTAGTAATGCCTGTTGTAAGTTGCAAATTGATGGCATTAAATGTAAGATCAAATTTATACCCCTTTTCATAAATGAGGATATACAAGGTTTTGTAGCAGCATTTGGCTTTTCTGCTGAGAAAATATGGTACTTATGTATTATCGCAACCAGATTTTCATGCTGCGATAACTGACGTAAAATTGAAGAATGTATGTTTGGGCTTGCCCTGTAAGGTCTGTCTAATTTGTGTTTTACAAGTAAGGTCAGACATTTTTAAGTTTTAATGGAAGGCTGGGCTGTAAACAGAGGGCTTGGGAAAGCAGCCACCATTTTCTTCCACTGCTGCTTCTTCACCTACTGCGGTGGCTTGACTGGCGAAACTTGCTGCGGTGTCTGTGCCCTTTTACATACATCAGAATGTCCGATGGGAAGCAAAGACAGTCGAGGGGATTTTCAAGTAGAAACAATGGCAGTACTGCAAAATCTTTTGCATCTGCTAACTTCCTTTCATTCCCCCAATGCTAGTCTCACTTTGGGGATCAATTACAACAGAGAGGGTAATCCAAAAAAAAAAACTCGAATGAAGAATGTCAAAATGATTTTGCAGTACTGCCATTTTTTCTACTTGAAAATCCCCTCGATTGTCTTTGCTTCCTATCAGATGTTCAAAACACTGCGGCTAGTTTCTCCAGTCAAGCCACTGATGTAGATTTTATAATTTTTCTGCATACTTACTTACTTCTTTTTGTGTAAGAACCGTAGCTTACAAGCTGTGCCCCGTACAAGACATCCAGAAAAAGAAGAAGAAGGTGATATGCTGCTATTGCAAATGACCCCCTTGTCATCTTTGGAATCTGCCATAATTTTATTCTGCCCTGCTTCTTCTTCTTATTTTCCATGAAGTTAGTGCGGTAAAGGAGGATGCTACCAAGGAAGAGGACTTTGGCCATTAGTCCAGTTCCTCTGTCATAACCAAAGGGCTACAAAAACTGAATTGGACTTCACACACCCTTTTTTAGTTTAGTAAACAGTTGTTTTGCGGGAATATCAGGAACTACACGGGTTTAAAAATCTGGTTGCGTTAATACGTAAGTACCGAAAATATTTGCTGATTATTATCAAAAGAAACATTTAGTGGAATATAATTTATCTAAGGATTAGTGGACGGCTTTAAAGGACTTGCAAAATATGCATGAACTGGTTATAAATCCAGCTGATAAGAGAAATAAGATTGTTGTAATGAATTTTGTAAATACTTAGAAATGTGTTATAAACATTTGAATGATACTTCTACCTATGAAAAATGTGAAGTAAATAGATATAATGAATCTTTAAAGCAATATTCTATGTTATTGGATAAAGGTCTACGACTAGACGTAGAGAAAACGTTTGATATTAATACATGCCACATTGCTATGTTATATTGTCTTCCTAAATTACATAAATGTGTGGAGAATTTAAGTGGATGTCCCATAGTTTCAGTGCAAAAGTATTTTCTTTACAATCTGGGAGTGTTTCTACATGAGTTTTTGTTGTCATATGTGGTACAAATTCCATCTTATTTCAGAGATACATCAGATTTGTTTAGATAAAAACAAGGGATAAGATGGACTAATGATATGTATTGGTTATTAATGGATGTTAATTTCAATGATTTCAATTCAATTATCCAAACATTAACTGGGAGAACTACTCAAGTACGAACTCCCTGGCCCAACATTTCCTAGAATTTATAAACTCAAATGCCCTGAATCAACTGGTTAACACCCCCACCAGAGATGACAACATATTGGACCTTGTCAGCACCAACATGGGTGACCGGTGTTCCACACCGGAGGTTAACCCCTCGCTGGTTAGATCTGACCATAAACTAATCACTCTGGATATCCACATTCCACCACCACCCCTGGTCAAAGAAACCACTGTGAAAAACTTTTCAAAAGCAAACTTCACGTTACTTAAGACCGAGGTGGAAAGTTTCAAAGCCCCCATGCTAAAGGATAACGCTGTCCAAGCTGCAAAATCCTTTACTAATGCACTCTACAGGCACCTACAAGAATGCATGGATCGTGCTATCCCAAACAAAACCAAGACTCACTCCTCCAAGAAAAGGAAACCAATCTGGTGGACCCCTGCCATAAACAAGCTATACAATAGAAGGAGGAAACTAGTACAGAAAAGAGTAAAATCCCAAGAAGGGAAGACATCCCTGATCAGTATCAGCAACAAACTACGTTCCCTCATAAAATCATCCAAGGCTAGCTTCGAAAGAAAAATTGCCATAGACTCCAAAGATAACCACAAGGCATTCTTTAGCTATGTCAAGAATCTAAGTGGCAATTCTCAAATCTGCTCAGAGTTAGTGGAGAATGGCACAAAATACACTGAACTGACTGATATAGCCGACATCCTGGCAGACAGGTTCAGTGCAAACTTCACCCCCCTCTCACCCCCAAAAGGGCCCATAACTATACCAGAAGAATGTAGTGCCCCTGAAATCACAGACACTCGGGTTAAAACAGCCCTTTCCAAAGCCAAAAACATAGCATCAATGGGACCGAACGGTGTCCCAGGCTGCATCCTACATGAGCTTAAAGATGAACTAACCCCTCACCTAAACACACTGTTTAAACTCAGCCTCTCCACAGGCTACATGCCCACAGAGTGGTGCACAGCAACAGTTATTCCACTCCACAAAGGTGGAGCCACAACGGACCCTGGGAACTATCGCCCTATAAGCCTGACTAGCTTGGTCTGCAAAGCTATGGAGCGCATCATCATGGTTCTCATTAACAGAGACATTGGAAACCTCCAAACACTGGCCCCAACCCAGTTCAGCTTTGTTAAGGGCAGATCATACCTCCTAAACTTGGTGGATTTCTTTGAGACAGTTACCAAGGCTATAAACAAGGGAAAGATGGTCCACACAGCCTACCTAGACCTCACAAAGGCCTTCAACACTATTCCCCACTCAGGTATTATAGACAAGCTCACCGGCCTGAACATAAACCTCTACGACATGAGATGGGTTGCCAACTGGCTCACGGACAGAACCCACACGGTAAGAGTTGCAGGAGCTAGGTCTGACTTTAAACCTGTTACAAGTGGCATTCCCCATGGCTCAGTCCTAGGACCCCTCCTGTTCGGCATATACTTCTCAGAGGTACAGGCAAGCACAGGAGGACTATGGCTCACCAAGTTAGCAGACGACTGCAAACTAGGGGCTATAATTGACTCCTTGGCTGACACAGACATCTTCCAAAAGGGTCTCACTGAGACAGATACCTGGTGTCAAAACCATAGTCTCAAGCTAAATGCCAAAAAGTGCATAGTCATCCCCTTTGGAAAAAACAAAGTACCCACAAAGTACCACATAGGTGGTAGCTCCCTAAATACGGAAGATGTAATAAGGGATCTGGGGACCCAAGTAGATAGTAACCTCTCCTTTGATAATCACTTGCCAAAGTGGTTAGAAAATCCTTCTATGTGGCCCACCTAATCACAAAAGGGTTTGCATCCAGATCGAAAGAGGTCATTGGGCCCCTCTACGCATCGCTCATCAGACCCATCATAGAGTACAATGCCCCATTTGGGATGTACCTTACAAGACACCTGCAACAACTGGAAAGACCACAGAAGTACCTCACCAAGAGGATCACTGGCCTCAAACAGATGCCCTATGCAGCTTGACTGAAGAAACTCCAGCTGTACTCGGTTGCATACTGCCTACTCAGAGGTGATCTCTGCCTGACATATAAGGCCATGTCCAACCCAGAATTGATAGACATGCTCCACCTAAAGAAAACCATATCCCCTCGAACCACACGCTCCAGGGATCTAAACCTCACCACAACAATAAATAGGACATGCTGGTGGAATAGATTCCTGTCCCAGAGACTTCCCATGCTCTGGAACAAGATTCCAGTCTATATTAGGCAGAGCTCCTCGCTAACCCTCTTCAAGAGAAACCCTGACGAGTGGATGGGAAACAGAAAGTTTACCCCAGGGATCACTTCAATGGCACTGCTGGACAGAGGCACAGGGAACTAATCTAAGGGGGCAGTGAAAGCCAACACATTCCAGCTAGGCTTATAAATGCCTTCGGCAGATAGCCTAGTACCTACCTATGAACCTATGAACCTATGTTGAAAGCCTATATACAAATATTCAACATTCTCATGGTATACAAACATTGTATTATTACCCAGGAGATAGCCCCTTGTCCAACTATGTTATAGAATTGTTAGTGTTTTGTTTGAATAACAATCTTTTCATGTTTAATGGTGAGTTTTCTTTCATCAAATTTGAGGTACAGCTATGGGGGCCCCTTTTGCCTCGATGTATGCAAATATTGTTATGGCTAAGTTTGAGGTGGAATATTTATATCAGCACTCCTTTTTTAGGAAGAATGTGATCAAATATTTTAGTTTTATTGATGATTTAATTTTTATCTGTCAAGGGGGTGATGAGAAAGTAAAATATTTTATTGTTGAGATGCAGAATAACAGATTTGGGTTTCATTTTAATGGTATATGAATGGGAAAACTTTTTTTTGGATTTGGATTTAGTAGGTTTGGATAGTGGTAGAATTATAAACTCTGCACACAGGAAGCTTAATGAACGTAATGTTTTTCTGCATGACAGTAGTTGTCAACCCCCCCCCCCCCATCTTATTTCTGTACTCCCTTATGGGGAATTTATATGTTTAAATACACTTTGTAATGAGGATAAAAGGCTTGAGGTGGAAGCTCAGTATTCAGCTGAAATGTTTAGGAAAATGGGTTATAATGAAGAAGAAATCAAAAATTCCCTAAAAGAAGTTTGGGATAAATGTTTGGAGAAAGAACAGAATATGGTGAGTAATAATAAAATAACATATCAATCTAAAGATAACCAAGTCATGCCCTATAAGATTTATAATAGATATAAAGTAAATTCTGTTATAAATATAGATTTGGGTAATACGAATGTATTTTTTGTTACAACATATTGAGTGAACAATTAGCAGATTCTTTAAAATACTATTGACTTATGTTGTTGAAAAATAGAGAGCTTTTTAACTTAATTAAGAAATTTACTTGTATTTCCTACAAAAGAGGATGATATGGTAGTTGCTTATATGGTAGTACATAGTAGATTTGTTTTTCATCTAATAGGTCTAGTATACCAATACCCCCCCCCCAAAAGAAAATAAGTACATTTGAATGTGGTAGATGTTCTGTATGTAATTTGTTATAAAAACATCTAGAATTAATAGTATTAATGGAGTTTTCATGTAATACTGAGGGGCTTATACATGTTTTAAAGTATTCTTGTGAATTGTTTTTTTATAGGAGAGAGCCAAATATCATTTAAGATCAGGCTACAGGAACATATCAGGGATATCAAGAATTGACATCTTGAGAGCCTGTTCTGAATGCATTTTAAACAATTTCATGCAAACAATTCAGATTTTTTTTGACAGGCAGTATTTTGGAACAGATTTGCAGAGGGGTGTGTAACCATGTGGATATAAAAGAAAAAAATGTTGCTTAAAGAAACTTTATATATACTTAAATATAATACTTTAATACCAAATGGTCTGAACAAGAAATGCAATTGGAAATATGTAATTTAGCAATTTACACCCATTCATTTAAGTAATTTACAATTTTGCTTGGAGTATATTTATGTGGAGGCACATAGTGTGTTTTATTACTCCTTAAAGGCATTTTATTGCAGAGGTGTTAGAGAGAAATAAATTGTGTTTTCCTTATTGGTTTGTGGAATACTTTATCTGTGGCTGTTGTATTTAATTTTGGACTATTTGTTTGTCATTTTGGTGTTTTACTCAATGACTTCCAACAATTCCATGAGGCAACAAATACAAATTATGGTTGTTGCTTCCTGCATTAGCAAAGCAGCTCAGATGGAATAGCTGAAAAAAGGGCATAGAAATATAGTGGCCAGACATTCTAGCAACATTAGGACAGGTTTGTACAATGATAGAATGAACTTAATGAAATATGCCAGGCACACAGTTAATATGGAAGAAAGATAAGAGCCCAGTATTCTGAAAACTGAGGGTTTTGCCATGCTTAGATTTATAGGTTTCTACAAGGCTATTGATCTGGTAGACCATTTGTAGCCAAGTCACAACATCCCATACCACAGGTAACCATTGAAATGAATAATTAAAACCTAGTTTCAACCCCTTTCAATGTGAGCCTGATGGACCATACCAAGGATGTACTTACAACTGTCCATCCATTTTTCCAAATTAGTCTTAATGGGAGAGGCAGGGAGCTGCTTTGCTTAACATCCAAGGGACATCTTTTCCATAAAAGAGAGATGCTCTGAAAGAGGTTATCACCCAGCAGGTCCTGTTTATGTTTCAGTGAAAGTTTATATTTCTTAAGCAGGTGTTTAAGGTGTTATTTGTTTTATGAATGTGCAGGGGGTCACAAAGGACTGGATCCTTTGAGACACTGTATGCTGGTCTGAGGTACCCTCTCTAGAGTCTTATGGAAACAGAAAATGAGAAAGTACTTTAAAGTGGCTTCTGTAGTACAAGGAAGATATACCCTTGATTTCCTTAGTGAGCAAGCATCATGGTCTATCAAGCTGGGGCATATGCTTAGACAAATACATACCAGACAAGGCACTGTACTCTATTATGAGGCTGATGAAGGGGAAGTAGAAAGTGATGATAACTTTCTTAGGCCTGGAAGATATACCCTTGGTGATTAATCTGACTAGATAACAGGATTTCTTAATAACAGTGGATACATGGTGCTCAAATGTTAGTTCATTGTCAACCAAGCTGCCCAGGTCGCTAATGCCTCAGTCTGTTTTCAAACGGGTGTCACCTATGTGGTAGGTGCATGGGAGTCCTGGTTTGTCAAAGGACATAATGCTGCATTTCTTGGCATTTAGTTTGAGGCCATGGCCCAGACACCACTTGTTGATATGTGTTAGGCCATCCTGGAGAATCTGGAAGTAAGATGGGGATTTTATGACAGCTCCAAGTTTAGAGCTATCTGCAAATTTGGTCAATCCCAGGACCTTGATGTTGGTGTTAACATCAAAGAAGTACATGTACCAAAGAGAATTGGTCCTAGGATTGATCCCTGGGGGACATTGATGATAGCTACTCTTTTTGAAGAGAGGGTGCCTCCAGCACTATTAGACTGGGTTATGTCAGTGAGACAATTTGATATCCAGTAAGAAGCTTATCAATAATATCAGAATGTGAGATGGTATCAAAAGCCTTGGCTAGATCCAGGTAGGCACTATGAACAGATCTGACTGTCTCTAGTGCATCTGTGACCTATTCAAAGACTTTCACCATGTTCATGAGGTAGAATCTTCCTCTAACAAATCCAAACTGGCTTGGGTCTAGGGCTTTTAGACTGCCTGTATCCTTGTTAGTAAATTCTATAATGATGAGTTCTATTGCTTTACTGATAATGCTGTTGAGGCTTATGGGTGCCGGGCTGGCAATTTGACACCATAAAAATTCCACTGCCAATCATGAGCGGACAGGTGATCCACTGTGGCGACCCCTAACCGGGAAAAGCTGGAAGAAGAAGAAAGTCTACAAGACAGTGTCTGCTTCTGACAAGAAAGCAGTATAAGACATTATCAGGACTTATGGAGCTAACATTTTGGCCTTGGAGAGAGCACTCAGGACTTGCTAAAACATGATCAGATGGAGTGGCCTGGGTAAGCTGATATGTTGGTGGAAGTTAATGGGAGCTAGGAAAGCAAAGTATGAGCTGAATTTGTCAGCTCTATCTATGTCTCAGGGCATATATCTTGTTATTATGCATTAGCTCCATGCATTGCTGGAAATTACTTTTAAGGTTTCTGACATAGCCGCAGAAGGATTTATTGCTGTCCTTAGCAGAGGTGACAATTTTCAAGTGATACTTGCTTTTAAAAGATTTGATTTTGTATCTGAGTTTTTTGTTGATCTTTTTGAGTTCTCCTCTAGATGGCTGGATATTATGTTTGTTCTTATAGGCTACGAGTTTCTTACTCTTATTATATAGTTTGTTTATACCTGGGTTACACCACTGGGACTTACTCCTGAATTTGTCATTGTATTTTGTCTTATGGGGACCAAAACCTCAATGAATGCTTTGAGGTGGTTGTAGAAATTATTCACAAATGTGGCACACTGCAAGATGGGGTCATCAGGGTGAGGAAAGTGCTTAAATTCCATCAGATCATCAGGTTGCTGGGGCATGTTTGCCTTAGAGTAGTCTTTAAAGGCAGAAGGGTTTTGTGGCAGGTGATTTTACCCTCATAGTGAGTGTCACTGAACACGGAGTATAGACCCTATATTTGTGAGAAACGTGTCCGATAGACCCTATATTTGTGAGAAACGTGTCCGATAGACCCTATATTTGTGAGAAACGTGTCCGATAGACCCTATATTTGTGAGAAACATGTCCGATAGACCCTATATTTGTGAGAAACGTGTCCGATACTTTTGAATGCTTGTTAAAACTTGAACTAGTTAGTCTAAAGAACTAAAGTGAAGTCCAAGAATCATTGAGCGCACTTATTTGTGGTGAAGAAGATTTTCCAGTTATTGGAAGTTCAGTTGAATTCTTTCAAGAGCTTAGTGTTTGGTTTAATAGGGAAGGGTGTCAGTTTGTTTAGATATGCCTCATGGGCTGCAGGTGACATGGAGGGGTTACAGTAGTTGACTGTGATGTGGTTTGGAATTTTAAGTAGCTCAAGGTCATTGTTCTGCATTACATCTGGAGGTAAATTACTTTCTTAGGATATAGACACTCTCCCTCCAATAATGCCATCATTTTCAGAACTGGATCTGAAAGAGTGGTAGGCACTGAAATCCTTCACAGTTGGGGTGATATTGCTATTCTGATACCAGAATTTTGAGAGTTAGGAATGCCTCTAAGTAGAGACAATTCTTGGTTATGCTTCTATCATTGAGCAGTGCTACCTTTATATAGTCTTGATTTTGTTTAAATATGTAGGTAATTTGAGTAGCCTGATCTTGCCTAAAAAAGCTCTATGGGGGAAGAAAAAGGCCTGGCCAATATATAGAAGCCATGAAGAGAGAGAGAGATGCAGGCCATCCTTAGCAAAACAGCTATGATTTTATATCTCTATTTATCCATTTGTCTCTCTCTCTCTCTCTCTCTCTCTCTATATATATATATATATATATATATATATATATATATGGATTCACTTTATAACCTCGAAATGCTGAAATATCAAATTTCAGTATCTCGAGACTATAAAACTGAATCCACAAAACACCGACAAACAAAAACCGCAAAACCACATAACCGAAAACACCGCACACACTACACTAAACATACAACACAACACCCACATCACAACATAAACAAAAAAACAACACACATACACAACTCACACACACATAAGCAGGGGGGCTGCACCCCCCACACCCCCCTACTTATATATACTAACTCCGAGATCGCACAAACACAACACAAAAGCTCACTCACACACGCACATTCTCCAATCCCTCACACACACTTTAACTCCCACTCAAAACCCTTACATAGCACTCACTTACCTGACATAACACCTACATCCAAACATGGCACTGCGCACCAACAAAACACAAACCCGGACATTACATAGCGCAACTTCATAACCGCGAATTTGGCATATTTTCGACATACGTCAAATTCGCGATTATGAACGTTCGCTATTTTTAACATTCGACTTTATAGCTTCGAGATACTGAAATTCGACATTTCAGTATTTTGATGTTATAAAGTGAACCCATATATATATAGAGAGAGAGAGAGTGAGAGAGAAAGAGAGAGAGAGAGATACTGTATATGTAGACAGATATATATATATATATATATATATATATATATATATATATATATATATGTATATATGTGTAGATAGATACTGTATATCTATATCTATCTATATGTGTATATCTAATATAGATGCAGATAGATAGAAATGATCTGATTAAAATGAAACCTATAGCTACACCAATAATTAAAGTCAATAAATAAAACATTAACTTCAAACTCATGCAAACATATATCCACTTCCTGGGTAATAAAATATGGTATTACTATGTATAAATGATAATAATGCAAAATATCAATGTGTTATAATAGTAGACTGCATATAGCCTCCTTCAAAATTACATTTAAATACAAAAAATGCTGTATTTAGAGGCG
Source organism: Protopterus annectens (assembly GCF_019279795.1). Lineage (NCBI taxonomy): Eukaryota > Metazoa > Chordata > Ceratodontiformes > Protopteridae > Protopterus > Protopterus annectens. Next base: position 1,522,985,461 of record NC_056743.1, on the reverse strand, counting down.
TATGAAGAAGGCTATATGCATTCTATATAAGCTATTGTGATCCCCTGTGCAAACATCTGAAATTTGGGAGAAAAGTTAAAGAAATAATGACCACACTGTCTATGGCCCGACACAAGTTACAGTGACCTGTGCATACATTTGAAGAAAATTAAAGAAATAGTGCAATGTTCCCAGCCCCTGACAAGAACTACAATGACTTTGTGTGCACATCTTTGAAAAGGCTGATTTTTTATTTTTTTTTCCAATTCAAGAGACTTTATTAAGATGTAACAAGAGTCAATACAACCTTAATAACATTAACACAGTTCAAGAAAAGGCAACACCTGCATGACAGTTAAGTAAATAACATAACATCAATCAATGTTTAATGAAAGTTCATACTGATTAATAGCAAACATAATAGACAGAGGAAAAAAAGGTAAAGTTAACTTGCATGTTTGAATGTTACTTATAGGTAATCAAACCAGATAAGAAAACTTGGTAGGTTAAAATAAGGGCAGGGAATGGGGGGTGGGGGGGAGTCTACTAACAGCTATTTTTAGGATTCTTGACAAGGCTACATAAAAGATTGCCACCACAGTGAGATTGGGCAGGTCTGCAGAGGTAATGTTGAGGCACTTAAGTCTGGTATCCTGGAACTGAAAAGGATAGTTTTAGACTAAGTGGGGTTCAGGACTGAGGTAACTACTAAGCCTGTTCCAAGTCCGCATATATAGCCTTGGAGTATAGGGACCACCATATCCCCAGAAGTTCTGTGCATTTTATGCCTTATTTTGTAAAAGATGAGTTAAACTGAGCTCCATACAACAGTTGTTACATATTAAAGTATTGCATGTTGCTTCATACATTTCACATTAGTCATGCAAAGACAGAATAATGAGCAAGCAACAACAGGGAGTTAGCCATTTTACTCAGTAGTTGTCCCCGACAATTATTGATACTTTGTGCATATCTCAGGTGTCCAGTTTAGTCCATCTTACATTACTCAAATGTACAGTAGTTCTTGAAAGCCAGATAGTAACTCTTTAAACTGCATAAAGAATAAGAGGTAAGTTACTTTCATGAGACAGGTCCAACCCCACTCAGAAGTTATAGCTACTTCTGTGTGCAATTCAAATGATTGTGATAAGAAATGATTACCAGAAATTGTATTTTAGCTCTGTGAACTTCCACACATACAGTAGCTACATTAAAATTATTCCAAGTTGCTTCACACAGCTCACATTAATCCTGGAAATGCACACTAGTCCTGTAAAGCCAGAGAATGACTGTTTAAACTGAGAAAAACAAAAAGGGAGCAAGTTACATTCTACAGACAGCACACACCCCAGAATTCTAACTAAAAATGATGACTGTGCATTGTATTTCAGCTTTGTTCCATGGAAACAGTAATCACACATTAAAGTACTCCAAGTTGAATTACATAAATCATGATATTCCTGCAAATGCACACTAGTTCTGCTTCTGCAAATCCAGATAATGACTGTTTAAACTGAGCAAACAACAAGAGGGTTAGTTATTTTCAACAGACAGCATCCACTTCCACCTAGTAGTTAAGGCTACTTCTGTGTGCACTTTAGATGATGGTGATAAAAAAAAATATTTCCACATATTATGTATCCGCTTTATTCCATACAAAGTGTAGCTACACATTAAAGTATTCCAAGCTGCTTTGCACAAACCACATTCATTCTGAAAATGCACACTAGACCTGAAAAAGCTAGCTAGTGTCTGCTTAAAATGAGAAAACAACAAGATGGTCAGTTACTTTACACAGACAGCTTGATGAAACATTCTTCAAACACCCCACAGGGTGCACTGTACAAAACATTATTTAAAATGAAAAAAAAAACAAGAGGGTCAGTTACTTCATGCACACAACTCATCAAAACTTACCTTAAATACCCCAAAGGATGATCTGTAGAAAACTCCATCATGGCCTCTAGTCAGTCATGTCCTCCACTACTTTAAGAGAATGACAGTATAATGGCAACTGGAGAGATGCTTCTCCCTTGCATCCTCCACCACAGGACTGTAAGGCTCTTAAAATTTGTTAATAATAAGGGCATCCCTGTTCTGCAGACTGGCATTCCTTTCTCACTGTTAGTCTTTCACAGCCATGTCCAAGTGTGGCAAAATAGTGTGGGTGTTCAACGTTTTAGGTACTTCGGAGTGCATTTCAGATGTTTGTGATAAAAAATACCAACCATGAATTGTGTATCAGCTCTGTTCCACACAAATAGCTATACATTAAAGTATTCCAAGATGCTTGCACAAATCACATTAATCCAGTAAATGTACACTAGTCCTGCAAAGCCAGATAGTGACTGTTTCTACAGACAGCACTCACCTCCACCCAGCAGTTAAAGCTAACATTGATGGCTGAGTAATGCATTTCATCTTTGTTACATGGAAACAGTAGTCACACATTAAAGTATTTCATATTGCATCAATTAAGTCACAACAGTCCTGCAAATGCACTCTAGGTTTACAAAGCCAGAAAGTGACTCTTTAAACTGAGAAAACAATAAGAGTTGCCATACATTGTATTTCAGCTTTGTTCTATGGAAACCATAGTCGCATATTAAAGTATTCCAGTTTCCTTCACACAAATCATAGTAATCGTAGAAAGTCAGAATAATTATCAAAAAGTAGCACTTAGTCTTCCCTCACAAAAAGACCAGCATTTTTTTTATTACTCATCTTTAGTTAGTAGAACAACAGTTTCACATCAACAAACTTTGAGGAAAAAGAAGTGCAGGATTCCTATGTCTTGCACTTGTGCTCAGTGTTTTACCAGGGAAAAAAAGAAAAAAAATGTGAGGAAATACCTCAACCTCTCAGCACATGAAATATTGAGAAAGTCAAAAAGAATGTCAAAATAAAGGCTCAAAATCAGGGACACATTTCAAATATTGCTCACATAAACATGGACAATGGTTAGAATAACATGCTTTCCATTAGCATGCATTTTCTGAAGGATATGAAATGTGAAACTTAAAAGTCTGCCATTATTTCATGACATCTACCCTCAAAGAATTGCCATATAAATTTCAGTCAGCACAGATTTCCTGAAGGATATGAAGTCTGAAACGTCAATACCTCTAGTTATTTACTCAATTCTGTTCTTAATAATTTACCAGAAATCCACAAGTTTTATGTGGAGAAGATAAAAATATAAGGCAGAGATTCAGACAATTGAGAGGTATGCCAGGCCTGGAACAGGGAAAACAAAATCAGAAACAGCTGAGAACTAATGAAAAAGTCTGGTTATCTATGAGTTATAACAACAAAAAAACTTACCAAATGCCGTCATTGAGCTTTCTCTTCGCAACACACCATATTCATTGGAATTTGTTGACTTCTTGCTCAGTCCCACCCATGATCTACCTGATTCATTGTCAAGATAAACTGTGGGTGGGCAAGCAGAAAAGTAACAAACCAAATTGCCAAATCTAATCTACAGGATTTCCCCATAAGAGTGCTTTTCTTTCTTCTTTTGTAGTAATGCATTTCAGGTGTTTATTTATGTTTTTTATGGTAAAGAAATGATACTTTTCTTTATTATAAAAACATAAACAAATACACATCTGAAAAGCACTCCTACAAAAGAAGCGAGAAAGGTACCCTAGATGGCCACCTAGATGGCCTATGCTTAAGGCTGGCCCTACTTTTAGGGTGCAATATTTGACTAGTACAACTGCAACAAATGGACCACTTTTATTAACACTTTAGAGTCAAAACTTGGAAATTTAATATTCTGCCCAGGGATGCTGTGGGACAGTGGGCACATGGGCTAAAACTGTGACTGTTCTGTATAAACCAGAACAGATGGTAACTACAGTGGGCTGTTGGGTGAGTCACTGCCACTACGCAAAGTAGTTAGTACATTGGCCCTTTTCCATGACAGGCATCCATGGTTATGGATTACATATGTTAGTTATGTATTAAATGCGTCTGTTTCAGAGACCAAGTCAGCTATTTTACAAGCTATGTGGAAGTGTCTTGTATGACAGACGGTAACATGCAGGATGGTCTTATGTATGCCCCACTGTGATCACTGTTGGTATTTTCTCTGTTTACAGTAGAATGTATAATATTATTCTTTTGGGATGTGCATGTACAGTGTTTAATAATGATACAAGGTATACACCAATAATACTAGTGGTACAAGGAATACACCAAGTATACTAGTGATACAAAGCATACACCAGGTATACTAGTGGCACAAGGTATATACCAGGTATACTAGTGATACAAGATATACACTAGGTATAAAAGTGGTACAAGGTATATAGCAGGTATACTAGGAGTATTAAGATATATACCAGGTAGTTTAGTGGTACAAGGTATACACCAGGTAATCTAGTGGTACAAGGTATACGCCAGGTATTCTAGTGGTACAAGGTATACAGTAGGTATACTAGGAGTATAAAATATACACCAGATAGTCTAGTGGTACAAGGTATACGCCAGGTATTCTAGTGGTACAAGGTATACAGTAGGTATACTAGGAGTATAAAATATACACCTGATAGTCTAGTGGTACAAGGTATACGCCAGGTATTCTAGTGGTACAAGATATACAGTAGGTATACTAGGAGTATAAAATATACACCAGATAGTCTAGTGGTACAAGGTATACACCAGGTATACTAGTGGCACAAGGTATATACCAGGTATACTAGTGGCACAAGGTATACACCAGGTATACTAGTGGTACAACATATGCAGCAGGTATACTAAGAGTATAAGACATACACCAGGTAGCCTAGTGATACAAGGTATACATCAGGTATACTGGTGGTACAAGGCATACACCAAGTATTCTAGTGGTACAAGGTATACACCAGGTATTCTAGTGGTACAAGGTATACATCAGGTATACTAGTGGTACAAGGTATACATCAGGTATACTAGTGGTACAAGGTATACATCAGGTATACTAGTGGTACAAGGTATACACCAGATATTCTAGGGGTACAAGGTATACATCAGGTATACTAGCGGTACAAGGTCTACACCAGGTATACTAGTGGTACAAGGTATACACCAGGTATTCTAGTGCTACAAGGTATACACCAGGTATTCTAGTGGTAAAAGATATACATCAGGTATACTAGTGATACAAGGTATACACCAGGTATTCTAGGGGTACAAGGTATACATCGGGTATAAAAGTGGTACAAGGTATAAACCAGGTATGCTGCTGGTACAAGGTATACACCAGGTATTCTAGTGGTACAAGATATACACCAGGTATTCTAGTGTTCCCATTAGGCCACCCTCCTAGTGGTACAAAGTATACACCAGGTATTCCAGGGGTACAAGGTATACACCAAGTCACCTTGCAGTATTCTTGTCTGCAGTACCTTCAGCTATAGAGACATTATATTGTTGCTTTTGTGCTACTTACAGCAAAAAAAAAAAATTTGTCACAGCCTCTGCTGTACCCAACAAAACCTATTATACTGATGCCACCATATCATCTGTCACCAGGATACTTATCACTGCCTATCATGTGCGCCAGCCTAGGCATCACTGCCAACTTGCAAAAGTCAGTCTTATCTCCCTCGCAGCATATTGTATATCTAGGCTCAGAAACAGACACAACCACCATGTCAGTAAAGCTAACACAGGAAAGAGTGGAATCTCTTGGCAGTCAGATCAGATCCCTATTAAACAAAGAGTCCAGGCCAGAGTAGTACTTCAAGTCCTAGGGACTATGGCTTCCACCATCTTATTAGTTCCTCTTGCTCGTCTACATATGAGGATTCTCCAATGGATGCTGTTTGCACAATGGTCGATGCAAGACCTTCCATTATCATACCAGATATTAATAACAACGCATGCAAAAGGGATCTGACATGGTGGTTACACATGAAACAACTTGTCATAGGTCGTCCACTTGTTCCTCCCCAAGAGAAAGCAGTTTTGACCTCGGACACTTCCCAGATAGGGTGAGGCGGCATTATCTGGGAAAGACAGTCCAAGGTACTTGGCAAAACCACGAGAACCACTTGCACATCAATGTTCTGGAGATGAGAGCGGTGCTATATGTGTTGCAAGCACTTCACAGCTCCCTTCCCACTGGAATGATTGTGATTCAGTCAGACAACATGTCTGTTGTGTGGTACATAAACAAACAAGAGGGAACCAAGTCTCACCTGTTTTGCAGAGAGGCCTTAAGAGTTTGGAAATGGGTGATGGATACTCAACGCTTCCTGATAGCAGTGCATATCCCGGGGAAATCCAATGTAATAGCGGACAAACTCAGCCGAGCAATTCTGATGCCTCACGAGTGGTCCCGGAATCCAATGGTTGCAAAAGAGATCTTTCACAAATGGGGCCAGCCTTGCTGCGATCTATTTGCCACTCACCTGAACACCAAATGCAGCAGCTACTTTGCCCTCGTTCCCCATCTGGAGATGTCACCCAGGGATGCTCTAGTTCATGATTGGCCCCCGGGACTTCTCTGTGCCTTTCCTCCCTTTCCACTCATCCCCAAAGTAATACAGAAAGCAAGACAGTTGAGGAGTTCCTTGATCCTCATTGCTCCTTACTGGCCTTGACAAGTTTGGTTTCCTTTCCTGTGGCCCTACCTTTTGGAGGAACCATGGATTCTGGACCCATCTCCAGATCTCCTGATTCATTAGTCAGGACAGTTCCACCCCTCCATCCACACCCTCAAATTGACAGCATGGCTGCTCCAATTCCACATATAGCCAGGTGCATTCCCTTGTCTCCCTCGGTCAAACACATCCTAATTTCATCCCATAAACCTTCTACTCAGAAACTATATTCTAGCAAATGGAAAAGGTGTTCCCTTTGGGCTATGAATCGGGGCTTAGATCCATATACAGCTCATTTAGAATCTATTTTATCCTTACTAACAACAATTTTTCATGAAGGAGTGGCAGCTGCTACAGTTAGAGTTCAAATTAGCTGCCATTTCCAATTTCCAGTTTGGTTTCATGGGAAATCCAATCATGCAGCACGCCCTCTGTAAAACCTTCTTAAAAGGAGTTCTTCTTTTTAGGCCCCCAATAAAACAACCTTTAGAACCCTGGGACTTAAATTTAGTCCTCTTATCTTTGATGTCTGCACCCTTTGAACAATCCTCGTTGTCAGACTTAAAATTGTTATCATGGAAAACCCTGTTCTTGGTAGCTATAACATCGGCTAGGAGAGTCTCGGAACTTCATGCCCTAACTATTCGACCTCCTTACATTATCTTTCACAGGGATAGAGTCTCTCTTAGGACAAACCCTTCCTTTCTCCCTAAGGTATGCTCAGAACACAACCTGAATGCTACCATTGAGCTACCTGTGTTTTTTCCAAACCACTCTAATAAATCAGAGTATAGGCTTCACCAGCTAGATGTCCACAGGATACTCAGATTCTATATACACAGGACCAAAGAATTCAGGAAATCTGATCAACTTTTTGTTTCCTTTTCTGACAAAAGAAAAGGCTTACCTGTTTCAAAAATTACTCTTTCAAAATGGCTTTCGGATTGTATATCCTTTGCTTATCCACAAGCTGGCAGACAATTGCCGTTAAAAGCTAAAGGTCACTCTACTAGGGCTGCAGCTACTTCATGCGCCTTTAGATCTAGGCTCCCAATTGATACTATTTGTGCAGCAGCTACTTGGGCAAGACCACATACATTTGTCACTCATTACAAATTGGATTTGGCCTCCTGGGACAGGTCATCCTTTGGGTTCACTGTGCTGAAGAGTCTCTTTGCTTGAGCCACCCGGGATAAAGGTGCTAGGGACACTGTCCCATCCAGCAAGAATTATGGTGAGATAGGACTACATAACATAAAGAAGTTATGTACTTACCATAACATTCCATGTTTGTAGTCCATCCCGCCTATATTCTTACATCCCTCCCTCCAACCCCCTTCCCATTTCTGGGGAATCTAGTGGACCTTTTTAGGGGGCTGCCTGACTTTGCTCTTTATGTCCACCTGGAATGGATTATGTTTCAAATCCCTTATTGTACTTTACAACTTCTTTCTTATTAATGTTACCTGATAGGTATTTATTACTTTCTTGCAAACTAGATCTGGGGAATTGTCGTGAGGCACCATGGGATAGGGGCTAGCCTGGAGCCAGTAAAAAGCTCTCAAGCTTTAGTATAGGCCGAGTCAGAGCTGAATATCGTCTCCGAACCCATCCAGCAAGAATATAGGCGAGATGGACTACAAACATGGAACGTTATGGTAAGTACATAACTTCTTTTTAGTCTCACTGCACAGATTTCATTTTGGAATAGGCATTCTTCTGTTTACCTGGCTGTCCCTGCACATTAATAACTGATTCTCCAAACCTATTTTGTAATGAAACAATAATTCACATAAAAGCTAAAAACAATTATATAATAATTAAATATTTCAAAAGTATACTGCAATAATATTTCAAAAAGGTCTAAAAATAATTGTGCTGTCAGAAATGACACAGCTATTTTTTACACACACACACACACACACACACACACACACACACACACACACACACACACACACACACACACACACACACACACACACACACACACACACATTCCCTGTCTAGCATATTGCAGACATCCAGGCAGATTCACACACACACACACACACACACACACACACACACACACACACACACACACACACACACACACACACACACACACACACATCTAATCTTGGCATAACTTTTTAAAAAACATGGTTATCGTGGGAAAAAGAAATCACAGCTCCAGTAAAACATTTTAGTCTCACCGCATAGATTTCATTTTGGAATAGGCATTCTTCTTTTTTACCTGGCTGTCCCTGCACATTAATAACTGATTCTCCAAACCTATTTTGCAATGAAACAATAATTCACATAAAAGCTAAAAACAATTATACAATAATTACATATTTCAAAAGTATACTGCAATAATATTTCAAAAAGGTCTAATAATAGGGGCAGAGTTTTCTGAGGGGAGCACAACAGTTGATTGGGACATAGTTTATTATTTCTTGAAACACTGTAGAAGGAAGAGTACATGCGAACATGTTGTTAATGTTTGTAATATAAAAGTAAGCACAGTTATACAATGATGATACTAAGTTAGAATCAGCACTCACAATGCTGAAGCAAGACTTTTTAACCAGAGGATATAGTGGAAAAGAGATAGATGGATGCAAAAAGAAGTGTGCAAAGAAAGGGAGAATAAGTGTAAACATATTATGGTGAGAGTTCAATGGGTGGAATAATTAGTGATGAAGTACATAGAAAACGGACAGATAATGTTTTAAGAATACCCCTTCCATATTCCAGTAATGTCAGTATAGTCTGGAATATTTTAACTACAGTTGATGAACTGAAAGATGTTGCAGGGGACGGACCCCAGTTCACTTTCAAAAATAACAAATCTCTGAAGAGACATTTATGTTATAGATCTGATAGTTAGAGGGGTCTAGTAGTGTCAGATATGCTGGGGATGTCTGCATGTAGAAACGGTATGACATGTAATTATATTCATTCAGGATGTTCTTTCATACATCTACTTATGGGTTTTAAGATAGACCTTAGCTTTTATGCTGATTGCAGGACGAAATATATTATATATTTTAGTTATTGCACAATATGCTATGCATTTTATATAGGTAAAAATAACCGCATGTTTAAAGATAGAATGCTAGAACACTGTAGCGATATTTGAAATGAAAAAGATATGAATGCTCTAGCACAGCATGTAAAAAAGGAGGTGATAGTCATGCATTTAATTTTTTTGTTCTAGAAGTGATTGCTGAAGGCATCAGGGGTGGCGACTTGAAAAATACCACAGAAGCAGCAAAACAAAAGTGGATTCTGCTATTTCAAGCAGATAAGTTGCCAGGTTTAAATAATAAAGCCTCATTAAAACCATTTCTGAAAGCTAGAACGTTACAGCATTGAAATTGTTTTTTTATGGTTTGATTTTTGTAATTTTACATATCTATGATGCTTTAAAATGTGTTTACAGTTTTAGTTTAATCATGTACTTTTTTTTGCAAGGATAGTATGTCTTTAAATGTTTTTAACCAATATTAATTGAAGAGATTTTATTGGCCGATTATATGTTTAAATTTGATTGCTTCTTTACGACTGTAGTCTGATGAAGCAGTTAGTTAGACCATGAAAGTGCTTACTTTTATAATTTTATATTACAATAAATTGTTTCCTTTTGCCGTGTCTAATCCAGTTTTTATTTTTGTATTGATACGCTAGTTTTTTTGTGGCTTGGTTTATCGGGTAGTGATTTTTATTTCTCAAAATGTTGCTAATGTTGTACTACATCAGGACCATCTTTAATACAAATCCTGTTTTTGTTTGGAGGCTGCAGGATTCTGAGGGGAGGAAAAAGGTATTTTTCCTCACAATTTTGTTTCTGTTTTGTACAACCTCAGAGTTAGTGTACACATAGATTGCAGGTGTAGGGGCAGAACAGTGCGGTGTTCCCCCCTGCAAAATGAAATACTTTATAGTACTTGGCAATGTTTTGCAGTGGCATGATGGTAATGTTTTGTAGTGGTATGATTTTATTAGTTTTAGAAGATTTAGTTTTGATGTTGCACATTTTAACTTAGGAAGTTATGATTATTCGTAGTAAATCTATTTCTGTGAGTATGGCAGAACAGTTAGTTATTTTTAGAAAAAGGGGCCCTAAGGTAAAATAAGTGATTCAGCTGTGAATAATAGACTGGTGGACTCTAAATACAAGACTACAAGTAGTAAAATGCATTCATAAAAGTAAACTGTAGTAATGTAACTGCTTGGTATCTCAAGTCTCCTGTTTGCATTCTCATTAGTTTTCCTACAAATGTCTGCACTTGAAAGCCGGGAGTATAAAATTGTTATGACGGAAAAAACATGGATTGAAGCTCGTGCGTTTTGTCGTATGTATCTCACAGACCTGATTAGCATTGCAAATAATGTTGAAAAATCCTACATTTCCACAGTATACAGTGGTGCTGCATGGATAGGACTTTATCGTAGAAAATGTGAGAGCAACTTTCTGTTAAAGTGGTCCAATGGAGAACCTGTAAATTATACAGTCTGGAAAAGAGATGGAATAGGGAACTGTGCTGTGAAAAACTACAGTTCATGGTACTGGGACGACTGCCAGAAAAGCTACCCCTTCCTATGCTACAAAGGTAAGCTTTACAAATAGATGTGCAAATTGTGGCTGTTTTTATCTTTAATAGTTACTACATACTAATGCAAAAAAGTACAGCCTATATTTTTGCTGTTGCTTGAATCACTAGTACTGGGGCTTCCTCAGAGCATCACAAATAAATAGTGGCTAACATATGGCTTGGAGATCTGGAAAATTTCTGTAAGACTAAACCTTTCCCTATTGCTAGCTCCATTTAGAAATGCAAGCAAAATGCATTAATTTTTTATCTCTTATGAAACAAGATGCTTTATTGCCCCACTGATATTGGTTATCTTTCAGTTCTCCTATGACCTGTTCTAAGTTCTTTTTCCATCATTTGTGCAAACCTGCAAAACTGTTATAACCAAATTTCAAAGTAAAAAAAAAATCCTTAAGGCAAGTTTATTTGGTATGGCTTCCTCTTTTAAAGTCTATAGTTAGAGATTGTGTAAGCCCAGATGTTTTCAGATGCCAGAGCTTGACTAACCCAACCAAGGGGTCTTGTTTTGTAAATATATGGCTTCCTCCTTTGCTCTTTCTTCACCTGTTGAGGCACCAGGATTAACAAGTCCGAGTTTATATTAGATAATCAAACGTTTTAAAGTTCGACTGTCATATGGTTGACACCACATAATAGAACTTTTAAAAGTTTGAATACCTAATAAAAATAAATAAATGACACAAATAACCTGTACCTCCCGGTCTTTAAATATACCAACTCTGAGATTGCACTACAGTGCAGAAAAGGGAAATCTTCCCATTCTGCTGTATGGAGATCTCCATTAAAACGTTCAAACTTTCAAAAATTCGATCATATGGTGTCGACCATATGACAGTCGAACTTTTGAAAGTTCGATCATCTAATATAGACCCAAAAAGTCCCTAGCTGTGAAACAAAAATGCATTCATTTATCACCCAGATGTCTGTCTTCAGTTCATCTGTAAGTAAATAAACAAGCTGTGATCTAAGTACATTGTCCATGACATACTATATTTTGTAAGTGTAACCCCCTCTCTTGTTTTGATAACTAGATATAAAGTGCACCAGAGTTATTTTTCAATCCTTAAAGCTAGCATTGTAAGCAATACTGTTTAAAGTTAAAACAGACTTTCCAAGCAAAACACTTATACTCTGGTTGCAGTATCAGCAAGTTAGACCTAGGGGGTGGATGCCTATTATGTCCAAAACTACGGCATTAGGGAATTTGTGTTTATTTTAATTATTATAGACTTCTGCAAGAAACTTACATAAAATATATTTTTGATGGACCCGGGTCACAGAAAAAAAACTCAAATCAACCCAGATGTGGAACAGCAAATAGACAAGCCTTGGCTCAAATGGAATAAAATACATATTTACAAAGTTTGTATATAAAGCAGATACGATGCACAATATTAAATGACTTGAAAAATCTGATAAACCCAAAGGCAGGGAAGCACCGTATCTATCTGCTTTGAAAATATCCTGGCATCAGTTAGCAGCTTGTGTGCTGCGAGATTGTTTGGTGGGGATTGAAATTCATCAGCTTATTTCCAGCTCTCCATCTAAGGAGTATAAGTATTTCTTGCAGCAGGAGCATCCACTTAAGGATACTCGAACATAGTAAAGAATTCTTTGCTTTTGTGCATCACACTGGCACAACAAAAATGGACAACATGTTTGATTTTGCATGTGTGCACATATATGTATTGTAGTGCAAGCAGGAACTGGGGAGTTAAGGCATCAGTAATAAATCTCATATTGCCAAAAACATCCTACAGGAATGCAGATGACTGCCCATACCACAGTTTGCACCCCTTCTCCAAAATACAAAGAAAGTTGCTCTTTCCCTTACAGTGAGACCCCACCCTAATGAGTAACATGGTATCTGCACTAATACAGAGGAATGTGTAGACTAATAATGAGTCTTTTGCTTAGGATGGGAGGTCAGGTAAGGGGTAACCATACATATTGTTTCTTTGATTTTTGTTAAGAAATCTGCAATTTCAGCAACAAGGATGTTAATTGAATGTATTAACATTTTAATTAGTTAGGAGACACCATTGGTAGATTCAAATAGCATCTGACATAAATTTAGCACACTGAGCACTGTTTAGCTTTTCTGATGAAGTGCATGTCGATGAAAACGCTCTGAGAACTGTAGCAGCGTTATTGTTTTTGTTTCTGTTCTGTGAGGTTTGTTCATGGAGTGAAAATAAACATCTCTTGCTGATGTGCTGTGCCTGTCTTTTGAGTTTATCAGTGTGAGTTTGGGCACATTGATCACTTATTTTTATTAACCATACAAAACACATAACAATGTAACTGGAAACCTTTACATTACCAGAGCACTAATACAGGTAAATAAGATGTAACTGGAAACCTTTACATTACCAGAGCACTGATACAGGTAAATAAGATGTAACTGGAAACCTTTACATTACCAGAGCACTGATACAGGTAAATAAGATGTAACTGGAAACCTTTACATTACCAGAGCACTGATACAGGTAAATAAGATGTAACTGGAAACCTTTACATTACCAGAGCACTGATACAGGTAAATAAGATGTAACTGGAGACCTTTACATTACCAGAGCACTGATACAGGTAAATAAGATGTAACTGGAGACCTTTACATTACCAGAGCACTGATACAGGTAAATAAGATGTAACTGGAAACCTTTACATTACCAGAGCACTGATACAGGTAAATAAGATGTAACTGGAAACCTTTACATTACCAGAGCACTGATACAGGTAAATAAGATGTAACTGGAAACCTTTACATTACCAGAGCACTGATACAGGTAAATAAGATGTAACTGGAAACCTTTACATTACCAGAGCACTGATACAGGTAAATAAGATGTAACTGGAAACCTTTACATTACCAGAGCACTGATACAGGTAAATAAGATGTAACTGGAAACCTTTACATTACCAGAGCACTGATACAGGTAAATAAGATGTAACTGGAGACCTTTACATTACCAGAGCACTGATACAGGTAAATAAGATGTAACTGGAAACCTTTACATTACCAGAGCACTGATACAGGTAAATAAGATGTAACTGGAAACCTTTACATTACCAGAGCACTGATACAGGTAAATAAGATGTAACTGGAAACCTTTACATTACCAGAGCACTGATACAGGTAAATAAGATGTAACTGGAGACCTTTACATTACCAGAGCACTGATACAGGTAAATAAGATGTAACTGGAAACCTTTACATTACCAGAGCACTGATACAGGTAAATAAGATGTAACTGGAGACCTTTACATTACCAGAGCACTGATACAGGTAAATAAGATGTAACTGGAAACCTTTACATTACCAGAGCACTGATACAGGTAAATAAGATGTAACTGGAAACCTTTACATTACCAGAGCACTGATACAGGTAAATAAGATGTAACTGGAAACCTTTACATTACCAGAGCACTGATACAGGTAAATAAGATGTAACTGGAAACCTTTACATTACCAGAGCACTGATACAGGTAAATAAGATGTAACTGGAAACCTTTACATTACCAGAGCACTGATACAGGTAAATAAGATGTAACTGGAAACCTTTACATTACCAGAGCACTGATACAGGTAAATAAGATGTAACTGGAAACCTTTACATTACCAGAGCACTGATACAGGTAAATAAGATGTAACTGGAAACCTTTACATTACCAGAGCACTGATACAGGTAAATAAGATGTAACTGGAGACCTTTACATTACCAGAGCACTGATACAGGTAAATAAGATGTAACTGGAGACCTTTACATTACCAGAGCACTGATACAGGTAAATAAGATGTAACTGGAAACCTTTACATTACCAGAGCACTGATACAGGTAAATAAGATGTAACTGGAAACCTTTACATTACCAGAGCACTGATACAGGTAAATAAGATGTAACTGGAAACCTTTACATTACCAGAGCACTGATACAGGTAAATAAGATGTAACTGGAAACCTTTACATTACCAGAGCACTGATACAGGTAAATAAGATGTAACTGGAAACCTTTACATTACCAGAGCACTGATACAGGTAAATAAGATGTAACTGGAGACCTTTACATTACCAGAGCACTGATACAGGTAAATAAGATGTAACTGGAGACCTTTACATTACCAGAGCACTGATACAGGTAAATAAGATGTAACTGGAGACCTTTACATTACCAGAGCACTGATACAGGTAAATAAGATGTAACTGGAAACCTTTACATTACCAGAGCACTGATACAGGTAAATAAGATGTAACTGGAGACCTTTACATTACCAGAGCACTGATACAGGTAAATAAGATGTAACTGGAGACCTTTACATTACCAGAGCACTGATACAGGTAAATAAGATGTAACTGGAGACCTTTACATTACCAGAGCACTGATACAGGTAAATAAGATGTAACTGGAAACCTTTACATTACCAGAGCACTGATACAGGTAAATAAGATGTAACTGGAAACCTTTACATTACCAGAGCACTGATACAGGTAAATAAGATGTAACTGGAAACCTTTACATTACCAGAGCACTGATACAGGTAAATAAGATGTAACTGGAAACCTTTACATTACCAGAGCACTGATACAGGTAAATAAGATGTAACTGGAAACCTTTACATTACCAGAGCACTGATACAGGTAAATAAGATGTAACTGGAGACCTTTACATTACCAGAGCACTGATACAGGTAAATAAGATGTAACTGGAAACCTTTACATTACCAGAGCACTGATACAGGTAAATAAGATGTAACTGGAGACCTTTACATTACCAGAGCACTGATACAGGTAAATAAGATGTAACTGGAAACCTTTACATTACCAGAGCACTGATACAGGTAAATAAGATGTAACTGGAGACCTTTACATTACCAGAGCACTGATACAGGTAAATAAGATGTAACTGGAAACCTTTACATTACCAGAGCACTGATACAGGTAAATAAGATGTAACTGGAAACCTTTACATTACCAGAGCACTGATACAGGTAAATAAGATGTAACTGGAAACCTTTACATTACCAGAGCACTGATACAGGTAAATAAGATGTAACTGGAGACCTTTACATTACCAGAGCACTGATACAGGTAAATAAGATGTAACTGGAGACCTTTACATTACCAGAGCACTGATACAGGTAAATAAGATGTAACTGGAGACCTTTACATTACCAGAGCACTGATACAGGTAAATAAGATGTAACTGGAGACCTTTACATTACCAGAGCACTGATACAGGTAAATAAGATGTAACTGGAAACCTTTACATTACCAGAGCACTGATACAGGTAAATAAGATGTAACTGGAAACCTTTACATTACCAGAGCACTGATACAGGTAAATAAGATGTAACTGGAGACCTTTACATTACCAGAGCACTGATACAGGTAAATTAGAGCATTTTCAGAAATGATAATCATAGGAAGAATAAACGCAGAACTGGAAGGTAAACTTCTAATACTGATATTTAAGGAAGCAGTTGAAGAGGGAAGGGATTGGACAATGAAAAGGAAAATGCAGCATGCTTTAGGAAGAAGGGTAGATGCAGGAAGAATGAATTTGTTCAGTAAAGCTGTAGCAAGTTCGAGAGACAGAGCATAGGTAATCACGTACAGGGCAAGAGCAAAAAGTATAAAAAAGGTAAAATGAAGCAAACACAACAGATGAGATGCAAGAAAGGTGACTTGCACCTTCCTCCTGGTCTACTCAATAGTCATGATTAATACTACTGGCCTGCCAGTTCCCAACACACACAGCTTGCAAGAGGCATTTTGACACAAAAGTGCCATGGCTATCCGGATCTGCTGTCCATATGCCCACTGTTCATTCAATACTGTTTCAATGTATCTGACATCTTCTGACTTCTCAAAACAAAGTAAAATCTCATGGATTGTAATTTTTTTTCCCTTTTTTTGTCTCATATCACACATTCTAAAATATATTCATATCTGCAAAAGGTTTTTCTTGAGCTTTGGTCATCTCTGGAGTAAGCTAAAGCACCTACAAAAGTTTATTTGCATTATGCATGATTTGCATGACTTTTGATAAAAGACTTCCCATTTGTGTAAACATTACTTGGGTAATGTTTGACCGTCGTTTATGTTATACCTTCTGAAGCAAAATACTTTTACCTGCTGATATGTCTTTGAGACTTTCACTGGGTGCTACATTTATATTATTCCTAGGTTCATACATTCATAGGAGGTTACTAGGGCCTTTACAAGCCTAGCCATCTTATACCCGTGTTCCCTAACTGATATTGGTTAGATGGATGTTATTTGCAGAGCGAGTCTATGATCAGCACCGACTGCCCCTGTCCATGAAGGACATAGGTGCCACCCCATGGTTGAATTTACAATTTCCTATCCAATTTTCAAGGTTGCGCTTGAATAGGGTCACTGAGGAGCTCTGCTTCACATGACTTGGGAGTTTATTCCAGAGGACAGGCAATCTCTGGGAGATATATCTGTCTCTCCAGCATCTTCTGTTAATGTCACAGGCTAGATTGAGATCCATGGGCGAGTGACTCTTGTCCCATTTGATTTGTGGATGTTCATAGGTTCATAGGTAGGTACTAGGCTATCGGCTCAAGGGCCTACGTAAGCCTAGCCAACAAGGTTCCCTGGCTTACTCCACCCAAGAAAGTTATTTTCCTGTGCCATTGTCGAGCAGAGACACAGAAGTGATCCCCGTGGTGTAATTCCTATTTCCCATCCACTCATCAAGATTTTTCTTGAAGAGTGCTAATGAAGAACTTTGCTTGACATATAGGTTCATAGGTAGGTACTAGGCTATCGGCCCATATGCCTACGTAAGCCTAGCAAACAAGGTGTAGCATTTCCATTAGGGCAGAGTCAGAGACTGCTCTGTAGACCAGGTATAAATTGCCTCTCAGCAGGCCATAGGATACACAGTACAGTGACAAGGTTTTCTGTCTTTCCATGTAGGTCATGTTTTGTAGGCCCTGAAATTTCTTGGTGAGAAATCTCTGTGGTCTCTCCAGCTGCTGCAGGTATGTAGTGAGATACATACAGAAGGCAGCATTTTACTCTATTAGTGGTCTGATGAGGGTCGAGTACAGAGGAGTTATAACATCTTTAGTCTTGGCTGTGATGCCCTTATTTATGAGATGCACAATGTAGAAAGCTTTCCTTACCACTATGGACACACATTGATCGAAGTTTAGATTCCTATCAACCTGTGTACCAAAATCTCACACACCTGGGTTTGAGCTTAGCAGGAGGTGCTGTTAATATTGTAATTTGCAGGGATTTCCTCTTTGCCAAAGGGGATAATAATGCACTTTTTTGCAATTAGTTTTAGTTACTTTCTTTGTTGCATTATCACAAAACTTTGGCTTTAAAGGAGATCTTTTAGAATTCTCTTTACTTCATGCGGCCCTTTCCAAATTTTTTTTTTATTTCATTACAAAGCTCATTTTATGGGACAGCCAGTTGATCTATATTCAGTCTGATAGGTGTAGGAGGGCTTGCTCCCCTGCAAAAAAAAAAAAAAGCCGTCTAGGTTCCCTAAAAGGTGTTTCAGCACAATTTTTGATCTATCAGCATTTGAAAAAAAATGACTGTTGATAGATTGACATAATTGCATCAGACTATCCAAATTGTTATTCAGAATATTGAGCCGGAGACTTGCTTTGCCTCAGAGCATTGTACTCTCTGTGTCATTATTTACTTTCATTTGTACCTTCAGCTCATTACTCTTGGTTAGAATTGCAGTGTTTCCCAGGGTTTGTGTAGGTTCACAGGTTCATAGGTAGGTACTAGGCTATCGGCCCAAGGACCTACGTAAGGCTAGCCAACAAGGTTCCCTGGCTTACGCCACCCAAGAAAGTTATTTTCCTGTGTCACTGTCATGCAGAGACACAGAGCAGGGTTACTTTCTGTCATTTGTACTGGCAACCTTTTACATGTACTTGGAGTTGTAATGTTTTACAGTATGCTTTTATTGCCTTGTTGTTTTTCGTGGACCATTTTATTAAATTCATATTGAATAAAGTGCCCTTTACACAATTCTTTCTGCACTGTTTCACAGAATTCATTCACTTCCATTGTGGATTTTATTTCTACATCTGCATTTTGCATTGCACTTCTTTCTAATACAGAAAACCTCATCTTCTTGGACTCTGTATTACACATTATTACTATTACAAACTTTGCACCCCTTACAGACTTCTCTCATATTTCTTTCACTGATTCAGCAGAGTCCTTTGTAAATGATTCATGGCTTTCATTATTAACTGTGATACCACCTTAGCTTTATTTATTTATTTTTATTTTATTGCATTTGTTTACCAGGAAAGTCCACTGGGTCTAAAAGAGCCCATTTTCATTAGAGGCCCGGGGAAAAAAGCTCCAACAAGAACATAGATACAGAAAAAAAGTAAACATTAACTGGTACAAAAGTACACAGTCATTACAGTAATATATACATAAAAGCTGGAATTTGGTTGGTTGGATTACAGTAACATATACAGAATATTTACATAAAAGCAGGAATCTAGTTGGTTGCCACATGAATTCAATAAGAGAGGTATAAACAGAGATATATTAATCCGCATTATTGTACCAGTATCAAGTCATGAAAAAAATAATAAATTTGGAGAAAGTATCATCAGTCACTAGTAGCAAAAAGCACAAGAGTTTAGTTATCATACAAGGAGAAGGAAGAGGTTAAGTTATTGAGCAGGTAGAGTGCAGCCACAGATCCTTTGTAACCCACGATTCCTTGTGTTTTACTTTCATGTAATGCTGGGTACAGTAACCCACAGCTTTAGTTCATCAATTTGCCTGGCCAAATTTACACCACCAGTGTGCCTTATAAATTATTCACAGCCCTGTCCAGTTTAGCTGTAAGTTTTTTTCTGTTGCTCAAGACCAATTACTATTCTTTTATGACCTTCCTGGAGCTCAATCATTAAATTTTTTTTGCATTTTTTGATTACCAACCACTGCTGCTCATCACAATTTTTTGCATTTCACTTTTGTGCATCACACTTTTTTGATTAGCAACCCGTTGCTGTTCATCACATTTGTTTTTGTATTTCACTTTTGTGCATCACACTTATTTGATTAGCAACCTGTTGCTGTTCATCACAATTCTTTTGCATTTTACTTTTGTGCATCACACTTATTTGATTAGCAGCCCGCTGCTGCTCATCACATTTTTTTGCATTTCACTTTTGTGTATCACACTTATAGGTTCATAGGTTCATAGGTTCATACTAGGCTATCTGCCCTAGGGCATTTATAAGCCTAGCCAGAGTGTGTTTGGCTTTCGCCACCCATTTTAAATGAATTTTGCTATGTCCTTTTTCGAGGTTAGTATACCGTGCCTCTGTCTAACAGTGACACAGAAGTGATACCCGGGGTAAACCTACTATCTCCCATCCACTCATCAAGATTCCTCTTGAAGAGAGTCAATGAGGGACTCTGCCTAACCTGGACTGGGATTTTATTCCAGAGTGAAGGGAGCCTCTGGGTTATGAATCTGTCCCTCCAGCATGTCCTATTTATTTCAGTGCTGAGGTTCAAGTCTCTTGAGCACGTGGCTCGATGGGATTTGGATTTTCTGAGGTGCAGCATGTCCATTAATTCCGGGTTGGACATGGCTTTATCGTCAGGCACAGATCGCCTCTGAGCAGGTGGTATGCCACTAAGTAGAGCTGGAGTTTCTTTAACCGGGCAGCATATGGCATCTGTTTGAGCCCTTTGATCCTCTTGGTGAGGTACTTTTGGGGTCTTTCCAGTTGCTGCAGGTGTCTGGTAAGGTACATCCCAAAAGGGGCATTGTACTCAATTATGGGCCTGATGAGGGATGAGTAAAGAGGCACGATGACCTCCCCTGATCTAGATGTGAATCCCTTCATGATTAGGTGGGCTATATAAAATGTTTTTCTAACCACTTTGGCCACGTGGTTGTCAAATGAGAGACTGCTATCAACTTGGGTCCCCAGGTCCCTAATTACTTCTTCCATACTTAATGGATTACCACCTATGTGGTAATTTGTGGGCACTTTGTTTTTGCCAAAGGGGATGACTATACACTTTTTGGCATTTAGCTTGAGGCCATGGCTCTGGCACCAGTTGTCTGTTTCTATGAGGCCCTTTTGTAAGATGCTTGTGTCAGCTGGAGAGTCTATTATGGTGCCCAGTTTGCAGTCATCTGCAAACCTGGTCAGCCACAGTCCTTCCGTGTTAGCCTGTACCTCCGACAAATATATACCAAACAAGAGAGGTCCCAGGACTGAGCCTTGTGGGTCACCACTTGTAACTGGTTTGGAGTCTGACATGGCTCCAGCAATTCTAACCATGTGGGCTCTGTCCTTGAGCCAGTTTGCAACCCATCTAGTGACATAGGGGTTTATATTTAAGCTGGTGAGCTTATCTATAATGCCCGAGTGGGGTATTGTATCGAAGGCATTTGCAAGGTCCAGGTAGGCTGTGTGGACCACCTTCCCCTTGTTTGATTAGCAACCCACTGCTGCTCATCACATTTTTTTGCATTTCACTTTTGTGTATCACACTTATTTGACTAGCCCACTGCTGCTCATCAATACTTCTTACTGTATGTCTTTTCTTCCTACAATGGTATAATTGTACGTTGTCACAATAATTAATTAAATGTTAAAATTTCCCTACAAAAAAACATGATTTAGGCTGGCCAGCATATCTTAATGTTCTTCTATGACTAGTCACAAAAAATAACACTTGGCGAGTGTCTCACCATATTGTGAATTCAATAAGCTCTGTGTAGGCCTGGCGTGAAGCCTTCACAGAGTGTACGTGTTAGAGCGATGAGCAGCAGCACTAATCACATATTCATGCTGCTCATCATGCTTACATGCATACAAGCATGGTTTTGTGGCCAGCAACAGTGCTGCCACTAGGAAACCATGCAGAGCAGCACAGGCACAGAAAAGAAGTATTTGCCTGCTAGGCGAGATTGTGTGGACAGCCAAAATGACTACCAGGGGTGAAAATACTGCAAATAAACACATTAAAGAAAAGTGTACTGAGTGCAATGTATGCAATAACAATTATTTGTAGAATGAAATAATGGGGGGACAGCAAGAGCAAAAACAATAAAACATAACACTAGGCAGGGAAAGTGAGCTGATGAAAATGGCACAGACATGAAAGATATGAATGAAGAAAGATTAAGAGGGTATTGTAAATATGGCAATGTCCCCAAGACAGGATATGTCAACAAGTTAGTAACATGTCATTAAGCACATATGCAGATAGCAAAGTATGCACTGCTGTTTACACCTCTTGTGAGAGTATATTATATCACCATACATTATAGTGTGTGTGTATATATATATATATATATATATATATATATATATATATATATATATATATATATATCATCTTCTTTCAGCTGTTCCCGTTAGGGGTCGCCACAGCAGATCATCTGTTTCCATTTCTTCCTGTCCTCTGCATCTTGCTCTGTCACACCAACCACCTGCATGTCCTCTCTCACCACATCCATAAACCTTATCTTAGGCCTTCCTCTTTTCCTGTTACCTGGTAGCCAAATCCTTAGCATCTTTTGCCCAATATACTCAGCATCCCTCCTCAGCACATGTCCAAACCAACTTAATCGTGCCTCTCTGGCTTTGTCTCCAAACCTTCCAACCTGGGCTGACCCTCTAATATACTTATTCCTAATCCTGTCCACCCTTATCACACCCAGTGCAAATCTTAACATCTTTAATTCTGCCACATCCAGCTCAAGTCACTCAAGGTTACATGTCAATGGAGATGAATGATTCTGATATAAACATCACTAACATGCTCACAGGAGAGGACATTTAACAAGGATAGTATATACAACAGGGGGTAAGTGCATAGTGTGAAGATCTGCAAAGTGACTTGTTAGAATATGAATGTCAGCAAACCTCTCAACCAATCATGAACACATAGTTACAGACTCGTGAACAAATGTAGACAGAAACAAGCGCAATCAGGGGCACTTTTAAAACAGTACAACAATTAATCTGCAGCATTGACAGAATATGTGAGTGCAACTTATTAAACATGTTCTGCAGGAGCAGATGTCTAGAACTATAATGAATGATTGTCAGTATTATGTAAGGGGAATTCACCACACCTTCCCCAAAAATGACCAATTTTTGGAGGGATTAAGAGGGACAATGTTAAACCTGGAGTTGAAATCAGGGCCAATCCTGGCCAGTTGAGAAGTCTGTGTGACACATAAGCCACAATTCATACCTGCAAGAATCCATTCCATGCAGTCAATGTTGTCACTGAACTGTGTATTTACTGGGTGGAACACAGAAAGATGTACCACACAAGCATCTAGCAGAACACCTTGAAGTGAAGTCTGAACTGCCAAATCCTAATAGGTATGCATCCCAAAGAATAGTTCTATATGGCAGACAAGATGTGTGGGAGCTCCCTGTGCCAAAAGTGATACACTTGAGTAAAGCATCCCTGGATGACATAGATAGAAGCATCCCTGGATGACATAGATAGCCATGTGGATAACGACACTTGAAACAACACACTATTATCAGTAGATTCCCTACACACAGCTGTGTATTGCATGCATCTGACACGTGTAATAGCAATGGATATTGCCTGAAGCATCTGCAATTGATGTGTGAATTAAGAAGTGATGCATTATAGTGAATGTTACACCAGTATGTGAGACTAATGGCAATGCATCAACTATGCCCATGTGCACAGAAAGTACAGTAGTGCAAATGTTAGTGTCAATGAGCAAGGAAGCTGTCACTGTGATATTGCACACATACCAAACAATACATGGAGCACCCTCTATAAGTATGTCTAAACTCAACAGATGTGCCACATGATCACCATCCCTGTGACATTGCCAGTGAAAATGTTATACTATAATGACATCCTGACATACATCCATATGTGTTCATGCAAGCTATCAAGTGGTAATACTGTTGTGATGTAGTGGTACATCAGTGATGCAGTACAGTCACACTACAGCAGTACTTACGCTGCAATTAGACTTCAGGCTGCACATCACTTTCAAATATAACGTTTGGTCTGAATCACATGTGACAAAGTGGAACTGTTAACACAGTTGTACAAATCTACATATTTCACGTCATTACATCATTTGTACATCATATGCTTATATTGTTATCGGTGCAAATGTGTGGGTGAGGGCCCTAATACCATACATGGACATATTACAACTGAGATGGATGCGGTTCATAGAACAGTTAATGACATAAATGCTGACATACAGTGCTACTGGGGAACACCTGTATAATCCTTGTGAACAGCAACACAATAGTGCATACAATTAATTCAAGGTTGCAAGTGAATCTCAACATGTCATATGTTAATGTATATAACAGCATTACAACATGTGGATGAACCCAGGTGTATGTGCTCATGTAATCGGTATGACGTAATATTGCTAGATGTTAGATAACATTTCCAGAAGCTAGGTATATACATGCACACCTGTGCCATACTGCATCTGTCACTGTGATGTTTGAATGAGAACTTTGTAGAAAGTTGATGTACTACACTACAAGAACACATGCCTTAAAAAGGCAACAATATAAATAGCATCATTCGATGTCAACAGTCCGCTGTTATGGAAGGAACATGTAACCAAATGACAGCAATGGGCATCAATGCAGTAGTTAAAAATCACAGATTGGAATACACTATGATGACATTGTCAGTGTTCCACAGAACACATTTTATGTGGACAGAGGGAAAAAGGAGATGTCTGATTCAGGGCTTTATATAAAAGGTATTCCTGAGTGTGAGTCAAATGAAAGGAGAACATCCTGATGTAAAATTGGCTTCCAACTGAATGAACACAGACACACACACACACACACACACAAAAACATACACTCACACGCACACACACACACACACACACACACACACACACACACACACACACACACACACAAGTTGACTGCTGTGAGATTAGAGCTCTGCATAAGTCTGTTTTTAACTGTATCAGAGTGCACTTTATAATAGATGACATCATCAGTGTATGCAAAGAAGAAGATGTTAGCAGGAAAGTCTGTCATACCTGTGGACTCACATCCTGATGTAAAATTGACCCTGACTGATAGATGAAGGAAAACACACACACAGACACACACACACACACACACACACACACACACACACACACACACACACACACACACACACACACACACACACACACACACACACACACACACACACACACACACACACGTTGACCGATGTGTGATTAGAAGTCCTTATTTATCTAGTTAAACACCCTGCAAAACACAGTACTTACTAGTAGCACCACCACACAGGTATGCCTTGAGCACTGCCAGAGTGCACTTTATAGAGCATGACATCATCAGTGTATGAAGAGAAAATGTTTGCAGGAGTGCCTGACATAGATGTGGACTCACATTCTAGTGTAAAATTGCCTCCGGACTGATAGTTGAATGAACACACACAAGTTAATTGCTGTGAGATTAGAACCCTTACCTATTTAATTACACAAACTAAAGAACACAGTACTTAATGTTCATACCACTGCAAAAGTCTGATTTTGCCAGTGTCAAAGTGCACACACACAAACATGCACTTTGGAAAGAGCAGTACAGGTATGCACCCCTTAATGTCTGTGATAGGTTTTATCCCATAGAACTTTAAGTGGTGTGGACATTAAGCAAATACCCTAAACCTATAGGTTCATAGGTTGGTACTAGGCTATCTTCCCTAGGGCCTATACAAGCCTAGCCATAACAATTTTCTGGCTATTTCTTCCCACACTATTTACTTCCCTGGACCCCTGTCTAGCAGGGTGACTGACGTGATCCCCGGGGTGAATTTCCTTTCTACCATCCAGTCATCAAGGTTCCTTTTGAAGAGGGCCGAAGAGGCGCTCTGCTTGACATGTATGGGCAGTCTATTTCAGAGTTTGGGGAGTCTCTGGGTCAGGAACCTATCCCTCCAGCATGTTTTGTTTATTGTGATGACAAGGTTTAAATCCCTCGAGCCTGTG
Source organism: Protopterus annectens (assembly GCF_019279795.1). Classification (NCBI taxonomy): domain Eukaryota; kingdom Metazoa; phylum Chordata; order Ceratodontiformes; family Protopteridae; genus Protopterus; species Protopterus annectens. Next base: position 1,522,959,238 of record NC_056743.1, on the reverse strand, counting down.
GCTCTGAAGGATTGGGATTTCTTTAAGTGTAGCATGTCCAACAGCTCTGCGTTTGACATGGCCTTGTATGTTAAGCAGAGATCGCCTCTGACTAGACGATATGCACCAGAGTATAGCTGGAGTTTTTTAAGGCAGTCAGTGTAGGGCATCTGCCTGTGATTCTTTTAGTGAGGCATTTCTGCCGCCTTTCCAGTTGTTGCAGATGTCTTGAGAGGTACATGCCAAATGGGGCATTGTATTCTAGAATGGGTCTAATGAGGGATGAGTACAGTGGGACAATGACCTCCTTTTTTCTGGATAAAAAGCCCTTAGTGATGAGCTGTGCCACATAGAAGGATTTCCTGACTGTTGTGGCGATGTGGTTATTAAAGGTGAGACCACTGTCCACCTGTGTCCCTAAGTCTCTTATCACACTTTCGGTGTTTAGTGTACTGCCACCTATGTGGTAATTCATGGGAACATGTTTTTTCCCAAAGGGGCTAACTATACATTTCTTGGCATTGAGCTTGAGCCCATGGTTCTGGCACCAAGCATCTGTTTCTGTAAGGTCCTTTTGTAGAGTATCTACATCATTTGGGGATTCAATAATGGCTCCCAGTTTGCAGTCATCTGTGAACTTTGTTAGCCAGAGCCCCTTAGTGTTGGCCTCTCCTTCAGAGAAGTAGATGCCAAACAAGAGTGGTCCCAGGACTGAACCCTGAGGTACTCCACTTGTCACTTGTCTGGTGCTGGATTTGGAGTTGGCTACTTTTACAGTGTGGGTTCTGTCAGTAAGCCAGTTGGCAACCCATCAAGTGACATAGGGATTAATGCCCAGCTTAGTAAGTTTATCTATGATTCCAGAGTGGGGGATGGTGTCAAAGGCCTTGGCGAGGTCCAGATAGACTATGGGGACTGCCTTACCCTCGTCTACGGCTCTGGAGACTGATTCGAAAAAGTCAATCAGGTTCAGGAGGCAAAATCGGACCGTCATGAACCCAAACTGGGTGGGGTCCAGCGTTTGAAGGTTGTCAATGTCTTTGTTTATAAGTTCCATGATAATACGTTCCATGGCCTTGCAGATCAGGCTCATTAGACTGATGGGGCAGTAGTTTTCGGGATCCAAGGTGGATCCCCCCTTGTGTAGCTGTGCGCCACTCAGTGGACATGAAGCCTGAGGTGAGGCTATGATTAAACATGACACTTAGGTGAGGTGCCAGTTCATTTTGTAGTTCATGTAGTACATATCCCAGGATGTCATCTGGTCCCATGGATGCTGTATTCATAGCTTTAGAGAGTGTTTTTTTTACCTATGTAGCCCTTATTACCAGAATTTGCTGATCTTCCATTATTGAGATGGGCCGTTTAAGGGGTGAGAGGGGGGTAAAGTTGGCACTGAATCGATCTGCCAGGATATTGGCAATGTCCTTGGGATCAGTATATTTAATGCCATTCTGTTGTAGCTCAGAGCAGATCTGAGCATTGCCATTTAGATTCTTGACATAGTTATAGAATGCCTTGTGGTTGTTTTTGGAATCTTTGGCAATTTTATTTTCGTAACTAGCTTTGGAGGATTTTATGAGGGATCTCAGCTTCTTACTGAGGCTGGTAGGGGAGTTTTTTGCATCCTGAGATTTTCCCCTTTTCTGTAACAGATTCTTCCTTTTGTTGTAAAGTTTGTTTATGGTAGGGGACTACTAGATTGGCTTCCTTTTTTTGGAGGAGAGCATCTTGGTTCTATTTGGGATGACACGATTCATGCATGAGTGGATGTGCTCGTACAGTGCCTTAGTGTAGGATTCAGCAGTAGAACTTTCAGTTCCCGTCTGCATGGGTGTCATGAAATTTGTCACTCCTGACGTTTTTATTGAGGTTTCCTTACTGGGGGGGTGGGGGTGGGATGTGGATGTTAAGGGTGATTAGCTTATGGTCAGACCAAACCAACGGGGGGGGTGACCATAGGTGTGGAGCATTGATTTCCCATGTTGGTAATGACCAGGTCTAGGATATTGGAGTCCCTTGTGGGACTATGGCTTAGCTGATCCAGGGCATTGGAATTAATGAATTCCAAGAACCGTTGGGCAAAGGTGTTGGTACACAAGTAGTTTTCCCAGTTAATGGCAGGGTAGTTGAAATCACCCAGTATTAGGGTGTTTGGTTGTATCTTAATATTTTCAAGTATGTTTAGAAAGGTGCAGTGAGAATCTTGGGGCATGGTGGGGGATCTGTAGCAAGCTACAATTTGGATTGCAGTCTTACCTAGTGTTAATTGCACCTGGTGAATTTCAGACGCATTGTGTTGGGCAACTAGCCTGATGTGTGAATATCCTTGGTGAATATGGACACTCCTCGACCTTTAGTGTTTTGGTCCTGGTTTGGTGGCCGAAAAGTGTTGTAAGAGTTGTAGCCTAGTATTGCAGGGGTGCTCTCTGGAGCCTTGAACCAGGTCTCAGTTACTGCACAGATATTGATGTTCTCCATTTTTAGGAGTGCCTCGAGAGAGTGCATTTTGAGGTTTAGACTTCTAGCATTGAGTAGCATTACCTTCAGATTTTGCATGCTTGTACCTGTTACGGAGGTGGTTTTGTCCTTTGAGCTTTGCCTAAAAAAGGCACTATAGGGGTGGCAAGAGCCTTAGCCAGTAACCTGAATCCCACGGGTGACAGGTGCAGACCATCTCTGGCAAAGCATCGTGCTCTGTTGATTATGTTGTCCCAGGCAGACATATACTGGATCCCCTTTGAATTACACCAGAAGCTTAGCCAATTGTTGAAGTCAACCATTTTGTCCTTATATTGTGGTATCATTCTGAGTGAAGGCAGGATGCTACTCAGGGCTAGGGTCATACCTGTCTGGGCCACATGATTTGAGAGCTCTTCCATGTCTCTTTTCATGTAGTCCAGGGAGGTATGTCTCAAGTCATTCACTCCAACATGGACAATGACAGAGTCGTATTTGTACTTGTTGTGGAGTGACTTGAGTGCATGCGTTATGTGGCGGATCCTGGCACCCGACAGGCAGCTGACTGTAATTTTCTCCTTGTTTAGCCTGGTGAGTGGGGCATCAGTGTGCCTGACTATAGAATCACCTATGACTAAAGTGTTAGGTACATTGCCTTGCCTTAGGAGTTGTTGCTGGGTGGCACACTGGTGTTGTGAGCTATGTGACACTTTAGTTGTGATTGATGTTTGTTTGCGTTTCAGCTTCGGAGGTCCTTATTGCTTTGGCAGGTTATAGTTAAGGGCCTCCACATATGTGGATTTATTGTTGCTATGTGTGGGCGTTGGTGGTGTGGGTTTAGAAGGGCTATGTGTTGCTTGAGGTGTAGTGCAGGTGTTAACCTTTTCCTCTTGACTGTCTAGCACAATCTTGGGTGGAGAGAGCTTTGCTTCCAGTTTGGCTATGTAAGTGAATCTCGCACAGGTTGTAGTGTTGGGTGGTAGGAGGAGAGGGTTGTCTGTGTACATGAGGCAATTGCTGCATTACCCCAGTATGCCCAGATTCACCAGGTGGACAGGAGAAGTCACCGGAAGCTGACCCTTGGACATGCCTGGTTTGGTGCTTTTTTTGTAAAGTACAGGAGCTGTTTTCCCTTACCTTAGCTAGGTAATTTGCAATTATAGGCTCTTTAGTGCCTATGATTAATTTCTCCTTATTAACAAGGTTGGCTGAGTTCTTGTATCAGTTTAAGGCTTCCCAGTGCTTTCCAGCAGGTATTAGAGCAAGTGCTAGTCACAGGGATGCTTAAAGGTAAGATGAAAAAAAAAGGTTTATCCTAAACACTGCAGTGTGCTCTAGAGAAGTTAGATGTGAAAGTAGGTAACTTAAGTTTTACCTGTCTAAAAAGTTAAGTTTTAGTGGAGAGTCACTATTTTTAAAACAGCAAGATAGATTGAAAGGGGGTGGTCACTTTTGTATTGTGCTTCGATTAACTTCTTTCTGCATAATGGCCAATTGCATTTACAAGTACAGTATGGATGTAAATGCAATGAGATGTTGTGTGGAAGGACATTAAATGGCGCACACCTGTAGTGCAATGATGGAGTTATGTGTTTTCTTCTTCAGCTGAAAATATGTCCACATTAATGTAAGTTTCTGACAATATCAATGGGATATGATCATGGATGACCAATATCCAGTGTCAGTATAAACCCATAACAAATGGAACAATGCAGTTGCACTCAAATTCTGGAGTATGTTTGACAATAGCCCAAGTCCTGATATATCATTTCAAGTGCATTGCTGCAGGGCACACATGAATATCAGAAAGTATGCGCTCAGTGTAGCAACATGTATCTGCCCTTCTGTTGTCTTTATGAATGCATTTCCATGTACTGGAGAATTACAGCACAGTAACCATAGTTAGACATGCTAAACACCTGTTCACATAGTACATCACCAAGAAACTGATTTGCACAGATGTTGGCAAAATATTAATGCATACGTGATTTGGATTTCAGGAATTCAGCTAGCACTTGTGAAGTAGCAGCATTCAATGGTGCTCATTGCCAAACTGTGCCAAATAGGGATATACAGTAACTGACCGGATTGTGGATAACTGCAAAATACATCTGTTGTTGTTACTGTTTTATGAGTCAGGCTTGCTAGATATGTTATGGGAGAAATTGCTGGCAGCTACTATGATGTACATGCTGTAGTCTATCTTTGAAATGTTGGGGACAAAGTTTTGTTCCATACATAACTGTTTGCCTTGCCTTCCCTGTTGTGTGACATTAAGTGCTGAGCAAATATGGATCTCTGCTTAACTTTAATTTGGATTGCCTTTTTTCGTGCAAATAGGCTCAGTAGCAATGCTTCGCTGTCAGCACTCTGGATAGTACGAATGTAGAAAATACACCTGCTGCCTTATTTTCTCTGTGGTACATGGGAGTAATAACAGTGAGCTCCTGTTCAGAGTACAGGTTTGCCATGGTTCAAATCCAGATGATTCTCTTTTTTTTTACAAATGGTGTCAGGATATCATTTGCTAAGTAAATGTGATCAGGATTGCAAATGTGACAGTCAATGACTACACTAAAGTGTGTGTCTTCTCCAAACTGTATCAGTAATGCCTACTTCAATACACTTGTACACAAACATTTCATCCATCATCACCTGACCATGACACAAAAGGAATCCTACAGCAGATATTGAAACCTTGGTTACTACAGGAGCACTGATCACCTATTGAATCAAGGTAATGTTTGTATTATACATCAGCAGTCATGTCTGTATGCAGAAACCATGAGATGGCCTGTACATCCTTGAGCCTAATAGATACACACCTGTAAAGAGGGGTGGGAGTGAAGGGATGCATACAAGGAGAGATGGACATATAGATAATTTGTGTCATGTAACATCGAGGGACATGTTTTTGGTCTGTTCCAATTATTAAGCTATCATGCTTTGCAACATGCAGTGACTGACATAGGGGTACAGAAGGGTTAGGAGAAAGACAACAGGCTTATGACAAGCAGAACAGGGGGTGGATAAATATGTCATAGTTGTGGAGATGGATATCAATTCAAATAATTTGTTTTGGCCAGTATCCAATACATCTCCACGAGAACTCATAACTGTGGCAGGTATTAAGATATGGGTGATTAAACATATCATAGGCATATATAATCACACTAGGAAATGATGTGAAAGGCATCTGGAATTGAACCCCTGATGTTATGGGCAAAAACAAATCATCACTCAAGTGATTTATATCAACACTCTACATGGGAAATTACACTTTGTTATATCCAGCAGTTACAGAACTGTCAGAGTAACTATTTCAAAGTAGTGCCTTTACTCTGCTTTAACTCTGTATTCCTATAGTGCAGCATGTTAAGCACTATTGCATGGAGATTACCGGACTTGTGTGGCCAATGGCAAAAACTCACCAGGTTTTGCCATAGGACATGAAAAGCCATTCATCGCAGCTCTGCGATGGTGCAAGATGCCAAACTCCCTGCAAATACAGACATAAATGTGTATGGTGTATGATTGTATTTTTCACCAAATTAAAGGTGTGAAAATGGGGTAGAAAGGAAAGTGGTAAAATGGGGAGGGCAAGCAGGGGAAAGAACAAAGGGGAAGCAATATAGGAATTTACAGGAGGGAATTAGGAAAGAGCCATAGATATCCACTTCTTCAACAAAATAATGTGCCCATGTAGAGAAAATTTGATGAGTTTGGACTATCACCACAACACAGATGGGTGAAATGGTGCAATGATATTGTATAGCCAATTGGACCAAATCAAGTGTGTCGAGAAGACACATGTACGAAGTGGAAAGCTATGTATGAAACACATTTTCTTGTGGGACAGGTGCCCATTTTTTATTTTGGATTTCAAAAGGAGAGGAATATTATGGAAGGCACATAAGAATGTGAGGGTCAGGAAGGTAGGGTAGGGTAGGTGAAAAAGCTGGTGCAGACAAACAGGACAAAAAAGAAAGACTCAGTGATGGTGATTTGCACAATTAGCTAGGGGACACCATGATTAGGGATAGGTAGGTGACATCAGAGGTGCATGCTCATTAAGAGTGGAAACAGTGAGAATCTAGTCCTCACCCTTAGAGCTGTCATCACTGTCCCCCTCCTCAGTTCCCTGTGAAACTATTTAATGTGGGAATCTCTTCTCTATTTTATTGAGGAAACTTTTCAGGCAGCTGATGCAGGTACCAAGGCCAGTCTCTGTTACATCACACACCATTCCTGGAAACTATTGGCTGGTGATATAATCACCACCTCCACCAATACTCCTGGAGGGTACCACCGTACCGGCAGCCAGGGCAATGCTACATGATGTAGATGGTCCATGTAGTGCAGGGGCTGTGGAGGCAGTACTGTCATCAATTGCATCCCAGAGGTGCTGAGTGTTGGTGTGGCAACCAGTGGAGTGCTGGCAGTGAGCTGCAGTGGTTGGCCTGCCTCCCTGTGCTGAAAATCAGTTTGTTTGTTGCCAGAAAGGTATGACGTCCGAATGGCATGATTCCAGGTAACTGAAAAAAAAAAAAAAAGACAAAGATAAAAGCTGGGCTGAAACAATAAAACAGAGAAGAGATGATTGGAATTATGAAATGTCAAATTCATGCTTTATTACAATAAATGTCCTTTTATTATTATACTAGCTATAGAGCTTTCACAGTCCAAAAAATGACTGTAAATTGTTACAAGGAATCTTTGGAATTGCTTTTAAGGATACTACAGATTAACTTAACAGCAATGGATTAAAGCCAATATTGCTGAATTTCAAATGTAAAAATGATATTTGTGAAATGCAAATCTATAGGTTACTTGTGGAAATTGAATCCAAATAATCTGAATACTGTGTTACACTTGCCTAATACAATTACCAAGAGCTACAACAGACAACATACATGCTTGCTGTTACAGTTATGATATGCATGCTGAACTTGATACTCATCTATGGAATCACAGTATGCTAATTACAATAAGGGTCAGTCCTGCTGCATACATACCCCTTGCCTCTCTGTCTCACTCCGACCTCTCAGCATGCACCTCCCTGTTCACCAAGATTTCCTCTGCACCAGTAAAATAGAAAATGAAAGAAGAGACAGCAGAGTATAATGCATACAAGTCTTGCCTACTGACAGCTTTCCATAGCATTTAAAGTTGCTTAATCTCAATATTTATACAACTGGGGAGTGTCAGCACTTCTAGACTCATTCAGCCACTGGTTGAGTTGTGATTGCTTCTGCCTCTTTAGGTCACTGTAGTGGTGCCTGCACTCCTCCTCAGTGCGTTTTACACCAACTGCAGTAGAGACAGCCTTGGCTGTGCTGCTGCAAGCATCAGACTTCTACTAATACCTGGTACAGTCCCCTTGCAACAGCCTGTGGCTATAGCACTTCACAAGGAGTGCAACAAATATTTTTGACTCCTCCACACCCCACCTCTGTGCCCTGAATTTGGTACCATCCTTTCCATCTCCTGCCATGTCTGCAAAGGTTCTCTCACAACTGTTGAAATGTTTTCCCACCAATTTGTGATATGGTGTTTTATGACCAGTGTACAAACATGAGCAACCATGCCAACTGTGCTTACATGATGATAGGTAAAAAGAAACATTGACAAACAAAGACGAAGGGAGTTTATGAAACAGCAATGATAATGTGACATTTGGCATTGATTTATGGCATGTGTGAGCTACACCAGGTCACACTTTACCCACTGGTCAATGCTGAAATGCTAAATGACTTGGCTTTTGAAGCCATGACTTTGGAGGGCTCAATGGCATAACATTGTACATATTTTGTGGGGACTTACACAGTGTTAAAAGTAATTTCTACAATGTGGGATTCAAGCCTATATAAAAGAGAACGCATACATTTCCACACTGGTGATTGCTCCTCATTACCAGAGAAGATGTTGCCAGTCATGGTCATTACAGATTTACAGCTTAAATAGTGACTGGTACTGCACTTCTACTAGGTCTGTATGTTTGTGATATTAAAAGATCCTGGCATATGCATTCTCAGGTGTGATGCAAGACTAATGTCTGACAATATACTGGAAATGGATAGGGTTGCATGACTTCAGCAATAGAGCTTGGAGTTATGATACATACTTCACAATACATTCTGTTTTACAGTTATACTTGGATTATGGAAGGGATGTAGCTGATTGTCAGTGAACTATTGTGTCTATCAGAGATATGCAACTGATTTTTTAAGACATAATCATCGTCATGCTAAACCAGTTACACGCATAATACATATGATACCTACATAAATATGAGTATGCAGGCAGTAATGATTCCTTTTTGTCAATCAACCTGATGTACATAGCTATTGATATGTAGTATTACCCTTACAGTCAAAGTTTTTTATAAAATTTGCAGTAGGACCCCCTTAATAATAAAAAAAAAAGTGGTGTGTGCTAGATTCTAATTTTTGATCATGAACTCACTGCACTTACATCTGGTGCCACAGGGAAAGGTAGACAGCCACTGGATTTTCTACTTGTTGGCTATGCCTCATCACTGAGCCTGTTTGCATAAAAGACAACCAACCAAATTAAATGTTTCACTTTTTTCCTTAGGCAGTGAACTCTGATTGCTCATAGGTAGGCAACACGCAAATATGAAAGGTAATAATGAGCACATATTACTTGTGTAAAACCTCATTATGACCCTTCCTCAGTAAAAATAACTACTGTGTAACTCCAACCCTGATTTACCTATGTTCTCTATTTCTTAGGTCAGCATATTTACACCTTGTGTCACAGAGACAGTCAGGTAACAGGTAGAAAAACAAGCAAAGTACCTGGATAAATCTGGTGTAGAGCACAACAGTAGTAGACAAAATCCAGAAATCACAGCAAAACAGCAGAACACACAGCCAAGGGGCTAAAAATATTTAATTGGAAGTAGTAAAACAGTAGTAAGCGATTTCACAATAAAATTGCTTCATCAGACTGCCATTAACAAAATACACCAAGCCAATAAAATCCTACAGTCAATCAAGCCAAGTAAAAGCAACATCACTCATTAAAAAGATGAAAAAGAGAAAAAAAGAAGAGTAAAATGGGGGGAGGGGGGCATTTATAAATCAATGCTTCAGCCTATGTGCCTGTAGGAAAGGTTTCAATGTAACTGCATCATTTATTCTTGGTATTTTATCAGCCCCAAACTGAAGAATCCACTTCTCTGCAGCTGACTCTGTCCTATCCTTTGTCACCCTTTCTGATGCTTTCAGTCACCACTTCTAGCACAAAGAATCTAAACTTATGTTGGGGATCCAATTATGTAACGTGTTCTGCTAAGGCACTCCTTTCTTTTCCATTCCTAATATCTCTAGTATGTTCTAAAATATGCCCTTTAAATGAGTGATTAGTCTTTCCAATATAATACACATGGCAGAACACACACTAGCTAAAATAGGCTACATTGTGGGTCCTGTAATCGGCATAAAACTTACACTCAATTTGGAAACCCTCACTAGGGTGCCTATAGCTGGGTCCCACGTGGATGTGACTACATGCAGAGTATTCCCTACAAGAATAAGTCCCAAGTCTCTGAGTCAACAGAAGTGTCATATTTATAAGGTCTATAGCAAAGTTGTCTTTTTAATGATAGATTATTCCTAAAGGTAAAGAGGGGCTTATCTCCAACTATATCCCTGAGCTGATCTGACGCTTGTAGTACATTCCAGTTTTTCTTAAATATATCACAGCAAACACTGACATCACTGAGGTATGTCAGTGGAATTCTGATATTATTGTAGTCAGTACTCTGATTCTTACTCTGGGTATTCACTGTATCAGCAAAATAGTGTCGACCCTTAGATTCTCTCTCTTTAAAACACTGATCAATACAGTGGTCTAACTCTCTCACTGTGTAACCCCTAGATAGAAACTCACTTTTAAGTTGCTGTAGTGATACCCTCATCTGGGTAACAGGTGTAATTTCTGTAGTCATTGCCATCCATGTTACTAAGCACCACACAATACTACCAAGTTTGTTTGTGGTTTGTAAAGCAACTGAAATTAAATGTTCATGTTTGAGCAGCTAACCATGTTTGCTCTATACCACATGCTGTGAACATGGAAAAATAATAAATAAATACATAAATAAATAACAAAATGGAGAAAAAGAAGGGGAAACAAAGGTTAAATAATTAGTTCAGGATTTGAGCCATCAGACTACTACACTTACACAACACAGTTGCGAGTTATTTCTTTTTACTACAGACACAGCTTTGCAATACGTTTTGCAATAATGTGCATACAAGCAATTAACATTTCATACCCAGTAATAAATAGTTCATACATTTAGACATTCTCAGTTAATTGTAAATGTGTACATAACATATTTAGTGGAAAGAGAGATCACACATTATTTATGAATATGCTTGCAAAACCTCAGCTCTGCCTTCTCTTTGTATTGTGGCAGTGATTCCCTTATCTCTACTTTACTCTTAGGTATGCGATCTCTAGTACATATTCTCTCAGTTTTCTATCAAGGTGTGATCTAAATACATAGCAATCAACAGTTTTAAGAAAATGTAGGAAACTGTGTTATTATACCAAGGAAATATGCATGTGAGGTGTTTGGTTTCGTGTAAAAGCTCACTGCAGTTAGTTCCACAGTTTGTGTTTGCCATAGCTCTCATCCTATTTATATAAAAAAATCGGACAAAACCAAAAATAATGGAGGTACAAAGCCCCAAGAATATGGGCAAATGTTAAATATTGCTCTTATAAACATAGAGGGTTGTTAGAATAAAAGGTCTTGTGTTGCCATGGATTTTATGAAGGATATGAAGTCTGAAACGCAAATTCCTGAAATTATTTAGTGAAGTCAGTCCTCACTGATTTGCCACAAAAATCAAGAAAAAACACAAATTTTATGAGGAATAGACCATGAATATGAGTAAAAAATATGGACATTTTGTGAAAAATGGACAGCTGAGAGGTATGGTGTTTGCTCACTGACACATCTACTTCAGTGAAGGTTTCTGTGTATTATTGTATTTTGCTTCAGTCAAAGTAATCATTCACATTTGCAAGCCATTAGCACTTAACAGTGGTGTAGAGGCTATACTATGTTTACATCTATGACACGAAGTCCAAAGTTTGGTATTCAGCAATTCTAATGAGTTCACACCTCATTTGCATCTTCAGAGTACCCAGAGAGCTGAATCTACATTGAAAGGTAACCATGTAGCTAGGGAACTGGAAGGGGGACGAGAATGTTGTCAATCATGCTCATTACTCAATTTGTTACTTGTAGGAGTGTAGGGATAAGTACACTTTTTGGAATGCTTTTTCTATAGTGAGTATTTCAGTTGCATGGGTCAGGTTATTTCGTAAATTGCGTAAGTATATGTTATAGATGTCAGTCATGTCAGATATTGATGGCATTGCTGGACAACTTACACACATTCTACTTGGCTACATTTACAAGTACCAGTTAGGCAGGTATCTGACATTCATTCATGTTCTTACACATTTATTTTTCTATTACAGTTTCAGCACTTACCTTGATAGTCCTGCAGTTATAACTGTTGCAGTTATAACTGTTGTCATTCAGGGTTGACTCTGTCTGGTGCTAGCAATGCACAGCTATTACATGGGTAACGTAAATTTTGTGAGTGTTGCCTGGAATCAATTTTACTGTATGTATGAAAGGTGTACCCTTTGGTGGTCAGTAGGTGTGCTATCTGTTGCCTCTTGGCCAGGGCAAGGGCATATTGTGCACTCCTATGTCTACCCTACCCACACCCACAGCAGCTGGTGGTTCACCCTCTGACTCCTCACCTGCCTGTGGATGTGGTGACCTTGCCAGTTGTGGTGGAATGTTTGCTCCTAGCCATTGGTGTTCCTGTTGCAGCTGTTTTTGCAGGATGATATTGTGTAATATAGTACAGACTGTAGCAAGAGAACGTAGTGGAATCTAGGATATCCAAAAACAAAGTTCAGCAAATGAAAAGATGCCCAATGCTGGGAGCAAGAATACTTTAATTCCACAAAAATAGATAAAAACAAATTAAAAACAGGTAAGCACTTTCACGATTACTCGCTTCTCCAGACCTTAACAAACAATATGAGAAAACAGGCCTTTAAATACAAAAAGCTTCCAATTAATTAAAAGCAATGAACATTGTTAGGTGTTAACACTTATCAGTGTACTAAGCCTCTCTTCTTTAAGAGAGGCTTTAAAACAACAGCACTATTCAAACCAGGTGGCACATATGCTTTAAAGTTGACAATCTATTTTAACTCAGCAAGTTCAGTCTCATTGCTCAAATCCCCTTCCCTTAAACTTTCATTTAATTTCTGTAGTAAAAAGAACTTAAAGCTGTGACTCATACCAGCTTCAGATACATGTTTCGCTAATGCATTTGTTAGTTTATTATTTTGTATATCACTCTGATGCTGCAGAATCCTGTCCTTAAACATACAATTTGTCTTCGCACAAGAAGGTTCGCTCTGGAGATCCAAATAAGGGAATGAGACCAAGATAGAATGTATTCCAAAATACGATTTCTTTATTCAAAGCCACAGACAAGGATACCAAGAATCTTTTAACACCGTAACACTCAAATTAGATAATCCCTTTAATTTCAAATCTATATATTTCACTAGAGAAGTGGTGATAGAACCTTCTGAAGATACAATAAATCGTAAAGGGGGGGTCATTAGAATCTTTATGTACCTTGGGAATTCCAAAAACTGAAGGAACCCTAGGATTTTTATTTATCAGAAAATTGTATGTATCCAAATCAATTGAGCCTTCCAACAATAAATCATTTATTATAAGACTGATCTTAGATTTGGAAATATTTACTTCATTAATGGAGGCTCTTGAGTACTTAGAAGTATTTTGCAGGGAATCCTTCATCTTAGATTCATATAAAATAGCGTCCATTAAAACAGAACCACCTCCTTTATCCGGTTGCATTATTCTGATGGCCTTGTTGTTTTTCAAGGAATTCAATAAACTATTCTCATTCTTAGAAAGGTTAGAAAACACCCTATGTGTATTAATGGTATTCCTGATTTCCCTTTCCAACAAATTCTCCAAGTTTTTCAACTGTGGGTGTAGAGGGGGATGGATAGTACTCTTCTTCTTAAACAGTAAGGGAGTCCGGGGGTTGGGACTTGAATCGTGAAACATAAGTCCCAAATTTGGTTTTCTTAAAAACAATTTAAGGTCAACAATAGCCCTGGGAATACTGACCTTTCTTAAAGGAATAAATTTAAAGCCTTTAGAAAAGAGCACAAGATGATCAGGGGAAATATCCAAAGAACTGTAATTAAAAATTTTATATTTGTTGAACTCGAAAATATTCCCATACTGTTTGATATTAGTGTCTGTTTGGTTTATCTCCTGTAATTCCCTCGGTGGTAGTAATTGTGATTGTAATTGTAATGTACAGGGTTCCGGTTGCGAATCCTGTCTGATTGCCAAAGGGAGGGGTATGTATTCTAAAGGGATGTCCCTATAATTACCTTCACCATTGTCACATTCAATCACCCTTTCAGTCTCTTGATCTATATTGGTGTTGTCATGTCCCCCTAACTCCACTCGGTGGACATTAAAGGGCCTGGGTTTAGGGTAAGCAATCCCTAATCTATATTCCCTTATATCCCTCTCTAATTTCCCTGCCTTTCTTTTCATATTATTTATACATTCCTTCTCAATCTGTGAAAAAATGTTATAGTAAGAAGTCTTTTCAGCTTCAACTGTAAACATCAAATCATTGATTATATTGGTGTTAATGAAGTTCATTTTAGACAAAAGAGAAGTTCTAACTCTATCGTTCTCTGAAATAATTGCTTTCACCACATCCAAACCACATCTATCAAAAATATCTATCAACTCTTTATGAAAAGTAGAACCTTCTTCAACCCGGTTTGGATATTTGCAAATGCACAAGCCCTTCAGTACAATTTTTTTATCTAAACATTCTTGCAAAAAAGCAGAGTCACATCCCAGTCTTTTGTATTTATCTAAATAAAAAGCTAATGTATCTAAATTTTCTTTATATGTTTTGACACCCATTTCAACATTATTAGAATTGGAACCCAAAAGATTCAAAGTAAATTCTTTGTCTAAAAAACTATTAAAGTCTGTAACTTTAGACTGATGTGAAAAGTCACCTTGTACACGCTGCATACGCTGTTCGCATTGCAAACGTTGTTCCTTAGGAGCCAAAAGCTGTCCGTTTTGTTTTTCACTCTGATCAGCCGAGTTGGAACGCAAAAGATGTGGAAATTCGATGAAATCATTATCCAAATGTTGCGAAGTCGCCTGACCGACTTCGCCATGATTGTTCCGTTGATGACAAACAGGAAAAGAGTCATTAGTTTGTGAGCGGTTGCTCACTGGTAATGCCGCTCGATCAGCAACAAGGGACATGATGGAAACACACGCTGGCGTCAAAAGTTCCACCAATTGAGAAAGTTGTCCTATCACTTTCCTTAATTCACCCTTTTCGTGGTGTAGTGATTCATTGTCTGTCTCCGCCCCTGGTACCTCCGCCATCTCAAACATAACCAAAAACCAACACAAGGAGATGTAAGCAAACAATAGAAAACTAAAAACCACACAAGAAGGTTTGCTCTGGAGATCCAAATAAGGGAATGAGACCAAGATAGAATGTATTCCAAAATACGATTTCTTTATTCAAAGCCACAGACAAGGATACCAAGAATCTTTTAACACCGTAACACTCAAATTAGATAATCCCTTTAATTTCACATCTATATATTTCGCTAGAGAAGTGGTGATAGAACCTAATATGAAAAGAAAGGCAGGGAAATTAGAGAGGGATATAAGGGAATATAGATTAGGGATTGCTTAACCTAAACCCAGGCCCTATAATGTCCACCGAGTGGAGTTAGGGGGACATGACAACACCAATATAGATCAAGAGACTGAAAGGGTGATTGAATGTGACAATGGTAAAGGTAATTATAGGGACATCCCTTTAGAATACATACCCCCCCTTCGGCGATCAGACAGGATTCGCAACCGGAACCCTGTACATTACAATTACAATCACAATTACTACCACCGAGGGAATTACAGAAGATAAACCAAACAGACACTAATATCAAACAGTATGGGAATATTTTTGAGTTCAACAAATATAACATTTTTAATTACAGTTCTTTGGATATTTCCCCTGATCATCTTGTGCTCTTTTCTAAAGGCTTTAAATTTATTCCTTTAAGAAAGGTCAGTATTCCCAGGGCTATTGTTGACCTTAAATTGTTTTTAAGAAAACCAAATTTGGGACTTATGTTTCACGATTCAAGTCCCAACCCCTGGACTTCCTCACTGTTTAAGAAGAAGAGTACTATCCATCCCCCTCTACACCCACAGTTGAAAAACTTGGAGAATTTGTTGGAAATGGAAATCAGGAATACCATTAATACACATAGGGTGTTTTCTAACCTTTCTAAGAATGAGAATAGTTTATTGAATTCCTTGAAAAACAACAAGGCCATCAGAATAATGCAACCGGATAAAGGAGATGGTTCTGTTTTAATGGATGCTATTTTATATGACTCTAAGATGAAGGATTCCCTGCAAAATACTTCTAAGTACTCAAGAGCCGCCATTAATGAAGTAAATATTTCCAAATCTAAGATCAATCTTATAATAAATGATTTATTGTTGGAAGGCTCAATTGATTTGGATACATACAATTTTCTGATAAATAAAAATCCTAGGGTTCCTTCAGTTTTTGGAATTCCCAAGGTATATAAACATTCTAATGACCCCCCCCCCTTTACGACTTATTGTATCTTCAGAAGGTTCTATCACCACTTTTCTAGCAAAATATATAGATGTGAAATTAAAGGGATTATCTAATTTGAGTGTTACGGTGTTAAAAGATTCTTGGTATCCTTGTCTGTAGCTTTGAATAAAGAAATCGTATTTTGGAATACATTCTATCTTGGTCTCATTCCCTTATTTGGATCTCCAGAGCGAACCTTCTTGTGTGGTTATACAATTTGTCTTCCCTATATAATATGAATCACATACATTACACTTAGCCATATAGACCAGATTTTTCGTATAACAGTCTGCATAAAAGAACAGATGCATAGGTTCCATGCTTAATGGATGCATAATCAAGTGTGTAGACCATATATAACTGCATGCCTTACAGGACAGGCATGCATGAGTGCCCTTACGCAGGGAGGTGAGGTGCCTATATGGTTCAGTGTGCTTATAACAGAGTTGCTGTTTTAAGTTCTTAGTATTTTTAAAGCAAAACTTAGGAACTGGTTCTATAAGTTCACTAATAGAGGGATCAGTCATCAGGATGGACCAATTTTTATTTATGACTTCACACACTTTATTAACCTCTGGTGAATAGGTCAAACAGACCCTATTTACACCCTTGGTGCTGTTAGCCTCTGTGTCCCTCAGTATACTTGAGGAGCTGTCAGAGAAGTAAGGTTTTAGTTTAACACCAGCCAATGCATTCAGTTCTCTAATTTCCTTATCTATTTCACTGCCCTTATAGCCCCTCTTCAATAGATCTGCCTTTAGCACCCTTAAAGCTTGCTCTAAAGAGTCAGCATTAGTATGCAATCTCATGCACCTAAGAACCTGATTTTTAAACATGTTCCTAATAACGTGGGATGGATGCATACTAGAACGATGTAAGATGTTATTTTTCCTGCATGGTTTCCTATACATTTTAGTGGACATGTTACCTAACATATCTTTGCTCACAGTAATGTCTAAAAAATCAATGATGTCAACAGAGTAATGCAGAGAAAAAGACAAATAATTAGTTGAAGTCTCTAACATGTCCACAAAGGCTTGAACCTAATCCATAGTACCATCCCAGACAAAAAAGATGTCATCCACAAATCGCTTATAAAACATGATGTGTTTTATATAGATCTTTGCTGAAGACACATTCTAGCTCCCAAGTGGCTAAAACTAAGTTTGCATACGTGTTGGCACACACTATGCCCATTGCTACCCCTACAACTTGTAGAAAGTATTCTGACTCAAAGAGAAACAAATTATTCTCTAAGATCAGGTCTAGCAGGGCACAGATCATGCTAACCTTAGGGTTAGAGAAGCCACATTCTTTAATCAAGAATTGCCTTACCCGCTCAATCCCATCCTCATTAGGTATCACAGTAAACAGTGATTTTATATCCAGAGTAACAAACAACATTCTTTTGATGTCATTACTAGATGTACCACTAGCCCAGTTGTATAAATGCTCTAGAAACTGTTTACTATCCTCAAAACTCTATCAGCTTTGTCCAATACGCCCCTCTGTTATTTGTCGACATATATCGACATTGGCTCAGTTTGCCATTTCCTTCCTGAAACTATGGGGGCGATAGGGAGGATTCTTGGTGTCTTTGTGCACTTTTGGAAATCCATAGATCTTGTTTCTTAAAAGTGCTGCAGACTCCAGTATCACTACCTGAAAAGATAGTCTTCAACATAATATTCCTGGAAAACACTTTAAGATCTAAAATCATCTCCACAAGGTCCATTTTCGTGGCAGATATAAAAGAAAGACCTTTGTTCAACACAGCTAGCTGTTCTATTGTGAGCTCACTAGATGACAAGTTAAAAAACAAATTATTCACTTCCGACAGCATGTCATAGAGGCTTTGGAGTAAGTCGGAGGGTCTGATTGTATCCTGCCCCTCCTTCTGTGACTCCTTGATCTCCCTATATGTTTGTCCTGCCTGATAGGTAGTGCTTTTTCCAAAAAAAATGCAGACTTCGAGTTAGTGTTCTTATTAGGGATAGAGCTCTTGTCCAAAAAAATACTAGGAATTTTAGGTCTAACTACAGAGTCTAAACTCTTCATATTAACCACATCTAGAGCACAGCCTGAATCACATAATACAGACTCATTAGATAGATGTACATCAGTACCGTCACTTACTACAGAATCATTAGATAGATGTACATCAGTACCATCACTTACTACACAATCATTAGATAGATGTACAAAGTTCAGCAAATGAAAAGATGCCCAATGCTGGGAGCAAGAATACTTTAATTCCAAAAAACAGATAAAAACAAATTAAAAACAGGTAAGCGCTTTCACGATTGCTCACTTCTTCAGACCTTAACAAACAGTATGAGAAAACAGGCCTTTAAATACAAAAACCTTCCAATTAATTAAAAACAATTAAAATTTTTGGGTTTTAGCACTTATCAGTGTACTAAGCCTCTCTTCTTTAGGAGAGGCTTTAAAGCAACAGCACTATTCAAACCAGGTGGCACATATGCTTTAAAGTTGGCAATCCATTTTAACTCAGCAAGTTCAGTCTCATTGCTCAAACAGGGAAAACAAATTGTATGTTTAAGGACAGGATTCTGCAGCATCAGAGTGATATACGAAATAATAAACTAACAAATGCATTAGCGAAACATGTATCTGAAGCTGGTATGAGTCATAGCTTTAAGTTCTTGGTACTACAGAAATTAAATGAAAGTTTAAGGGAAGGGGATTTGAGAACAATAGAACAGTTAACTGTGTTGAACAAAGGTCTTTCTTTTATACCTGCCACGAAAATGGACCTTGTGAAGACAATTTTAGATCTTAAAGTGTTTGCCAGGAATATTATGTTGAAGACTATCTTTTCAGGTAGTGATACTGGAGTCTGCAGCACTTTTAAGAAACCTAGCACATTCACACCAGTTAACTCTCCAGCTATGGAATCTTTTGTTAAGTTATGTGAGGAAGACTTAAGCAGGTCCTTTAGTGACAAAAATAATACAAGTTTTTTTAATTTAACATCTAATGAGCATGAGGCACTGAATCAATTGATTAGAGCAGAGCATCTAGTTATTAGACCAGCGGACAAATGAGGTGGAGTTGTAGTGTTGGATAAGTCTGTCTATCTGGACAAAATGCATGACATGTTGTATGACAATACAGTGTATGTGTAAAGTTAATGGTATAATTAACAGGGTGAATTTCTTTTTGTATGACTTATTAATGACAGAGCAGCTGGACTATTCTCTGTACACTTATTTTTCTGTAGAGCATCCCACTGTACCACAGATCTATGGATTGCTGAAAGTGCACAAATACACCAAGGATCCTCCCTATTGCCCCATAGTTTCAGGAAGGGGATGGCTCACTGAGCCAATGTCGATATATGTCAACAAACAACTGAGAGGCGTATTGGACAAAGTTGATACAGTTTTGAGAGATAGTAAACAGTTTCTAGAGCATTTATACAACTGGGCTAGGGGTAGATCTAGAAATGACATCAAAAGAATGTTGTTTGTTACTCTGGATGTGAAATCACTGTTTACTGTGATACCCAATGAGGATGGAATTGAGCGGGTTACGGGATTCTTGATTAAAGAAGGTGGCTTCTCTAAGGTTAGCATGATCTGTGCCCTGCTAGACCTGATCTTAGAAAATAATTTGTTTCTCTTTGAGTCAGAATACTTTCTACAAGTTGTAGGGGTAGCAATAGGCACAGCGTGTGCCAACACGTATGCGAACTCACTTTTAGCCATTTGGGAGCTAGAATGTGTCTTCAGCAAAGATCTATATAAAACACATGTTATGTTTTATAAGTGATTAGTAGATGACTTCTTTTTTGTCTGGGATGGTACTATGGGTGAGGTTTAAGCCTTTGTGGACATGTTAGAGACTTCAACTAACTGTCTTTTTCTCTGCACTACTCTGTTGACATCATTGATTTTTTTAGACATTACTGTGAGCAAAGATATGTTAGGTAACATGTCCACTAAAATGTACAGGAAACCATGCAGGAAAAATAACATCTTACATCGTTCTAGTATGCATCCATCCCACGTTACTAGGAATGTGGTTAAAAATCAGGTTCTTAGGTGCATGAGATTGCATACTAATGCTGACTCTTTAGAGCAAGCTTTAAGGGTGCTAAAGGCAGATCTATTCAAGAGGGGCTGTAAGGGGCAGTGAGATAGATAAGGAAATTAGAGAACTGAATAGATTGGCCGGTGTTAAAGTAAAACCTTACTTCTCTGACAGCTCCTCAAGTATACCGAGGGACACAAGGGCTAACAGCACCAAGGGTGTACATAGGGTCTGTTTGACCTATTCAGCAGAGGTTAATAAAGTGTGTGAAGTCATAAAGAAAAATTGGTCCATCCTGATGACTGATCCCTCTATTAGTGAACATATAGAATATGTTCCTAAGTTTTGCTTTAAAAATACTAAGAACTTAAAACAGCGACTCTGTTATAAGCACACTGAACCATATAGGCACCTCACCTCCCAGCGTAAGGGCACTCATGCATGCCTGTCCTGTAAGGCATGCAGTTATATATGGTCTACACACTTGATTATGCATCCATTAAGCATGGAACCTATGCATCTGTCCTTTTATGCAGACTGTTGTACGAAAAATCTGGTCTATATGGCTAGGTGTAATGTATGTGATTCATATTATATAAGGAAGACAAATCGTATGTTTAAGGACAAGATTCTGCAGCATCAGAGTGATATACAAAATAATAAACTAACAAATGCATTAGCAAAACATGTATCTGAAGCTGGTATGAGTCACAGCTTTAAGTTCTTGGTACTACAGAAATTAAATGAAAGTTTAAGGGAAGGGGATTTCAGCAATGAGACTGAACTTGCTGAGTTAAAATGGATTGTCAACTTTAAAGCATATGTGCCACCTGGTTTGAATAGTGCTGTTGCTTTAAAGCCTCTCCTAAAGAAGAGAGGCTTAGTACACTGATAAGCATTAACACCTAACAATTTTAATTGTTTTTAATTAATTGGAAGCTTTTTGTATTTAAAGGCCAGTTTTCTCATACTGTTTGTTAAGGTCTGAAGAAGCGAGCAATCGTGAAAGCGCTTACCTGTTTTTATTTGTTTCTTATCTGTTTTTTGGAATTAAAGTGTTCTTACTCTCAGCATTGGGCATCTTTTCATAGTACAGACTGTTATAAGTTCAGCACATTTCAGCACAAGTACTGGGATTGTACAGCAGACCTCCCCAATATATCTAGGCACCGAAACTATGACTTCAGCAGTGCAAACATACACTCTATGATATTTCTTGTTTGAGCATTTGCCTCATTATAGTACGTGGATTTCTGATGGACATCATCAACCATGGTTTGACTGCATACCCTGCATCCCACAGTAAATGGCCCCTGGAAAACCTCTAGTAGATTGTGAGTTGTACCAGATATGGAAATCATGGTAACTGCTGGGGTTGCCAACACACACACATTCAGGATGATTCCCCTATTACATTATACCTGGCAGTTAATGGAGTTGATGTAGACCATTGCCTGTTCCCCACGTGGTGCTTTGATCTCAAAATGCGTGCAGTCTATGGCACCCAAGACTTCAGGAAAGTGCGCTATGGGATAGAAATCTTGCATAGTTCTAGTTCTGTCCTCAGGTGTGGAGGGAAATACATATAGTCACTAGCATGCTGTAACAGCATTCAGGAACTGGTGTAGGATCTTAGATGCTGATGCCTGTGACACCCCTAGCATGTTCCCTGTAGGTCACTGAAAGGTTTCTGTAGCTAAAATTTTAAGTACTACACATACCTTGGTCTCCACATGTATTGGTTCCCCTCAGTTTGCTCTTGCTCTCAGATGAGGAGAATAGAGGTTACAAAGTTCCTGGAGCGTGTCTCTATCCACCCTGTAGCATTCTACTATTCCCAAATCAAGCAGATCATGAAACATTAAACAGGCTCTAAATACCCTTCTCCTCCTTGCCTGAGGTCTATCAGCAGCAGCAGCAGCAGCATAGACTTGAGCCTGCTGCACATACACATACAGAAGAGTAGCAGCAGCCCCTAACACTCTTTCCCTCATGTGTAGTTTCCATGCCTGTATTCCAGTAGATTTTGGAATGCAAGTCAAAAGGATACACTAAGTGTACATGATTGCTTTATAGCTTGTTGAATAGCTCTGCCATCTTGAATTTGATGATTAGCATACAATTCAGCTGCTTATGCTGCAATTAGCATGCCACAATGTTTACCATGTTTGCTCAGCTCTACGCATTGTATACAGCCACTTACTGAATACAAATGGGTACGCTATCATGTGCTCATCACACCATGAAGCAAACACGGTTTTAGTGAGCCGTGTAGGGTTTATTGAAGCCTGTCCATTATGTAGTTGTCATTTTATGTTTTGTATATCATTCTGTCTTTCGCAGTACATATGTTTTCTACTGTAGTTTGAATGTTACCAGCTGTGTTCAAGTAGTTTTATATTCCTGAAAATGCTTGCTATGAAGACTTTTTTATATATACCTTTTATTTATCTTTTATTTTAATTTATACTGCATTGCTTTACTTGCCATGTACCTTAATTATGTAGTCTGACTAATTTTCAGCTTGTTAATGCTATAAATTCTGTGTCTTTATTTTTGTGGAGGTTTTCTCCTCACCCCTCCACTAAAAACGGGCTTTGCCAACTTGGACTTCCTCAGTTAACAAACTAAATAAATATAAATCTGCAGCCTAAGAGAAGAATGCACCATTTATCACTGTAGATCTCCCCATTAATCATCAAAACTGGTTCACAAAGACAAATATCAGGCAAGTCCATTAGTCTGAAGAAGCAACCTCCTACCAGCCAAACATAAACATAAGCATAAGGCCTTCAAATGATGGTAGTCAGATGTCTGTGGGAAATTGTATCCATCATTCACAAAAGGAGAAGACAGCTATTTCATCCTACCTTCCACCCCAGCAAAATACAACAAAGTAAGCTTACCCCTAGTACAAGAGCATGGTTTTAGTAAACCCACACAGAGCTGCCAGTACAGAGCCCTGGTAGAACTAAATCCCTGCTTATTCTCTGATAAAGCATCACAGCACCTCAGCTCATTCCTCATTTCTCAGTACTGGACCTTGGTATCACAGAACCCGTACTTATTCCCCAGTACATGACCATGTGCTACAGAAGGTAGAATCTGAGCATGTCAGTCTTGTACACCATTTTGTTTTCTCTGAGCTTGTTCACTCATCATTGGCCCACAGCACCCAACAACCCTGTGTGCGTTTTTTGTTGCAGAGCCTGTGTTGGGCTTTGCCACTTGCACCGAGGATGATGGTGAATGAAAAACTGTCTTGGCCATACAACAGCCAAGAACAGATGTAGATGTCAGCAGGCAAAGAGTATTCATCTAATGTTTAGATTTCTGTGCAACTAGCTGATATGAAATGAGGCAATCACAGATGGATAATGTGTATACTAATGAGACTACCATTGGTGCTGTCTGGTTCCTACTGAGTGGCAAGTGAATTAGTGGAAACCGTTCTCCTTCTCCTGTTTCTGTGCTAACACTTAGGAGAATTTGCTTTAAGATGGTCATTCATATCAATCTGATCTCATTTTTAAACTCTGCTAACCAGTATCTAAGGAGGTAGTGGAAACATATGTCTGGCATGGTGAGTCTGCAGTGCCTTTAAACCTTAACCAATGGGCAGGCTGGTTTATAGGTGGCTGCGTTCTGACTACCAGAAGCAATACAGCGGCTGTCTAGCCACTTACTGACAGCCATGTGGTTCATATACAGAATCATATAGCTTTTAATATCAGTATGTGCCGCATAGAGACGTACAACATATTGCAGAGTACCTGAGTTTATGTCAATGGCACATGGAATGGAACAACAGTGACTCAATGAGTAAGGGTGTTGTTGGAAGGCAGAGCACAGTGCAAGGTATCTTGTGTCCCCATCAAGAAAGCAGCATCATGAAGGCATGGGCATATGACACTAGTCCATCAAGGATGTACAGCGTAAGCAGCCTAGGTGCTATGCAGAGATGTATTGCCAGTACTACTGGGATACCCAGCAACAGAACCCCAAGGGTTCACAATGCATCTAGTCTATATACCCTTTTGGGAACTATCGGATTACCTTGGCCACAGTATTTTCTGGACTTATTGGCTTTGCACCATGAAGAGAATAAGCACCCTGAGAGCTGACCACAACAGGTGATAGTGTAGACACACAGCATGGCAGCCAAGCACCTAATAATGACATGAGTACCCTGAGCACTAGAATGATGACCATATCAGTAAAGTGGCACAACAGGATAACTTGTGCACCCTTCAAATTACAGCAACAGCATACTGTCTCCAGTGAGAATAAAAGATGCAGCAGGGATGTGCATGGCAGCTCGTACATTATTCAGATTGCAGCACTTTGCTACTGCACTGGCAAATTATACAGCACAGTTAAACAGCATGGCACCCTGCATCTTCATGTTTTGGCAGTTTGTAGCACTGAGTGACATGCAGATGATAGATGGCAAGTGTATAGCATAGCAGACTCTGTGCATGTCACTGTGCCACGTAGCAAAGGTATAAAACTAGAATTCTAGGGAGAATGTGGATCAACAGAGCTTATACATCCTATTTTACACATATACTTGCATGTGTGAGTGCAAATACATACAAACATACACATGTGCATGTAACAGTGCTACTTTTTACAACTCCAGCAAGAGAAGTATATACAGCTGTTGACTACAGGTTTGGTGCTACACTGAGCCATACCAGGTCACATGCCCCAGGTGTAAAATAGTGTGTCTCAGAGGTTCAGTAAAAATACAAAGGCAGCATTTTGTATTAAATATGCACGTACTTGCAAGCCTTTCCAGCTTGCCACAATGGGCTTCTGTGTTTTTAGTACTAGTGCACCATAGATACTGTAGCATTATAGCACCTGACTCCTGATTCCAATCAATACAAGTTATTTCTTTTTCCAAAACGCTCATGAATTCATTTTAAAAATGGTCTCTGCTAATGTAGAGTTCATGAACTATGAACTTTTACATACCTGTTCATGATATCTGAGCAAAATGAACAGCTGATGTCAGCATTTTCATGAATTTGGTAAGCAAGAGGTGTAGGTATGTATGTATGTATGTATGCGGTTCCCCTTTATAATCGCGAAATACTGAAATCTCGAATGTCAGTGTTTCACGACCATAAAGGTGAAACTTTAAACTACCGAACCTTCACAATCCTGAAACTACAAATCCCGAACACACAGCATACACCACACCATACATAAGCCACAACACCCACACTACAAAACAAATAAACACACAAAAACAAAACACCACACATCCACATACCTACACTACACATCAGGGGCAAGCCCCTGCACTTAATGGGGGCTTCGCCCCCACACCCCCCTACTTATATATACCAACTCCGAGATCGCACAAACAGTAAAAGACAGTACACTC